>NC_056426.1:3125000-3750000 GCF_905147365.1 Aricia agestis
TACATAGAAGCTTTTCATTTGTTTTATTGTTACAAGTATACAGGATGTCAGGGCTCGGAAACCTGGTTAATCTTCGCGATCCTGTTCGTTAAAACCGCCGTACATTTCTAAAAAAGCGTTTTCATCTCGATTCCGCTCCGAACGGACAGAAATTATTACTGGTTTTGATCAAAGAGCAAAATAAAACTGCTCCTGTTCAAAATACCGGTTCAATTATAATGTTTAAAAAGTTACTATTTTCATTGTTATTTAGAGGACCCAATCAGACCCTAAATTGATATCACTTACTTTTGTTATAGTGTTTATAAATAAATAATAACGCCTAATAGTAAATACAATAATTATTTCATTACAAACTATGTTAGTACTCAGGAATTATATAATTAGTTAAAATATGTACGTGGCCTACCAGCAGCACTGGGCACGTAAACATTAATGTGCACCCAATGACGCATGATTGGACACTCAACTTTATCACTTATCACCCTAAGAATGGTGTTGGTGCTTGCGCGAACTCTGCTCATCAAAGCAGCTACTCGCTTTCTTATGACGGCTTGAAAGCCATCAGTGTGAGTTTGAGCAAACATATTTGATGCGCTGCAGAATCGCGGAAGCCCCAACATAACTCTTAGTGCATTATTATATTGGACTCGGAGAGCGTTGTAAGCCCGCTGCGTGTAGTCAACCCACAGATTGCACGTATAAATAGATTGACAAAAAGCTCTGAAGAGAGTTAATTTAACTTCTTTACTACATCGTGCAAATCTGCGGGCCAACATGTTACATCAGACTGCCATTTTCCCTTTCAATGTCACAGTCGTCTTTCAAGTCCTCAGTCACCATATGGCCAAGATACTTGAAAGACGACTATATAATATTAATCAGCGTTTTGTCTGTCTGGTGACTTTCCGATATAGCAGACAAAGACAAGACCTTGTGTAATAATTATTCAGTATGTATATATTTTTAAGGGTAAGGGAGTTAATATGGATTCTCATATTTTAATTAAAATATAGGGAATTTATTTTCTTACAGGAAAGTTGTATATTTAATATCATGAAACCTGTGCAACGATAAAACTTTACGATCAAAAGTTCCTTAAGTTTGAGAAGCAGCGGTTGTAATATCAGATATTTATTGTTCGAAAGTTTGAAACACACTTTGATATTAGCCATTATATAGATAAGATATAAAATAATGGTTTGACATACGAACATACTGTATTTGCGTGAGTTCTGAAATTCAACCCAGTATACTGCTCACGACATCTTAAATCCTTTGCTATATTGTACTGGTGTGCCACTGGTGAGATAGAGCCCGACAAGGCTTTAAATGAACGTGGGCGGGAGCGCTGGAGGTAAAGGAGAACTGTCAAAAATGACGTTTTTGTATGATGACAGCGTTAGTTTTTCGCCACGTTCATTTAAAGCCTTGTCGAGCTATAAGTATGACGCTTTATATCTTACAAAATGACACCCACAACTCTGTTGTGCCAAAATTCGTTTATCGCACGGGAATTGTACATTTTTCCAGGATGAAAATTTTCTATGTTCTTTCCCGGGACTCAAAATATCTTCATACCAAACAGCAAAATTGCTTCAGCGGCTTCACAGATAGACACACTTTCGCATATTTTTAATTTTATAATATTAGTATGGACCACTAATGGAAATTAGAATGTAGTGAAATCTCAAGAATTTCCATTGAATGGCAAATGGGATTTTTTGAACAAGTCATAAGTATGGTGTCGATTTTAGACGTCAAAAGCACTGGCTAATACACCAGATACTGTTTTTCTTTAAAATCAGGCGTTCTATCACTTTTAAAACAGGCAGTTTTTAAAACAACCTTAACAAATTATTACGTTCCCGTGCTTTGTCCAATGACCGGCACAGTCCAATCACTAGTCATTTAGCCTTTTTTTTTTGTTTTGTGTATTTTGTTTTTATTTGTTACGATTTATAAATTATGAATAAGTATATTTTTCTCTTTCCCGCAGAGAATGCGTCGCCCCCGGCGGCACCGTTGGCTGACGGTATCCGTCTTCTTCATCGCGTACACCGTCTTCCACGCGGTGCTGGGCAAGGCTTCCGAACCTGCTGATCCTATAGTTGAGGTGACAGCGGGACCGGCGGTCAAGAGCACGGGGGCTGATGTTAAAGGTATGCTTTATCTTAGGTTCACTTGCACAAATATGAGATGAGACGACAATAAGGGCCGCGCCACACCGGAATGGCAGCGGCGTGGCGAACACTTTTAGTGTCATATGATCTTAAACTTTATCTTCATTATTGTAAGTACCTGGATGACCGAGCTTTGCTCGATATAGCAAACACTCATCGACTTCGTGTTACTTAATAACGCCATCTGCTGGAATAGCTTTAGCTGTTGTTGTGTCGTTAAAGCAATTAACTCACAAAATAGTATTATTATTCGCCAGTCCGTCAGGAAGAGTCATATTTTTCAGTTTATCGATTATCGATAAAGCACGAATAAAAAGACTTTTTCTAAAAATGATTCCTAGCTAGATCGATTTATCGCCCCCGAAACCCCCTATATACTAAATTTCATGAAAATCGTTGGAGCCGATTCCGAGATTCCAATTATATATATAAAGATATAAGATACATAGTATCGCTTGAGAAATCGCGGCCGCTGGCGCCCACGAGCGGCCACGAGCGGCCACGGGCGACCGTAGACTTCTCAAGCAATACTATACATTACAATAATAAAGATAAAGTTTAAAATCATATGAACCTGAAAGTGCTCGCCGCGCCGCTGCCATTCCGGCATGGCGCGGCTCTAAGCGACCCTACGCTACAGTGGAGCGACACTTCATGTTCCATATCACGTTTTGTGTCGCGATTCGCGTAGCATCGCTGCCGCGTAGTGCGGTTAGACCCTAATATTATTTCATACAAAAAATGTGGTTCACGTAACGCGTCGCTTTTGTCTTCTCTTGTAGTGTAGTTTACGTAGTAACTATTATAGTTATGTCCACACTGTGCACTTTCATCTTCAATTTTCGTCATCAACTTTCATATTGGCGCTTTCAATAATTGAATGCGTCAAGGAACACAACGCCAATATTGTCATTTTTTTAATTTTGGACATGGTCAGAGGGCATGCGTCGGGGGCATGCCTCACGTTCGCTGTTGACTGCGCTATAACGCATGCCCTTGACGAACAGAAAAAATGCACAGTGTGGACAAAGCTAAATTCAGTAATCTGTAGTGTAGTTAGGCCTAGTGCCTACGAGTGAATGTCTTGGTTAAAGTTAAGACTGTGTTATGAAAATATATTTAGAAATAGAAGTCACAAGTGGGCCTGAGGATTTTGCTTTAAATTTTATTCCTAAACGACTAAATAATATGCAGTCATTTACCCAAAAATTATAAAGTTTTTCGTGCTAAACACGATTTCTTGTAAATTAATGGTTGGAAACAGACAGTGAAGACACTCAAGGACCCTTAAGGTACATCCTAAACTACCTCAGGTTTGACAGTTCATTCCTGGCTTCGAATAAGGAAATCCCTCAAGTCAAGGAAGTTTTATTGAACTAATGATACAATTTTTTGGATTGAGGTTAAGTCGAATGGAGAAAATAGTAAGGAAACGATTAAGAATATGGGTGTAAGTTTTGGATTATGTCCATGAAAATTCACATAATTTTCCTTAGCGCAGATATTTGCGTGACGCTCAAAACTCATTAGGGCGGTATAGTGATGAGGACTTCAAGAAACAATTTAGGTTTAGGAACTTTACAAAACAAGCATTAATATGCAACACGTTAAACTAAAGTTGAAAAAACAACACGAGTTTGCAAACAATTAAATCGCAACAACAGCTGATCACATAAACACATATTCTTCTTCTTCTTCTTTTTTTTCTTAATATGGCGCTCGGCTTTTTAACCATGGCCAGTGTCGAGTAAAATATGGCGAGAAAAATTTAAAGTGGTTTTTCCAGATTATCGTCAAGTCGAAAGTCTAGTAAAAGACTAAAAAAGTAGTCAGTAAAGTCAACGAGTCAAGTCAGTTGTTTTAGTAAAGTGGTATGGGTACCTGGGTACCCATGGGCGTACCCAGGTTCTGGGCCAGGGGGGGGCAAAATACCCAGGTTCTGGGACAGGGGGGGGCAAATTACCCAGGTTCTGGGCCAGGGGGGGTTAATCAGATTTTTTTATAAGCTAGGTGTTTATAAAGAATAAAAATGTATAATTAGTTGTAAAAATATTGTATTTCAAACAAATGACAAAAATTCGTTTTCTTAATTTTAGATTTTTATAGAGTAAAGTACTAGATAATATACTTAGTAGGGACGTCAACATGATCCAGTGGGGGGTCCAGATCTGTCAAATTGGGGTCGATTTCCGTCGGTGTTGATAGTAAAAAAATAGCTTCTGTGACGTCATACCTCCACCTCCAGCTCCACTCAATCTTACTCAAGGAGTAATTCGTTGAGGTAGAAGTTACGTTTAAGAATACCGAATTTGAGGAGTTTTTTAAGGTCACCTTCGTTGAGATTGAGTCAAGGCGGGCTTGACGAAACAATTAAGAATACGGGTGTAAAATCTAAATTGATTTTTATCACAAATCATAATATATTTAATATTTTTCATTCTCTATTTTTCCAAACTTACTAAAATTAAAAAAGCGCTTAAAAGCTATTAAACAAAAGTTTCCACTAAGATTTTTCTATAAAAATAACTTTGTTAACAGAAGCAGAATTACCTGAAGAAGAAAAAGAAGTAGCGAACGGCGGAGAGAGAAAGAAAGCGCTAAAAGGTTTCGATGAAGAAGAAGATGAAGGGGAAAAGAAGAAACAGAAGGACGCTGGCTATGAAGACGTAAGTAAAATACACGTGTGGCACTCGGGAACTGCCGCGGTTCCCGAGTGCCACACGGAACTAAAGCATATCATAACATTTTTTATCAACTAACACCGTGCCGAAGTCTGGCAACGCCGCGACGCTGTGCCGCTCGGAGTGGATATGTTAGGTTTTGTTCGTTACTGAATTTCTTGATTCGGTAATAGCATAAAAATTAGTTTCTAGTACATTAACCTAAAAAAATGTAGAGCACAATCGCTTTATAAAATAAGTTAACTTTTAAGACTTAAGTTTTTCGTATCAATGTATTTTCCCGAGACACCCATCCAAATCAGTTTAGCGATTTACAACATTAAGGGTTGCACCAGAGGCGTGGTTAAAGTTAAAGTTATGGTCGAAGTTATGGTTATAGTTAAGGCTAACTTTAACCTTAACTTTGACAGATGACAGCTGGTCCGACAAGGCTTGAAATGAAAGTGGGCGGGGCGCTGCTGGTAAAGGAGAACCACGAAGCTAAAACTCTGTATTAGCTTTATGAGGAGAACTGTCAAAAATTGCGTTTTTTTTATGATGACAGCGTTGTTCATTTTTTCGATAAAGCCTTGTCGAGCTCTATGGTTATGGTTAAATATGGCGTCTTGATGGCGGCCATTTTTAACTTTAACCAAAGATTTGTCATTTTGCATTGTAGTTATAGTTATAGTTAAAGTAAGTTGGTGCAACCCACCCTTATTGCTTAATGTTGCCGACTTACGTTTTTCGTATCAGTGTATTTTCCCGAGACACCAAATTTCATCCAAATCAGTTCAGCGATTTACAACATTAAGAAGTAACAGACAGACAGGTCTGCATACCTTAGCATTTAAATATTATGGATCAAAATGACCGACAGACATACTGCAGACAGACAACGAACCATTATATTTAGAATATGAATAACGAAGCTATTATACTATGTATAATGGAACAGTGACAATTTGACTGAAAATTAATTCGTCCTCGACCGTAACATGCCAGTAATTGAATACAATCATATTAATAATTAACCATTTCCTAAATGCTTTCAAACTTCAAGGTCATTACGTCAGAACTACCGCATTAATAATAAAACCGGCCAAGTGCGTGTCGGGCCACACGCAATATAGGGTTCCGTAGTACCGCTTTTTGAATGGTCAATGAATGTACATTTATAACAAGTAACAACATCATCTCAGTTATGTTAAAAAAAATTGAAAAAAAAATCCCCGCTTGATGTGTAGAGGAGGTGCCATAAAAAAATATTTTTTTAAGATTTTACGTACCATTTTGTAATATCATTAATATCTGCATTCGTGCCGAATTACAGCTTTGTAGTTCTTATAGTTTCTGAGTAAAACCGCGGACAGACAGACGGACGGACAGACCGAATGCACTATATATGTTTTAAATTGTAATTTTCCATCTTTTTACTAAAAGATGGCCCCGTGCGAGTTTCTTACGCCGGTTCTTCTCGCCGGGTTAGTTCCCGAACCGGTGGTAGGCACCTTAGTTACGACGTACGGAAATGTTTTTGTAAAAAAAATACTCTGAATAAAAAATATTTTCATTATGATTTTGAAACTATAAGAGTTCCTTAATGTTGACTACGGAACCCTAAAAAGGAAATCAAGGAAATGACACATCTAATTTACTAAAAATATAGGCCGCGCATAACTTTATGATAAGCTCAGCAAAAATGAATAGGGGAGACACAATGTTCGGTTTTAGCATAAACAATTGTATGTTATTATAATAGGTTAGTTTTAAGGTTTCCAGGCTAGAATGCTTTGAAATCAACACAGACAAAAGCTTATCCTATATGAACTTTGTAAGTGGGACATACTAGTCGGGGTTCCCTAGAACAATTTTTTTTGTTACTATCAAGCTAATTTTTCATGAGTAGCTTCATTTTGATAAGACACACAACAATTTTCTATGCGAAAATTCTCGAAAGTGGTAGCTAACAGAGATAGAAAGGATTTTTAATGTTTCGATTTGATGGTCCTGAAATATGGATTGTTATTTGTTCTATTTGTAGGACAATGTTACTCTTAAATTATATAACTATTAACTTGTCAATATACAAAAATCTGCTCGTTAGGGTTCCATTTTAGGGTTCTGTAAGCAACAAAACTTGGTTGGCTATGGAACTCCAAAATGCAACCCTCATCAGCTGATGTTTTCTATATTGATAGGTTAGTAGCTATATAATTTAAGAGTAACATTGCCCTACAAATAGAACAATCCATATAGGGACCATCAAATCGAAATCAATTCAATATTCTTTAAATGTTTCCAGAGTAAAGAAACGGTGGAAATACGTAATGAAGAAGAAAGGGAAGAAGAGGAAGAAGACGCCATACCCACTGTCCACCCGCTGAGGAACTGCACACCACCAGCTATTGAACAGGTGAGATATAAAATGAGAATAGAATTTTCGGCATACATAAGACGAAGACCACCGCGTAACCATCCACAGTCTGACGGAATGGTTGAAAGATTTAACCAGACTCTTGAGAGGCATTTGGCGAAATTGGTAGATGACAAACAAAAGGATTGGGACAAGTATATACCGCTCTTCCTTCTGTCGTGCCTTACCGCCGAGCATGAGAGCATAAAGGCTACAGAAATGTTGTTTGCAGACACGTAGATAGGCACACTCAAAATTTAAAAAATCGACAAAATTCTACAAGTTGCTTTGAATTTCAGAATTCTTTATAGATTTTTGTCAAAGCAAAGATTTCGTTTAAATAATACTTAGACGACTCAAGAGGTTTAACAAACATTTTACAATAAAGTTTGATGTTCTAGTACTTAAACTAGGCCTAGCCTGTATTTTAAGTACTATAGTTACTTCCAGTGTAACAACAACAACAACTATAATGCATCGACACCTCAGTCTAAAAATTAATTATTGTCAAACATCATTTGAAACATTTCAATTATTTCACATAACTAAGGACCACTGTGTGTCAAACTGTCTATTTCAATCTTAAGGTACATTATACGTGGGAGAGCCATGCTTCGGCACGGTTGGGCCGGCTCGACCGGAGAAATACCACGTTCTCACAGAAAACCGACGTGAAACAGCGCTTGCGCTGTGTTTCGCCGAGTGAGTGAGTTTACCGGAGGCCCAATCCGCTACCCTATTCCCTTCCCTTCCCTACCTTCCCCTATTCCCTTCCCTTCCCTACCCTATTACCCTATTCCCTCTTAAAAGGTCGGCAACGCACTTGCATCTCTTCTGATGCTGCGAGTGTCCATGGGCGACGGATGTTGCTTTCCATCAAGTGACCCGTTTGCTCGTTTGCCCCCTATATAAAACAAGTTGGAAGCCGGCTACATAAAGCGGCAGCAGACGACGTGTCGTCGCGACACTACTGGTTTCTATGTATTTCTATGAAATACCCTCCGCAGCTAGCGACACGAAGCTAGCGACAGTTTTCATACGTCTGCGTCGTCTGCCACCGATTCATGTCGCCCGCTGCCAACCAGCACCTTCAGACCATCATATTTTTTCTGTCCAGTTCCCTCGCCCCCTGATGGGTCAGACTGCTCGGAAGCACGGTGGGCTGATCATCCACGTGTTAGTTGCTGTATTCACCTTCATCGGCCTCGCCATCGTCTGTGATGAGTACTTCGTCTCCAGCCTCGACAGGATCTGCGAAGGTAGGATCATCAATCGACAATCACCTTCATTTTATTACGATTTTTGTCATTTTCATCAGCGACGATTTTTTCGACAGTAAGTTTGATACGATCTCCAAAAAATTACATGTTATAGCAACCGCAAAATTGAGTATACTTTGTTTAATTTCAGAACTTCAGCTGGCTCCAGACGTAGCTGGTGCAACTTTCATGGCCGCCGGCAGTTCCGCACCGGAGTTGGCTACCGTTGTTATTGGAGTGTTCTGTGCTCAGGATGATATTGGTAAGTTATCTATAAGAAATCTTATATCAATCAAAAGAATTTTGAGATGCTTAAGATAAACTTCATCAAAAAAGATGTTTTGCAAAGTATGTGATGTGATCATTTTACGTTTCGTCTCTGAGATTCATTTTATCAGTGCTCTTGATTGGCTAACGTCAAAACATTAGACAACTAAAATGTTGGAACGTAAACTCCTGTCAAAAACAGTCAGGAGTCAGGACTAATTTTTCTTTCCTCTACGTACTTAATTTCATCTTTCAGGTGTATCCGGCGTCATTGGCTCAGCCGTCTTCAACATCATGTTCGTGATCTCCGTCTGCGCGCTCTGCGCCGGCACCGTTTCGCATCTCAACTGGTGGCCTCTCTGCCGCGACTGCTTCTTCTACGCCATATCCATTCTGGTCATGCTGTGTACCATCGCCAATGGCTATGTGTCCTGGTAAGTCCTTGGTAATCAAAAGAGGGTTTATAGGGACTTTATCATCAATTATGTGGAAGAAAGGAAATTAATTTATTTGGTGTAACATTTTACAAACGAAATTACAATAAGTTATTTGTGATCCATCCATCTGGCTCTACCAAAAATGTGGTGGTTTTATCTCTCACCTCAACTGGTATCTAGTTTGTAAATACTTCTTCTCCGCCATTCCCATTTTTGTGCTGTTAACCGTTGCCAAAAGATATAATATTATAAAGTGGCAAGCATCAAATATAAAACATTATGTGCCTTAGTGTTGAAACTTTACCAACAGCTATAGGCTCTTTTATGACATTTGCTATTTAGACTTACTGTTCTCTTTTTATTTATTGTCTTTTTTTCATTTTGTCCCTCCCTATTTCCCAGATATTATAATTCTTGTTTATCAGTCATTTCGGTAGCTTCGTACTTTTCCTTTTAATCTTTTTTTCTCTCTATTAAGTTGTAGGTTCTCTCTTATATTTATAATCTTTGCTTTTTCTGCCTCTATTCTCTCCCTCTCTTTTGCAGGCCGGAAGCCCTGTTCATGCTTATCATGTACGGGGTATACTGCGTGGCTCTGCGGTTCAACGTGGCGTTGGAGCGCTGGGCTCTGACGCTGCCGCTGCCTTTCAAGTTGCCTACGCGAGAGGAGCAGGCCGCATTGGTCACTTACAAGTGAGTTTGTCCTTGACCTGAATACTAGTTCTAGGCTCGATGTATACCGGCGCGGAATGGGATGGAAACGAATTTTTGCAACGAAACTGTACTATCAGAGAAGTTGATTCATAGGCAGTTGACGGACCTACGTCGTTTGGTCGGCTTATTTAACGTTGACTGTGATCGGTCCGATGGGTTTGACTTAACGCGACCAAATTACTTGCAAATTAATTAGCACTATGAACTTTATGTCAACAGTATAACACACAAATTGAATACGTGCCAAAAAATTGAAGAATTCTCCGGTGTCTATTTCTTCGCATGAAACGAAATTAACGCTTCCATTCCATTCCATTAAGCGACGGTGTAAGCTAAGCCTTACTGTATGGTCGTATTAAGCCTAATATTCTCAGACGTTTATAATCAAAACAAGATGACGCTACCAAAAGTTGCTAATGAATTCATATACCGCACGGGAACTGTACATTTTATCGCAACAAAAACTATTCTAGTGCACGTTACGAGTACGTTTATCGTCTCTCAAAGAATCTCCATACCAAACGCCTCCGTGGTCTAGTGGTATAGAGCGCGGCTCTTGACTCGGAGGTCGTGGGTTCGATTCCCGCGTTGGAAACATGTTATTTCCAAGTTTGGTTAGGACAATGCAGGCTGATCGGTCCTGCGCCTGATCTCTCGCCGGTCGTGTCGGTCTTCCGTCACACTGGGTTATGAGAGTAAAGGAGTAGAGAGTGCTCTTGTGTACTGCGCACACACTTGGGCACTATAAAATTACTCCTGCGTACCTGGCATGGTCTTCAATGAAACCGGCCACCGTCACCGAAACCGCTGTGGGAGCTATTATACCAAACAGCGAAATCGGTTCAGTGGTTTAGGCGTGAAGAGTTAACAGGCAGATCATACACTCGCATTTGTACTAGTATGGAAGTATGGATGGATGGATGTTAAACCGTTAACAGGTTTCGTTTTTTCACGTTTGATATAAAACAGCTCCGTTTTCACTAAGTGGGTCAAACGCAGGTCAGAGTGTACCGCTTAAGCGGATTAACTTGACCTCCTGCCTGTATGTCATTCTTTACACCTACATGTTTAAATACAATAGACTCGGCAGAGTATGTTTTGCCATATACAATAGTGTATAAACACTAAGCGATAATACTTTAGGGTATATGACCCCCCCCCCCAAAATAAGGTCAAATTAAAAAATCTCAAAATCCTGCCACATAATAAAAGATAATTTCTAATTATCCTACAGCGATAAAATTTTAGTGTAGTGACTAGTGAGTGACCCCCTCCAAAACTTCAGGCTGCGACCGCGCTTGTGTATGTGTCCCTTGTATAGAGTTTATTGTGAAAGTAGCAAAGCTGAAAGGGTAACCTTTTTTTTTATTTTTGTATGGGAAACTCATGACGCTAGGGCGCTTCACTGCGCTTGCCCATAAAAAAAATCTCTTTCAGTGGTGATACTTTTACAGTGAATTCTCTACATAAAACACGTGCACACCCTAAAGTATAATCACTTTCTTTTGTTGCACCCTGTATATCTGCCATTTGTACCATCGAGCAAATTGATTCCTAGGCAGTTGACAGACCAACGTCATTTGGTCGGCGTATGTCAATTCAATGCTAAGGCTGCGTTTCCACTGAAGCGGAGCGGAGCTTAGCGGTGCCGAATTGACCAATCACCATGCTCGAAATCTTCGCTGTCATTCCGCTGGAATAGCACGATTGGTCAATTCGGGCACCGCTAAGCTCCGCGCCGTTTCAGTGGAAACGCAGCCTAATTGTGAACTGTCGGCTGGGTTTGACACAACGCGACCAAAGTACGTAGGTCCCCCATCTGCATGTGAATCAACCTCTCTGATAGTACATTTATTTTAGCAAATAAAGTTTTTTTATTTCTTCCTAATTAGAAATAATAAATATTCCTCTATAAATTGCCTATTAGATACTTCTTGTATTTTAAAGATGTAAATGAATAATTTATAAGAGAATATGTCTATAAATTGGCCATTTTCAATGTACTACTTTTTCAGGGGAGATAAAAGAACATCTCTATAATATAAATTGGCCATTTACTCAACGTGGTATGTTTTCAGGGGCGGAGTGCCCGCGCCGGTGGTGCCCAACCCGCCCACCGCCGAGACCGAGTACTCCCAGATGGACGGCAGCACCGACCAGCCGCAGCAGACACGTGAGTTGGGATTATTTTGGAGTAAAATTTCTTTACGCACGCTTGACTTGGGGAGTAAGCTGGCAAATGCGTGGCAAACGCTGTGTTACGAACAGTGTTATCGGGTGAGGCGACCGGACAGTGCGTGCGCACATTTTCTTTTTTTTTCTCTCATAGCCTAGCCATAGTAGACAAGTGGCAAGCGATTATCGTAAACGCTAACAAAATGTATGCGATTTGACATAAGTCATCGCTTCGCTAGCGAATACTAATGTCAAATCCAATACATTTTGTGGCGTTAGCGTTGGCGTTTACAATAATCGCTTGCCGCTTGTCTAGGCCCTCGGCATGCTCAAGAAGTTTTACTTCAGTTGTATGGTTGACGGTTTGTAAATACGGTGCGGGGTGACTGGAATTAAAGTACGGTGGAGTGCATGAGACGTTTATTGCAATCAATTGTTAGTACGTGACTGACTAGCCAACCGCACAAAATATAACATTTAAAATATAACATAGTATAATAATATATAGACAATATAAGGTAACATACAGTAGGACAATGTCGATAGACAGTGTCGCTACAATATTCCCCCCTTTAAAAAAAATGACAATTTAAAATTAACCCCATAAAATTACAACATAACAACTACATCGTGCGGTAGGTCTCAATGCGACCACCGGGTAAGCTACTTACAACTAATACAACTCATATCATAGATAACAATATTATAATGTTTACACTCAGATGCATTACACATTACAATGCAATGAACACGGTATGCAATTACATGTAAGCCGTTTGCGAGGGTTGCTGACAAGATTTATCAGCTGGAACAACGGACACAACCGACAACATCTCTTTCCTAGCCCACTTTTTAACACTTTTATTGCACTTATTCATCACAAAATATGCACCAATCAACAACAGGATAACCACAACACTAGTAATGACGATGCCGTAAACTTCCATTTTCCTTTCCATGGAAGATGTACTGGCGCCGTTAGCACCATTTTGGGCTATTACAATTTCCTCCTGTTTACTATAGCTTTTGCCCATCTTGTCGAACTCAAAAGTATATAGTTAAATTTGCGAAAGTATATTCAAAAATGTAAAATTTAATTTCAAACGTCGATATTTAATACTTAAAATTGTAAACTTGCAACCTACTTTACAACTTCCTAAAACTGGTTACATATTCAAAGCTATGTCAAGCGTTACTATAACTCGCTGCTAGCTTAATAAGTTACAATACCACAAGCATACAATTAATATGTCGCCATATACATTAATCTATCGCCTCGCAAACGCTTCGCTAACTGTATGTTACTACTTAATAAAATCTTACAGGGCGTTTAATCGAACGTCCGTAACTCGACGTACGCGCCGTAAGCATTTTTGCGGGTTCGACGACCGGCTCATTCTTAGGCTCTGCATACACTTTATCGCGCGACTCCGACTGTTGCTCTGTACAAGAGTCAGAAGTCGCTTCACGTAAAACATATGCAGGCTTAAGACGATCTATGGAAATCGTTGCTTTTCTCCCAGGCAACTGTACGACGTAAACCTTTGGACGCCTTTGAATAACACGATACGGACCATCGTAAGGCGTCTTCAAAGGTTTACGTACCGTATCATCACGAACAAAAACATAATCTACCTTATCTAAATCTGGGTGCACAAAAAGTGTGCGTGCGTCCTTATGTGTCGCTGGCTTGGGCTTCAAATTACTTATTATACTACGTAATCTCTCTACATATTGACTATAATCTGAAATTTTAAAACTATTTTCGGCATAAAAATCTCCGGGTAAGCGCAACGTAGTGCCGTACGTCATCTGCGCTGCGCTTACGCCGGTATCCGACCTAGTAGCCGTACGTAAACCTAACATCACAATTGGCAATTCCTCTACCCAAGAATTAGAGCTCAACCTAGCCATAAGGGCTGCTTTCAGGGAACGGTGAAATCGCTCTACCATACCGTTAGCCTGAGCATGATAAGGCGTAGTGCGAATTTTGTCTATACCTAAAAGTCGCATAAGTTCTTTAAAAAGGGAACTCTCGAATTGTCTGCCCTGGTCACTCGTAAGCTTAGCAGGACAACCAAAACGTGATATCCACCCCTCGACAAAAACTCTAGCCACCGTTTCTGCACTAATATCTTTAACTGGATACGCCTCCGGCCAGCCAGTTTGCCTATCTACGATGGTGACTAGATACCTATAGTCATTAGAGGTAATGTTAAGAGGACCGACTATGTCCAAATGTACATGAGTGAAACGTTCAGCAAACGGGAAATTACCTAATTCTGACTTATTATGCCTTCCGACTTTTGCACGCTGACAATTCACACATTCCTTTGCCCATTTACCAATATCCGAATTCATACCTTCCCAAAAAAATCTATCCTTAATTAACTTTTTGGAAGTTCTAATTCCCGGATGACTCAAATTATGTACCGAATCAAAAGCTTGTTTTCTAAATGGCCCTGGAATGTACGGTCTAATTTTATCTGTAGACGTTTCACACACTACAGGTACATCGCTTCCAGTTAACATTATCTCCTTAAATATCAAATTACATTCATTATTACGAATAGAACGTTCGCGAAACCGCGCTAACTGCTCATCGTCACGTTGCGCTTTCGCAATCGCAACGTAATCTAAAACCATGAGACCTGTAATTGTATCAACGTGAACGCGCGATAATGCATCGGCAACAATATTCATGTCGCCCTCGATGTGGCGTATTTCTGTGGAATATTCACTAATGTAAAGTAATTGTCTAATTCTACGGGGTAATTCATTGCTACTATTAACTTTTTTAAAAGCAAATGTCAACGGCTTATGATCGGTATAAATAATAAGGTGACGACCTTCAATTAAATTTCTGAAATATTTAATAGCCAAATAAATGCCTAACAGTTCTCTATCGTACGTACTATATTTAGTCTGAGCCGATGACATTTTCTTTGAAAAATACGCTAGCGGAACCCATTTCTTATCAATGCACTGCTGCAACACTGCTCCCACACACGTGCTCGACGCGTCGGTCATAAGCGCTAAAGGAGTATCGTGTTTCGGGTACGTTAGGGTTGCCGCGTTCTGCAAACTAGATTTACATCGTAAAAATGCCTCACTCGATTTTTCTGTCCAGACTATTTTAGTTTTATCGCGCTTTCTAGAGTTCTTTAAATACTGATTTAAATGTTCCTGATATTCAACGGCCTTAGGCAGATGCAACCTATAAAAATTAATCATTCCCAAAAAACGTCGGAGTTGCTCAACCGTTTCAGGTTTGGGATAACTATTTATTGCTTCCACTTTCTCCGGTAGAGGCCGAATACCTTCTACAGAAACTTCAAAACCTAAAAAGTCAATTTTCGATTTTCCGAAAATGCATTTGTCTAAATTTATAGTTATTCCAAACTCGTTT
Organism: Aricia agestis; assembly: GCF_905147365.1. NCBI lineage: Eukaryota > Metazoa > Arthropoda > Insecta > Lepidoptera > Lycaenidae > Aricia > Aricia agestis. Next base: position 3,140,521 of record NC_056426.1, read on the forward strand.
AAACGTTTGAACACCTCCCTTAAATGTTGTTTATGCTGCATATCATCATCACTAAATATCAAAATATCATCAATATAGCAATAAATAAAATCTAACCCTGCCAACACTGAGTGATTCATAAACCTTTGGAATGTTTGAGCTGCGTTTCTTAACCCAAAAGTCATGCGCGGGAACTCAAACAATCCAAACGGCGTTATGATCGCGGTCTTCTCTACATCGCTAGGGTTGACACTAATGAAATGGTATGCTCGGCAAATATCGAGGCGAGTGAACACTTTCTTATCGGCTAACAAATAAGTGAAATCGTGCAAACGGGGTATAGGGTATCGGTCTGCTTTTGTTATGGCATTAAGAGCCCTATAATCCCCACATAATCGCATGTTGCCATTTTTCTTTAAAACTACATGGAGCGGGCTCGCCCACGCGCTCTTGGACGGCCTACAAATACCTAACTCTTGCATACACATAAGTTCATCTCTTACCTTAGTGTAGCGATGCGGAGGTAGAGGCCTGGCTCGAGCGTGGACCGGCGGGCCGCTGGTCTCGATGTGATGGAATACGCTATGTTTGGGCGGTTCCTTAAATGAAACCGGCTTCGTAATATCTGAGAACTCACTTAAAATGCTAGCATACGGACAATTTATATCTACGGTCTTAATAGATAAATCCTTACTACTAATTACATTCGCCGACACTTTTAAACTAGTAATTTCATCGATTAAACGACGAGCACTTAAATCAACTAGTAACTTAAAGTTCGATAAAAAATCAGCGCCTAAAATAGGCTGTCGCACATTTGCGATAACGAATGTCCACCTGAAAGCACGACGTAATCCTAAGTCTAATATTAAACTTTTTGTACCGAAAGTTTTAATTTTAGTCCCGTTAGCCGCATACAAAGTATAGTCAGTACACTCAGCATTACTAAAGTTTTTAATCACCTTGTCGGCGGGAAGCACCGAAATATTTGCTCCAGTGTCCACAAGAAAACGTAAACCACTGGTACGATCTGTCACACATAATCGATGGCACGGGCTAATACTTAACTCACAGACTTCGGATGTCGATGCAGTGCTCTCCAGTCAATTGTTGTCTGCTCGAGGTTTCCACGCACATGGCTCGACGCACTTGTGAGCCCTCGAACGGAAACGATGATGGTAGAAGCACAACCAGTCGGGGCTCTCTGGATTCCGGCGAGATGTCGACGGTGTCGGGTCACGAGTCCTCTTCCTCGACGCAGAGCGCGACCGATTGCCGCCAAAACGCTGCTGACGCCGATACCTCTGCTGAGATCCTGCCATGCCTGCCAGCGTCATGCTTATTTTGGCTATCTCGGCCATCAGCAGATCGGTATCCCTCGAACTAGTTGACAACGGCTGCGAAGCGACTTCACTTACGTGCACTGCTCTCGTCGTCTCGAAGACCTTGTCCGCCACAGCTGCCAGGTTATCCAGATCCTTGGTGTCGGAAACGGCCAGCACAGCACGCACCTGCGGCGGCAGATGGCCCTGCCAGAGGATCTTCAGGGTGTCATCCGGAACCTTTCCTTTAGCCAGCTCCCTCATACGTCGTAGGAGCTGCGACGGCTTCTGGTCCCCTAGGTCCATTTCGCTGATGAGCTTCTGCAGCTGCCTGCTCTCGGACTCTTCATAGATAGCCAGGAGACGCTGCTTCAACGAGTCAAACTTCTTCGTGGCGGGCGGATTAGTCAACAAATCCGAGACCTGCTGTATGGCGTCTTTAGAAAGCTTGGAGACCACGATATCGAACCTATAGTCGTCTGCTAATTTTTGTGGTGCCAACATCGCCTCCACTCTAATAAACCAGACGCGAGGAGCATCTGTCCAGAATTCAGGGATCTTGCTTGTCAATGTGATTGCTGCTAAATCACCGGACGGCGCCTGCACGGTAGATGCGGCGTTCGGCGGAGGAGGTACGGCACCCGGTAACCCTGCGCCTTGCTGAGCCATCTTTGCGGTTCCACAAAAGTCCACGAAAACCGTTAGTCACTCCCGAGTTCTACGCGCGTATACCAAAAACGACACGCGGCACTCCACCACCACGTTTTTTGTCGGGATAACGAATGTCGGGGTCACCACTGTAAATACGGTGCGGGGTGACTGGAATTAAAGTACGGTGGAGTGCATGAGACGTTTATTGCAATCAATTGTTAGTACGTGACTGACTAGCCAACCGCACAAAATATAACATTTAAAATATAACATAGTATAATAATATATAGACAATATAAGGTAACATACAGTAGGACAATGTCGATAGACAGTGTCGCTACAGGTTGTATGGTCTAAAACACACTCGTTTAAACAATTTTCTACTTTTTGCTAAAAAAATACGTGTATCACTAGGGGACTGCCGCGGTAAAGCTATCGCATAGCATTTTTTATCAACTTATACAATTATGATTCGCATACGTCTAGTCGCACGCACACAAACACCGTGCCGCTGGCAACACCGCACTGCTGTGCCAGTCGGAGGTGTTAGGGTTTTTCGTTACGGAATTTCTTGATTCGGTCACCGCGATTAAAACCCGCGATAAAAGCTAACCATATAGCTAACCCTTGGCCCCGTGCTAGATTCTCACGCCGGTTCTTCTCGCTGGGCTATTTTCGGGGCTAGTAGTAGGAATCGTAGACTTTCTAGAAAGAGTTAATTACAATGTAACCTATTCGTAAATAAAACAATATTTCATATTTTACTAGCTGTCCCGGCAAACGTTGTTTAGCACATTTGCCATATAAAGTTTTTTGCCCATATTATTTTATTGAAGTGACTAAATAACTATATCACCATGGCAACGTCCATCGCTATCCCATCGCACAAACAATGGTCGCCGTCAGTCTCGAGTTGTAATAATATATTTGTTGTACAACAAATGAACTTATCAATATAAAAAGTAGCCAGTAGCCGATTGTCAGACCCACTGAATATGCATATAAAATTTGGTGACAATCACTAAAGCCGTTTCGGAGGAGTACGGTAACTAACATTGTGACACGAGAATTTTATATAATTATTAGAAGATTACATTTATCACTTATAAAATTGAAGACGCAAGTGGATGAAGCAGGTAATAAACAAATTGAGGCTTTTGAGCCTTTTGTAGTAAGACCGATATAGATAATGTAACAAAGCTGAGTGATCATACTTTAGGGTGTGTAATGTGTAGCTTTTGACGTGGGAGAGCCATGCTTCGGCACGAATGTTCCGGCTCGACCGGAGAAATACCACGTCCTCACAGAAAACCGGCGTGAAACAGCGCTTCCGCTGTGTTTCGCCGAGTAAGTGAGTTTACCGGAGGCACAATCCCCTACCCTTTTCCTTTCCCTACCCTCCGATATTTCCTTCCGTACCCTCCCCTATTCTCTTCCGTACCCTCCCCTATTCCCTTCCCTACCCTCACCTATTACCCCTTAGAAGGCCGGCTACGCACCTGCAGCTCTTCTGATGCTGCGAGTGTCCATGGGCGACGGAAGTTGCTTTCCATCAGGTGACCTGTTTGCTCGTTTGCCCCCTTATTTCATAAAAAAAAAAAGGTATGGGTCTCTTACATAGAGTTCACTGTGAAAGTAGCAGCGCTGAAAGACTACAACATTTTTTGTAATTTGTATAGGCAAACGCACTAGCGCGATGTATTTTCCCATACAAAAGTTTAAAAAAGTTGGTCTTTCAGCACTGCTACTTTCACAATAGACACATACACACTCTAAATTATTATTATAATAAGTTTTGTTACACCTTATAATATATTATCTAAATTACATGGTTTTTGTATTAGCCTACAATCCGACTGGCGCGTACGACAACGTGGGCTACAACGCGGATCCGCTCAACGCGTGGGACCCCAACACCACGTGGGACCCCACTCGCGCCTGGGACGACACCTCCATGGTATGTCCCACCAGCCTGTGAAGTGTGAATTATGTGAACATAGACTACGGTATGTTACCCGCGAACTCTGTGAAACTATAATAATAATAATAGCTCCCACACCGGTTTCGGTGACGGTGGCCGGTTTCACTGAAACCAGGCCAGCTGCGCAGGAGTAATTTTATAGTGCCCAAGTATGTGCGCAGTACACAAGAGCACTCTCTATTCCTTTACTCTCATAACCCAGTGGGACGGAAGACCGACACGACCGGCGAGAGATCAGGCGCAGGACCGACTTTTCACATACCCATCCGACGCATGGATGATCTTACTTGTCAGATAATCAGGTGATCAGCCTGCATTGTCCTAACCAAACTTGGAAATAACATGTTTCCAACGTGGGAATCGAACCCACGACCTCCGAGTCAAGAGCCGCGCTCTATACCACTAGACCACGGAAATGGATCAAGTTGGCGCAGCTAGGTCATTGACCTTACTAAGACTAGTAAGGTTAATGACAGTAATGCTATCTTGATCCATTCTGATTTCTGATTATACTTTCACAGAGTTCCAGGGCCCCCGCTACCATATGTGCAATGTGTGCAATGCACACGGGTGCCATCCTCTAGGGGCGCCAAATTGCCATCTTTAGGGGCCCCAAAACCAAGGTCCCAAAAAATTTGCCTAAAGGGGTGCCAAAATCCTTTTTTTGCACACAGGCGCCAGTTTACGGGGGCCCTGCAGAGTTCATTCCAGATAGGAGCGATGTGAAGAAAGCTTAAACTGTATTCTGTTAACTTAAAAATTGAACTCTTATAAGTGTGTTTTGTGTGAACTCTTAATTCTTATAAGACACAGACTATTATAGATTCATCAGAAAACCGTAAAATATCGATTTACTGCACACTCAGTTTTAACCGAGTATGCGGAATGCGGTATCGACCTAGACTAGAAACATATATCACTTCATTGCCAATCGCAGTTTGTATAAAAAACGATGAAATATCGTAAGATGTTTGCCCGAGGGTCAATGACCGCTACTGCCAGTTATTGCACATGTATAATGTATCGGTGGTAGGCCCCAGTAGCATCTACGTTCGGAAAGTGTTTGAAAAAAACCTATTCTGAATAAAAAAAAATTGACTTTGACTTTGACTTTTGTATATAAAGTAGCCAGTACACAATGGCCCATAATTGCCCACTGCAAGTCAGGACACATGGGCATTGTGCGCCACGCCTGAAAAACGTCCGCCATCATACACCATTTAATCCCGGGTCTACACAGTGGTGATGGCTTGTAGTGGGCTTATTTTGTAGTGGGCTAGCATGATCAATTGTGAAGAGGCACCTTCAGAATACAACATTTTTCACATCTGCTAGTAAAATTTATTTTCCTCCTACACAGCAACAGCCGCCCCCGCAGCCCCCGCAACAACAACAGCAGCCGGAACAGCAGATCTCCCCGCAACAGCAGGCACAGGCGCCACCGCAGGTGAGTCTAGTAAACTTTATATTTTAATTTTAAAAAGTTGAAACGTCAAAATTGTGTTTTATAAAGTTGAAATGTCAACTTAAACACCATATTTTGAAAAAAAAAAGCGCGGGAACTTGAAAAAGGCGGTCGCGGTATTTTTTCTTAAAATTTTAAAATTATTTTTTATATGTAAATAGTTTATTTTTAGTCATATTTTCTCTCATTAGTAGTGTAGTTACGTTTTATTTAGGTAAGTCTTCTTTTATTTTGTAGTTTATAAGAATACCATGGAGAAGCCTGACCCGGGGGGACCTGGTCCCCCCCGTTGGTCATTATGTGACCATTTCGAATGAATCGAGTATGGATACAGATGCTTCATACTCAACAAACCCACGTAAACGTCCAGCTATATCTAAAAAGCGCTGTAGGAAATGTATGAAAAAAATTAAAAGTGACCCAAGAAAAGCTAAAAAAGATGTTAATTGCATGTGTTCTAGCGATTCTGAAAACAACGCAGCTTGTAAAGACAATAATATAATAGCTGAGACACAAACAATTGACAATACCGCGAAAACCAAAGCTTAGTTGATTCTAGGGTAAGTAGGTTAACCTATAAAGACACTGACTCGACTCCATATGTAGTTCACATACAGAAAATAACAAAATCTCCCAATGAAAATGTTAATTTTCATCCCATTGTTTTTGGCCATTATTTAAAGAAAAATAATATACAAAATATAATTGATGGTAGCATAAAAAAGATCGCTAGAAATAGATTCATTTTCTCTGTATTCGGATGCTAACAACTTTATAAATAGCCAACAATTAAGTGCAGATCAATATAAAGCCTTTATACCTTCTTTTCAAGTTAGCAGAATAGGCCTAGTCAGAGGGATTCCCGCTGATTGGTCTGATGAGGATGTTATTAATAATATAACAGTTCCCTTTGGTTGTGGGGAGATTTTAAAAATAAGAAGGCTAAAGAAAAAAACTGTTGTCAATGGAACAACTCAATTTAATAATACGGAGTCGGTCGTAATAACTTTTGATGGACAAGTATTACCCAAGAGGGTGTTTATGTGCTACAATGCTCTGCCTGTAGATCTGTATATTTTCCCTACCATACAATGTTATAACTGCTGCAGGTATGGTCATGTAAAAAGTCAATGTCGATCCACACCTAGGTGTTACAGGTGTGGTCAAGGTCATGCTGGAGAAGACTTCTCAGTGGAGGAGGATTCTATGTACTGCTGTATTTGCCATGGTTCACATATTGCTACAGACAAAAAGTGTCCTGAGTATCAACGACAAAAGTCCATAAAAGAGTCAATGGCTCATTTTTTTTTTTTTTTTTTTTTTTAAAGAAGGCAGGTCACTGTAGCCCTGACGTCACTGCGACCCATGAGGATCTATTGTGACTCCTTCGCACTAGAGTATCATCCCCAACCCTATACTGCTCATAAATTGAACGATATGGTTGGGGTTGGTGCCACGAATTTCCTCTGTGGACGAGTATTCGTGGCGACCAAGGTGCCTGTTCCTGCTCTGTAGTAGAGCAGGGCAGTCGAGGAGAAGGTGAATAGGTGTTTCATCCTCCTCCTCACAGAATCTGCAAGTCATTATGCTACAAATACCCATTCTGTTTAGGTGTTTGTTGAGCTTGCAGTGCCCAGTTAGGCTTCTGGTAAGGATTTTTAATTGGTTCCTACCCAAGGTGAGCACTAATTCTGATTGTTTCTTGTTGAAGTCAGGAATTAGTGCCTTGGAGTGTTCAAGGCCAGGGGTCTCAGCCCATTGCTTCCTGCATAGTCTGTGACCCCATTCCTTGAGCACTTGCTTTGTGGTACTGGGAGTTATACCACAGAATGGTTCTGGACCATATATGAGACTCTCGGCCCCAAGCCTAGCCAGCTCGTCAGCGGTTTCATTGCCGGGGACGTTGCTGTGGCCCGGGACCCATACTAGGCGGATGTTGTTGTTCCTTCCAAGCATGTTTAACGTCTCAATGCATTGCAGAACTAATTTGGACGAGACTTCTGCGGCAGTCAGTGCTTTAAGTGCAGCTTGACTATCGGAGAAGATAAAAACGTTTTTATTAACTAGGGCCATCTCCAGGCTTTCTAGTGAACAACCGAGGATAGCGAAGACTTCAGCCTGAAACACGGTCGCAAACTCCCCCAAACAGGCGTATTTGCCTTTTGGTGGCCTGCCTCCGTAGATTCCGGCTCCCGCACGGTTGTCTTTCCTTGATCCATCTGTGAACCAAACTATGTCGCTAGGGCGGACATCGATTGGATTTTTCCTTTCCCAGTCCTCCCTGGAAGGTATAAAAACCTGGTACTGCTTCGAAAAGCTATACACCTTGATCATGGCATCTGATGGCATGGCCATGATAGGTGATTCACTGAGAGACTGTTCCAGCTGTCGAAATGGGGTGGAGACCCAATTCGTCCCACCCGCCGTCCTGGCCCTGAGAGCCACCTTTTTGGCCTCCATCTGAACAAGCAGAGGAAGCGGAGTTAAGTTGATCAGGGCCTCGAGGGAAGCGGTGGGTGTTGACGAGAGTGCACCCGTGATTATTAGACATGCCAGTCTCTGTACGCTGTTTAGTCTTTTGTGACAGTTTACTTGTTCAGCCTTTTTATGCCACACTGCGCAGCCATATGTGGTAATCGGTCTCACTACGGCTGTATATAGCCATAGCATTGCCTTCGGCCGAATACCCCATTTAGAGCTGACAAGCTTCCAACAGGAACCCAGAGCACATCTAGCCTTTTTCGTAATATACTCGATGTGCTTATTCCAAGTGAGTCATTTGTCTAGGATTACTCCTAGATATTTGACATCACCCGCAAACTTAATAGTTTTCCCAAAGAGTGTTGGGGGTCTTAGTCCCTCCAACTTCCTCTTTTTGGTGAAAGGTATCAAGACCGTCTTATCAGCATTTACTGTTAGCTTGACCCTTTGGCACCAATTCTCGACGACTCTTAGTGCTGACTGCATCAACCCAGCGACCACCGATGCACATTTTCCCACCACCATAATCGCCAGGTCGTCAGCGTACCCTTGAGCGTAGTAACCTATGAGGTTCAGTTCCCTTAGTAGCTCATCCACTACCAGGGACCATTCCAGGGGTGACAAGACACCTCCTTGTGGGCAACCTTGTGTCAGCCTGATTTTGAGTGTCAGGTCCATAATAGTCGATGAGGCTACCCTATTGTCGAGCGTGGCTTTGATCCATTTCCTAGTTGTTGGATCTATATTCTTTGAAGCCAGGCCATTTGTGATAGAGCCGGTTGAAGTGTTGTCGAATGCGCCTTCAATATCGAGAAAGACACATAACGCAATCTCTTTATCTTCAATTGCTCTATCAATCCGATCTACCAAGTCCATTAGGGCCGTCTCGGTAGATTTGCCTTTTTGGTAGGCATGTTGTCTTTCATGCAGCGGCATTTTAGTGAGATAGGTGTCCCTTATGTGTAGGTTGACCACCTTCTCCATTGTTTTAAGCATGAAAGAAGTGAGGCTAATTGGTCTGTATGACTTTGGTAGAGCTTTGTCTCTGTCCCCACTTTTGGGTATGTAGGACACCCTTACCTTTGTCCATGCCAATGGGATGTAGCCCCACGCAAAACTTGCTCTGAATATTTTCAGTAGCATAGGAAGGATAATGTCCTTGCCCTGCTGTAGGAGGGCCGGAAATATATTATCCTCGCCGCCGGTCTTGTAAGGCTTGAAACTGTCAATTGCCCAAGTGACTCGGTCAGGCTTAAAGATCACGGAAGCTCTTCTCCAATCGTCAACTGATGGTCTCGTTTTAATAATCGTATGAGAGAAGGCTTCGTGATTTTCGAGATGGATACTGTTGGGGAAGTGAACGTCGGCTAGTAATCTTAGCGTTTCTTCCGCCGTTTTAGTGTAAGTACCATCTGGCCTTTTCAGAGTGCTGGGATGAGAGCTAGGGGCCTTAGATATGACTTTATATAGTCTGGAGGTTTGCGAGGTGTTATTCACTTCCTCACAGAACCTTGCCCAAGAGCGTCTTTTGGCCTTCCTTAGCTCCCTATTAAACGTCGTCAGGGCGGTTCTGTATGCGTCCCAGTTCCCGTCTCTTTTGGCTCTGTTAAACAGAGCTCGAGTCTCTTTTCTGAGTTGCGCCAGAGTACCATTCCACCAAGGTACATTACGTTTATTTGACGTTTTCTTAACAGGACAGCTTCTGAGGTAAGCATCATTCAAGCTATGCTCCAGCTCTCCCACCGTTAGTTCCAGTTGTTCTACGGTCTTGACAGCTTTGTTGACTGCTGCGAGGTTTAACTGCAATTCCTCTCTGAATACACTCCAGTTTGTGGCCTTAGGATTCCTATAAGTTACCTCTTTCCCAGGCATACTGTCATGTATATCAAACCTAATGTAACAGTGATCGGACAGTGAGTTATCGTCCGATACATGCCAGTTACAGGCGCGATGTCGTATAGGGCCTGTGCATACTGTTATGTCAAGGACCTCCTGTCTCAGTGGGTTGATAAACGTTGGTTTAGTACCCTGATTCAAAGTGTGGAGGTTATTAGTAAGTAAGAAGTCAAATAGTTTCTCACCTCTGAAGTTTACGTCGGTGCTGCCCCAACTTGTATGATGTGAGTTGCAATCACTTCCCAGGATAAGTTGGATGCGCTGATTCTCGACGTAGTCTATTATCGGTGATAGCTGCGTAGTGGGGTCTTGAGTGTCTCCAGGTAGATAGGCGGAGCAAACCATCAGTTTGCCTGCAGTCCCTCCGGGCTCCTCAATATACGCAGCTACAGTGTCATCTGTACACAGGCAAGAGACACACAAAAATTTCATCCTCTTGCTGAAGAGGATGCAGGATCTGGGCCTCTGGCCATGCTGAAAATAAAGTACGTTACCTGCCAGTCCAAGGCCCATCACCGTGTTCCCGTTGACCCACGGTTCTTGGATTAAAGCAATGTCGAGCGCCTCCCGGATGAACTTCTGACAGAGTACATCTGTGGCAGCCTTCGCGTGTCGTAAGTTGACTTGTATTACTTTAATCATTTTTTTTTTTTTTTTTTTTTTTTTTTTTTTTTTTTTTTTTTGTGTAGTGTTACTGTGAAGTGTAGCTGTAGAGTGTTAAAGTGAGTATATGTGGATGGATGTGTGTGTGTGTTTAGTCTGTGTGGTGCAGGTTAGGTAGTCGGAGCAGGGGGTTTCGCGCCACTTTGCGACTTGAGTGCTCCTGCGCTAATGAGGGCAGCTGTGCTGGCTTCCTCACAGCGCAGGCGCCCCCAGAGCCACCACGTCCGCGTCCGCGTCCACCACGGGACTGTCCAGGCCTACCCCTACTCACAGTTGCCACTTTCAAGGGAACTTGAGGTCTGGGATTGGTCTGAGCAGCCGGGCGTCCGCCTCCCCTGCTGGTGTGCACGTGCAAGTTTTGTGCTTGCACGTGTAGGGTGTTGGGCTGAGCAGTAACAGTGGCAGATGATGTGCCGCTGCTGCTAGCTTGGGGCGGCGCCGTGCCTCTATAGCCTGTAGGCTTAATAAGAGGTGCTGGCCGCCATCCTTTATGTGAGGTGTGGGGCTGGGAAGTTGAGCCCAGCAGAGGTGTTGCCGTCACTTCGTCAGACCCTACAGGGTTTGACAGGAGTGCCGGTTTTGGTCCCTTCAAGCGAAGCTGAACCCGGTTAAACCCGAAGTAGAGCTGAAAATCCCGCTCGGAAAGTAGCTTGACCGCAGATTCGTCGAAGGAAAAGGTAAAAGTTTGACCCTTTCCATCGGCTTTCCTGCTGACCACTTTCCAAAGCCGGATTCCCATACCTCCATTCTGCGAGGTCAGTCGCTTGATGATTCCTACCTCGTCCACCTCTAGGTCAGGAACCCACGCCGTAGCGTAACGGGGCTTAGGCAGCTCCGCCTCGTCAACGACGCGGAGGGCTGCTCCATCCCAGGGATGGATCATGTCTATCAGCCGCGCCAGCCACTGCTTGGAGGCAGCGTCGACGCAGGTGAAGACAAGTCCACCCGATCTGTGGACGCATCCTATTAGCTTAGGTCCCTCTCCCTCCGGTTGATCGTCGATGACTCGAAGAATGCATTTCTTCAACCCCTCGGCGTTCTCCTGTGAGAGAGGTCCCCCAGCATCGAGGATGCCCACACGAATGGCACTCGCCGCCTCACTGAAACTCGGCTTGGGCGCCTGAGCACTAGTGTGCTTGGCTGCCTTCGTCGGTCTTTCCTGTGAGTTGGCGGTGTCAGAGAGCTGCCGTTTGGAGCTCGAACGCTTCTCCAACTCCTCGGCATACTCAGGAAACTCACTGAGTGGTTTCTGACAAAGGGTCTTCGCCTCTTCGAGGCTCTTACCCCTCGCCATCCACCACTCAATGCGTCTCTTGGCTGCCCCACTGAGTTGTCTTCTTCTTCTCTTAGGGGCGTTAGCGGTAGCGCCAGCCCCAACTTCAGAAGAAGAAGGTGCAGAAGCGCTAGATGGCAATGGCTCATAATTGCTTGTCGTATTCTGAAGCCTCCAAACTCCATCCAACTGTATCAAAATTATATTCTGATGTACTTATATCCTCCAATACTTTGTCAGCACATGTAAATATACAAAAATCAAGCTTTGTAAATAACAACATTAGAAATTTTGTTATTTACAAAGCTTGATTTGTAAATAACAAAATTATTTGTAAATAATAACAAAATATTTGTAAATAACAAAGTATTACTATTGGTTTGGGTAATGAACTGATTAGATTATTAATGTCAGAAAAAATGTTATATGAAGGGTGGGGTATATACAATGAAACGAAACATATGTTATTTACAGATGCAGCAATGATTGAGAAATCTGAGTGATGTGGAGGGAGAAAAATATGATGAAATGATTGATGATGTTTGATGAGCAAGGCTGTACCACTATGCCCATCAGATCTATCTTCCCTAAGACAGGAATATCCGGAAATCTTAAAAAGAGATTCCGGTTTTAGCCATGTCTCTTGTAAGGCAAGAATAGATGGTTTATATTTATTAATTAGATATAAGATTTCATGTTTTTTGCTAATTGCGCTTCGACAATTCCACTGTATTATGTGGTCCATTATTGGATGTATTGTTACTATTTATTTCTGTATTCAATGAAGCTACGTTGGACGGTGATAAAGTAGATAGCAATGTTATTAATTTGTTAAAGGCTAGAACGGTTTCTTGGATGGAGTTAAAGTCAAAATTAGGTGCAGGATAGGCTGAACCATTATTTCATAATGGAGGATTATAATCCTTTACTAAAGTATTATGAGCTTGTCTATCATACCCATACTCCTGTCTGTGAGGAGATTTAGGTTGTTTAAAAACTGTTTTTTTGTAAGATTTTTGACTTAAATTCAAAGTCAAAAACCTTTCCAACAGTAGATTTATGATCTACTGTTAGATCATAAATCTACTGTTGTAAAGAATTATAATTTTAAATTTAGATGACTGTACACAAACGAGAGTTGTCCGTAAAGGTATTCCGCAAGGATTTGTTTTAAGTCCTTTATTGTACGACTTATACACTGCTGACTTAGAAAAATGCTTAGACTTAAATAATATAATAAAACTGTTATAATACGCAGATGATAAGGCAATTTACATAATTACTAATTCTATACGTGATGCTTGTAGGGATCTGACAAATGTCTTAAAGAAATTAAAAATTTGGATGGACAAGAATGGCTTACAGTTATCGGTTGATAAAAGCTCGGTGGTTTTATTTTCACGGATGCGTATGCCTCCGCCTGTAACAGTTTTTTATGATGGAATTCTAATTCCTGTAAAAGAAAATGTAAATTTTTTAGGATTATATTTAGATTCAAAATTTAATGGTAACGCACATTTTAAATACATCTATTCAAAATGTGAACGAAACCTAAACATGTTAAAAAGTCTTTCCGGTGTTTGGTGGGGATCCCATCCCTTTACAATGAAATTAATCTATAATGCAATGATAAGAAGCATATTAGATTATGGGACTTTTCTTTTAGAGCCATGTAATTTAAGTGCATTACAAAAAATTGATAAAATACAAGCTAAAGTTTTACGCATAATCTGTGGTGCTATGAAATCATCTCCGATAAACGCTCTTCAGTTGGAGTGTTGTGAACCTCCTCTTCAACTCCGACGACAATATCTGGCAGATAAATTTTTCCTTCGCTGCTACCAATTTCTTAATCATCCTTTAATTCCTAAATTTAATACTCTATCTCAACTTTGTTACGATAAGTTATTATTACTCTAATATTTTCGGATTCCTTCAGCGCTTTGCAAACCCTAAATAAATTCCCTTTCAAATTAAAAAACTGTTTTCCTATTATTATTCAGATTCGTAATCTTTTATATAAATGTAAATTGTGCCATTGTGGCATTATAGGCAATGAGTTAGCTGATAAAATGGCAAAAGACGCTATATTTTGTGGGGATGTATTTCCTTTTCATAACTGCACTCATGATTTGGTTGCTCTTGCCAGGAACTCTCTCGTAGAAGCGTGGGATGAGTCATGGAGACTGAGCAGTCAAACAAAAGCAGTTCGTTATCAAAAAATTCAACCCGTGATCCCAGCTAAGCCTTGGTTTGCTAAAATTCACCTCTCAAAAAACGTAACATCATCGATTATTCGAATGAGACTGGGTCATTTGTGCATTCCTACACACCTTAAGAGAATTGGCGTTCGACGTGATGATTTATGCGAGTGTGGCGAAATTGGCGATTTAAACCATATTATTTTATCCTGTCCTCTCATGTCATCATCATTCCAATTTATATCATAGCTTATCATTGATTCCTATCCCATTTCCTACTTCTGTAAATAGTCTACTTCATTATAATAATAAACATGTATATATTTGTTTAGGTAATTACCTATCTTTAAATAACATTAATATTTAATTTTGTATTTTATTGTAATTTATTTACATGTAAAGTTATAAACTATATTAATGAACGTATTCCAAATTCCGTTCCTGTTATTCCTTCCGCTAGTTCCTTACCTTTTACTCGTCTGTGGCACAACATACGTAAAATTGTGTCAAGTTGCCAAGAAAAATAAAACACCATATTTTTTAATGTTCTTAATAAAATAAGGCAGAAAGCAAACCGCACGCAACAATATGTAGTATGTACTATCAGAGAAGTTGATTCCCATGCAAATCGGGGACCTAAGTAGTTCGGCTGCGTTACGTCAAACCCAGCTGACAGATCACAATTAACATTGAATTGACATATTCGACCAAATACCGTTGGTCTGTCAATTGCATAGGAATCAACTTCCTCGATGGTACAACCAGCTTCGCTTAATGAAAATCTAGTTATTACAGTATATCACAAAACACACTTACAGATATAAAGTAGCCCGTGTGCTATTCCGAGCTCTAGATTACGACCACCGCTAAACATTTCATATTTTGATACTCGTACATAGGATCAGAGTAGACAGAACTAAGGAATACCTCGACTTCAAACAAATGGGCGAATCTACGTTGGACACGACTGTCACTTTCAACATGTTTCGCAATGCTAAGTAACGTATAATATTAATAGAGCTCGACAAGGCTTTAAATACACGTGGCGAAAAAAGGAACTAACGCTGTCATCATACAAAAACGCCATTTTTGACAGTTCTCCTTTATCAGCAGCGCCCTCGCCCACGTTCATTTAAAGCCTTGTCGGACCATACGGTGCGCGCTAGCCGAACAAAGGAGTAGGCCGACTCAGAGGAGATCCCGAAAATACGTTTGACGTAGTATGTCATCTACGTCAAACGTATTTTCGGGATCTCCTCTGAGTCGGCCTACTCCTTTGTTCTGTTTACCCTGATAGGATCAATTCTCTCCTATTCATAGGATCAAAATCGTTTTAGTAGTTTTTGCGAAGAAGTAACCAACACACAAAGCCTCTCAATATTGGTGTGTTTCAACAGCAGGCCCCAGCCGCGCCGGCGTACTACAAGGCCAGGGAGTACAACCCCGAGACCGCCGTCAACCCCCTCGTCAAACCCGTCAACGCCAGTGAGTACAACATGTTTTGACGGTTTTCGATATTTCATTTGCTAAACCATTGCCATTAAATATTAATCAAGCTTAACCTGTGACCGAACTTACCATGTGATCGAATTTAGCCTGTGTCTTGACTTACCCTGTTTTCGACATTACCCTGTGACCGAACTTACCCTGTTTCTGACTTTACCCTGTGTGATGTGTCTGAACTTACCCTGTTTCCGACATGACCTTGTATTCGGACTTACCCTAATTATATCTATTGCTATTTGCCACAGACCACCTGCAACTCGCGTGCTGGTACGTGGCGTACCCGGTCCACTGGACGTGCCTCCACACGATGCCCGACTGCCGCGGCCGCTGGTACCCCGTCACATTCGTTATCTCCATGCTCTGGATCTCTTTCTACTCCTACTTCATGGTGTGGATGATCACTATTATTGGTGAGTTTTTTAGTTATATGAAATAATCATACCTGGAAGAAACCGCTTAAATTAGTAAGACCGCCATTTTGTACAATTTTTTAATATATTTTTTGTCGTTATTTCTTTTGTTTTTGTCTTTTTTATTTTTATGGTTTTTTTTTCTTTTGTGTATGTGCAAATAAATAATTTATTACTATTATTTTCATTATAACCTCAAATGCGATTTTTAAGCGACTTCTTGACGCTCGACCACTACAAGTCATTACGAAAAATTTGCCAATGCTAGACATCGATTGACATATTTTCTCTAGACTATTTTTCGTTGCTTCTCTATCATGGTTATGCCAAAGACTTCTATCAGTTTAAATAGAAGTCTTTGGGCAACGCATGGTGATCGGTGACCTAATAGTTCTATTATTATTAATATCAAATGCAATCGTTGCTTCTCTATCATGGTTATGCATAGTGATTGCTGACCTAATTTTGGCACACAACTTTTAATTGCAATTTAGATCAAAATGAATTGAAATAGAGTATAGCTGCCATGATTTTCTGTTTCTTTGAGACAGCTGTTTAAATTTTAGGCATAAAGACACGGCTTATCTTGACAAAAACTTAAACTATTACGTGGGAGAGCCATGCTTCGGTACGTCCTCACAGAAAACCGGCGTGAAACAGCGCTTGCGCTGTGTTTCGCCGAGTGAGTGAGTTTACCGGAGGCCCAATCCCCTACCCTATTCCCTTCCATACCCTCCCCTATTCCCTTCCCTTCCCTACCCTCTCCTATTACCCTATTCCCTATTAAAAGGCCGGCAACGCACCTGCAGCTCTCTGATGCTGCGAGTGTCCATGGGCGACGGAATTTGCTTTCCATCAGGTGACCCGTTTGCTCGTTTGCCCCCTTATATCATTAAAAAAAAACTTAAGTTTCGTGTATATTTCAGGCTACACCCTGGGCATCCCGGATACGGTGATGGGTCTGACTTTCGTGGCGGCCGGCGTCTCCGTTCCCGACGCGCTCTCCTCTCTCGCTGTCATTAAAGAAGGGTAAGCGTTGATCACCACGCAATAATCTTATATATATAAAATTCTCGTGTCACAATGTTAGGCCGCGTACTCCTCCGAAACGGCTTTACTGATTTTAGCCAAATTTTATATGCATATTCAGTGGGTCTGAGAATCGACTACTGGGTACTTATTATATTGATAAGTGCATTTGTTGAATAAATAATAGTAAATTATTATAACTCGAGACTTACGGCGACCATCGTATGTGCGACGGGATAGCGATGGACATTGCCATGGTGGCATACTTATTTAGTCACTGCAATAAAATAATACGGGCGAAATACTTTAAATGGCAAAGAAACGCTTGCCGGGACAGCTAGTAATAACATAAAAATATGCTTACTAATAATACGGATTAAAACATAAGAATATTGAAGAAGACAGCTTAATCGTAAGCAAATATTTGTTTCACAAAACAAATAAGGTAACTAAAAGTCATAATTCCAATCACTCCTATGTAGTAAAATCAGACATTTGAGTATAATATGACAACTATATTACCCTCTCTATGCAGTTCACCCCGGACAGACTTCTCCTATAATAATCCTTATTCCTTACCAAGTATAAACTAGGCCTTTACATCCGTTGTGGATGATTAATACAGTATTTTTCAGAGCGAAGTAACCACTCCTCAAATACTATAGTGCCTGGGACAAGATTTTTAAATGTCCGTATGGTTGCCCAAGCACATACGGCATTATCGCATCATAGTCGGCCTAGTCTAGAGGAAGGAACTAGTCAATACGTCTGGGACCAACTATGTGCGGGTTTCCTCACGATGTTTTCCTTCACCGTACGAGCGACCGTATTATGTACTTGAGATCTGAAAATGTCTCATAGGTACACGCCTCCACCCGGGTTCGAACCTACACCCTCTAGGAGTGCGAACCGAAGGTCTGCCCATTTATAGGCCACGGACGCTCTCTACCAGTATCAGTAAACTTATACTCTTCCAAGTATAAGTTTACTGATAACATTTTACAAAATTATAAATATGCATCTGGCCTTTCTTTCATCTAGACAAGCGGTAGCGTGTCAAGCCAAGTTCAACATTTTTACTCTCACATTTTTAGACAGTTTTTTTGGGCTAACCGTACCTTTTCCTTTCTTCAGATACGGTGACATGGCGGTGTCGAACGCCGTGGGTTCCAACGTGTTCGATATCCTGGTGTGTCTCGGGCTGCCGTGGTTCATACAGACCGCCATCATTCACCCTGGTAGCCACGTCAACGTCATCAGTAAAGGTACACTTTGTGAAGGTTTTTTCACTAATATTATAATTGAGCAATTTATTTATTTATTTCATTTAAATAGACGAAATATGTTTCATAATAATGAGTCTTTCTGTCTGAAGTTACGAACATCATTTGGAATTTTAAAAATTACTCACGAAGCTTTGATTAAAGTAAGCCTAAAATAGTATATTATATGTATCCTTTATCGTGTGAACACCTGTTATAAAACAATATTTTTGATTACAAAAATTAATTATTTTTGCAAAAATAAAATAATTTTCTGGGATTACCTACTAATCAAGGTAAGCCCAGATACAGGGAAATCCAACGAACGAAATTCTTGCAAAAATATCAACTTGTATCCGGACTTACCCTATATCCGAATTTACCTTGTTCAGTTCTAACAAAAATAACATCACTGAATCTTTCAGGGCTAATCTACTCCACTCTCTCCCTGTTCTCCACCGTGATATTCCTGGTGGTGGCGACTCACGCTAACGGCTGGAAGCTGGACCGCAAGTTCGGTGCTGTGCTGATGGTGTGGTATCTGCTCTTCATCACGCTGGCCAGCCTGTACGAGCTGAACATCTTTGGGGACTACCACCCGCCGGACTGTGACTCGGCCTATTAAATACTCGTTATCACGAGAAACTATAACAGCTCCATGTAACAGAACTTCCAACTGTTGTTTGTTACATCATTGCAGTTATAAACCATTTGCTTTAAAAATATGTTGACAGCTATATTTTGACAGTTGATTATTTAAAAAATCTTAACTAATTCTTAATCTGTGTTAATAACATGTCCGAAATTAAATTATTTAGTTTATGTATTTTTTATTTATTTATTTATTTATTTAACTCAGGCATCTTGGCCCATATTATAAATACCAGACTAACATACATACAATTATACTAAAAACTAACACTAACACTAAACACATTTTAATATTTTAATACATAAACTAATTACGTAGTAACTAATTCTTAATCTGTGTTAAAAATATGTCCGAAATTAAATAGTAGGCAGTATTTAGTTTATGTATTTTAATGGCTAATCAAGGTAAGTACGGATACAGCTTAATTACGATGTCACCGAGTATTTTGTTCGTGTGGTGGTGTGCGGTGTCTAAAAATGGCGTTTCGTACCGACATGCAACACCCGGCAACAAAATACTCGTTTTACTTTAAATTTTGCATTATCCGGAATTACCCTGTATCCGAACTTACCCTGATAAGTTCTAATATAAGTTTTCTCACGATAACTTACAATTTATTTAAAACAAAAGTTATATTAATCCATAATAATAAGACTAGTCACAGAAATTACCAAAGATATGAGAAGTGTATGTGTTTATATTAAACTTAGAAAATAAACCTTCCTATCATTATTTATTCTGTTAACAAAAGAACCAAAGTAAATACTAACCACTTTAGGCCAGAATCTTATGAGCATAAAACATCGATTTTTCTAATTGTAATAGTCTTTCAATAGTTTAGATGAAACATTGATCTCAGGTTTATAATACTCAAGCATTTACAATTTACATTAAGTATATTATGAGCTGATATTTGAGGAGGCAGTGCAGCCGCTAAGTTAATTTTTATGATACTTAAATTATTTTTAGCTCTGTTATGACTTATGACAGTTAAACTTAAAGCATATGGGCTCTAAACATTTACAGGTCAACAAGGCTTTAAATGAACGTGGCGAAAAAAGGAACTAACGCTGTCATCATACAAAAACGTCATTTTTGACAGTTATCCTTACCAGCAACGCTCCCCCCGCCCACATTCATTTAAAGCCTTGTCACACTTTATAAGTATTTAATATTTATGTATTATGTTAAAATATATTAAGTACCTACTTTAATGCACTACGTAGGGCTATGGAATATGCACAGGCCTCTTAAAGTAATTAACGTATTAGATATTTTTCTATTTTTGTCCGCGTTAGAAATTTCTTAATTTTTTTATTAGACTGTACATTTTTATTTCGTTCATCCCTGTAATGTTTTTATTTTACTTGTGATGATGCCTAAGTAAATTAACGATACGTTACTCCAAGCCTTTTAAACAAATAATTAAAAAAAATATATCTCATTAAATACTAAATTTAGGCACATTTATGTTGAATAAACTCTTTCGAATCATTTTAAAAAAGTATTAACGCACAAATAACTTTGAGTTTCAAGAAAGTTGTTTTTATTTTGAAGCATATGAGAGATTCTTACTTAATAATTTAGTAAATGTATGCCCCTAGGAGACTTGAATGTCAAAACTACGATTAATTAAATAACCACATAACTATCCAAATTGTTTTATCAACTTCTTCCAGTTAAAATATAAGTTAATCCCTTCCATAAATCAAACTTTTGATCCGATAATAAATATCTACGCTAGACAACGAATGAGATGGCGAATTTAGTAGCTTTAGATTTTTTTGTGGCGAGATCAGGGTAACCAGCAAAGCCACTTTAATCCCCTGACAATATTCATATCCCATTTCGATTTTCATTTTAGTTCTGTGTGTGCTATCAACTTGAACCGTATTAGCCGCAATACGAAGGTGTTATAATTTGTTCAAGTTAAATTATTGTATTAATTAATTATGAATTGAAACGACATAATAACATTGTACTTGTTAGCTAGTCGTAATCGTGCTACCACATTTGTAACAGACAACGGTGCGAACTTTATTCGATACCCCACCGATATTATGCTAACCAAGAAGGACTAAGGATAAGTGGGATGAAGTTCGATTGTGATTTGTGTATGCTACACCGCCGGACATTATTATTAATATCGGTACGTAATAAAAATTATGTCTGGCAAACCGTGTCACACACGATCGAACTTGGTACGGAGTGCACCAAGTTCGTTGTGCGGGCCTGAACCAAGTTCTATAGTTTGTTTGTAGTTTTAAGGAGTGAGCACACTGAGACGGGCCGTGCCGGGGCTCATCGCAAAAATCCGCCTCCATACAATTTGTATGAAAGCGGAAATCCGCTGCGCCCCGACACAGTGTGCGATACGCGCATCCGCTTCCATACAAATTGTATGGAGGCGGATTTTAGCGATGAGCCCCGGCACGCTGAGCCCCTGCACGGCCCGTCTCAGTGTGCTGACTCCTTTAAAATGATCGATGAAACACTGTATGAGCGAAACGTTTTTCCTCGAAAGTACATTGCGTCATGTTTTCCACACCTTATTTAAATTCTACCTCATTTACAACTTCCATGTAATAGAATATTCTCATATTTTTCTGATATACGTTACAAATAAGTTATGTTGGACGGTACCAATTCATTCAAATGATAAAAATTTATATATTTTTATTAGACTAAGAAATTTGTCTCTGATTGTGGTCTGTACTTTAATTACTAGATACATATATAATAAGCTTTATTTAGGTAGTACTAGAATTATTTTAAAAGTATTATCAGTAGTGACAATAATTATGATAATTTTTAATATTTCGATAAACGAGCCAACCAACAAAAATTGCTGTTTTTTTTGTCACGAATATACTATACATTTGTTAATGACGTACTTTTTGTGTGCGGTCTTTCTCTTAATTGATACTTCAATGAGTATTAAATTGTATCGCCTACTAATTTATGATTACATCCCGTTGTTTAAAGTTGGTACACTATTAATCAAAATAACGAGGCACAAAATTTTATGCAAATTTTAACATTTTATATGAAGTTTTGTGCCTTGATTCACCGTCTTTAATTTAGTAAATTAGTAAATTAATATATTTGAAACACCGAGCATATAACCATAAAAGTAACGGCCAATCACATTTATACGTGGGAGAGCCGTGCTTCGGCATGAATGGGCCGGCTCGACCGGAGAAATACCACGTTCTCACAGAAAAGCGGCGTGAAACAGCGCTTGCGCTGTGTTTCGCCGAGTGAGTGAGTTTACCGGAGGCCCAATCCCCTACCCTATTCCCTTCCCTACTATCCCCTATTCCCTTTCCTACCCTCCCCTATTACCCTATTCCCTCTTAAAAGGCCGGCAACGCACTTGTAGCTCTACTGATGCTGCGAGTGTCCATGGGCGACGGAAGTTGCTTTCCATCAGGTGACCCGTTTGCTCGTTTGCCCCCTTATTTCATAAAAAAAAATCAGAGCGCAATTAGCTTTGTAAATTTTTGGCAGTAAGTATCTTTTTTCAAAACACATAACGTACCGCTCTTATGGGTATGTGCTCGCTCGCAAATAATGTAGTGCAAAAATATTATATAATTAGAGAAATGTATATTTATCAAATAATATAGTACCTATTATAGTCATTATTCTAATTTAAAAATGCTTCAAAGAGTTGTATGCATTTAGTGTGTAAGCTATTATTTATTCCTAGATTAAATTCATCACAATCTCATTCTATTACTTTGCAAAATATCGACAAACATCTTTTTTTATTTGAAGGGTCTTTTAAAAACTCTATACGTCAAGCAATTTATAAATCTACATGTAGTCCTAACCTTACCAGCAGGTTAGTAGGGTGATTTTAGACAATGTCGATGAGTCTATGATTATATTTAATTTTAATCAACACTTTATTTTAGAGATTGGAATACGTAAATAGAAACACGTCTACGAAAAAACCTCTTATACATTATCTAGATAAAAGTAATGCATTATTATTATTTACTTGCTTTTTTATAACATAATGCCATTGAATATACAATTTTCATTACTATTCTCTGACCACTTAAAGCGTGACATACATTTAGTATGCTACGAAGGTCGCGCTTATACTGGTCGTACCATAGCAATCAAAATACTCATTTATATTTTAAAAAAGCTTATAAATGTGACTTTAAACACTGTATCAGCTTAAAAAAGCGTTATCTTGATGTATCGTATCAGAAGTCACGGGTATTTTATATATTTTACAATTAAATATGTCAATTTACGGTTAATAATATTAACCAAAAAAATGTGATAGTTTTCTTGGCTTTTTCCTCAATAAACAAGTAAAATTACTAGTTTTAGGAACTGTTTCTATATCTACTCGTTGTACCAATATCCTGAATAGTAGCTTCTTCCCAAATCGACGTCCCGTTTTTAATGCGTCCTCCTTTTAATATTGTAAAATAAAAAAAATGTTTATTTATGTCTAAGTTTATTCTTTATCGCGTACTTACATTGAATCTGCTAATTTTTTTATTAAAATAGAAACATTTTATTTAAATGTATATTGTGAGTGTTTGTGTTTAAAATATTTTACATTGTTGAAAGAGCATACTGTACATACTTGGATTGCTTAAACCTATAATTAAGATATCTTAAAACAAACTATCTATACCCTTATGCCTTTATAAACCGTAGGTTTTAGACGTCAATACAAAAATATAAATTATCCCTAAAAAATAATAATTTTAAATATGTGGGTTAAAATGCAATATGTAAATTAATTTTTATAAAAACAATTCTTAAATCGCAAATAGTCCTTTCAAGACACATTGAACTTTGTTATAAGAAAACTAGAAATATGTAGTGTTTGCACAATACATTCTAAGCTCTTTACAATGATGAGCCTTTTTTAATAAACGAACTTGGCTTGACGTGCTACTGTGTGTCCAGATTACTTAAATCATTTTTATTTCCGCAAAAACCTCATATTCCTAATAAATAATAAGTACCTATCTCCTGTCCTACCAAAACCATACCTATATTGTAAAATGTTTAGTGAGTTTTTGTAGTATAGATTTTTTAGTTATAATACTTACTCGTAGTAAATAAGGTTCGTTTTTTATTAAAAAAAAACCATTATCAACTACTCCACAAAGTCGTATAAATCGGTCCCTATCGAATAACTAGAAATATTAGGGTTAATCAGGGTAACTTCAGATGCAGGGTAATTCCGGATAGTGTGAAATTAGGATTTTACCCTGTAATCCGAACACACCCTGTTTAGCAACAAACTTAACGCCTTTTCTATGACTTTACTTCGACTCGCGTAAGTACTTAGTAATCCTCTTACAACCCCATAGCGTTTCCAAACAATAATTATTAATTATAATCTATACTAATATTATTATAAAGCGGAAGAGTTTGTTTGTTTGAATGCTCTAATCTCAGGAACTAGTGGTCCGATTTGAAAAATTCTTTCAGTGTTAGATAGCCCATTTATAGAGGAAGGCAGGAAGAATTTATTATAGGCTATATTTTATCACGCTAAGACTAATAGGAGCGAAAAAATAGAGGAAAACGAGGAAAAAACGGGGGAAATTATTTGAAAGGGCTTATCTCACGAACTACTGGAGCAATTTTTCTGTTATTTGGCACAGATAAGAAGTAGACCACGTGAAGGATCATAGGCTATTTTTTGTGGACTAATAATTTGTCTGTGAAATATCTAATTTACACGGGCGAAGCCGCGCGGAACGTCTATATTATAATTCAAGTGCTAGCTTTTAGAGGCAGTCGAGCACAAACTTGCTAGTTTCTTTAATTTGTCGCTAGATGGCGCTATTCACAAGATGTTTTTCGGAAATAGTTTATCTAAGTTATAATATAATTATTATCTTATCTCTGAATTTTATGATAATGAATAATGATCCTTGTGTTCTTGTCATAAGGGATATTTTATCAGAGGTAAAATAAGTATGTAGCAGTAGACAGTGGCGTAACTATAACATCCGGGGCCCGTGGCAAATTAATGGGGCCATACCAGTAAAAATCGTCACGTTTATAATTAAACAGCTGTTCTTATAAAAAAATTCTGACCTCACGGCCTCTTGGGCTGGGGCCCTTTTGGGTCGGGGGCTCGTGGCATTTTGCCAGCCCTGCCACCCTATAGTTACGCCACTGGCAGTAGATCGCATTTTGCAACCAAAAACTGGCACTAATTAAACCAATATTTATGTTACGTATTTTGTACCTAAGTCAGGTTTTCCAAAAAAGTAATGCAATCTTTACTTGAATGTTTTAAGTCCAAAAACCTAGTAGAGGGAGCCGCGTAGTTTTTGTCAAAGTTTGTTCAGCCCAAGACCCAAGTTCTTCAAAGTATTTGTAGTTAACTAGTTTACTTATTTACATCTGAAACCATATCAATAGCTGTTGGTAAGCCTGACACTTTCGACCATTTCAGGTTTCTGTTAATTTTTCAGCTCACATGTTGAAATAATTGTTAATCGGTGTAAGTTATATGATGATGTTAAATAAATAGCTAAAAATATATTCTGTTGTTTTTTTTAATTTTTAAATTACTTAGCTACTGACAGTAGGGCCTGGATAGTCCGAACCCCAGCTAATCCGAATACCTCTATAATCCGAACGACCTCCCTTCCGGAACCGGTTGCAAAGAAGCATAGCCCGGGCGCGCACTAGCGGCCAGGTCGCTGCGGCCATCGAGATTGATACCTTCGTATGAAACCGCCATAGAAAACGCGCACCTGGCCCCAACGCGACCAGCGGCCACACCATACTTTTGATGGCCGCCGCGGCCTGGCCGCTAGTGCGCGCCCGGGCTTTGGGCCGCGCTACACCGGAATGGCAGCGGCGAGGCGAGCACTTTCAGTGTCATATGATTTTAAACTTTATCTACATAGTATCGCTTGAAAAATCTACGGCCGCCCGTGGCCGCGATGTCTCAAGCGATACTATGTATTACAATGATGAAGATAAAGTTTAAAGTATTATGACACTGAAAGTGCTCGCTTCGCCGCTGCCATTCCGGTGTGCCGCAGCCCTTACACAAGCTGTGTCTGCCTTAAATACTGGCTTGAAATGAGCAGAAGTCGATATTTCTCTTTCAGAAAAAAATATTTTGCCTAAAATAAGGGATAAAGCGTTTTTAATGTCACTATATACTGGTCGTCAAAGTACTATACCGAAATTCTTTAAGTTTAAATACATAAAGTTAATATATTTAAATAAGAAATACTTTTAGTTTTGTATAAGAGTTTTGCATGATTAAAAATATATAGTTTAGCTTTGTTTTAGTGCAAAAAAGGCCTTTAAAAATCGACCGATGAATTTCATCGGTCGATATACAGCTTGCGTTAACCAGTTGATAAAAATACAAGCTTGCATTTTTTATCAACTGGTTGGCACAAAATGAGGGTTACTGACATTCCATTTGCCAACTGTGGGCTGGTGCCGCTGTGTAGCGTTAGGGTCTATCGTGGCCAACCGCACAATAATTATGTAGCTGTCATAATATTACGTCTATTTGATACGATCTAAAGTTAATATACCTAGCGGAATGGAGAAACAAAGGCCTGAGCAAGAGAGATGTCACTATCAGTAACACTGCGTGGTAAAAAGAGACGTGTGATACATGACAGCAGCACTCTTTTTTTTGACGTCTAGTCGGCACGTGCCGCACGTTGACAATTTAATCTCATGGAATTCATGTTCAATCATGCTTGTGTAAGTGTATACGTACACATATTTTTCACACAGGTAAAAACCAATTTCGGTTTCGTTTGACAGCTCGAGATTATTGCTCTATTCCGCTAGGTATATTAACTTTATGGATACAATGTGGATACGATAGACCCTTAGGCTGCATTTCCACTGAAGCGGAGAGGAACTTAGCGGTGCGGAATTGACCAATCACCATGCTCGAAATCTTCGCTGTCATCCGCTGGAATAGCACGATTGGTCAATTCGGGCACCGCTAAGCTCCGCTCCGCTTCAGTGGAAACGCAGCCTAAGGCTACGCAGCGGCACCTGGTGGCAAATAGAATATCAAAAACCCTCAATATTATGGTCATGGGTAGTAAGAAAAAAAGCCAGTAATGTTTATTATCATTTATTAATTTACATTAAGTGAACAGTGAATTACAATTCTGGCGGGGGACGTCGGGTTCACGAGAAACGAAAAGGCGAATTTAGGAATACTGAGATCCACATTATCACTAGAAACCGGTTAATATGGCCATACTCCAGTCACACGTCCGCCCCCGAGACCGCTAACAACGCGGGTGCCGCTAACTTACTGCATTGGTTATATCGCACTATGTTTAACACATAAGGGCCTTCCACACGACGTTCTGATGCGCTCGTCTTCTGCGCGTTTTCATCGCATTTTAGCAGATATAAAGTTTAAAACGTGTCGGCTTCCTTCCGTTTGCTGAGCGTTCAACTTGCGTTTGTATCGATACAAACGAGCGTAAAAAAAAGTCGTGTTGTAGGGCTCTAACATTTTAGGAGAATCTCCATCCCTTTCCTACCGTTAATAAAATCCTCTCCCCTTCGCTCCGTTCTGTCTGCGCTAACCCTTACATAATACTTGAATTCTCCTTAATTCCCACACAATATTAAAATTTTTCAAACCCCTCCCCCTATGTCGCGCTTTTTAATACCTTTAACATAATATATTGTCACATTTGGTATGATAGGTTCAAGCCTTAAATAATTTTATTGATACAATAATTTCCATATTATTACAGCATTCCCGAAAACACAATTTTTTTACTTTACAATATTGACATAACGTTATATAAAATCAGTTACATATGTTTGGAGCTTATTAAAAACAAAATTTTGAAAAACATTTTACATTGCGCTCCTTAAGGCACCGTTAAAATCAATGAAGTCAGCAGTTAAAAGTTTTTGACCTCAACGCCTTAGGGAGCGCAATCTATGTTTATCTTAATACATTTTCGATTATTTATCTAAACGTAAAACCTAAGGGTCTACACAGACGGACCGCATTTCAACTGCGATCCAACTGCAAATTGCAGTTCAAGTGCAGTTTGAATGCAGTTGATACGACTGCAATAGAACTGCAAACCAAACAGTTCACACGACTGCACGCCGACTGCAATCCGACTGCGCGTTTGGTTTGCAGTTCTATTGCAGTCGTGTCAACTGCATTCAAACTGCACTTGAACTGCAATTTGCAGTTGGATTGCAGTTGAAATGCGGTCCGTCTGTGTAGACCCTAAGGGCGTTCGCTGCGTTAAGCGTGTGCCCGTCGCGGGCGCCCGCGCCGTGCGCTCGCCATAGTAATTGTGCGACGGCTGACCCGCTCAACGTACGACGGCTGACAAGATTACTATGGCGAGCGCACAGCGCGGGCGCAGCGAAGCAAATCATATGCGCAGTACCTCCGTAAATTGATTTTACATCACAAACATTTTTAGTTTTCCACATTTTTACGCGATTCAACCAATGCAAAAAGCACTCTCACTATGGAAGCATTAGTCCTCGTTTAATTCATATAAAAATATTAGACATTAGTAAGTTTATGGGCAGTTGGACCGCGCCACCCGCGTGCTACATTAGCGTGAATTAAAAAAATAACAATAAAATGAACACCATATCGTATTTACAATTTTCATTCTGCAGTACTTAAAATATAAGATACATATGTACCTTCCGTCGGGACACCCCCATATAATATTTACAATTTAGAGTTTTACTATCGAGACGCGGGGTGCCCGACGGCTCGGATTCATTCTCTAACCTAGAACTTTTTTTCGTTTTTTTTTTTTTACATTTTTCATTTTTAATACAGAAACATATCGTAATCAGTAATTATAAATAATGTTTTAACCGATACACGCGTCGATTTTAACACGTTTTAGACCGTCTACAAAAAAATATAAGCCTCTGCCTGTACATCACTTTGATTTTCGAGTGATCGTACAAAACGCTTATCCAATTAATATTATTACTAGTTAATTTATTACAATTAAATGCTAACTAACACGGTTGAGATGTGGGTAGCTGCACAATGTGTCAAAATTTTGAATTTGGAACTTTCGCTTGACTTCTTCTTCTCCTTCGTAAACTATTCTGTCATTGTCTAGTGTCATTAAATCATTTTCTTTAACAATTAACCTGACAAGCCCCAAGCGGTCGCATGCGACCGCGCCAAATGTCAAAAGCTAATTATACATTGAAAAATTTTACCTGACAAGATAAAAGGAACAATCGAAAGCTGCCATGTTTTTGCTGACTCAGTTTTCGTTTTCAGAATAAATCGGTATTTTTATATAAAATTTTTTCGACGTTTTATGTGCAGCTCCCAACTCAACCAACAAACTAAGTAAATATGAGAGCAACATAATATACTTGACAACTAAATTAACACCCAGCTTTACGTTGACAACTAAGGGCGTTTTAATCACACAGATTTGCTCTTGCACGCGATTAGGATATACAGTGCGACAAGGCTTTAAATGAACGTGGGCAGTGGCGCTGCCCGTAAAGGGGAACTGTCAAAAACTGTCAAAAATGACGCTGGTTTAATGCTCTAAGTGTTTGTATGATGGCAGTGTTAGTTCCTTTTTTCGCCACGTTCGTTCATTTAAAGCCTTGTCGAGCTGTATTACTGCAATGTTTTCGCGTTAGAGGCAGCACTAGCATAGACAGTACAAAAAGTTCGACGTTTGACAACGTTTCTGTCAATATTCTGATATGACGTGTGCAACATGTCAGATTTTGTTCGGGTTGTTTAGTGTATGTGCTAGTAACACCATCTGTTCCGACTTTAGCGTAATATTCCCATTGGCATGTAAGTCATATTCATTGTAAATATTTCCAACACACTTACGTGAACAAATAAGTATGACACTAAAACGTCCTAAAGTGACTTTCCGTAGATCTACCAGCTTAAAGCTATAGTTCTTATCGATACTCGATACCGACTACGTAAATTTTTAGTATGGCAAATCTTACAGCGCCTCTAGCGGTCACTTGCGGGACTAAAGTCGCCATACTAAATATTTACGTAGTCGGTATCGAGTATCGATAAATACTATAGCTTTAAACGCATGGTAGAGCTACTGATCTTTGCCGCAACCCACCACGACCGACAAAATGCAAATAAAATGCCACCTTATGACCTAGGATACAGGTTTCATATTCTACCGACATTGGTCTAGCGACCCATGCCGCCGCTGCTCTGTAGCGGCGTAGAGCAAAATGAAACCTATGGCCTACGTCATACAATGTCATTTTATTTGAATTTTTGTCGGTCGCAGCCGCCTGCGGCAAAGATCTGAAAAGGCTGGTTTGTGTGTCACGCATTTTTGACAATCACGTCAATTTTGATGCTTTTTTCAACTCGTCATTCGTCGCAGACATGTTTCATAATCACACGTGACCCAAAAACGAGCCTGCCGGGCAAATAGTAAATAATAATCGATTTCTCACTAAACGACGGTCTATAATTACATTTTAAATTAAAACAATGAATCGAATATATTACAATGGTTAAAAATGACGTGAACGCATGGGTCACAGAGTAAAATCGTCAAAATTGCTACGTAGATCGACGATCGAGACGAAAATGCAATCGATCGCACCTGGGTACTTAGCCAACATTCGATAGTTTAGGTTGCCATACGAAAAATGTATAGGATTTGGCATCGCAATCGCTATGTTTATCCCATACATTTCTAATTAGCTATCAAAATTATAGAATGCTTGCCTAAGTGCCCTGGTGCATTTCAGCAATAATTTTGCGGCATTTTCGCCGTCGCAGTACGTAGCGGCTTCCACTCTACCGCATTCACTAGACGAACGAAAAGGCCTCTGTAAACGAAAATTGTCCATCTGCCGTCCCTGTGTGGGTACAAAACGACACACGCTACGATATTCGACGCTCGACGACAACTTCCAAGTTAGAGCCGGCTGCAACACGGCATCGGCGGTACTTCGAAGCGCTTCGAAGCAATCACGGAGTGCACATCATGCTTCGGCTTCAAAACGTGTACTTCGAAGTGGTGCGCTGCGAAGTGGAGCACGCTTCGAAGTGTAGAAATACGCTTCGAAGTGCAGAAGAACGCTCCGAAGTGTTGAAGTGCGCTTCGAAATGTTGGAGTCCGCTTCGAAGTGCCCAAAGTGCGCTTCGAAATGTAGAAGTGCGCTTCGAAGTGCCGAAGTACGCTTCGAAGTGTAGAAGTACGCTCCGAAGTGTAGAAGTGCGCTTCTAAGTGCCGAAGTACGCTTCGAAGTACGGCGCCCGACGCACACCAACCGCACGCACACAACCACGCATACACACTCGCACACATTCAGACATACACAAACATACAATGTTATCGCGTTCGCTTTTTCGTCGGGCTACCCGTGGCTGCCGAACGTCGTAATCTCTTTCACTGAAATTCAAAGAAAAAAAAACACATTACACACACAATAAACAAAAGACACAACATTGCAATTTTAACTGTAATTTTACAAGATGAAAACTATTTCGTCGTTATGTTTTTCTCCAAAATTATAATGAAATACTAAATACGCGGAAAAGAAAGCAATGGAAAAATATTTAAATGAATAATATTATGCTATTCTATTTCAAAATTTAAAAACAACAACTTTTTAAAAAAACAAAACTAGTTAAAACCACATACGACAAATCGAATATTTTGCATTCTACGTCTGCTAATATAATTTATGTAACTTGTTTACTTTACTTTTTGTAACGAATGTAAACAACAAAAAAAGAAATACGCATAAAAAATATCATTTAGTTATAGTCTGTCAAAAAAGTGGAGAAATCAAAAGGTGGCAACATCGTAGTGTCATCCCTTTTTTCTTAGATTGATTTGAAAGAGATGACACTACGATGTTGTCACTTTTTAATTTCTTCACTTTTTTGATAGACTATAAGATAAATTTTACAGAGGCGTAAAAGACTTAGGACAAATTTCACTTAAATTTTGAGTTGGTGCTCCCAAAATTGACATTCATCTTTTTAATTTAAGATATCAATATTAAGTTTTCCTTTTTCAAGTGAGAATCTTCGGATCCTTTCAACAAATGTTTGCTTTTCTTTCTCCCTTTTACCTATAACCATTTTTCCATTTTGTGCACAATAGTTTTGTGTCCACGAGTCTCCTAGAATATAGTATGATCTAAAGCAGCGATTCTCAAACTTTTTCGGTGGCGGAACCTTTTTAAGAAGACATTTTTTACGGCTGCGCGGAGAACACTTTGAGAATGGCTGCTCTAAGGTATCATTGTAATATTTAACCTAATGCTTCCACAAATTTTTCTTGAGTTGTCTACTTGTGTCTACCTGTGCTTTTAACTTGAGACCGTAGACGGGGGAGCTCCTAAAAAAAGGTAAGTAACCTTCCACACGACGTTTTTTTACGCTCGTTTGTATCGATATAAACGCAAGTTGAACGCTCAGCAAACGAAAGGAAGCCGACACGTTTTAAACTTTAAATCTGCCAAAACGCGATGAAAACGCGCAGAAGACAAGCGCATAAGAACGCGCGTCGGCAGTGCGCAAAAAATATGTCGTGTGGAAGGACCCTTAGGGTGTGTAAGAGAGAAGGCAGTTAATGGCGTTCTAAGGGGGCTTAAGTAAGGGGAACTTGAAACACAGTCAGAGCCTTGATTACCTGAGCTTGTTTAACTGTACGCAATCCACGCCAAGCGGACAGGACAAAAAGTCGATGTCCCCGATTTTGATAATATTTGAGTATGTTATAAGTACCTACTATTATTAATATTATCAAAATTGGAGGAATCAACTTTTTTTCCTGCCCGCTTGACGTGGCAACCCCAGTAATTAACGTGTGCGTGGTGTGTACTTGACAAAAAAGTAGACGTTGAACACAATTTGTAAACCACAAGAAGTATAAAAACCTTCAGAAATCAAATGAAAAAAAAGGATTTCAGTACAAACATTGTGAAAGTACAGGGTGAAGATATCAACATTCGACCGCAACTGCCATGAAACTTATTTTTCGTGCTGTACACAGCTGCACGTGCACCCTAATTACTGTACCCTAAGTGAGTTCTTGATTAAATAAATATATATCTTTTTTAATATATCGTTCAGCGTCTACTCTGTCTCGGCAGACTGTTAGAGACAGCCCACACGTCGCGTTGCCGATTGCATCAACGCAGCGCTGCCGTTGCGTTGTTTTACATACAAATAACGAAGGTGTTCACATGGCGCGCTGCGTCGTGACAGCAGCGCGCAACGCACACATGAAGGACAGCAGCTCCCGAGACGAAGCGGGAGGGGGTGTTGACGTTTGACTGCTTCGTTAAGGTACAATTCCGTGCATCCGATCGATCGCGGCCGCGCGCGTCTTTCACGGGCCTCGGAAGCGGTGTCATACATTTTCATACACTGACTATTGGCTCGAGCGGCCTACGACTGTCGCGATGCAGGGAATTGTAGCTTTATAACGTGGGAGAGCCATGCTTCGGCACGAATGGGCCGCCTCGACCGGAGAAATACCACGTTCTCACAGAAAACCGGCGTGAAACAGCGCTTGCGCTGTGTTTCGCCGAGTGAGTGAGTTTACCGGAGGCCGAATCCCCTACCCTATTCCCTTCCCTACCCTCCCCTATTCCCTTCTCTTCCCATCCCTACCCTCCCCTATTACCCTATTCCCTCTTAAAAGGCCGGCAACGCACCTGCAGCTCGTCTGATGCTGCGAGTGTCCATGGGCGAAGGAAGTTGCTTTCCATCAGGTGACCCGTTTGCTCGTTTGCCCCCTTATTTCATTAAAAAAAAATAACGCCGCGATGACGCAGCGCCCGCGTGACCGGCTATGCGTCAAATGGCAGCGCTGCGTCGACGTAACGCTGACGCAACGTGCCGTGTGGGCAAGCTCTAATTACTGTTAGGTGAGTTCTTGATTAAGTAATGTCGTTCAGCGTCTACTCTGGGGCTGTACCACGAAACCGTTTTGAGACTCAAACAATCGTACGAGAATGCCGCGTCCTACTCTTGCAAACGAGAAATGACGTTAGAACAGGACGCGGCATTCTCATTCATCATTCATAACACTAGCATAGGATTAGACGACGTGATGCTACCTAGCTTTTATACTATTGTATATTATTGTATGCTTAATTCTTCAAGCCCCATAAGAGCACCGGTGATCACGACAACAATAGAATACAATAGCATTTCCAAGTAAGTTAGGTAAGTAAATAATTTGAATTTGAATTTTGTTGAGTCTCAAAACGGTTTCGTAGTAGGTCTACTGTCTCGGCAATGTTACCTCGTTGTTGGGCGGCGGCTGCGGCGGCTGCTGCGCGGCGCGGCGCTGCACGGACGGCGAGCGGCGGTCGGCGGCGCCGGCGGCCTCCATCACCTGCTGCTTGCGTTGCCGCAGCAGCGTCCAGTCGAACGTGTAGTCGTACTGGTAGTTCATCGTACGGAACAGAATGCGGAACAGCTGGAAATAAAATTGTTTTTGTTAAGAGTCCGTATACGAAATTTTGCCGATTTCGCTGATTTAACAGACGTGATTTAACAGTTAAAATACAGTATTTCTTTAAGTTTTAATGCACAACATGTAAGATCATTTCAATTATAATAATAATAGCTCCCACACCGATTTCGGTGACGGTGGCCGGTTTCATTGAAACCAGGCCAGCAGGAGTAATTTTATAGTGCCCAAGTGTGTGCGCAGTACACAAGAGCACTCTCTATTCCTTTACTCTCATAACCCAGTGGGACGGAAGACCGACACGACTGGCGAGAGATCAGGCGCAGGACCGACTTTTTACATGCCCATCCGACGCATGGATCATCTTACTTGTCAGACAATCAGGTGATCAGCCTGCATTGTCCTAACCAAACTTGGAAATAACATGTTTCCAACGCGGGAATCGAACCCACGACCTCCGAGTCAAGAGCCGCGCTCTGTACCACTAGACCACGGAGGCGTTATTAATTTTAAGTTAATTATAATCTAATGTTGGAGCTAGTTTTTTTTTAGTATTTTTAAATAAGCCAAGTCAAACCCGCGACAGTTTTGTAATTTTTGCTGTAAAAGGTTGAGAATATCACCTGTTTATGGATTGTATTGACGTCTTAACGGTATGAAAAAAATACAATGTACTGTTGAGAAAGTCGTCTATACAATGTTGGAATTACTTTTTACCACTATAACCCTTTAGCCGCCAAATATTTTCGTGCCCATTTCGCCAAGGTCGGATATTTACGACCAGTACCACTACTCGGTTAATCTGCCTTTTTTGTTTGATAGCACTGTATTATATTAAAATAATGTTTATACTTGGTAAATAGTTGCTTTCCATCAGGTGACCCCGTCACCTGATGGAAAGCATTTGCTCGTTTGCCCCCTTATTTCATTAAAAAAAAAAAATTAACGAAGTAATCATTTACAATTGATTACACTTTAGTTTCTTAATTAGAAGACCTAAAAATAATGTCTAAAGTTAAATATATTACCGAAAATATTCTTATAAAAGTGTATTGATGTCCAACAATAAAAGTGTCAGGAAAATCCGACAGTAGGGACGGGACATAAGCAATGATTTAATGATACAAAAATCCACATAAATTAAAACATTTCTGTTTTTACTATCTAATTTATTATAAAACAAATAAAGCAATGGTTACTGAACAAATAAACGTGTTTGTTTTACTTAATTTATAATAAATCTTATATATAAAAATGGATTTTCAAATGTGTTAGTCGCGTTAAAACTCGAAAACGACTGAACGGATTGGGCTGATTTTAGTCTTAAAATGTTCGTAGAAGTCCAGGGAAGGTTTTAAAGTGACACGAAGTTCACCGGGACAGCTAGTATAATATAAAAATTTCAGTGATTGAATTGGCGATTTCTATCCCTAGCCTGCATGTTTAGAATCGAATGTTGTCAACACACTCTGCGCCACGGTCGGAAAAAGACGACCGCTTCTGACGTCATAAGCGAGTGCCGCCTTGTTGTGCTTATGATGATGCTATCGATAAATGTGATTGTAGTGAATACTTAAATAAGAAATAAAATTACAATAAATTACAAAGTAGCGCTTTCCTATCTGTCTGTCTGCTACTACATTTAGATGAAATTGTATGCGTGTAAAGGGGATGTGATATCGATCTACTATTGAAAATCTATATTTGTAGTAGGTTATATATAAAAAACTCAATTATTTAAACCATGAAAACTATGAAATTAATATAATTTGAAATTTGAAAACAAATATCGCGAATTATGTCACTTCACTATTCAAGCTGTTTTTATCTAATGTTTTTGCCAGCGTTGTATATTTACTTACAAATACTAGATATCAGTTTAAACTTTATATAAATTATAAATTAAGAAATAAATTATCGACATCGAAAAAGATAAGTATTGCACATCACTATTTGTTGTAGGTATAAATTTTTCGATTTATGGTGCCGGCGCTAGAGGCATCATAAATAGAAGGCACTTGATTTTAAGCTGGGCGGTTAAAGGGTTAATATGAAATAGTTGAGTAAAAAAATATGTAACTCGGCAAAATTTTAGAGAAAATGGGCAAAGAATTGCTGTTAATTTCGGCAACTTGGAGCTGTAATTCATAAAAAGAAAGCGACAGAAATAATCTATAGATAAAATTCTATCCAATCTATAGATAAAATTCTATCCGAGAAAAAAGAAAAAAAAAACAAATTGTGACAAAAAACACGATTCAAAACATCCTTAATCTCACAATATACTACTCGCCGCAAGGCAGCCTTGCGGAGAGTAATTTTAGGTTGTTTTGAATCGTGTTTTTTGGCAATCCATAAACAGGTGATAGGTAATAGGTCCCGCACAAGTTTTTAGATCGCTCGGCAAAACTGGAAGGGAAAGTCAAGATCGCTCTCAGCGAGAATTATTGGTAACTCAAGTTTGATTTAATAATAAAGAATTTGTTGTAAACTTCCTATATTTCTATCCAATTTTTCATGAAATCAATGTTTATTTTTAACTCAAAATTACTCATAATCATTGTCGAATTTCTTTACATTCAGATCAGCTAGTAACCGGCTAATGAATTTGAAACTCACCTGTCTGAGGTACATGTAATCGGGTGCCTCATCGAACGTCAGTCCTCGAGTGTAGTTGAGGTACATCGCAAACTCAGCAGGGAATCCCTGGAAATCATAGAGATATATTAAGATAGTGAATACGATAGAACAGGCAGCAATATACTAATTGCAACGATATCTCATATCACTATACATAGTTATGTTACACGTCATACAAAATGTTACAACATTTATAAATACCGCGTCTTTACTATAATTCTAATTAATTTATTCCAGGATTATAATAGTTTCAATCCCATTAGGATAAATAATAATGTCAAACAACTGAGTTTTGTAGTATTGACCAAACATTTGTTGTATGTTTTTAGAATTAGTTATTTGTAAGAATTCAATGCATGGTCTATACTGTAAGTTTTAATAATAAGGTCTTTGTTTAAAGTAATGCTAACACTGTGTATGTTTACAAACAATGATCAAGAAGTGCACACATTTTCTAATTCGTGGTTTTAAGATATTTGTCATTGGTTTGAGTTTCGACATTTTATGAGAATACCATTTCCTAGTACATACTGAGACTGCATGGAAACCATCAAATCTGGATTCATCTTTATAGTCTGTCAAGAAAGTGAAGAAATTAAAAAGTGGCGCATCATAGTGTCATCCCTTTTAAATCAATCTAAGAAAAAAGGGATGACACTACGATGTTGCCACTTTTTAATATCTTCACTTTCTTGACGGACTATAAGTTGGATTATTATTTAACTTGGCGATAAAATGTTTGTATATCTTTTGCAAGTATAATATGAAAGTAAACACACAACTTCAAACTTTATATCCATCTGTTTAAAACATTGCACATTTATCAGCAAGCGCCGAACCATAGTAAAAAAAGCTCTCGGCGGTATGGTACCGCCGAAATTTTGTCGTGTGCCGTACGTGGCGACGCATTGATACTATGGCGCACACATACAAGCCGCGCGCGGTGCCTTTGTATGAAGATAACTTACTTCCCCTCCTTTTACCATGGCCGAACACACCGCATTTAGAGCTCGTTGTATGAAATGATGTGAAATCTCGCACATTGGTGTACTATGCGGTGCGTTCGACGCGTACGCTGCTGACAAATGTGCGATCAGCTTTACTGAGCTGGAGTTTTCCAGAATTGTAGCAAGCTGTGGGATTTTTGAAGTCCCATCAGTGGTAAGTCCAATCGTTAGGTTATCCCAGCATTAGTCGGGTATTCCTTGTCCCAGCGGTGGGACACTGCAATACTCTACCTTACAGAGCACTTCGACGGGGGTGGACATCTTCTTTTCGCTAATCCTCTCATACTTCTGCTTCTTGGTCAGAGCTTTCAGCCCTTGCCATGGTAGAGAACCTCTGTAAGATTTTAATATATAATTTAGTATCCCGTGGTAACTGCTATTTCAGGATAAGCTGACCTACGTTAATCCAGCCAAAATAACTACTGCTGCCTTTGATTAAATTCATTTACTAGTTTTAGCGAGAATGGGCAACAATTTTAAAGGTGATTGTAAAGCTCGACAAGGCTTTAAATGAACATGGCAGAAAAAGGAGCTCACGCTGGGGTCATACAAAAACCTCATTTTTGACACAATTTTGACAGTTCTCCTTTGCATGCAGTGCCCCACTCACGTCAAGCAGCGCCCCGCCCACGTTCATTTACACCCTTGTCGAGCTGTAAGTGTATATGTTTGTTGCTTTTTTTTTTAAAGGCAACAAACATACAATCACCTTGAAATTTTTAAAATTTGACTAGCGTATCCGGCAAAATATGTTGTGAATACATGCAATACAATGCAGAATAAATAAAAAATAAATAAAATATCTTTTTATTCAAAATGGGTATCATGATACACTTTTTGAAAGTCGAACGAAGAAACTACGTTGCCTACCACCGGTTCGGGAACTACCCCGCCGAGAAGAACCGGCGTAAGAAACTCGCAATGAGTATACTCTCGAATACAACAACCATAGCCGCAACTTGAATAAATGTGTTATTTCATGAAAAATTGTGCTTAGACTTTGATCACACCTACACTGGTCTAGACTAGAGCACTGTCTCGCCATTCTACTCGGTATGTGTAACAAGGCCCTTAGGTATGAATGTTTTAAAAATATTTATTTACCTATTGAAGTACATAAGCACGTATCCCAGCGACTCCATGTCGTCGCGTCGCGACTGCTCGATACCGAGGTGCGCGTTGATGGACGCGTACCGAGCCGTGCCTGAAAACATCACGTTATTAAACATTTCAATGTGTTTACCCGACTATTGTTTGTGGCTAATGGCTATAGACGTCCATCTGTTCCTTTATAACTTCTAAACATTATAATTAGACAAGTGCCAGACTGACCGTATAACCCTAGACTTAGGTATTGGAACGAAGTCCTTATCGCGCGTTGCGAAAGGGGGCTAGACGAAAAGTTGTAACGACACAAAAGTATCGTGTGTCGCGTCACACACGAAAGTGTGTGTCGCGTGTTTCTTTGTCTCTCTCGCATTGAACAGTGTGATGTAGCGACGATTTTTTTTTGTGTATGCAGATTTTTTGTATAGTCGGCGCAATCCACGAGACGCGCTCCACTACTCCTCCTAATCGTTTATAGTATATGTGTGCAAGCTTTCGCCAATGTTTGAGTGTTATCGGTACACACTAATTACCTATGAGTGCACGCTCACACTACAATAAATAGACCAATTATTAAGAAAAAGCGTCACGGTCAAAGGGAAAAATGCTCACCCAAAAAGTGGTGGGGCGCGTCGTCGTGAATTGCATGGACTATACATAAGAAAAAACTTCCATCCATCCGGGTGTCCCTTGACACCTCTCAAGTTTTTATCCCTTTCTTTTGTTACACCCTGTACCGAAGCCACTTTCATCAACTCACCAGTCAAGTTCTTATCCTCGCGGTACACGATATGCACTCGCGTGCGTAGATCGCGGAACTTCTTGGCGAGGCCGAAGTCTATCATGTACAGCTTGTTGCAGTGTCGGCCGATGCCCATGAGGAAGTTGTCCGGCTTGATGTCCCGGTGGATGAAACTCTTGCAGTGGAGGAACTCCACGCGAGCGAGCATTTGGTCTGGAATAGAAGGAGGAATTTACATTTATGAAGTCATATTGTATTATTCTGATGTGTTATCAAGTGAAGGTGGAATCATATGAATCTGATGTACTATCAGAGAAGTCGATTCATAGGCAGATGGCAGACCTACGTAATTTAGTCACGGTATATCAAATCCAGCCGACACAAAAAACGTTATCGCAAAGTCAACAGGCACGCGTGACGCGCCGTACGCGCCGCTAGTTAGAATTCGTTATATGAAATTATGTGAAACCTCACACACTCGTCCGCACCGTACGCGCCGCATTTCGTGAACTATGCGGTGCGTACAGCGTTGACAAATGTGCGGAACATTTTTACACTGAATTGACATAAACCGACCAAATGGCGTAGGCCCTTCGGCCTTCCTCCTATCCGCCTAGTGCCAATGCATTTACTTCGATGCAGTGCCGTAAACAGTATTTCTTGCGCCCTGTGCGAGCTTCTACAACTGCGCCCTTGCTTTTTTAGATATTATATTACCCAAAGCAATGTATAGGTCTATTTTACTGTTGGAATCGTGCTCTAGGAGCGCAGCGGGAACTATTATCGGGAGCAAACCGAAAAAGTCCTGCCTGGTTTGGCCATTTTTGCGCCCCCCCCAGAGTCTACGCCCTGTGCCTGAGTACCGGTGGCACCGCCCTATTTACGGCACTGCTTCGATGGTATTCAATGATGTTTTAATTTGATAGTTAGTAAGCGAAATTTTGCATATTTTTGCTGTGGCAACATGTTGAACACCTAGCCTCTTTGTGTAGTTATACATTATAACATACCTTAATAGCCAGAAGATTGTTTGCAAAGAAGAGAAATAACAAATTAATAAAACTTTATGCAATTAATTATTTTTACATAATATTTTGTCAATAATAATTATTGTCATGCTGCTCATGCAAATATCGTGTCAATATTTGTTACAAAAACTAATTTGCTTTTAAATAATGTTTTATATTAATTGAACTTTGAAGCCATGGAATGGTGTAGACTGTAGATCTTTTGTTGCAAAATTTATTAAAATGTAACACTACAAATTACAACGCCACATTGTAACATGATACCAGTAGGTGGCCACAATAGGCGGTTAAGATACGATTTGTGTCCGCCCGAACGCGCGGCTGCCGGCTTGGCCGCTACATTGCGCGATCACAAGCAAATGTATGTAACGATTTGTTTAAAAAAAGCTCGGTCTCGCCGCTGCTTACATACAATTGCTTGTCATCTCTCTCGCATCTAGCCGCCAAACCGCGCGTTCGAGCGGACATATATAAATTGAGACTTATAGGGCCTGTTTCACCACTTCCTGATAAGTGACGAATAGGCTATCCACCAGGTCAAGTATTGAGAAACTGTCAAAAAAGTTGTGAGTAGCCTATTCGGCACATTATCAGAACTTGGTGAATCAGGCCCTTCGTGTCTAAAACTCTAAACACACTAGGCAGAAAAAAACGCGGCCGAAGTTCGGCATGATCATGCCTGCAATCTATTTTAAATTGCTGATGACACACTATGTCGAAATTACGTCACTTTATATTGTGTGCGTAGCGCATTGCAAGCGTAATCATGCCGAACTTCGGCCGCGTATTTTCAGCCTAGTGTGTTTAGACACTTAGCCTTACATAACAAGGTTCCAATTATAAAATAAACCATAAAGTTTCACCTCACAGTAGGTACCAGCGTTATCTAAACTTTCGCTTTTGCCTGACCTCAATAAAATACGCGCCAAAAACGTTGTAATTTATAAACGACTACATGACGCCCGTACTTCGTTACGTTTAATTTCAGTAAGTAGGTATAGTATAGATTATACAGTATACTACCATACTGTATAATCTATACTTAATATTATAAATTATAAATAGTATTATAAAGCGAAGAAAGAGTTTGTTTGAACGCGCTAATCTCAGGACTACTGGTCCGATTTGAAAAATTCTTTTAGTGTTAGAGATAGCCCATTTATCGAGGAAGGCTATAGGCTATATTTTATCACTCTAAGACCAATAGAAGCGAAGAAACAGAGGAAAATGTGGAAGAATCCGGGAAAATTATTCGAAGCCGCTTATCTCGCGAACTACTGGATGAATTTTTAAATTAGTTGGCACAGATATAGAGTAGACC
Source organism: Aricia agestis (assembly GCF_905147365.1). Taxonomy (NCBI): domain Eukaryota; kingdom Metazoa; phylum Arthropoda; class Insecta; order Lepidoptera; family Lycaenidae; genus Aricia; species Aricia agestis. Next base: position 3,182,601 of record NC_056426.1, read on the forward strand.
ACGTGAAGAGACATTGGCTATTTTTGCCTAAAAATGTACGATTTCTGTAAAATTCCTAATTTATGCGGGCGAAGCCGCGCGGAACGTCTAGTATAATTTTATAAGTGTAGTACACATAATCCTTTATGTGCACTAGCTTATAAATATGATTGTTTGTGAGTGTATAGATGTAAACAATAATTATCATGATTCGTGTGCGGATGTTTTGTTACTCTTTTATGCAAACACCACTGATCATATTTGGATGAAATTTCATATGGTTCTAGTTACAAGAATCTGAGTTATAGGCTTCATTTTTTCCCGGAATAGCATTGTCTCCGTATACTATAATTACTATAACTATACAAATATACATATATGAAGTCAGTCTTTGTATTATCAGATATGATTTATAGGGAGATGGGGGTTCCACGTCATTTTGGTCGCATTATGTCAAACTCAGTCAACAGATCACAACTAACATTGAATTGACATAACTCTACCAAATGACTTAGATCATCTGCTCATGAATCTATTTGATAGTACCTATAATTTTTTTTTTAAATCTATACTATCCATATTAATATTATAAATGCGAAAGTGTGTCTGTCTGTCTTAGAGTATGTTATTCGAATATTCGAATACTCGTTTTATTCGAATATCAATATCTTTACCGCGGCAGTTCTCGACTGATAATTGAAACAGTTAGTACAATATCAAAAATGTCGATGGCTCCTTAATATCATGCGTTATCAAACTTCAAGTTACTAAAGTCACCAGCTCTAGGATTGTTTCACCCTTCCCCTGGGCTTTATTGAATTTTTTTTTTCTTGGTTGTGGTGTTTGTTTTTTATTGGCCTTTTTTTATAATTTCGAGCCACGTTGACACAGGTGAAGCCGACTAGGTGAACCAGGTGAACGTGGATCGAAAATATCAAAAAGACGGGTGAGCTGGCTTAGTATTGATGAACAGATTTTATTACGTCGAATATCATGATTCATATTATTATTTAATCTCAACTGCTGCCTAGCAAGACTAAGTATGAGAAAAGTAAAAGGTGCTACGATCGAAAACGGCTTACACATTACAGCCTTTCTTTTATTGCCTTAGTAAAAATAAGAATTTCTTACTTCATAGTATTAACAAAATAGGTTGTGCATCGTTGTACGAAGCTTTTTGTTACTTTTATTCAGAGTTTTCAGCATTTTCCAAAATTTTTAAATTATTCGAAATATTCGAATTATTCGAAAACTTTTGTAAAGTATTCGAATTATTCGAATAGTAAATTTGTCGAATAATAACATTCCCTAGTCTGTCTCTTTACGTTCAAACCCCATATAACCAATTTTGCTGTTTTGTATCGGGATACCTTCCAGTCCCAGCATAGGACATAGGATGCTTTTTACCCCGGAAAAATTTACGGTACCCGCGCGACAGACGAACTTTGACGCAATCTAGTACAAAATAAAATGAAGCAATAACATCATACAGACCTGCTAACATGAGAACCGTTTTGATGGTGAACTGACGGGAGCAGAAGTTGAAGAGATCCTCCAGAGATGGACCGAGGAGATCCATCACCAGGATATTGTGGTCCCGCTCGTAGCCAAACCATCTGGTAACAGAAGTTTAATTAATACCTCGATCGTGGGAAGCCAGACATAATAGATTTTCAATTGTTATGCGGCAATCGGGCGCCGCTTTTTAAAGAAGGCAGGTCACTGTAGCCCTGACGTCACTGCGACCCATGAGGGGCGCCGCTTGGGAGTTGATGGGTTAAAACGCCTTTGTGGTCCACTGGTTTAGAGCGTGGCTCTTGACTCTGAGGTCGTGGGTTCTATTCCCGCGTTGGAAACATGTTATTTCCAAGTTTGGTTAGGACAATGCAGGCTGATCACCTGATTGTCTGACAAGTAAGATGATCAATGAAGCAAAGTTGTTGGGGTTTGACGAGCAATACATAAATTGTTTTTAGAAATATCATCAGACACCAGTATGGAGACAATTCATTCAATAACAATACTCTCTTTTTAGTATATTAAAAAATGCCACTTCTTAAAAGGGTTCCACCACCAAAAAAGTTTAAGGGGGTAAACAAGCAAACGAGTCACCTGATGGAAAGCAACTTCCGTCGGCCATGGACACTCGCAGCATCAGAAGAGCTGCAGGTGCGTTGCCGGCCTTTTAAGAGGGAATAGGGTAATAGGGGAGGGTAGGGAAGAGAATAGGGGAGGGTAGGCAAGGAATAGGAGAGGGTAGGGAAGGAAAAGTGTAGGGAATTGGGCCTCCGGTAAACTCACTCGGCGAAACACAGCGCAAGCGCTGTTTCACGCCGGTTTTCTGTGAGCCCGTGGTATTTCTCTGGTCGAGCCGACCTATTCGTGCCGAAGCACAAAACAATGTATGCTAATGTTTTGTATAACTTGACTCCAGTGCAGTCAACACGCTTTGAGTTGTCTTGTTAACTACAGCTCTATTTACACAAAAATCATTATAGTTACTGTACAATTACATTTTACTGTTATAAACCTTTAGGTGCCTACTAGAGGCATACGACGCGAGGTGTCGTCGCGACACTACTGGTTTGTATGTATTTCTATGAAATACCCTGCGCATCTAGCGACACGAAGCTAGCGACACATTCATAGAAATACATAGAAATGACGACGTGTCGCGACGACACGTCGTCTGCTGCAACTTCATGTAGTTGGCTTCAAACTTATACCTTTATGCCTGGGCATCTAACCAACAATATGTTAGTCAATATATTGTATTACAATTATTGCCATACTCAATGTGATAATGCTAACATGCTGTTGCAAGGAGTATGATATCCTTTGTCTCATAAGTAATAAACATTTGCCTCAACCTACATAATGCAGTGCAATGACCTCAATATATCCCAACTAATCTTAGAATTGTATAATCGCTATAGTTATACAGTATACTATTAGATACATTTTGTATAGTATACGAATATTATGGTCGACATGATTGTTGCTTTAATAAGTCGAGTACAAATATATGACATTTTGATGGACTCTTCCAAAAAAAAAAGAATGTTTTGTCTTTGAATGAATTGTCTCCATGCTGGTGTCTGATAGGAATTTTAAATACCATTTATGTTTCTCTAGTGAAGCCCCTACAAGCTTTGCAGAGCCCCAGGGCTCCTTGAAGCAAGCTTTGAGAATGGCTGAAATAGGCTAAATTAGGGGTTCCCAAACTGTGCGCCGCGGCGCACCAGGGGCGCCGTGGATAGGCAAAAAGGGTGAGTCGAGCCTCCATCATTATCCGAAACTACAATTATAAAATTAAATTATAATATTAATTATGAAAAGCAGGTAGACGATTAGATATTTGTTTATTATTATTTACCTGCATAATTAATAATTATGTATCTTTTTCTAATAGCTAGGTAGAATAGGGACTAAGGCGCCGTGACAAAATATTTTATGTGTAACTGCGCCGCAGGCTGAAAAATATTGGGAACCCCTGGGCCAAGTGAAATTATAACCTTATATGGGGCACTCCGATGCCCCCTTGGAGCATCTTGTACACTCTGCTCTCATATAGAAGTTGTGGGTGTCTCGCCTTCACAGATTCAACCTTGACTGCCACTTCCTGTAACAAGAAAAAAAAGTTATGAAATTCTTTTCTTGAAAATTCAAATATTTTATGAGGAATGCAAAAAAAAATGGAATGTCAAAGTAGTGTTAGGAATAAAATGAGACCGTTTAATGTGTATGGCACTTTTAGTTCTATCGATATTATTTTTTAAGCACAACAATATTTTCTAGGTGCTAGTTTGAGCTGAGGTTAGTTAAAGTGTTATTTTGTTTACAATGTACTGCATTATCTTAAACTATAAATCCCCAAGCGGCACCCGGTTGTCGCATAGCAATTGAAAATCTATTGTCTGCGATTCCCATGATCAAGGTATTAATGGCCCAGGAGCCAGCAACAGCCAAACTTTCGTCATTTTATAAAAGCTGAAAGTTTGTAAATGACCCTTATAGACATAAGAACGACCAGCAACTATGGAGTGTCAGTTGCGGTTACTTTGGCAGGTGACCAGTTTTGAAAGTCTACCTAACGTTCAATCTCTCTCGAGTCTCATTAGATTTCATGTGGATGACATGATTCTCAATCTGGACAGTCAGTAGTTTTGGAATAAAGTAAAATTGTCTGTGTTTTAGTCAGTTAGTGTAGTATAGTTAGTGTGTTTTAGAATTGGGTATTTTAGTCTTAAAATAATCCTTGAAGGCCAGGGAAGGTTTTTAAGTGACACAAAGTTCACCGGGACAGCTAGTATAGTGATAAAATGTGTACCTAATATTTTAATAATACTAAAAATGTTGCTAATCTAGTGGTGTAAATTTGCTTTAAGTTGTTTTTAATACATTGTGTGTTCTAGATCTATTTTTACTGTTCACATTTGCATTTGGTTAGAATACAATTCTAACCAATAACACAGAAAAATATAGGTGAAACCTTCATATTATAATATTTCCTATTAGATATTTTTAGACCAAGTTTAGTTTATTGTGATATACGTATACATTTCTATGCAAATGTAATGTCAGCTCGGGCGAGGATTCTGACGAGTTAGGAGCCAATTTCACGTCCGAGTCCCGACCTGCCACAGAAACGTATATTTCAGGGATATCAGATTATTATTATTTCTTTTCGTGCATGATTATTGATTGGCTGCGAGTGACGCAAAATCCTTGTAGAAGACAGTTTACCTCGCCAGTAATAATATTGTACGCCAAGTATAATTCACCGAAAGAACCCTCGCCGATTTTCTTTTTCACTTTATATTTCACCGATTTAACCGAAATCAGCGGTTCCTCTTTACGAAATCGTATAAACGACATTTTCGCTACATAACACTATTCTTTCTACTTTTTAACCATACGAAAAATTAAAACATAATCCAAAAACAAAAACCATTTGACATATTATTGGAGAGAAATGTCATTGTTGATTGTCGTTTGCTTTGTGGTTCGGTTCGACCACAGAGTATGTTCTATTATTTGCCCTGGCAACATTTTGTTTAGCGACAAAAATCGCGATGCAATGTTGTAATGGTTTATTTATAATATTAATCCTTAATTCAACGCTAAATAGCGGGCTATACGTTTACTTTTAAAAAATGTAGCTCGTAAGATCTATATTCTATACTAATATTATAAATGCGAAAGTATCTCTGTCTGTCTGACTGTCACGCCAAAACTACTGAACCGATTGTAATGAAATTTTGTACACAGATAGTCTAAAGCCTGAGAAAGGACATAGGCTACTTTTTTACTGGAAAAAGGGGTTGTGAGGGGGTGTTTATGCGTAAATCTATTTAAATTAAGTTAGTTCTAAAACTCATAACAGATGGCCCCAAGAGTCGCCTAGATCGCGCTATCGCTTGCTCATATTTATTTCTATAAGAGGCTATATTGGGCTTAATTTTTCGATTCTTTCAATTGTTATGCACGTTATCAAATAACTCACCTACCAACATAGATATCAGAAACAACAGCATACCAATAATAAATACTAAATAGTTTATGGCCTATGGGTAAAGCTAAAGTTGTGTAAAGCAGCTAAGTTGTGTAAAGCTAAATAAGCGCCTTTAAAATTTGGTATAAAAAAGTTTAATTAAAAAAAAATATTATGTGCACACTACACGGCTGTTTTGGGTATTTTGATCTAACTTGCTTTTGACACCAATTTTGTTGACACCGCGCGCTATAAACTGAAGTCCACGCGGACGAAGTCGCGGGCAACAGCTAGTATTCCATATTTTAATATAAAAACATCGGTCAAGATCGAGTCGGACTCGCGCACGAAGGGTTCCGTACCATTTAAGGCAAAACTTGTAATTTTTGTATTTGTTATAGCTATAGCTATCATAGTTCTTGAGATACAGTCTGAAGACAGACAGACGGACAGACAGACATTGAAGTCTTAGTAACAGGGTCCCGTTTTCACCCTTTAGGTACGGGTCCCTAAATATTATTCTAGTTTTTATTAAAAAAAATATACTATTTTATATGTTTCAAAGAAAAATAATATAAAAAAATCGAAAAGTGTAAACCAAAGTCGATTGTAAGTAGGAAACTTTTTTTAATATTGTGATATTTATAATAATAGTCTAAGACCTAAGTAATTACACTTTAGCAATAGTTATTTACTGTCAACTATAGGCCAGAGGCCATAGCCCATACCTCAAGACCCCATGGCGACGTGGCCAGCGACGTCGCCATGGCGTCTCGGTGAGGTATAGGCGTAGGGTATAGGCTTATCTGAAAAGCAAGCGACTGAATAATAATTTCATATCATACCTATAATTTATGTATTATCGGCTACACGTATGCCTAAGGTATACGTGTAGCCGATAATACATTGTCGCATTCTCTGAAATCACACTACGAAATTCTATGTATGAGGGAAGGTCCAAAAGTTCGCGTAATAGAAGGGTTCCGAAATAAATAAAATTACCAAACATTTTTTAATACAATTGATACTTGGTCTCAGATTTGATAATATCTATGGGAGAATTGTTCGGTTCTTTTAGTCTTAGAGCGCTTACAGACAAACGGCACGTATCGGCGGCACGCGTCTGCGGCAGTCGGCGGCAGTTGACGGCAGCCGCCGACAGTTTATCACGCTTGCAGTTGTGACGTAGCGCTAGCGCGTAAAGGTAAATTACCGACCAGAAAATATGTTTATCTTCAAATTAGACCAAACAAAGTTTCTAAGTCAAAATTTCTGCTTTCGACTATTTCATCCACACCCCCCTTTTGAGTTTGAGCATTCATTTACTGGGCTAGTCGATAATCCGTACGCTGCCGATTCGGCGGACGTACTGTGAAAAAAATATCCGACGAGACGTCCTATGCGTATGATACCGACCTGTGGCCGCTTACCTTTAGGCGGCACGTCACAACTGGGGACTTACCACAATGACCACAAGCGACACAGTTTGACAGATAAGCAATAACTAGCTGTTTGACCGAGCTTTGCTCGGTATTCGATAAAACACGAATAAAATGACATTTTCTAAAAATGATTCCTAGCTAGATCGATTTATCGCCCCCGAAACCCCCTATATACAAAATTTCATGAAAATCGTTGGAGCCGATTCCGAGATTCCAATTATATACAAGAATTGCTCGTTTAAAGATATAAGATATATAAGATTACTTTAATGTCAAACTAACGATCTTAAAAAAGTTGATATTTCACAGCGGATTTAACAATATTTTGCATTTTTACTGCTTTTTAGTAAAATTATTTTAAAAAAGTGAGTACGGTAATGTTATTGTAATCTTACAACAAAGTATTCTGGAAACATGATCGTTTTAGGAAAGGTCGTGGTAGGCTCCCTGCTAGCGTCATAAACTGTCAACGGCTGCCGTCGACTGCCGCCGACACGTGCCGTTCGTCTGAGAAGCCTTAGCTTCCTTTTGTACTGGTCTATCTATGAGAAATATTTTAGTTAATTTTAAGAATATTTATGAAGCCTCAAATGTCTAACTTGCTGGAGTATCATGTGTAAAGGCGCGCGATGTTCAATATCAACCCTAGACGTTCAATAATATTACGCAATACGTGATATTATTGTAGGTCTAGGCGCCCACTTAAAATCACTTCATTAACATCTTAATATTTACTGTGACTGAGCATATTAATACCACGGCCTCACAGGAAGCCGGCAGAAAACATTGCTCATGTTGTGGTTCGTCAAGAAATAGTGTTAACCCATCAAGCCCCATAAGCTCACCGGTGAGCAAGATACAATAGATTTCTAAGAATCCACGATCGAAGGATTAACTAGATATGAGCAAAATAATCGGCCAAGTGCGAGTAAACTCGCGCACGCAGAGTTCCGTACCATTATTGAGCAAAAATAGGCCAATTTTTTTTTTATTTTAAATTAATAATTAATTTTTAAAGTACACAGGATTTGGTGATATTGTCAAGTGCCTATCTGTTGCCGTTATCAATATAGAGCAAAAAAAGGGCAAAAAAAATCACATTTGTTGTATGGGAGACCCCCTTTAATATTAATTTTATTTTGTTTACAGTATTTGTTGTTATAGCGGCAACAGAAATACACAATCTGTGAAAATTTCAGAAGTCTAGCTATAGCGGTTCTTGAGGTACAGCCTGCAGACAGACAGACAGAAGGACAGATAACAAAGTCTCAGTAATACCGGGAGGTATTTCTCCCTTTTTTACCCTTTGGGTACGGAACCCTAAAAAGGCTGAGTACCACTGACCTAAAGGGTTGGGGATTTTATGGATCATCCATTATTAACCATCAGATGATCTGTCTACCTATATCAATAAATAAATTACATCTTTAGTAACACAAAGGCATATTCAAAATATTTTCAAAATCATTGGCCACCAAAAGCACAATACATTGGTCCAACTTCAGAATTAAATTAAAGAATAAAAAAATTAAAATGTTTTCTAAAATAGAGTTTCTTCTTGATGCTTATAAAAAATAATCATTTGCAAAATATTATGTTTTAACTAATAGAAACATTGCTTTTTAGTATTTATTTTATTGCATTTATAGTACAGAGTTAGAAGGACGTACGAGTTACTGGTACGTGGTAGAGCCATGCTTCGGCACGAATGGGTCGGCTCGACCGGAGAAATACCACGGGCTCACAGAAAACCGGCGTGAAACAGCGCTTGCGCTGTGTTTCGCCGAGTGAATGAGTTTACCGGTGGCCCTATTCCCTTCCTTACCCCCCCCCCCCCCCCTATTCCCTCTTAAAAGGCCGGCAACGCACCTGCAGCTCTTCTGATGTTGCGAGTGTCCATGGGCGACGGAAGTTGCTTTCCATCAGGTGACCCGTTTGCTCCCTTATTTCGTAAAAAAAGGACACAGATTTTCTAGCTATTCTTCTTTTAATGCAAAAAAATGAGCCATGCAGTGGCCAGAATGCAATTTTTGTTTTGTTATTCTAATAGCATCAACAAACAAATAAGTTTCTTTAACTTGATTAACAAAACAACACACAATTAAACATTGTATAAAAATTGGTGATATAGCAAAATCAAAAGAAATGCATCATTTGTTGTTATAACTTATAACAAAACACTGTACATGACTAAATAGCATTTTTGTTACGATTGCTTAATACACTCAAGGTCATTGTTAAAATGTGTCATAAATATTATTTTTACTAAACATTGTTTTGTCGCTTTACTATCCTAGCCCGCAATGAACTTGACTTTCGGCATCATGCATACTGAAGTTTCTAAGAAATTTGTTCTTTTGTATACAAATTGGGATCTGGCTTGCCCATGTAGACTGTTTTATACCATGAAAAAGTATCTACGTTATCATATTCTCAGTTGCTCATAAATTTCCAAACTGTAATTCATACGGTTAGTAAAAGAAAATCACTGTGCATTAGGGTGTCCCAAGCTATAAGGACGAAATTTTTTTTTGTGAATTTGGGTACGCATACCCGCTATATTTTTTCGATTTGACCCTTAAGGCTTAAATATGAAATATTATTGCAATCGGATGATGATAACCCGTGCCGACTTAGCACCAAAGTTTGAACCTGAAAGTTAGTATGGAGAAATATAGGAGAATTTAAGAACTTAATTTTAATTAAGTTAATAAAACAAATTTTTAGCAGTAACTTGTATTATTCTCATAATAAACATAAACAGGGCTTTATTTTTCATATTTTCTTTTCAATGTTTGCTTTTTACAGTCCGGATACATTTGCCTGTGTTCTTGTACGCAACGTAGTAGAAATTGCTTTTGTTCCTCTTCGACAGTGACCAAGCCATGAAAGTCTTGCATTAACTTGACTGCTCTTTCGGCGGTATCGTTTACTGCTCTTAAGGTCTGTACTTTCATTTTAGCCTGTTGAAACGAAGAATTATTTGACCACAAAGAGGGAGACTCGTTAAGAAAGCTGTCATCAAGTTTTAGGCGAATAAACAAAGATTTGCTCTTGACAGAAATAAAGTCTTCGAGGCTTTTCTCTTAAAGTGGGCCACAGAGTTCTTGTTTTGATGGCATGTAGCGCTTACCATGAGCTGATGGAATTGTGTTGGATAAGTTAGCAACCATTTTAGTTTTAGTTTCTTGGTCTACATCATCATCAAAAAGAGACAAAATAGTCAATTTAATTGCTTCTGCGCGCTCCGTTCGCTTTTCCGTACGAATTCTTTGAATGGTCGACTTACTAATTGGAAATTCGTCAATGTTATGCCCAAGAGCTTCAATAGTTGCTTCTATAATGTAAACAGAATTCCTCATACTTATCTGACACCGATCTAATGCAGCAACCAGTTTTGGAGTTATGAAACTTTTCCTTACAGAAATATTAGACTCGGATCGTGAGCTCAAGGGTGCATGAAAAATTTCTTGTGAACTGTTTTTTTCAGAATCAGATGATGAATCTTCTTGAGGAATATAAGATGAAGTTGAAGGCGCCAGAATTGAATAGTGTTTAGCACGCCGTTTTTGCTCTTCGATGCTTCTGACGCGCGCCTTTTCTTCCTTTTCAGCCAGTTTTTTCTCTACTCCAGCTAAGTGACCAGGCCGACCTGGTTCTCTCTGTCGTTGTAAGAAGATAATATCTTCGTCAATCTTAATTAATTGCAGTGCATCGGCATGTGCAATATCAAATAAGTTGTCTAAATTTGTAACAAACTCCTGTCTACGCTGCTGAAACACATTTTGCGTCTTATTAGCATTCTTTTGCAAATCCCTCCAAACTTGGTACAAATTCACTAGTTTGTTAACGCAGTTAGGAAAAGATTTAGGAGGAATTCGCGCCCTTTTCGCAATAAATAATGCACTCGCGAATAGCCAGATTCGCACTTTCACTTACACTTAAATTCACTTCACGAATATTGTAGAATAGAACTGCGAGTATTTGTCCATTTGAGGGAAGTTTTGAACCAGTAATTTGGTGTTTTCGTTCCCTATTAAAAAAATATCCTTTTTTGAACTGCGTAACTCGACCGACATCTTGATTGTACGAAAATAATGCGTTCACTGATTAAACAAACAAGTAATAACATGAATATCGGTACGATCGCTACCGCGCGCCTAGTAAAAAAGTACACACATGGTTTGATGTAAGTCGGCACGGGTTGCCGTGTTTCAAATGACATGAAATTTTATATACGGTAGTTTTGACATTATTCGAACAAAATAAGAGGGTATGCGTTATAAAAAAACAACTTTTTTTTTTTGGGACACCCTACTGTGCATTGACAAAAAAGCTTTGATGTTACTTCTGTCCAATTAACAACAACTCTCTATAATGCCATAAAATGCACAGTCCCTTCTGTGACGTTATATAATATTATATAGTATACACTGTATTTACATGAATATGACACTACAATTACTATATGATTACATAGCCATTGCCATTTCCATACCCTTTTATTATGTACAGCTACGCAAAAAGGGTTTGTTTTTTATTATAAATGAGTGAGAGTATTTTAGTCCAACGTCCAAGTTCAACTGTCCATCATATTTATTTAGACTAAAGCAAAAATAAAATATTTTAAGTTATCCGCAAATGGTAGCACTTCAGACATAGTCAGAAAATATTTTTTATGGTAATACAGTATGCCATGTTTCAGGCATAATACACCAAAATAAATTAAATAATATAATTTCATGACAATCATGTTATGTTGTTTCTAGCCTTACTCTTTAAATGTGATTTAAAAAAATATAAATCCTTTTGCCCTGACTCAATAAAAGTGCATAATAATAATTATTGAACTTCCTAACTCTTATAATATTTTTAGAGCAGACAACTTATGAAGTGACTTTTTGATTGAGGCAAAAGTAAGCTGCACACACATTTTTTGCCTGTTCCGAAATAAAACCTTATGAGATGAGACAGAGAAAGAGAGAGAAGCTCAGGGAACATAGGAAAAACATAACTAAGTTAGTAATGATTTGTTATGGTAAAATCTATAGTTAGTACTAGTGTGCTTACAGGCCTCTGTAATACCTCGATCATGGAAAAACCAGACACAATAGCTTATATATTGTTATCGCGGTCGCTGGTTGAGGCATTAATAGCCTTATTGCTAACATACTTTGGGTGTTATTTAAGCTAATTTGGCAAAATATGTATGACAACGGTAACATATTTAATAGTCCTCATATTATTATTCTTAATAATTATTGTTTTTATTACTTGTAACATTCTGCATGACCAATAATGAAATCTTAATTAAATGTTTCATTATTGTATCTTGTTATTCAGTAATTACTAGAAAAGTTTGCAGTAGCCAGGTGACAAAAGGACATAATTAAAATGGCATAAAGCAATTTTGAGTTGACCTTGTGCAATACAAAAATTACTGAGAAACATACAAATTTTCATTTTGTTGACTGCATAGATGTGTTTTTCGTTCTATCAATGTTATCCTAGGTATTACGTTTCACTTATTCATGTTTTATCGGAAGTCGCACCGAGTGCTTATCTTGTGAAATCGAATCGCGAGAGTAAACTAATACGTGATTTTCTTAATTTAAATAAAACTTACCTCGCCATGTGCAATGTTGATCCCCAAATAAATATCACCAAACGATCCACCACCGATCTTCCGAATAATTCGATACTTTTCCGCGATGATAATTTCTCGACGGAAAGCGAGCAATTGCTGGAAACCCGACATTTTGAACCTCGCTTTTTGTAAAACGAAAATCAATTGCCACCTAAACTTGCACGAACATGAAATCAAGGACCAATTATAAATGCATAGCACAAGTCACAACTGGCTGAATGGCTGTGCCAGGTTGATAGTCTGTCCTAGATGTCTATTTAAAATTTTGCAATCACCATAAAATACAACAGTACAAATGTTCGGATATTAAACGTTAACACTTTTTGTTGTTTTCACCAAACTATGATTAGATTTGACTCGTTGAAAGGAAAGAAACAAAACGTAAGTTTTTAATGTAAATGGCCTCCGCCCAAACGGTGCGCTCCAATTCACACACAGAGTCACAGATTACTAGCACAGAGTACAGACAGTCACCATGACATTTTCACAGACTGTAAAAATTACGACTCCACAGACTACAGCTGTGATATTATTTGGTATAAGTTACTTTAATGTACGCGACAAAGATGCAAAGAACCCATTTCTTTGTCGCGTACACATTATCGCCGCGACATTTTTATGTTTAAATATCACTTTATTAATTTATTCTTACGAAATGCAAAAAAGCCATGACTGTATATTATATCCATATTAAATTTCATTATTCATAAAATCAGTTCAGAAGTTTAAGGGCCTGTTTCACCCATAGATTTATTTATATTATTTTATTGGTTTTATTTATATTATTGGTTTCGCCACTGACAGATCAAGTATGGAGAATCTGTGAAAAAAGTTGTGAATAGCCTATTAGGCACTTTATCAGAAAGTGGTGAAAAAGGCCCTAAGTGTGAATAGTTATCAGTAATCAGACAGACAGTATTATTGACGTATGAATTTTAAGGGCCAACGCTAAAACTCGCGCGGGCTTTATTTTAATAAAAAATAGTATGGGCAACGCAGGTACGTGCGATGGAGCACGGACGCGGGTGACGACGCGCGACGCTCCCCATAGGTATTATTTTTAATTTATACACACGCCAGCGTGCGCCCGCGCGAGTTTTAGCGTTGGGCCTTAAAACATTCTCTCTAAAATTCAAGAAGGAGCGAGCACTTCACGTTTGAGTCTTATTAAGCTCACCATACCGCAATATCTAGAACAGCGGTACTCAACCTTTTTTTCTATACGAGCAACAAAACATTGTATTTTTGATTTCGCGGGACGCATCCAAAATTATTTAGGTTAAAAAATAACGTTATTCACTATTTTTGTTAGGCCCAACAATATATTCAATTTCTCACTGATCTTCAATCAATATATGTTCGATTTTAGCTTTACGTGGGCCACTGATAAAGTCCCGGCATGCCGCAAGTTGAGTATAGCTGATCTCGAACTAGAAAGAAGACGAAATGAAACCTCATTTTCGTGGTATAAATATATTTTTTAATATAATAAATTCGTACACAACGACTTAAATCATAAACTTAATTATAAATGGAATACAAATAATTTTATAAAATACTAGCGTTGGTACCTGACATCTTAAAAGCATAATATTATGCAAATGAATATGATTTTAATTATTATTATTTAAACCAACAGTAACAGTTACATCCTTTTACTGAATTGTTTTGACTGATGTATAAAATTATTACAACAAATAAATAAAATGAATGTCACAAACTAGAACTAGGTGTTTCACAATAATGTATGATAAAATACATTCTTTCAGTCATTAGTATTAGGCTCAATTCACACTGGAATGGCAGAGGCGAGGCGAGCAGTTTCAGTGTCATATGATTTTAAACTTTATCTTCATTGTTGTAATACATAGAGTATCGCTTGAGAAATCGCCGCCGCCGGCGGCCGCAAGAGGCCACGAGCGTCCACGGGCGGTCGTAGATTTCTCAAGCGATACTACGTATTACAATAATGAAGATAAAGTTTAAAATCATATGACACTGAAACTGCTCGCCTCGCCTCTGCCATTCCGGTGTCAATTGAGCCTTCAGAGATTAAAGATAAATGAAAATTATTTTTCTTAATATATCCTACTTATTAGGTCTACCAGGATCTGATGGCAAAAAGTGAGAAAAGAAATTGACTAGTAATACCGGGTTAATTGTAATAAAACATTTTTTCCTTATAACGGCTAATTCAGTGTGTGAAACATGCAAATATAAAATTTTATCCAATGATCAAGGATATTTTTTGAAATTCTGCCATCAAAATTTGCCATCAGATTCTGGTATACCTATTATCTAGTTTATGACACTTCATTAAAAATAAAAGCAATAAACTGGCAACACTAAAATTGCCAAAAAACTTTATCTGTGCAAATCATAGACATTTCTTATATTTTTCAGTGCCAACAATCCTATTTCAATTGTGTGTTTCTGTAACAATTGCAAATCTTTAGAAAAATTAGGCTTATATTTTATTTGAATGTGTTTATTGTCAACACAAAAATTTAATAAGGCCTATGGAATCTTAATACCGTTTTACTTTTGGTACATCTAAAGGTAATTTCATAATGCACTATTGCAGGATCCGGCTTAAAAAAATCTTCTCTAGAATATTACTTTCGAGTAAATAGGTACCTACTATATTAGATATCTAGAACATAATATTATATTTTTTATTGAAAGTCTGGTCGATGGATGAAGAGAAATTTGGCCATTAACTGATAAGACGCTCGAGTATTCGCACGCGCACATCAATATTGCTAGTTCGTCTGAAACAACGGTTGTAGAAACGAAATAGCAATATTTTCGTGTGCGAGTAAAAGAGATAGAACGACTTTTTACTCTCTGTTAAAAATACATCTTTTAGAATGTTGAAGTAGCAATCTATTGTGCGTCTATCATCACTACTACTATTTAAGCTTTACTGACCACTAATTATTCTGTGAAAGAATCATCTAGTGTTTTAAACTTTGTGAGAATACTCTTAGGCTCTTAGAAAAACTAAGAGGTGTGACTCAGCGGCCATTGCATCGGAATGGGGCCATACGCGCTGTCAGCATTTATAAAATGCTTTATGACT
Organism: Aricia agestis; assembly: GCF_905147365.1. NCBI lineage: Eukaryota > Metazoa > Arthropoda > Insecta > Lepidoptera > Lycaenidae > Aricia > Aricia agestis. Next base: position 3,198,245 of record NC_056426.1, read on the forward strand.
TTTGACGATGCACGATGTACCATAGTGTACGCGATTCCGCTATTAGAATAACCATACACGGTTATTCCCTTTTTTAACGGGCAAAACACACAAGCAACCCAGCATTTGTCAAGACGTGTCTTCTAGCAACCCAGAAAGGCTGGCAACACCGAACTTCCTTCAACTTAGTAATCTGTGCTTCAACTTCACTTCCTTCATGAAACCACCCCCGGCTGGGGTGCAAGTTTCTTTTATTCAACGTAATAACATTTTTTATATATCTTCAATTTTTCCATCTTACCGTCTAATACAGTCCACAAGTAACTACCACAAACACATACAAATCAAAGCAACAAAAATCGAAATGCTGACGTTTCATACGGCCCAAGCCCGATGCAGACGCAATATAAATTTTAAAGTTACTATTTCGCCGGATCCTACCAATACCATAGAGAATAGAATTCAAAGAGCACAATATCAAAAGTTTACTCAGAGTAGCGCTGTAGTCGCGAATAAACTACTATCATTTTTTGAGTTATGTTGTACTTCTAAAGGGGACTTTACGATCTTTATCGCAGCGACCGCAACCGACAAGAATTTAAAAAAAATCTAATTTATGAATTGAGGTATGTTTTATTTTGCTCTACGTCGCTATATAGCATCGGCGGCATAGGTCGGTAGACCAATGTCGGCTGAAATCAAATATATAGCATAAAGTGGCATTTAATTTGAATTTCTGTCGGTCGCGGTCGCTTGTCGCGTTAATCGGAACGGTACCTTTACTTCGCAAAGTTACACTTTATGCTTGAAACCAGTATGTTTCGTATAAGAATTACTTATCTTTATGACCACATAATAACTCAACCTCAACTTTAATTTAATGAAGATTTTGACAACACTGTATATCATTCATCATTAAAGTACGACAAGGCTTTAAATTAACGTGGGCGGGAGCGCTGCTGGTAAAGGAGAACTGTCAAAAATTACGTTTTTGTATGATGGCAGCGTTAGTTCCTTTTTCGCCACGTTCATTTAAAGCCTTCTCGAGCTGTAAATTAAAGTTGAATAATTATCCGTTGATCTTTTGAAGACAGCCCTCTATGGTATTCTCTCTAGTCTCTGGTTTGTGCTTAAGGTGCGGGCATACACTTGAGCCTCTCAAAGGCTGCCTTCTCGAGGCTCTCTCGGTGGTCGGGGTGAGCTATACGGATGAGCTCGTATGCTCTCTGACGGAGAGTCTTACCGAAGAGGTTGGCTATACCCTGCTCTGTTACTACGTAGTTGATGTGGGCACGAGTTGTGACCACTCCGGCACCTGAAATAGGAAATACAGTTTAAAACAAGTAATACATCTATATATAATAATCAGCTAACCCATCGCTTTCTGTTTTAAAGAACAACCCCATGAGAGTGAAAGAGAAATAATATACTCTTCGTTTTGTTCTAACGTTGTCCCAGTATTGGAGTCCGAACCATGTCAGAACTACATAATATTGCTGTCAATTTGGCAAGTAACATATTATGTGTTTAACAAGTTCCAATGTCGAATTAGACTCCAAGCTCATAATATGAGAATCTGAAGGGCCCCACACATTAAAAGTTCGCCGGCAGGCCGCCGCCTGGCAGTTAATCGGAAAAGATCACAGACTCACAGTTCCCATGACCATTTTGTAGATTTTGTATCGACGGTCAATGACTGTTAATGTGTGGGACCCTTGAGAATATGAGTCTTAAATTTAAGAGTATTGCCATCTTTTTGCAACTTATTAATTCAAGGTACTATACCTTGAATTAATAACTATACTATACTATATCGCATAATATATCGCAAATATTTTGGATATAACAATCAAAATAAAGATTTCTTGTGTCCCCCATGCTAGGCCTGCAGCGTACAAAAACTTTACCTGGCTTGAGAGTAGGCACGATCTTGCTCTCGCCTCGTTTCGTGGCCGACACTATAGCTATGATGGGTTTGCCTCGTCCGTCCAAGGACTCCGCCGAGCCGCGGATAAAGTCCACCTGCCCGCCGAAACCGGAGTACATGCGGGTTCCTGTGGGTTGAAATAAAACAGGCATATTATCGTGACACATGACAGCAGTTTGACACGATAGACTTTAAAGCTACATAGCACCTGGTGCTCATTGCATGATGTATGTGAGCAACCGTTAATAGGACAATTCCTATTTACGGTAGCTCACATCAGAAATAATATTTGCTTTGGACATTAAAAATACAAGATAGGTACAATTATCTATCTTGTATTTTTAATGTCCAAAGCAAATATTATTTCTGATACAGAACTGTTTCTGATCTTTAAACTTTTTAAAAATCAAGTAAAAAGTATAAACGTTTAAATAATGAGTAATGACATCACAACTTTTTAAATATTGTTTTTAAATATACTTAATATGTCAAAATCGAACATGTGACGTTTTAACTTTTTAAAAATTGTAACCATAGACAATAAAGTAAATTTTTAGCAAAGTTACTTACAGTCCGTCAAGAAAGTGAAGAAATTAATTATTATTTTTAACAAAAAATTAAAACCGACTTCCAAGGTAAAAACAGTAATAACATCCTTATAATATGAACTAAAAAGTATTAAATAATTTTTCCTATCTAATAGTGCCTTTTTCCGAATTCGGCTAAACCTCAACTATTTCTGTACTCAATCTTCATCATTTTGAAGTCGGTACCAGATAGCTGAATCTTTAGTTCTCTGACAGAATACCTCTTTGAAACTTTTGGAACTGGCACCGACTTCAAAATTAAAGTTGAGGTTTAACCGAATTCGGAAAAAGGCACTATTAGATAGGAAAAAATATTTAATACTTTTTAGTTCATGTTATAAGGATGTTATTATTGGTTTTACCTTGGAAGTCGGTTTTAATTTTTTGTTAAAAATAATAATTTCACTCTTTTTAGTTACCTACTAACCATCGCGTAAGAAAATACTTCAACCCCTTAATATTATCTTAATCTTGGTAAATGTTTACAAACCTATCCCAATTTATTTGACAAACTACTACAAAAGAAAGTCGACGGAGCCCCGCTACGCGGGGCTCCTATATCTGGGTGTTGTGGTCTAAGTTCCAACCTAACCTAACCTACTTTTGGACTTCCTAGATTGTGTTTGTTTTTGTTTTGGCGGGGGGCCGCGCCCCCGAGCCCCTCCCCCTCTCCCGTCCCCCCCTTCAGTATCCGTGGCTGAGTAGTTAAGTAAGACCCACTCATCACAGCCTAGAGATGCCTTAAAAATACTTCGTAAACATCAGAAAACAGATGATCTTATCTGAAGATTACGAAAATCTCAAATGCGAATTTCTTCTAAACGGAGAGTTTACTGGCGGTGGAAACGGTAAGTAGGAGTTTTTCTCACCCAAAACAATCCTCCTTAACCCATGTCACCAACATTTATTTGACGTAGGACCTTAGCCAAATTTTAGCCATACTAACAAGGGTCACATTTTGGCCTGTCATTCGACAGGGGTTGATTTTTGAGAAAAGTTTATCTGAGCTTTTTTGCTTCCCTTGGCGCCCCCTATCGATTGGTATAATAAAAAGGGGTGGTCATAGGTGGTTGTATTTTTGTCGTCAAAATTTTTCTAAATATTTTCGCCATACTAACGAGGTTTGTATATCGGCCTGTATCTGGCCGGGGGTTGATTTTTGAGAAAAGTTTATTTGAGCTTTCTTACTCCCCTTGGCGCCCCCTATCGATTGGTGTATTCAAATGGGGTGGTTATAAGAGGTTGAATTTTTTCGTCCAAATTTTTTTAAGTATTTTCTCCGTATTTTTTCCATAGTGCCCCGTTTCCTTCAGTCCAACCCAAATGTGTGCCTTACGCTCTGGAGTAAAAGTTGAATTTGTTACTTATGTTCAATTTTGTGGCACTTGAAATATTATGTATTTTGAAACCACATTATGAAACAACATTAAGTATATTTTTTATATTAAAATCGCTTTAAAATATACCAAATAAATAAGGACATAATGTGATGACTGATGATATTTTATGGCGTTGTATGTATATTGTATGATGTACAACCATGTGAGTTGTGACATTGGTGACCCTGACATGGTAGTGATGATGATGATGATGATGAATGTAATTTGGATAGTAGCATATGCTTTCAGTTCTTAAAACAACGCCTAAACCCCCAAACTTGTATCTATAAGGAATCCGGAGTTCTCTTAGTATCTTCGGAACCATAGTATACCTTGGTGCAAAATCTTGCGTTTTGGTAGCATATGCTTAGGATGCTTCTCATAAAACCAAAATCACCATATGTTTCCATATAAATTTTGAGGAGTTCCCTCGATTACTCATGGATCCCATCATCAGATCACCACTTTTGTGAAAATGGGACCAAATTGGAGTGAAACCTAATATAACAAAACAAAAATTTTGAAAATCGGTTCACAAACGGCGGAGTAGTGGTCGAACATACAAAAAAAAAATAATAAAAAAAAAATATATCCACAGCCGAATACATAACCTCCTCGTTTTTTGGAAGTCGGTTAAAAAGTGGCAACATCGAAGTGTCTTCCCTTTTTTCTTAGATTGATTTGAAAGGGATGACACTACGATGTTGCCACTTTTTTTAATTTCTTCACTTTCTTGACAGACTTTAATTGGAGGGCTGTGCTGGTCCACCTCCACCATCATCATCATCACTCACCGATGGAGTCGGCGCACACCTGGCCGGTGATGTCGATCTCCATGCACGAGTTGATGGCCGTCATGCGCGGCTGCTGCGAGATGATGTGCGTGTTGTTCACGTAGTCCACCTCCATCATTTCTGAAAAACCATAGAGAATGTAAGTTCTATACTCAGTTTCAATAAGGGTTCTACATTTCATTTTATTTGTCATTAAGCGGAGCTATGTAGGCGTAGAAGGCGGAGCTATGTAGCCGTAGAAACTTTCGTGTCAATTATTGTGTCAAACAGACATATTATGACAGTATATAGTTCCGACTGCACCAAGTGACGAATAAAGTATCAAAAATCCCAAGTTCATTTTGATGTAAATGTACACGAAATGCCTTTCATTTCGTCATCAAGGCAATATTTTTCCCCTTTATTGAGGTTAGAGTAAAGGTTAAGTAGGAGTTACATAATATTATTATGTATTTTTATATTTACCGATGAAAGGATTGTTGTCAACGAAGTCGTACAGCGCACGGTTGCCGACCAGAAAACTAGCAACAATGCGACCCTTGTGCCTCGTTTTCCTGTGTAAAAAATATAAATAAATAAAAAGAACTTGGCTGCACCTTTTACAGTTCGACAAGGTTTTATATGAACGTGGCGAGAAAAGGAACTAAACGCTTTTATCATACAAAAACGTCATTTTTGAGTTTTGACATAATATATGTTTGACAGTTCTCCTTTACCAGCAGCGCTCCCGTCAATGTCACCCACGTTCATTTAAAGCCTTGTCGAGCTGTAACTGAGTATCTGAAATTAAAGATTTTTAAAAGCGGCAACACTGACAAAAAATATTATGACAGATGTAAGTTGACATTGCGTTTATGTTTTTTTTGGCGGTAATACGCAAGGGTAATTTGCCACATCACTCACATGTTGTTGGTGACACAGCCGCGCTTGACGAGGTCGATGACGCCGATGCTGAACATCTCCGAGTGGATGCCGAGGTCCTTGTGGTTGGTTAGCGACGCCAGCACCGCGTCGGGGATGCTGCCGATACCTGAGGCATAGACAACCGTTGAAGACCATAGACGAGTTATGAAACATTTTGGCACAAGTGTTTGCTATGAGTTCTTCATGTAATTTGTTCTTAATATTTGCCTTGTTGGGGTTGCCCAGCTTGGTCCTATAATCTGCCAAAGGAGCAGGGTCCACAACAACCTTGGGAATACCAGCGAAAACTTACCCATCTGCAGCGTAGAGCCATCCTCAACCAGGTTGTCACCGATCAGCTGGCCGATCTTGGCCTCATCAGGGTTACCAGTATAAGCGCCATGCTCTGCCAAAGACGTGTGGTCCCAAGTGCTCTTTACTGGGTTTTTGCTACAACTTACCCATCTGCAGCGTAGCTCCATCTTCAACCAGGTTGTCAGCGATCAGCTGGCCGATCTTGGCCTCGTCGGGGTTGCCAGGCTTGGCACCGTGCTCTGCCAAAGGTGTGTGGTCCTCCACGGCATAATCCACGTGGGAAATGTGGATGATGGCGTCTCCGAATGTGCGAGGCATGTGCGGGTTGATTTGAGCTGGGAAATAACGAGAAGTTTATTCTTATCTTCTTATTCTTGCTTCTGCAATGTGACTATTAAATACAGTATTAACTACATATGCCAATAAAAAATGGTGGTCAAAACATTCCAAGCTTGATCGAAATCATCGATTAGGATATTAAAGTGCCAATTTTTAGTGCCTGGATAAATGACAATTTGATTTTTGGATGAAACAGTGTTTCACGGATAAAAACTTTAACCCTCTTATTTAACCACCTTTGAAGTGAAATTTTCATAGATCTCTATGCTTGGTTGGGCGTTGAAAGTAGATCATGACTGATCTACGCCCAGCTTTCAAATAGATAAAAGATTATGTACTGTGCATTACCTATGATGACTTTGGAGTTGACTAGCGCCGCCCTGACACAGTCCACTGAAGTTCCAAGACTGCAGTAACCGTGCTGGTCTGGGGGGGAGACCTGGAGAAGGATAATGACTAGGTTAATCCCATTAACAGGCGATATCATGATGAAACGGGCATTTGGTTACTTGCTTAACGGTAAACCAAGTAGTTTACTGTTCAGCACCATAACCAACCGAACAGTGAACTATTTGCGCCTCCCTGGGTTATTGCGGATTGCTATGGAAAGTTTTACGTCTTCTCTTTCATTCATACAAAGAACTAGAGACATATTTATAACGGATCTTTAGGCTATAATCTATATCATCGGAAATGGGCCATCTATGCCCGGTTTCATCCATGCCTAGCAATCCATCCTGAGGCGTTTTGCAGACGACGGGGCGTGCGGGCTTTTTGTCCACCAACCAATAAAGACCGCGTCTGCCCGTCGATGTCTGCGGCTGTCCTCGCCGCGTACACAAAGCATACGACGGGCGGAGGCAGTCAGTTCAGGACGTTCGTTCTATAGAGATAGAGAGAATAGAGCTAGCCGCCCTGCGTCGCCGTCTGTGTTACTGCCGCCGGCCGCGGACAATATGCCGCTTTTGCCCTCTGTGTGCGTTGGTAATATAGGATTCCCTTTGTGCTATCGTTCACGGCAAAAATTGACCGGCCCGCCCCGTCGTGTGCAAAGCGCCTGAGGGGTCACGAATTTCTTAAGACAGAAACATTTTTGCAGATCAACGCACCTGGATGAGGGTGATATCGGGCTGGATGATTTTCCTGTGGAACAGCTTGGGGATGTCCTGCAGGAATATCGGGATGACGTCGGATCTGCCCTCAGCAACGGGCTTCCTCACGTTCGCCGCCATGAATAGGGAACACGACCTGAAATGAGGGGTTGGAATTAGAATGTTTTGCACTTGAGAGTTGAGGAACGTTGTTCGTAGAGTTCTGAGGATTATTTTTTCAACCTGCATGTTGGTGAGACTTGCATGAATTTTCTAATGTTATTGCTTGTATGGTGGTGGTGTTTGCACGTTCTTGTATGCGAGTGTACGGTGTGTACCCATAGGCAGTGCTCCAGCGCGGTAATGGGAGCCATTGAGATATAAGTACGTACTCAATGATGGGAGCATGTAATGCCTCCGTGGTCCACTGGTTAAGAGCGTGGCTTTCTCGACTCCTAGGTCGTGGGTTCGATTCCCGCGTTGGAAACATGTTATTTCCAAGTTTGGTTAGGACAATGCAGGCTGATCACCTGATTGTCTGACAAATAAGATGATCCATGCTTCGGATGGGCATGTAAAAAGTCGGTCCTGCGCCTGATCTCTCGCCAGTCGTGTCGGTCTTCCGTCCCACTGGGTTATGAGATTTATTCGTGGGAGAGCCATGCTTCGGCACGAATGGGCCGGCTCGACCGGAGAAATACCACGTTCTCACAGAAAACCGGCGTGAAACAGCGCTTGCGCTGTGTTTCGCCGAGTGAGTGAGTTTACCGGAAGCCCAATCCCCTTCCCAAGGGAAGGGAATAGGGGAGAGTAGGGAAGAGAATAGCTCTTCCCTACTCTCCCCTATTCCCTTCCCTTCCCATCCCTACCCTCCCCTATTACCCTATTCCCTCCTAAAAGGCCGGCAACGCACCTGCAGCTCTTCTGATGCTGCAAGTGTCCATGATCAGGTGACCCGTTTTCTCGTTTGCCCCCTTATTTCATAAAAAAAAAGAGAGTAAAGGAATAGAAAGTGACCTTGCGTACTGCGCACACACTTGGGCACTATAAAATTACTCCTGCGTACCTGGCCTGGTTTCAATGAATGAAACCGGCCATCGTCACCGAAACCGGTGTGGGGGGTATTATTATGGGAGCATGTCATTTATTGTTCTACAGAGAAGTTATCAAGGGAGAAAAAACAGAGCAAAACTTAAACTTTGCATTTGTCACGTAACCGTAAAACGTCTTATATTATAAGACGTACATGCACTAGCTAGATGCCGCTCGAATATTCAGAATTATTTATTCGCATATGGATGCCTAATGCCTATTCATATAGGCGTCATACATTCATAATAATTATTTATAAGACATAATAATTAGGTATTTATAAGACATAAGTTATAACTTATAAGTTTTAACTTATAAGTACCTATAGACTATAGAGTAGAATAGAGTATAGATAGACTATCAGACTACTGCAGATATTTGTACAAGGTACAATTAAGGTTTCAGTATACAACTTGTAGAATATTTTAAGTGAGAGTGAATCTATCGATTATAAAATAATATTCTTGGATGAATAAAATAAAGAAAAAAAATCACTTTTGTCTCCTATCCCTGATTGCTTAGTCAAAATGAATTCGCTAGTTTCGATAGTGAAGTTAGGGTGGGTTGCACTGACTTACTTTAACTATAACTTTAACTTTACCATAACAAAATGTTAAGAGGAGTCCACACCGCCATTTTTCCATACAAACGTTGTCCCCTGTTTCCTCCCTGGATAATGCCGGTAGAGTTATGATTTTTTTCCTGAATATGTGGCCAATTGGCCACTATTAGCATGTCCCTATGTTTTCTTTTTTTTTTTCATTATTTTATTATTAAAAAAGATAAGAACGTCCAGAAACGGAAAGAAAAGGCCAGATTTTCCTCAGTGTTCAAACATCCAGAAAACAAAACTGGCTAAATTATACAAAAAAGTAAAACATAGGAACACAGCTCAAGCTTTGCTTTAATTCTTAATGAAAAAAGTACTTAAATAGGTTAAGTTTTGGAGAAGGAATCAGCGGACAACAAATCGAAGATCGCCCCTGGTGTATCCTCTTAAACTTTTCTTCAAATTCCTAGTAAAAGTCCATAATGGACGCCATGTTTGACGATAACCTGAACCTTACAATTCGACAAGGCTTTATTTGAACGTGGCGAGAAAAGGAACTAAACGCTTCTATCATACAAAAACGTCATTTTTGACATGTGTTTGACAGTTCTCCTTTACCAGCAGCGCTCCCGTCAATGTCACCCACGTTCAATTAAAGCCTTGTCGAACTGTAACTATAACTACGCCTCTCGTGCAACCCACCCTTAGATGTCAAAATTGTATGGGATCGCAAACGCCATGACACTTCGAAATCGCGCGAAATCCCATACACTTTTGACAACTTACTTCGCTATCGAAACAAGTGAATGTTTTTTACTAAGCACTTTACATTTATTTTACAATTTAGAAACGGAACACGAAATAAACAGCCCCCGTAGACAAGTGGCAAAACGCTTACGCTAACGTTAACGCTAGCGCTACAAAATGTATGGATTTGACATTAGTATTCGCTATCGAAGCGATGACTTATGTCAAATCGCATACATTTTGTAGCGCTAGCGTTAGCGTTAGCGTTAGCGCTTTGCCACTTGTCTACAGGCCCAGCTTAGCAACATGACGTCAATGTAAAGATATTGCTATCGTGATTCGTGACATTCGCGATAACCACAAGTATTATGTATTGTGTTTGAGTCGTGCGCATATAACACTACTGTGGCTACTGTGCTAGAGTACTACCTACTAGGTTTCAATACATTCTGATCTATTTGTAAACAAAGTTCTGTAGATATAATGCTGTCAATTTAAATGTCATGTATTAACCGATCAAAAAAGGCATCATATTTTTTTTTACATTTAGATGGAATAAAAACTTTACAGCAAAACTGTTTCGGAGAAAATTGTGATATGCAGTGCTAATATGTGATTTGCGTTTTTGTGGATAAAAATTATTAATATTTACTACATATTAAGTTAAATTCCTTAATTTATTTACTTTACCAAGTCTAACTTTAGTTTTAACTAAGTACATCCATCATAAATATCTGCCTAAGGCCCGATTCGACCAAACTTGAAGTTACACGAGTATAACTATCATGAGAATAATTTTACTCCTTTAATTTACTGTAGGATATAATCGTTTGCATTTTACCAAGTTACTCAAAGAGTATGAAATAAAATGTCAATTATAGTTCACAATGACACCGACCGTGACAGTTGACACCCTGTTGTGCAACTATTCTCAGTTTAATATTTACTCCACCAAAATAGCCCGTGTAAATATTTACTCCAGGTGTAATTACCTCATTCTTGGATTAGAAGTTAGAAAAACGCAAAACCAGCTTACTCTTGGATTAGGAGACAGTTATACTCGAGTAAAATTTTACTCCAGTTTGGTCGAATCCGCCCTAAATGTAACACAGGGTTAACTTAAATATAAGACGTTCTTACCTGTCATAGGATACTAACTGATAAGTGATAAGGTAAAGTGCCATAAAATCCTTGATAAGTCGACGATAAAAAATGTTTGAGGAAATAGCTTTATAAATGTTCCTTTGCACCTTTGAAGCATTATAAGAATAAAGCAAATACAAAAAAAAAACAGGTGTCAAGTTCAAATTTAAATTTTAGAACATGTATGTTGTGAATTGCAAGTAATATTATTCTGGTAGTCAAGGCCAAGTCAAGGCCAAGTCAAGGCTACAAAATATTATGTTGCTAAAGTTGACAATACTAAGGCTATTTAAATAATAATCAATGTTTCCCTACTATCTATAAGTATATTATGAATAATTTAATACTTAATAAAATTCCTCTCGAATCACTCTATCAAGTCTACCAATTTAAAAAATCGGCCCAGTGCTTCGATCACTAATGCCCAGTGCAAGTTGGACTCCCCCACGAAGGGTTCCGTACCATTATAATTTAACGAAAATAGGCAAGAAAATGAGTTTTTTTGCATGGGAAGCCCCATTAATTAATATCAATTTTATTATTCATTATTTATTACAGTACGTATAATTGAGGATTTCGTTAGTACATATTTCAAGTGGCTGTACCTATTGCCGTTATTGATATCGAACAAAAAAGGACAAAAAATCATGTTTGTTGTATGGAAGAAATACAATTTTACTAGACGTTCCGCGCGGCTTCGCCCGCGTAAATTAGATATTTTACAAAAAAAATAGTCCACAAAAAAGCCTATGATCCTTTACGCGGTCTACTTCTTATAGATCCAAATGACAGAAAATATTCTCTAGTAGTTCGTCAGATAAGCCCTTTCAAATAATTTCCCCCGTTTTTCCACATTTCCTTCTATTTCTTCGCTTTTATTAGTCTTAGCGTGATTAAATCTTCCTCAGTAACTGGGCTATATAATGGCTCCTCTTCAAGATGGGCCATCGTAGTTGGCCATCACGATGGCCCAGCGTGGGGAGGACGTAGTGGCGTAGGATGGCTTATGGCGCCAGCGATGGTTGTGGGATGGCGGCGGTGTCGGTTTTTCGGCCGCACATCAAAGGGACCCAGCGACATTGATATACAAAAAATCCAAGATACACATTACACAGTCAACGTCTCAAAACCGTCCGCATAAAAATATAAGCGCACAATCCAAAATTGTGCGCTTATTTTAAATAGTCTCGCGTCGCCCGCGTCATTGCAACGTCGTCAAATATGCCGTAGTATTATACGCGAAACTGTAAAATATTACGTCAAGAACGTTAAAAAATCCTTTTTTTATATGGGGATATCGTATTTTCGGTATGTTAAAGTATTTATTAATTTATTTTTGTGGTTCTTATAACTTAAAACACCTCGTAATAAGTGATTTTGATTTAATTTGTTTCAAAACTTCACTCACCGGACGTCATGATACGGCAAATTTCAATCACCGCATTGTCATTGTAAGAACGATGCTTATCGGTCTCCCTATAATTTAGTCGTGTTATGCAAACGACTTTGTTCTTACTTGATGGAGTCGATTTTTTTTTCATTATGAATTTTTTTATTAATATGATTGAACTTTTTTCTATTACAGTTTTTACAAGTTAAACGACAACTTTATAATTTCAACTATTCCAAGGAAATTGATGTGTTTCCTAGTGTTATATATATAATCATGACCATGACTGTTAAAAAATGATTATAGATTTAAGTTTTAAGTTTAATTGTAATATTTGAAAAAATTAACAGTTTATCTAATAAATATTTGTTTCGTTCATTTATACATATTTATATCATACGCAAAACATATACATATTTATTTATTTAACATAAACTCTTAGATGAAAGTTGTGAAATCTAAGTATCTTTGTATTGTGATTTGTGTTTAGAACACAATTTATTTAACTCTTACAACCTAATTATTTCATTGAATTAAAAAAATATATATGAAAAATACGTCTCACCATCATGCCTTGTCCTACCGGCGAAGTTCGGTCATAAAATTTTATTGCTTTTTGTGGACTCCTTTGTAAAAAAACTGTTTATAGTTTGATTACAAGTACCTATTATAGTAAAGACGAGTATTTGGCGACAGTTTTGAGTCTTACTTTTGTTCGCAACTGTGTATCTTGGGTTTTTTCATTTTTGTATATCAATGCCCAGCGAGCGGCCGTGGGTGAGTGAGGACGTCGTATGTCAATTTACGAATTTCATTCAAAATGACGAGTACGTCGTCTCATAATAATCTTATAAATAAAATTCTCGTGTCTCAGTATTCGTGCACGAAATCTTCCAAAACGGCTCAACGAAATTTTGTATGTACATTCGTTAGAATCCTGAGAATGGGTTTCTATCTCATTTTTATATTATTTCTATTGCCTATTAGAAATAATTTATGTGGTAAACCAATTATGGTAAACCAACGTTTGCCGGGTCAGCTAGTGATGTTACAAAATTGAAAATTGTACGTGCTGTATAATATTGACCATAGAATATTGTCCATAGATATTATTATACTAGCTATTGCCCGCGACTCCGTCTGCGACAGTATAGTATGTATACAAACATAGATACACACACACATTGTGCAGTGTGCACATTAATGAAATGATGGTATGTGCTGTACAGATATTGCCGCAGCGGCTAATGCTTCCACGTCCATCTTGAACGACGTTTAGATCACAAGTCACAACTGAACACGGCCATCATGTTGTGACGTTGCGACCATTGTATAGCTATAGCCGGATATATATGGATACCGGGATCCGTGGGATCCCGGTATCCCGGTATTGACGTGGGGGAGCCATGCTTCGGCACGAATGGCCCGGCTCGACCGGAGAAATACCACGTCCTCACAGAAAACCGGCGTGAAACAACGCTTGCGCTGTGTTTCGCCGAGTGAGTGAGTTTACCGGAGGCCCAATCCCCTACCCTATTCCTTTCCCTACCCTCCCTTATTCCGTTCCCTTTCCATCCCTACCTTCCCCTATTACCCCTTAAAAGGCCGGCAACGCACCTGCAGCTCTTCTGATGCTGCGAGTGTCCATGGGTGACGGAAGTTGCTTTCCATCAGGTGACCCGTTTGCTCGTTTGCCCCCTTATTTCATTAAAAAAAAATCCCGCATGTATTTTCGGAACTAATCCCGGTCGAAAATTTAGCGGGATTCCGCGGGACTGGCGGGATTACAAAAAGCGTGATTCACACGTGCTCTGCGCGCGGGGGTGCGTGAACTGGCTACAGGCAGCCCACTAAACAATTTACATTCAGTTCACCTATAATAATTAACTTTAAATGACAATGATTGTACCAACCAGCGTGGAGGCTGAGCCAACTTTTTCAGCTGCTGGCTAGTGGCTACCTTGTGTCGAATGTCGTCTTGTGTCGTTTAGCAGACATAACTAATACCTTAACTTTTTTAACATTATTTTATAAGCTTGGGCTGTACCTATAAATGTAACGTAATCTTTTAGCACAACTTTCTCTATATTTCAAAAAAAACCTTAATTTTAATAATAGATGAAAATAAATAGGCGTCTTTTTTAGTTTTTTAATTATTATTATAACATAAAATATTCAGTTTTTTTTATATCTAAGGTCAAGGTCAAGTTAATAAGCCCTTGTAAAAAAAAGTCACTGAGTTTATTTGAGTTTCTAAGAATAAAACGGTTTCTATCAATTAGTATCAGCGTTGCCAGATTTTTTTTTGTGCCAAGTCGGGACTTTGAAACTTTTTGAGAAAAAAATCGGGAATGCGGGATTCTTCAGTCTAAAGCGGGACAATGTAAAAAAAAGTATAAAATCAAAAGTTTTTTTTTAATTTTTATCTTTTTATTTGCGTTAGAATAACGTTTACGTGACAAAAGATAGCTAAAGTAGCCAAAGAAAATCCACCCCTCTACCTCCCGTACTTTTATCTTCATTACGCACCTTTCTTTCTCAGCACGCTGCACGTACCTACGTTCGGGCTTTTCCCGAAAAGCGGGACTGTGCCTGTCCCGGACGGGACATTTAATTTTGATGAAAAAATGGGGACGTCCCGCCAAAATCGGGACGTCTGGCAACGCTGATTAGTATAGTCTTTATAACGATTTATTTTAAAAGTTTAAGTCCACCCTGCGGGATCCCGCAAATACCGGGATCCAGCGGGATTTTTTATTTATTTATTTATTAAACATTCTTACAACAGACTAACTAGACATCATTACAGACTAATATCCAATTGTTAATTGATTGTGATGGTCCAATCCCACAAATACCGGGATTGAAATTATCTTGCAGGATTGCATTCCCTAGCTATAGCCAGTGCATGCGCCATTTGATGGGCCAGCGCTGGGCCATCTTATAGAGGCGCCACACCGCCATTTGATGGGCCAGCGCTGGGCCAACTCGTAGAGGCGCCATAACACCGAAATAATTTTTTAAATCGGACCAGTAGTTCCTGAGATTAGCGCGTTCAAATAAGCCCTTTCAAATAATTTCTCCCGTTTTTTTTCCACATTTTCCTCTATTTCTTCGCTCCTATTAGTCTTAGCGTGATAAAATATAGCCTAGAGCCTTTTTCGATAACTGGGCTATCTAGCACGGAAATAATTTTTCAAATCGGACCAGTAGTTCCTGAGACTAGCGCGCTCAAACAAACAAACTAACAAACTCTTCCGCTTTATAATATTATAAGTATAGATTGAAAACAAAATATTTAGTAAATGCCAGTAAGTACATACTAAAGATATTATAGACATAGGTTGATAAGTGTTATTGCCTCTCGATTAAAGTATACGATAATATAATACATAACAGACAATAACTACATAGTACAAGGTAATAGCACCATTATAGAGGGAGCTCAGCTGTCCCACTTATACATTGTAAGAGTGCGTCATAATATTATTACTTATGTACATTGTACTATGAACTACAACTGTGGTACAGAATTAGAACAGCTGAAATAAACGACTTATCTTTAAACGAGCAATTCTTGTATATTATATATAATTGGAATCTCGGAATCGGCTCCAACGATTTTCATGAAATTTAGTATATAGGGGGTTTCGGGGGCGATACATCGATCTAGCTAGGAATCATTTTTAGAAAATGTCATTTTATTCGTGTTTTATCGAATACCGAGCTAAGCTCGGTGAAATAGCTAGTCTATACTAATATTATAAATTCGAAAGTGTGTCTGTCTGTTATCTCTTAACGCTTAAACCTCTGAACCGATTTTGCTGAAATTTCGCATGGAGATACTTTGAATCCCGGGAAAGGACATAGGATACTTTTTATCCCGAAAAACGTACGGTTCCCGCGCGATGAACTAATATTGCGGGCGTCATCTAGTTAAAAATATATTATTAAGGGCCTGTTTCACCACTTTCTGATAAAGTGCCTAATAGGCTTTTCACAACTTTTTTGACAGATTCTCCATACTTGATCTGTCAAGTTAATTGGTGGATAGGCTTATCAGGAAGTAGTACAGGCCCTTAGACTATAAAGTTATAAGAACGCAAATTAAATAATGCGTTCCGTCTGTTATCTTTTCACGCTCAAACCACTGAATCGTTTTTGATGAAATTTAGCATGCTGATACTTCGAGGCCGGGGAAAGTACAGGAAGTACATATACTTTTTATTCCATCTACTTTTACATCAAGAAACGTCACACAAGTTATATAAACTGACACTCTGTTTACGGAACCCTAAAATGAATGCATTTTAGGAACGTGCTATGTTTGTTGCATTTTTTAGCCGTCATGTGCTACTTCTACATGAATTAATATGTATTACTTTACTTGGATTAGTAATGATTAAGTTGTTTTACATTTGTATACTTTGTTTAGAGTCAGTCAACCCTTATTCAATACATTATGTTGTGAAAACAAGAGTAACGTGTCGCTAAGTGGAGCTGTTGATTTTTAATTGGCTTTTATAAGGGTTGCCATCCGTCCGGATTTCCCCGGATTTGTCCTAGTTTAAAGGGCGTCCGGGGACCGCGCGTCCGGCCGGGTTTTTGAAAAGTGTCCGGGCGAAATCCGGATGGAGACTTTTGTTGAGAGAAATCGAACTTTTTGGCCAGGTAGCAATAAACGAAAGATAAAAACTCGCTAAGCATACACACTTTCTTTCTTCTTTGATCAAAACCAAGTACGATTTCAAGGACTTAAGTTAATCAAATTTTTACAAATTTTTGTTGAAAAAATTGGGACGTTATAGTAAATAGTTTTTAATGGGTGTCCGGGGAAATAGCCATATTTCGGCCAAATGTCCGGCATTTTTGTCGTGCTAGACCGGTGACGGCAATAAAGGTGATGGCAACCCTAGCTTTTATAAGCTTGGGCTTTTTACCCAACTCCAGTAGTCTAATTAATTCGAAACTTTGCATTAGGTACGTATTAAGAGTCAACGACAATGCAATAATTTGTTAAAAGTTCTGTTGAAAAAATAAAACGTGTTTTTTTATTACAGAAAAAGTTAGGAATTCGTCAAATACAATATACGTGACACTTTCTCGTATATATTTAGTAACTAGATGACGCCCGCAACTCCGTCGCGCCAAAATTAAATTATCGCGCGGGAACCGTACATTTTTCCGCGATAAAAAATATCCTATGTCCTTTCCCGGAATTCAAAGTATATATATACCAAATTTCAGCAGAATTGGCTCAGCGGTTTAGGCGTGAAAAGGTACCAGACAGATAAATAGTCGAATGAGTCTCTATAGTCACTATAGAGACTCATACTATCATCTCATTAACGCCTCCGTGGTCTAGTGGTACAGAGTGCGGCTCTTGACTCGGAGGTCGTGGGTTCGATTCCCGCGTTGGAAACATGTTATTTCCAAGTTTGGTTAGGACAATGCAGGCTGATCACCTGATTGTCTGACAAGTAAGATGATCCATGCGTCGGATGGGCATGTAAAAATTCGGTCCTGCGCCTGATCTCTCGTCAGTCGTGACGGTCTTCCGTCCCACTGGGTTATGAGAGTAAAGGAATAGAGAGTGCTCTTGTGTACTGCGCACACACTTGGGCACTATAAAATTACTCCTACGTAGCTGGCCTGGTTTCAATGAAACCGGCCACCGTCACCGAAACCGGTGTGGGAGCTATTATTATTATTATCATTAGACTCATATTAATACTTTTTATACTATAAAATATATATTTAAGATTTTTACTATATGATACACATATTTAATACACATCCATGTCCCAGGAACTTTGAAAACTTTCTGTTCTGTCGTCGGATTTGAACCCGCGACCCCTGGCTTGAGCTACCAACAGCCCACCAACTGAGCTACAGACTCTACAGAGGTCGTCGATATAAGTATAGATATAAAAAACATCCTAAAACCCTAACATCTTGCAAAAGTTAAACTTATCTGAACGCATCTTATGTTACAATTGGTATGGCCTTGCATGTCGTTTATCTGACTACACAGTACACATGGTAAATAGATTATATTGATAATTCATAGACATTTAGTATGCTAATAGTTTGCTACTGATCTCCCTTACTAATAGGTCAACTCTGGCCTTGTACCATGAAACTGTTTTGAGACTCAAACAATCGTACGAAAATGCCGCGTCCTGCTCTAACAAACGTGAAATGACGTTGTTAGAGCAGGACGCGGCATTCTGGTCCAATTGTTTGAGTCTCAAAACAGTTTCGTAGTAGGCCTACAGTTTACATTATAGAGTTAAGAGTACTAGCGACCCGCCCCGGCTTCGCACGGGTATAAAATATATTATAGCCTATGTCACTCACTGAATATTATTGTTATGCAATAGCTTTATCGCGGCAGTCCCCGAGTACCACGCGGATTTTTTTGTCCTTTCATATGCATTTTAACGTGGGAGAGCTTCGGCACGAATGGGCCGGCCCATCCGGAGAAATACCACGGGCTTACAGAAAACCGGCGTGAAAGCGCTGTGTTTCGCCGAGTGGGCGAGTTTACCGGAGGCCCAATCCCCGACCTCTACCCTATTAGGGTAGAGTAAAGAAGGGCCCTACCCTCCTTATTCCCTTCCTTCCCCTATTCCCTTCCCTTCCCTACCCTATTACCCTATTCCCTCTTAAAAGGCCGGCAACGCACCTGCAGCTATTCTGATGTTGCGAGTGTCCATGGGCGACGGAAGTTGCTTTCCATCAGGTGACCCGTTTGCTCGTTTGCCCCTTATTTCATAAAAAATGCTAGAAAATTCGCCAGATTCGTAAGTCGTGACATAACATATTAATAATTTATAAGGACAAAACATTGCATAACTGTAAGTTGTAACATTATAAATTACTAGCTATTTGACTGAGCTTTGCTCGGTATTCGATAAAACACGAATTAAATGACATTTTCTAAAAATGATTCCTAGCTAGATCGATTTATCGCCCCCGAAACACCCTATATATGTGTCGCAGCCGACTGGTTTAAATAGCCGTTCAATCAAACAGCTAGCCCTTTGACTGAACAACGTCATTCAATCACACGGCTATACGTCGTTTAGCCGACTTGTTGACTACAACGTTCAACACTACAGCTAGACTACGCTTAGCCAACTGGTTTGTTTTTGTTTTGGCGGGGGACTCGGGCGGTCGCCGGTCGCCGCGGCGGTCGCCGGCTGCTGCCGCAGCACGCTCGCTGCGCTCGCTCGGCTCCCTCTGTGTTGTGGTCTAAGTTCTAACCTAACCTAACCAACTTTTGGACTTTCTGGATTGTGTTTGTTTTTGTTTTGACGGGGGGCTGTGCCCCCCGAACCCCCCTTTCGGGGGAGGCTGCGTCCATCTATTTCATAATCCCATAATTTCTCCTCGAATATTTGTTGAAATTTTAATTCACTCATATGTGCCTCCACAATTTTTGTCTCTTTAATAACACTTGTAACTTTTATTAACTACTTTCTTTCCGAAAAACAACCACAAACACCAAGAAACACCTGCTAGTTGACGCCATATTGTAAATAAAACGCACCTAGCGCCGCAGCGGTGCGCGCATAACTACTTCAATTAGACGGCGGCTTTTGAATCAGCTGTAGTGTTGAACGTTTTGAGCGACTAAAATATTCAATATAAAAGCTAGACATGTGATTGAATGGCGTTGTTCAGTCAAAGGGCTAATAAATAAACCACTGACCTCCATTATACATTGTATAATGGTGATCAGTGGAACCAAGACCTACATAATATTATTATTATTAATGCTATGTACACCGTAGTTGTCGTATGCATTAGATGTAATACAAATTGTTATTTTAGTTTTGAGTAAAAAATGTATGCGATGTGGTTGTACTTTATCAATAAATAAATAAATAAATAAAGGGCTAGCTGTTCTATTGAAAGGCTATTTAAACCAGTCGGCTGCGACATATGTACTAAATTTCATGAAAATCGTTGGAGCCGATTCCGAGATTCCAATTGTAAATATATATTATATATACAAGAATTGCTCGTTTAAAGATATAAGATAATTATTGTGTTAAAGCTATACATTGTTTTATTATTGAACAATGCACAAAAACATTTAATTCAGCAATTAACAACAGTTAATTACTGAATTAAATGTTTGTTTTGTTTAATTCAGTAAGTAACATTTAATTCAGTACTTAATTAAATGTTTTTGTGAGAAATGCCCCAACGTCATGAATATGCCCAAAGATTTATTTTCTATTCCTTGAAATTCACTTTCAAAAGGGATCAACGCTGCTACTTTCACAGTGAACTGTTTTTTTTTCCCACATCACATGGCCCCGTGGTAAGTTCCTGAGGGACTTGTGTTACGGGTACCAGACAACGGAAATATATTTAATACTTTTATACTACATATATTAATTAAGATTTTTATTATAATATGATCGAAGAATATGATACACACATTTAATACAAATATATGACTAAGGAACTTAGAAAACTTTTTGTTCCGTCAGCGGGATTCAAACCCGCGACCGCCGGCTTGAGCTACCAACAGCCCACCAACTGAGCCACAGAGGTCGTCGGTGTTTATAAGGAAAACAGACATAAAAGTATTATCTCTTTCTTTTGTTACACCCTAATGAAAAAAAACCTAGGTAGGTAAGTACTAGCTGACCCCGCGAACTTCGTTTCGCTGTGTTAAGAAAGTCAATATAATAATTTCCTATTATTTATCTATCAATATAAAAAGTAGATTTAAGTAAAAACCTATTCTCAAGCCTAACGAATGTACATACTTTTATTAAAATTGGTTGAGCCGTTTTCGAGGAGTTCGCGCACAAACACTGTGGTCTGTGACACGAGAATTTTATATAGATAGATAACGCACCTGAATATCCCCTCGCAGTCAGGCGCCGTATACGCTGCCTCCTTCTCCGTATGCATGTGAACCACCTTGATGTCTTTCATGCTCCCCTTTTTGCCGACTTCTGTCATGGCATCCAAAAGCGGTGCAGGGGTGGCTGCTGCGCCCTGGGCTACCACGGTTTGACCTGGAACAAGAGAACAGAATAAGCAATAAGCATGTGGACTAACTCATGGCTGCATCGCGCTAACGAAGTTTTTAATCACTGCGGCTGAAAAGAAACGGCACCCAGAGCGACCACGGTCCTGACTCCTGTCTTAAAAACTTATAAGTCAACATTTCTATTCTTCACTGTAGAAATAAAATTACATTTTAATGCAATGCCAGCTAACGATTGTGGACCCCCAGTTTTTGGCAACGTAGACCGGTGGTCCTGTTCTCCAGTCAGTCCAGTCTCCCGAAGACCCCTGGGGGTTCCACCTGGACCACTTTGGGAATTACTGCCCTAAAGTATTAAGTATCACTTTGTTTTGTACTGCAGCTGAAAACTTATTACAGTCGGCCTGATCAAGAATTTACAATACCACGTAGATCTCAAAACTAAAATATCCAGAAGTCAAAATATTTCCATATAATAAAAAAATATAAAAACTGTATTTTTTTTGCATTTTCGTTGCTTCAACCGAATTAAAATATTATGATTCGCGTTCGCGAAATGAACTCTCGAACGCGGTCAAGGAATCATTATTCCAATCTCGTTTTCGCTATTCAGGTTTATTTATACACAAGCCCGGCCCCCGGTTGCGTCATATCGGCTTGTTATTCTTTCGCCTTGTCAACAAGTGACCCTAAAATAGCGCAAATTATTATCAAAAAGTGCAAGGTACTCGTATTATCTCAGAATCAGAATCTCAGAATTCTCAGATAGAAATACTTATGCTGCTATAGAAACGGTTTCTAAAAGTCGTGCACAATTCTAAGAACGTACATTTAAGAGAAAGTATTCCCTCTTAAAAGGCCGGCAGCGCACCTGCAACTCTTCTGATGTTAGTGTGCATGGGCGACGGTAGTTGCTTTCCATCAGGTGACTTTGCTCGTTTGCCCCCTAATCTATATATGTATATAAAACTCAAAGGTGACTGACTGATTGACATAGTGATCTATCAACGCACAGCCCAAACCACTGGACGGATCGGGCTGAAATTTGGCATGCAGGTAGATGTTATGACGTAGGCAATTTTGATAAATTCCAACCCCAAGGGGTTCAAATAGGGGATGAAAGTTTGTATATAATAATACTTCTAAACGCGAGCGAAGCCGCGGGCAAAAGCTCATTTTATATAAAGTTGGGCTAAAATAAATGAGGAAAACGCAATGTTTGAAGGTTTTTTGGTGGGTGCGTACTGCGTATGGAAGACGGTATTGGTAGGTCAGTGATCAAGATTCAAACGGGTCGTCAACTCGTCACTTAGATGGCGATCAGACGGTGAAACACCTCTCCAGTTTCATCCAGCGATCTTTAATTTGTGCATGGCATAGACAGCTAAATCTGTACCAATATCATAAAATGTTATGTCTGTCTATTTGCCAGTATGTCTATCTGTTGACTCAATTTAATCTGTTGACCTCTTCACGCCCAACCACTGAACCGAATTTGCTGATATTAAAATTTTGTATGGAGATACTTTGACTCCCGGGATATTTTTTATCCCGAAAAAATGTACGGTTCCCATCGTCATCTAGAACACCATAAAAATTGTAATATTATGGTATCCTTTCGATTATTATTTTGATCTTTACTCTGCGAGTAGGAAAAAGCTGGTCAAATAATAATTTGCCATTATCTGTGTCCTTTGATAGTTGCTATTGTTACAATGGTTTTAAATCTAACAACATCTGATTTCATTCATTCTATACCTACTTTAAACTATCCTTTATTAGCATGACAGTCCACATTTCAGATTTCATTACCACTGTCGTTAAAAAAACACCTTTTGACATGAATAAGTTAGTGCTGCTAATCAAACCAAAAATATTGTAATTCCATTCTGAGTAGTATTCAAATGTTTTTGAAAGACATTTTAGGGTTCAACGGCTGAATATATTTAAATAATTGTGACTTCTGGTGACTAATATTTTGATTGCCTTTAATACAATTGATTTAATGTCTTCTATACCGATTTTGGTTATAGCAGCTAATATCATTGAAATTTTTTCTTATTTATTCCATGTTGCAGCACACAATAATACTTTTTTCCTGTACTCTTATGAGTTATGACTCATTGGGCCAGACACACAACCCTAAGAGGGTTAAAGGTTGCCTCTTGAATCCACAGGTTTGATTATAGTTGGAATGCAGAAAAATGTTGTACCTAATGGCTTTGGGTCTTAAGTGTCTACCACTCGTACATGCTTGACCAGTTTAGCTGGCGCATGCTTCTCGCATGAAAAGACGGAAGACTGACTTATGTACCACACGGCACAATTATGCATGCGCAAGCCACATTCTTGCCACTCCACCAGATCGACAGAGCAGTGCTTAAACAACTTGGTTTGAACTCACATCCAACCACACACGCAGACAAGTTTGTACACGAAGGCTTGCATGCCAGAATTTCAAGCTAGTTTAAAATGGGAAATAATAAAACGAGCGAATAAAAAATTACTTTGCGACTGATGATGAACATACTGTTTTAATAACATGAGCGGTATTAATTTGACTAAGCGAAAAATAAACTAAACTAACGACTAATATTGATTTATAATAAAATCCAGAACGAGCTTACAAAATGTGGATTGCGATTAATCTATTTCAGATATTAAAATTCTATCCGAGCGACTGTATTACTTAAGTGAGCGACTGCGTGCGTGAAATACGTAGCGGGCAACTTCAATATTAAATATAGATTCAATTTTTCTAAGTGAGGTTATATTTGTACCCGTTTAAAATATGCATACTACCGTTTTACCAACTACACGCACAATATTCAGTGAACAAGCCGGCATGCACTAGCAAAACTGTGGTCAAGCATGCATGTGTGGTAGGCGTATAAGCCAATGAAACATGGAATATTAAAATTATTTTAATATACGGAACCACCACATTTATAACCCAGCTCACATTGATACAATGTACTGAATTTAAGTAAACAAGCCATTGAATATTAAAAGTAATAAATATTGATGTTAATGTTTGAATAAAGAAGTTCTACGAAATTGTAAACAATCTTACAGAATACATTAAATTATTCTAATGAAAACTGTTAAAGGTAATTTAGGTATTCTAATGAGAAATTTTAATTTTTAAGAAATTTTAAAGCTAAAACATATATAAGTCTGGATTGTTTAATAATAAAAGGGGTTAATAAATAAATTTATGATCATGAATCCCTATTTTGACCGCTTTAAGCTCTTGCTATAAAAATTTATAAGCTTCTGACCAACAGGGGCAGGATTTTCCTGCCCCTGTTGGTCAGAGGATAATATATTTTACACAATGACAATATATGGACAATATTAATTATTGACTTGTATCAGAATGTAAACAATGTGTAACTGGTAACACACCAAGTGATTTACGTACATAAGATAATTGTCATTATCTTTTTGTTTTTATTATTTTGTTTACTTCTCTTGGCCTCATTTGAACTCTTGTATAAAAGAAAAATACCATTGCTCTACGTTCCATTGGAATTTCATTAATTTAAATTCCAATTAATTGAAAACACAACTAAAACTTGTAGTAATAGACAAACTATTCCTTATATGAGTTTCCCTGAAGCTTTAAAAATAAAAATAAATAAAAGGAAAACAGTAGTTTCTCCTTAGTAACTTCTTTACCTTGTACTTAGTTTTAAATATCTTGTGTCAAGGCTAATATTCTATATGCAATCAAGAAATTCATTATTTTTTGCCCCTATGGAAGTAATAAATACAATAATTGTAACATTTATCTTATTTTAGCAAATAACATGGACATTGGACTTATCTGTAAATAATGTTCATCTTGAGTAATTTTGTTTATTTGACCTTTGAACTCACAAACTTGTTATTGCTGTATGTTCTCTTATTCCCTACTGAGTATTCTTAAACATGGCAAGTAATAAGAGAAAACAATTAAAATATAATATTAATAGAAACACATACATAAATAATTGTGGAAGTGGCAAACAAGTTATTATTAATATTTAATCTGGTTATGCTAGCGTTGTCCTCTTATTAAA
This sequence comes from Aricia agestis, assembly GCF_905147365.1. Classification (NCBI taxonomy): domain Eukaryota; kingdom Metazoa; phylum Arthropoda; class Insecta; order Lepidoptera; family Lycaenidae; genus Aricia; species Aricia agestis. The sequence goes on from NC_056426.1 coordinate 3,223,561, forward strand.
GGTGAATTCACACTTAGCCGAACCAAACAAATCAAATTCCACAAGGCCTTTCTGGGGTCCTGAGAGATTCGACCGATTCGACGCGGGCAAATGTACGAGGTTTCATAGGATTTCATATAAAGAATTCTAAAATCCGTTTCTTTCGGCCCATTCCATTCTTTCGGCTCCGATAAGTGTGCGTTCACCTTAAGTATCTACATTTTTTTGTAGGTAATTCGAGATACTTTTATTCTTATTTCCTAAACTAGATATTGATCAGTAACTAACGCTTATTAATTACAAACATAAATGTTTATACATACCAGACTTCAGACATTTCTCAAACGCCGCTTTAGCGGTGATCGTTTCTGGTTTCCGATCTAGCGGCTGCGATAATGATTGGGTATACGTGAAATAGGTTCTATTAGAACGAGCTACTTGCAAAGCGGCACTTAATTTATTGATATGTTTCGTCGCGCTAGGCACTACGAATTTGCCTATAACCGACATCCTAACGACTCAAAGTGTCCGATTTAACTACGAATATATTTTCAACACCGACGCAGAGCCCGCTTCAAACTTTGCTGCCAGCAAAGCCGAAGTCCAATAAATGACTTGCGGATTGCGTATTTCAGATAAATTATCGTTTTTATTGCTATCGCCTGCGAACGCGAAGCAGCCGAAGTTTTTTTGACGATTATTGACAAATGACAGCTGTGAGCTGACACATTGACAAAACGTCAGACGTCATCAGTGACAGATCTTTTTCTTCGTCTTTCGTTGATAAAAGCAGGTAATATTGCCAAAAAAATGTTTTGTTTATGGTTTAAATACTATTTCAAGACTATAATATAATTTATAATTATTTCAAATTACAAATATATAATTATTAATTTCATGTTATTACTTATTAACTTGTAAATTGGAAGGCATTATCTATTTAAAAGTCTATTTTAATTGATTAGTTACTTTATTTTAATAGTGTTGTGTGTAGGGATTGCAATCTGGATACTTCGAAATCCGAAAAATCCGGATAATCCGGATTTTTGAGTCTTTGAAAAATCCGGATTTTTAAATTTCAAAATCCGGATTTTCGGTTTTTTCCGGTGGTAGGCATCCGTGTAGCCCCGACGTTCAAAGAATATTTGAAAAAAATTATTCTGAATAAAAAATTTTGAGTTTGAGTTTGAGTTTCGAATAGTAGATAAAATTATGAAATAGAAGCTTTTACTTAATATAAAATTAATTTAAATGTATCGTGTAATATCTGACATAGGTACAAATTCACATTTGTTTAAAGGCGCTATCACAACTTTCGTATGTCTAATATTCCATTGTGTAGTTATTTGGTGGTTGTAATTACATATATTTACATTTTTCATTTTATTTAAAAGAAATACGGACATATAAATTATCATTGTTTACGTAACCAATGCTGATTTGTGATTATGTCTAATTAAATAAAGGAATATAGTAAGTTTACAATATAGCGAAATGTTGATTTAAAGTTTAAATTATTATTTTAAGTCATTAATCTGTGCAATAGCCTAAATAAAAATATACTATCCAACTGCTGGGCATAGGCACCGCCCGAATCTTTTACTTATCTTGCTCCAGATACCGTTTACCAGCCCAGCTGATATGCCTCCAGTCGGCAGTTTTTAAAGTCTTCGCAATCCTTGGTTCCTCATTGGTAAATGGTAACGCTGACGAGTTGGCTAGTAAGGAAAAAATAGAATCCTTGCCAGAAGCCTTACTGGACAATGTAAGCTCAACAAGCTTCTTTACAGGACAGGGGTTAATAGCAATACGATCTGCAGATTCTGTGACACACCTATTCACCTTCTACTTGACTCTACTCCTCTACTACAGAGCAAAAGCTCTCCTAATTTAGTAAAGAGGAAAATTGTGGCACTAATCCCAATCACATCGTTACTGGGTTGGGGACGGTACTCTAATATGAAGGAGACACAATTAGATCCTCAAGAATCGTCGTAACGTCAGGATTACAGTGATCTGCCTTCGGGGAAAAAAAAACACCTCCGGAGCATAGCGCTATCTTTAGATATCCACTCAGTCGATATCTAGCCTAGATTTATGCAGACAACGTGACCAGCCCAATGCCACTTTAGCTTGGCCGTCTTGATTCCTACGTCTCTGATTCTAGTTTGGGAGCACATTAAGTTTTTTTGGTTTTGTTGAGACTTGAGCTCTATTGCTCTTTGGCAGACCCCGAGTTGGAAGTTTTGTAAATCGTAAATCGGCCAATGATAGAGTTTGCGTATAATTGGTTATGACTGCCATCCGATAGACGGCATCTGACGTCAGACAAAAAATATATTGAGCAGAGTGCGTTCTGGCGGACGTCTGACATTATGTGTCAGATGACGTTGATCGGATGAGTACTCTGGTTTTTCGTCCCAAGGTTTTTCCAAGTCCCAAGGCCCAGTGGGTCCAATGACCAGATATGAATTTTTAACATTTTTCCATCTGGCGATTGGTTCCACTTTTATGATCCATTGTTTTCTGGCAAGAAATTTTGAAGTAGGGTTGGCACAAAAATAATCAGTTATTTAAGTTATAACCATAATATTGTTTTGTACATTTAAAACATATCTAACACTATCACCTTAAAACTTATATTATTATTATTATTATTTGTATTTTTTAAATTTTCTTTTCTCCCTTGTGGGGTAGCTACTGCAGCTGCGGGCTTGTGGCCAAACAACTGACGGTAAATGTGAAATTAAGTGATGGATAAGAATTTTCGGACAATTCGGCATGTATTTAATTATTATTATTATTATTATTATATGGTATTTTAGATTTTCTCGGTTTTCACCGGCAAACTGGCATGTACGAGCCGAAGCCGAGTACACACCAGGTAAGTTATTTATATATTAGTACGTATTGAAAATGTGTCAGAAGGGTAATGTAATGTATGATCAGCCTGTAATGTATGTGATGTATGAATGTGTGAATTTGGCTGTGTTTGCGGTGTATGTAGTCTTGTATGTTCCTCTTCTGTCTGCAAGAACTTTCGTACTATGTGACACGTATTTAAGATTACAGCTTTTTGCATTAAATATGTTAGATTGAGAGGTAGTTGTAGGGTGTCAAGAGATTTGTGAAGCTGTTTTGGTATGACTCCTGTTATAGTAGATCATACTATTGGTACTATGGTTACTTTTTGCAGATTCCAGAGGCGGGCTTTGTGAGTTTTTCTGCTATAGTAGTTTGCAAGTTGTGAGTATTAGGGACGGCTATATCAATGAGGAATGCAGTTTTGTTAATTTTGTCTACTAGCGTTATATCAGGTATATTGTAGTGGTTTGTTCTGTCAGTCAGTATGGTTCGGTCAAAATAAAGTTTGGTAGAGGCGTTATCGAGGACATTTTCAGGTTTGTATTTGTAATAGGGTTCTATTTCAGTTATGAAGTTTCGTTGTTTAGCAAGTCTTTGATGAATTATATTAACAACTTGGTCATGTTTATGCATAGACATAATATATACTGTCTATGCTTATAGTCCGTTTGCACTATTGTTTTACAGGCTTCAGTAATATGCTGTATGGTTTTAGGACAACTATGGCATTTTCTGCAACTATCAGTGGTAAGGGTTTTGTGATGTATCTCTGGTAGTTTCTGGTCTCTATTGTTTGGTCTTGTATGGCAACCATGAATCCTTCAGTCTCTGGGAATAGATCTCCACGACTCAGCCATGCGTTCGACGCTTCCTTGTCAACATTTGTTTGGCATTAGTCATGCAGGTGTCTTCCGTGGAGAGATTTTCTAGCCCATTCAGATAGTTTGGTTTTATCGTCAGTTACTTTCAACTGGTTGTTTTGAGTATTTTTCAGATCTAAAGGGGTAAATTTATTGTCATTTTGAACTATTGTTTTGTGGAGAGTAGAAGATTCAGATTTAGTGATGAAATAGTGTCTTAAGTTTATGACCTGTTTATTGTGTAGATTTGTTATGTCGGTAATGCCTCTAGCTCCTTCTTTTCTAGGTAACGTAAGTCTCTGTATGCACGATCTTGGGTGGTGTTTACGATACTTAGTCATCGTTGTATTAATTTTCCTTTGTATATTGATTAAATCTGTTTTGTTCCAGCTTATAATTCCAAAAGAATAGGTTATTATTGGGATTGCGAATGTATTTATTGCTTTTATTGTGTTTCGAGAGTATAGTTTAGATTTCATGATCGCATTGAGCCAGTGTTGAAATGTTTGTCTTAATTTACATTTGATGTCTTTGTAATTAATTTGTTGAGACTGATTAAACCCAAGGTATTTATAAGTTTCTCCTTCATCAAGAGGTTCTATTCTTTCTCCGGATCCGGATCGGTGTAAGAATGTAAATATTTATGTCCTGCCTTTATAGAATTTATTTTTGTTTTATCCACCCCGAAATTCATTTTTATATCGTTTGTAAATTGTTCTGTCAATTCAGTCAGTTTGTATAGTTCAGATTCTGTGTCAGCATACATTTTTATGTCGTCCATGTAAAGTAGATGGTTAATAGTCTCGGTATGTCTCTGTCTGTCATTATAATTCATACGATATCCTGCATCTGTAGAATTAAGTATGTTAGAAAGTGGATTCAATGCTAGGCAAAACCACAATGGGCTCAAAGCATCTCCTTGCAAAATGCCTCTTAGTATTTGAATTGGATCAGTCCCGATTTAAAGTATTGGGAATTTTAAGTTTAAGTTTAGTGTTCCAGGACTTCATCATGGTTTTCAATAGATTTATTATTTTTGGGGTGTATTTTATAGATTTCTAAAACATGCAGCAACCAAGAGTGAGGGACAGAATCATAAGCTTTTTTATAATCGATGTACATAGAATACAAATCGGATTTTGTTTTATTTACATGTTTCAAAATAACAGAGTCTATTATCAACTGTTCTTTACAGCCTTGGCTAAATTTTCGCTTTTAAGGTCGTGATCTGTAAAAAAATTGAAATTTCAATAAAATACAGCTATATAACTTGCTTATGGCTGGTTGGTAAAAGTGCAGTAATGACAGAAACTTTGAAAGCTCTAACATAATATTTCATGACCTATAATAAGAGTCATATAGGTACCTAGAGAACCACAGGATAAACATTAGAAAAGGTAATATTATATCAAAAACCCATTAAGTATCCATCTAAGTGCCTACTAAAAGTGCTTTAGTCAAAGTGGTTGGTGAGGGTTTTCATCTAGACAGTAAGGGCATAAACTGCGTTAAGCGTGCACCCGCGCGGTTTCATACAAAAGTGACCCGTCGCGGGAAGCCGCGCGGCAAATCGTCGCGGGCAGGCGGGCCCCGCGCCCGCGCAACGGAGCCCGTCTCCCCGCGCGACGGTTCCCGTTGCGGGGGCAGGCGCGGGGCGCGTCGAAAGGAGCACGCGCGGGCTAGTTCAGTTAATGACGCTATGTGTTACGCCTACGGGCGGCACGCGCTTAGTAGCATATTATGCTTTCAGTTCTTAAAACAACACCGAAACCCCCAAACATGTATCTTCAAGGAGGTTGGAGTTCTGTTCACCGCCTTCGGACCATGGTATAATAAATCTTGGTGCAAAATCTTACTTTTTGGTAAGATTTACTTGGAATACTTCATTATTTATCCAAAATCACTATAAGTTTCCATTTGAAATACTTACTTCAGATTATGAATCGAAATCACAATATCAGCCAGATAAATATGCGGTTTTAGTAAAGATAGCGAGGAATTCCCTCAATTACTTATGGATCCCATCATGAAGTCACCTTTTTTATGAACATAGTACCAAATTCGCGTTAAACCCGATACAATAGCGAAAAAATCTTGAAAATCGGTCCACAATCGGCGAAGTGACGAACATATAACCTCCTCCCCCTTTATGAAAGTCGGTTAAAAAAATGCAAATAAATAATCGGCCAAGTGCGAGTCGGACTCGCGCACGAAGTGTTCAGTATCGCTACATAGCAAAAATATGCCAAAAATTGTGATTTTTGTATGGGAGCCCCCCTTAGTTTTTTTATTTCATTATAATATTATTATTAATTAATTAAGTACACATATAATTAAGGTCTTGGTGAAAATTTCAAGTGCCTACCTGTTGCTATTATTGAGATAGAGCAAAAAAAGCCAAAAAATCACGTTTATTGTATGGGGCCCGCGCGGCGCAGTTGTGATATGACGTCACAGCGTAACCGGGCGCCCGCGTCGTACAGTTACAACGTTACAACTTATTTTGCTTATAAATTGGAAACTAATTAACGTATCCAAGTAATTCTTTCACTATATAATATTCTTTATTTTTGACAGAGAATGTGGACTGCTAATAATCAAAATTAGGTAACATTCTCCATTGACTAAACTTTACAACAAATTCCCCGCATAGCAACCTAGATTCAACGAAAGAGCTCACTGGTTGTCTTTTTTTTTTTGCTAGTCGTCGTTTTGCTAAGTAATAATATATTAAGTTCTCCATCGATACGACTGTACATGCACAATGTTAAAATTAAACTGGAGACACTGCGTAAGTCGGGTCTCCGCGACGGGTCCCGCGACGGGGACCGCTGCGTGTTCACGCGCGTGCTCAAGCGACGTGCGCCCGTCGCGGGTGCCCGCTTAACGCAGTTTATGCCCTAAAGGTCAATTAAATAACTTAAATACATTGTTGATTTAATGTAGATCTATATGGCCCTTTACAGCATATGATTTATTATTATATATTTAAAATTGCGGGTAGTAGCTTTTGCGGCGGTACCGACCAATGCAGGCCACGGGTAGTAAAAATGAATACAAGTCAAAACTGCTGAATCGATTTTAATCATTTTTTCATTGGCTATATATTTTACTAGCGGCTCGCTCCGGCTTCCCACGGGTGGACATTGATTTTTTAAATATATTTTTTTCAATCTTTATTTCTTAGTCAGTCTTTATGTTAAGCAGAACATAAAAATGGTTTACACTATTTAGCCTGTAACTACTATATTATAATTATTATACACATTTTTATTGTATTTTTTGTTATATTTTAAGTGTTATGTTTGATTATTAATTCAAAAATAATATTCATTCAAAACGTAATGAATTAATGAAGCACTATAATATTATCCCATCAATGAAGTGGCACCCGGCTGTCGCATTTAAACTATTATATTATAAATCTATTGTGTCTGCGATTCCCATGATCGAGGGAATAATAATTAATATTTACGTGGACTCTCCGGGCGAGCACACCCGCGCGGCGCGCCTTGACGTCGCCCAATTCGCAACGTGCAGCAGAAATCGTAATATTTTAATTTCGCCATAACATTAAAACCAAACGTTCAATTTTAATCATTCAAAGACCAAATATTATCTACATTAACTGTACTTAGTAATGAAATAATTTATTTGGATAAGAATTAATGCCATGAGTAAAATAAAGGCATTTAAATGTAGTCCAAAAACATATAAAGATTTTTTAATAAAAAAATGGTGATTGTGCCTCACTCAACATAGATAGGTATAGTGTGTCTCGGACTTTTTTGTAGATATTTAAAAGATTTACAATTACTTAGAACATTTTATGGTTCTATCTTTTATAGTTTAGGCAGCGTACGCGAAAAAAGTAACATTTCTGGTTGATTTTTTACACCTTGCGTCCGAAAATCCCAAATATCTTTCGGAACCCTATTTTTTTCCAAAATAAAATTTAGCCTATGTTCAGCAGAATTAATATAGGATTCCAATGGTAAAAGAATCTTTCAAATCGGTCCAGTAGTTTCGGAGCCTATTCAAGACAAACAAACAATCAAATCTTTCCTCTTTATAATAGTAGTGTAGATACCCGATGCGAGCCGGGGCGGGTCGCTAGTATTTAATATTAATATTTAAATAAAATAAAAATTTAAGGGGGCTCCCATACAAAAACAATTTTTTTTGCCTATTTTTCGTCTATAACGGTACGGAACCCTTCGTGCGCGAGTCCGACTCGCACTTTATATTGAGTCAAGTGTCAACATAAATATTTCACAATCCATATCAATAAAGTAAAAATTGGCAACATTTATCTTGTGACGGGTCACGTGACGGCACGTGAAATACCATAGACAAATCTCCATTCGTCAGTTTTCGGGTGAGGAGGCAGCGCAGTTTGGTGTTTTATTGAGCGGTCTCCCAAGAGAAAACTGGAAAAATGGCAAAAACCATCTCCATAAACCAAGCCAACAGGGAGCATGTCTTGGCGGTATCCCGCGATTTCATCTCCCAACCCCGCCTAAGTAAGTACGCTGATGTTTTACGCCCTAGTGGCTAGTTCTTACGTATTTGCAGTCTGTGATATTTGTAGAATTATTGATTTTGCTTCCCATAGTTTGGATAAAGCTATAGCAAGTTGTGGATCTCTGGTGGAAATGGAAATGTTCAAGGATGAACCGTTATTATGAGCTTTTCCATGTTAGATTTCCAAATGTCCTAGTCTAATTTTATCAAATTTACGTCTGTAGATGGTAACCTTGCGCAGATAATGAACGCTATTAGTGCTTCATGAAATTCTCCAAAAAACTAGTCAATTATCTAGAAATCATTGCTAACAAGTTAAGCCTGTTTCAAAATATCCATCATATTGATAAAATATCCATCACTTGATTGATACACATCTTTTAGTCAGTTATTGATTCTTATTAGATTGTCTCATTTATTATATCATGAAACCCTAAAAACTGTATTACCTAAAGTTATTATAATCATAATGTAACATATTCTTCAAGTATTTTATTCAGTTTCAAAACTCTACAACTTTTTTCTAATAATTAGTGTCACATGATTTTCAACTTACATAGAGGTATTTTGATTTTTCATATTAGCACATACCTAGTTATGCAAATATAAAATGAATGTTTGATTTTGTAGCAGTTTTTGGTATACATAAATCTAGACAAGATAAAAAACAAGATTTTTGATCAGCTGATTGTTATCTATGTGTAACATTTTGGTGGTTTGAGACTGACATAGCTACTATATTTTGTAAAGTTTCAATATATTTTTATGCTCTTGAATGGGCTCTTTTGTAGTCCAGTTTGATAAATGTTAATATAATATTTTAGACTGATATTACTTAATAGTAAACAAAATCCAGACCATAGTCTACAAGTAATTTGTTCAAGTAATGTTAGTATGATTACAAGACATATTATTATTATTTTTAATCTAGAAAAGAAAGGACTTTATTGTAAAACGATAATGCCGTCCTTAAAGGTATATAATACAAGTTAATTATAAATAAAAAAATCAGCAATTAAATCTACCTCCTAAACATATCAGCTTAAATGTTTTGAAAAGTCAGTTTTTCTTCTAATTTGCATTAAAAACTAGCAGTGCATTTTCCTAATTTGAGTCACATGATTTTTAACTTACATGTTTCTATTTTTTATATTTTTAGTAAATACATGGTTATGCAAATCTGTAACTTATGTTTGGTTTTGTAGTAGATTAAAGATTTAGATCAGAAGAAAAAAAACAGATTTTTGATCAGCTGATTATTATCTATGTGTAATGGCTGTATGGGCAACGCTCCCTTTGCCTGTCCCGACTGGGACAAATTAAAAAAATATATATATCTATGTGTAACATTTTGGTGATTTGAGAGTTACACAGATATTATATTTTGTAAATCTATAATACAGTTTTATGATCATATTAAACAGGTTTATTTGTAGTTCACTAAATAAAACATTTTATTTATCTACATTAAATTGTAAAAAGAAATTTTAAATACAAAAACAAAGTAAACAAGATCCATAGACTACAAGTAAATTACATTTTACTTTTTAATGATTGTTGTTTTATTCAGCACAAGTATTTTGCCAAGTCATTTTTTTTATATATTTAAAATTCTGATCCACAGCATACAAGACTGTGTCGGGTGTAAATGGACCTCTGGTAATCCTTGATGAGGTAAAATTCCCCAAGTTCTCTGAGATCGTACAACTCAGACTCGCCGATGGCACCCTTCGTTCCGGTCAGGTAAATATTGTTTTTTTATTCCTATGTTGTGTTTCTAGAATAAATTCACAGCATTCTTAAATTTTTCTTCTTATATTTACTTGCCCTTTGGCAAAGCTTTCCTTGTTATAAATCAGAGGCTCCCAAATTTATTTTGTCTTCTGCCCACTTTGAGAAAAAGTTATGTTTTAGCGCTCCCATTGTTTCATTAATTTAAAATGCATCTAGATGAAATAAATCACCCCCAAGCCTCTACACAACGCCTCCATTTTTCAGCACCGACAAGGGGGTGTTATCGCCCACTTTGGGAAAGGCTTTTATAAATATTCAAAAATAATTTAATAAATACATCCATCACAGGTGCTGGAAGTCAGCGGCTCAAAAGCCGTCGTCCAGGTTTTCGAGGGAACCTCGGGCATTGATGCCAAGAACACCCTCTGTGAGTTCACCGGTGACATTCTCCGTACACCAGTATCCGAGGATATGTTGGGTAAGAACACAGTATTGGAATTATAAAATCTTCAAATTAGATTGCTGGAATAAAGTGACAAATTGAAACTTATACTCATAAGTTAGTAGAGTTATGTACTACATAGATTTGGCTGAAATATGCAACTTTTGCATGCACCAAGTGCCCTATCTGTTGTAACTATTCAATGTAAGACCAACGCCTCTGTGGTCTAGTGGTACAGAGCGCGGCTCTTGACGCGGAGGTCGTGGGTGCAATTTCCACGTTGGAGACATGTTATTTCCAAGTTTGGTTAGGACAATGCATGCTGATCATCTGATTGTCTGACAAGTAAGATGATCCATGCAAAAAGCCGGTCCTGCGCCTGATCTCTCGCCGGTCATGTCGGTCTTCCGTCCCACTGGGTTATGAGAGTAAAGGAATAGAGAGTGCTCTTGTGTACTGCATACACACTTGGGCACTATAAAATTACTCCTGCGTAGCTGGCCTGGTTTCAATTAAACCGGCCACCGTCACCAAAATCGGTGTGGGAGCTATATAATTATAAGACCAAGATGTACACACATAATGTGCAAAATAAAACATTCTACAATTGAATCAACATTGTGGTTTGAGACAACTTTATACAGATGAAAAAAGTGCAGCATCACGTCACGCGCGCGTGTTGATCGAATTTGATTAAGAATAAGAATAAGTTTATTTTGACAATCACACAACACAATATAACATTACTACAAAAATACACAAAGAAATAAAGAACACAAAAATAAAGAACACTAAAATTACAATAATATTAAATTGTGTGACGTCAAAACTAGACCCAGCTCAGCATTAGCAGTAACTACAAGTCTGCTGCACTGGTTTTCTGCTGGGACCAAAGGCGTGACATCACACCTTTGGTCCCAGCAGAATGAGCACATGATTACAATTTTGTTTTTTTTTAAATGTTCATGTGGCTTGACAATTAATCTGTATTCAGTCAAGGACAAGAACATGGGCTTAAAATGTTAGTAATTGTGAATATTTTATGCATAATGTGATATGACAACACGTTGGGGTTACAATAAAATGTTTAGGCAAAAAATATCCATACCTCATTTTACATAACTACATAGAAAAGCAAATACATAATTATTGTATTGAAAGGAAAGTAGCATTTCTAAATATTCAATATTTTACTATTCACATAATTTGGGTGTTTCCACCATCTGATTCTTGGTCTTGATCACCAAACAGGCCGTGTCTTCAACGGCTCCGGCAAGCCCATCGACAAGGGACCCCCAATCCTGGCCGAGGACTTCCTCGACATCCAGGGCCAGCCCATCAACCCCTGGTCACGTATTTACCCTGAGGAGATGATCCAGACCGGTAAGTTTTATTTTACGGTGGTTTATATTTTGTGTTCTAAATTTTTGGTTACTTTGTTTTATGGTGGTATAAATAAATTAAGGGCCAGCCTGAGACAGACAGCTGCCACAGATTAGTAAAGAAGAATTGACGGATTAATATTTATTTATTTATTTAATGATCTAGATTCTAGCAGTATTTAGCTGATATGACCATAACACACAGTGTTTTTATTCACAACTTGTTATTAAATTCTTTTGCAGGATTATAAAGCTATTTCAACATACATAGCTATATCTTTTTATTCTATGGCGCTTCTCCATTTCGTTGTTAGGTTGATATATACATTTTGAAATTACAGATGAGACAGAACCAAAATATAAAAAGACGCAAGATATTATAATTTTAGATGCACAGCCTTAGGTTGTTATAGCCCACATACTTTCTGCGCAAGCTCTGAGAAATATATAGCTGAGAGGCGTTACCATGGTCTTTCCTCTTACATTTGAACTTTTTCAAAAGTCGAAACCTCAAAAAAGAGTTTACTTTGACATTAATTTTTTTGATAACTTTTAAAAAGTAGAAACGTCAAAATAAACCCGCTAGTTGAATGGTCTTATGCCCTTCTGTAACTAAAACCACATCTGCAGGTATCTCCGCTATTGACGTGATGAACTCCATCGCCCGTGGTCAGAAAATCCCCATCTTCTCCGCCGCCGGTCTGCCGCACAACGAGATCGCCGCGCAGATCTGTAGACAGGCCGGTCTGGTCAAGGTGAGTGGTGGTGATGATGCCTGTGTCTAGAAAATTCAAATAAAAAAAACAAGTGTACTTTAGACCACACAATTGAAGTAAAACTTCTTGAGCATGCCTGGTATGAGAGAAAGAAAAGAAATGTACGTGCGCACCTCTCTTCGCCTTACCCGATCACACTTTTCGTAACGCTGTCGTTACACATTTGCCAGCTTACTTCCCAAGTCAAGAGTGCCTAAAAAAGTTTTACTTCCAAAATTTACAAAACAACGTCATAGTTTCAAGTGATTCAAATCACAGCTGATTTTAAAACTACTTAATCATTATTGGATTGAATAATTTACCTAACCTACCTGAGATCTAACTTCTAAACTTGAGGCCAAATATGATAGGCTAAAACCCTATCTAAATGAATAGTAACCAAACCTAAACAAAATATTAGTTTGTTTCGCCTCAGATCACCTAAATCCTAACCTATCATGCATTGGGTCTAAACTTGTGGTTTACCACTAAAGACATATTGTTGACATTTTGTTTTTGCTATAAATCAAAACCTGACGCCATAAAATATAAACTACCAAAATTCATAAGTCAAGGACTTATGAATTTTACAAAAAAATAACTTAGCATAAAATACTTATATGGATAGAGTGAGACACAAAACTATGTGCATTTCAGGTCCCCGGCAAGTCCGTCCTTGATGACCACGAAGACAACTTCGCTATCGTGTTCGCCGCTATGGGTGTCAACATGGAGACAGCTCGTTTCTTCAAGCAGGACTTTGAGGAAAACGGCTCCATGGAAAACGTGTGCCTGTTCTTGAATTTGGCCAATGACCCCACCATCGAGAGGATCATCACACCCCGTCTCGCGTTGACCGCTGCTGAGTTCTTGGCTTACCAGTGTGAGGTAGGAGAGTTAAGACCTATAATATTATTTCTAGCTAACCCGGCAAATATTGTTTTGCCATATTAAATTATTTCTAGTATCAATATAAAAAGTAGATAAATACCTATTCTCAGGCCTAATGAATGTAAACTTGAGAAGATTGATTGGTAAAATACTTATACAGTTGACAGACCTACGTCTTTTAGTCAGCTTCTGTCAATTTAATGTTAGCTGTGATCGGTGGGATGAGTTTGTTTTAAAGCTACGAAATTACTTAGGTCCGCAATCTGCCTAGAAATCAACTTTTCTGAAAGTACATTCAGAGAAGTTGATGGGGGACGTGCGTAGTTTGATCGCGTTATGTCAAACCCAGCCGACAGATCACTATTAACCCTTTAGCCGCCAAGGTCGGAATAATCCGACAAACATTGTCGTGCCCATTTCGCCAAGGTCGGATATTTACGACCAGTACCACTACTCGGTTAATCTGCCTTTTTTGTTTGATAGCACTGTATTATATTAAAATAATGTTTATACTTGGTAAATAGTTAACGAAGTAATCATTTACAATTGATTACACTTTAGTTTCTTAATTAGAAGACCTAAAAATAATGTCTAAAGTTAAATAAATTACCGAAAATATTCTTGCAATTTACTGATACAAAATTCCACATACATTAAAACATTCCTGTTTTTACTAACTAATTTATTATAAAACGAATAAAACAATGGTTACTGAACAAATAAACGTGTTTAACTTAATTTATAATATTTATAATAAATATAGTATAAAAATTTCAGTGATTGAATTGACGATTCCCATCCTTAGCCTGCATGTTTAGAAACGAATGTTGTCAGCACAGCCTGCGCCACGGTCGGAAAAAGACGACCGCTTCTGACGTCATAAGCGAGTGCCGCCTTCTAGAATTTTCCACTAGTGTGGTGCTTATGATGATGCTATCGATAAATGTGATTGTAGTGGATACTTAAATTAGAAATAAAATTACAATAAATTACAAAGTAAAGTAACTATCTGTCAGTCTGCTACGACATTTAGATGAAATTGTATGCGTGTAACGGAGATGGGATATCGATCTACTATTGAAAATCTATATTTGTAGTAGGTTATATATTTAAACAACTCAATTATTTAATCCGTGGAAACTATGAAATTAATATTATTTGAAATGTAATAACAAATATCGGGAACCATGTCACTTCAGTATTCAAGCTGTTTTTATTATCTAAAGTTTTTGCCAGCATTGTATATTTACTTACAACATTATGGATTCAAATACTAGATATCAGTTTATACTTTATACAGTGTGTTTGTGTAAACTGCACCGTTATCCTTGAAACCATCAATTGAGACTGTCAAATGAACAACTTTTTCTATGAGAACAATGCTGGTAACTCAAAAAAATCCGTCTTCATACCCATACAAATTGCCGATCTGGATTCCGGGCATCCGTGTGGTTATGAAGACGGCATTTTTTTTAGTTCCCAGAATTGTTCTCATAGAAAAAGTTGTTCATTTTGACGGTCTCATTTGATGGTTTCAAGGATAACGGTGTTTACACAGACACACTCTATAAATTATTAAGAAATAAATTATCGACATCGAAAAAGATAAGTATTGCACATCACTATTTGTTGTAGGTATCAAATTTTTGATTTATGGTGCCGGCGCTAGAGGCACGACAATTGATTTTAAGCTCGGCGGTTAAAGGGTTAATATTGAATTGACATGATTCGACCAAATGACAATGGTCTGTCAACTGCTTAGGAATCAATTTCCTCGATGGTACATTGTTGTTGTCCGCGACTTCGTCCGCGTCGATACATATTAGGATAATATTTTTCCCTTTTGTAAACATTTGTACGGGGCCCTATTTGGGAGGGGGGCAAGTTAATTTTTGAATGACGGACGCCAGGAGCGCCTGTAACTTGGGGGTCCCGTATATAATTGATACGGCTGCAGCTACACGCCTGATTATAACATTATTCCCATCAAACGCCTCTGTGGTCCAGTGGTTTAGAGCGTGGCTCTTGATTTGGAGGTTGTGGGTTCGATTCCCGCGTTGGAAATATGTTATTTCCAAGTTTGGTTAGGACAATGAAGGCTGATTACCTGATTGTCTGATAAATTAAGATGATCCATGCGTCGAATGGGCATAATATGTAAAAAGTCGGTCCTGCGCCTGATCTCTCGCCAGTCGTGTCGGTCGGCCGACCCACTGGGTTATTAGAGTAAAAGGAATAGAGAGTGCTCTTATGTACTGCGCACACACTTGGGCACTATAAAATTACTCTATTACTAATGTAGCCGGCCACCGTCACCGAAACCGGTGTGGGAGTTATTATTATTCTCATCAATAATCTTACTCCCTATTCCAGAAACACGTGCTGGTAATCCTGACTGACATGTCCTCGTACGCCGAGGCTCTGCGTGAGGTGTCTGCCGCCCGTGAGGAGGTGCCCGGACGACGTGGTTTCCCTGGTAAGTAGACGATACGAGAAGCATTGCAGATGGATTAGGGCTCCCACGCGAAACTGCGAATTCGCATCGCATCTGTCATTGGAACGAAGTTCCTTATCGCGCGTTGCGAAATGGGGCTAGACGGAAAAAGTTGTAACGACACTACACAAATGTGTCGGTATACTACACAATAACCAATACGGTTTTACTAAGGGTCGTTCCACAACGGATGCTGGTATAGGTCTTCTTTGTAGCATATTTGAAGCTTGGGAGGAGTCACAGGATGCCTTAGGTATTTTTTGTGACCTCTCTAAGGCATTTGACTGTGTCGAGCATGCTACTTTAGTCAAAAAATTGCACCACTATGGCATAAGGGACTCAGCACTCAGTCTTTTGACTTCTTACCTCAAAAATAGGACTCAAAGGGTTGAAGTTAATAGTAAAAGATCCAATGGGACCAAAATAGAATTAGGTGTACCACAGGGATCCATTTTAGGACCATTTCTTTTTCTCATCTACATTAATGACTTACCTTATCTAGTTAAGGATAATGAGATAGTACTTTTTGCTGATGACACTTCACTTATTTTTAAAGTGAAGCGACGGCAGTCAAATTACGACGAGGTAAATAGTGCTCTCTCAAAAATAGTACGTTGGTTTAATGTTAATAACTTACTTTTAAACTCTAAGAAAACCAAATGTTTAAAATTTACTTTGCCCAATGTTAGGCAAGTTCAAACCAATTTACTATTAAATGATGAGAAAATGAATTTGGTGGACTCCACTGTATTCTTAGGCATTACATTAGATAGTAAATTACAGTGGGGTCCTCATATTGCTAATCTTGCAGGTAAGCTCAGTTCTGCAGCATATGCAGTCAGAAAAATTAGGGAAATTTCTGATGAAGACACGGCAAGACTAGTTTATTTTAGTTATTTTCACAGTAGAATGTCTTATGGTATACTTTTATGGGGAAACGCTGCCGACATCAATACAATTTTTGTGCTGCAGAAGCGAGCTATACGCTCAATTTATAAAATGTCAGCTTTTGAATCTCTGAGAGAAAAGTTTAAAGAAATTGGTATTCTAACTGTTGCTTCTCAATACATTTTGGATAATGTATTGTATGTTAGAAAGAATTTAACTAAATTTAAAACTAAAAGTGATAGTCACGGTAGAAACACTAGAAATAGGCACAAGCTGGAAATACCAGTGATCAGACTTAGCAAAATAAGTAAATCTTTTAAAGGTCAATGTATACGCCTTTACAATAAAATCCCGGAAAACGTTCAAAATCTATCAATTAATAAATTTAAAAAAGTAATTAAAGAACGTTTGTGTGCCAAAGCCTACTATACGGTCAAAGATTTCCTAAACGATAGCACATCTTGGGAGTAGGATGGCTGCTTGCAAGGCTGCTTCTACATTTATTATATGTGACTTACAATTGTGTATTCATATTGTATAGATTAAGTTATTTACATTGTAAATTTTATTTTTTTAAAAGACAAATTTTCCACTTTTTTACTAAAAAGTGGCCCCGTGCGAGTTTCTTACGCCGGTTCTTCTCGCCGGGTTAGTTCCCGAACCGGTGGTAGGCAACATGTAGTTCAACATTCTGAAAATATTTGATTCAAATTTATTCAGAAATAAAACAATTTTTATTTTATTTTATTTAAAGCAATAATGCTATAGTTGTAGGCCGTGCGGTAGCGCGTGTTTATCGCTCTGTCTTTCTCTCGAGTTTATACAGGTTATTTGTACATAAGAAGCAGTTATGTGTGGGAGGCTCCCACACCTCACTGGGAGCTCATTTCCTGCCATGCGTGTTTTCACCCGCGGATCAGTCCACATGCGGGTGACAAGTGACAACATACTCCTGGCCTGCTCGTTGCTCGCATGCCAGTAGAAACGTATGAAATGATAGGATGCGGGCAACGATTCCTCATTTGTCTAATAATTGTGATGAATTTGAAGAAAAGTTTAGAAGTAATGAGGAATCAGATCAAGGGCGGATCCAGCTTTGGCGCCAGGCGGGGGGGGAGTCACATAGTCGTGGTCAAGACACAAGAACTTATAATTTAATTTTGATTATTTACTTAGTGGTTCACCTAGGACCTGGACCCAGCCCAGGTCATGACCCCCATGAATCCGCCCTTGAATCAGATGGACATCCATAGCAACATGAATACAACCTAACCTCCTTTTTGCTTCTGCCGTAGTCTGGTGAAAATTACGTCTGTTTTATTTAAAAAGAAGCTCGTCGCCATTATCATTGTAATAATGTGTGTTTGGATAATAAAGAGTTTTCTTTGTCCCCCAGGTTACATGTACACCGATTTGGCGACCATCTACGAGCGGGCCGGACGTGTGGAGGGCCGCAACGGCTCCATCACTCAGATCCCAATTCTGACTATGCCGAACGACGACATCACCCATCCCATCCCCGATTTGACCGGGTACATTACTGAGGGACAGGTGAGAATATTTTTTAAAATAAATTATTCCCAAAACACTACTATTCACATATTAAGTTAATATACCTAGCGGAATAGAGCAACAATCTCGAGCTGTCAAACGAAACCGAAATTGGTTTCATCTGTGTGTAAAAATATGTATACACTTACACAAGCATGATTGAACATGATTTCTATGAGATTAAATTCTGAACTCGCGGCACGTGCTGACTAGACGTCAAAAAAGAGTGCTGCTGTCATGTATCACACGTCTTTTTTTACCATGCAGTGTTACTGATAGTGACATCCCTCTTGCTCAGGCCTTTGTTTCTCTATTCCACTAGGTATATTAACTTTATGATTATTCAACTTTTAGATGTATAACCGTAGGCTACCAGGTTTTAAAATGAAAGATTGATAGTGGACTGTATTAAAGTTAAAATTTTACAATAAGTATAAGTGCTGATCGCCGACGATGACAATGTAAGAGTGATGAATGCAATAGTCAAAATTAAGTATAATTTACTATAGCTATCTGTGTAGTGTGCGCTTGCGCATAAGGCGCATGCGCCGGCGCAGTTAAGTGAACGCGCCCTGCGCGTCCCTAAAAATATAAATATACAACTTCATTATGTTAACAGATCTACGTAGACCGTCAGCTGCACAATCGTCAGATCTACCCACCAGTCAACGTGCTGCCCTCCCTCTCCCGTCTGATGAAGTCTGCCATCGGCGAGGGCATGACCCGCAAGGACCACTCCGATGTGTCCAACCAGCTGGTAAGTGGTTCCCGTGGGTTCCTTTAGTGAAAATTTAGAATTTCTCAGGGTTCTAGGGGTTTGGTAAAAATCGATGGCAAATGGAGGCCTACTACGAACACGTTTTGAAACTCGAACAATCGAATGATAATGCCGCGTCCTGCTCTAACAACGTCATTTCACGTTTGTTAGAGCAGGAAGCGGCATCCTCGTACGATTTCGTGGTACGGCCCCAGGATGGGTATTGTGATGTTCTTGAAAATGTCAGCTACAAATTACAATTTCACAAAATATGTCAGCTGTTGTTTTTTTGCTGCAACAAATTACCAAATTTTTTTGCACAATAATATTATTGCTTCATCACTTTGTTCTATTAATAATAATCGGCTCCACAGGATATAAATCCTGTAGAGTCGATTATTCTATCCGCATAAATAAACAGATAGCATTTCATTTAATGTTAAGCAAGTAAAGATAACACGAACAGACAATGGGTAAAATGGACCAAGAACATAATGGAATGGTATCCTAGACAAGGGAAAAGACGAAAAGGACGTCAGACCAAACGATGGGAGGATGACCTTTCAAAAGGATGGAGGGGATTTGCCAGGGACAGAGACAAATGGAAGGAAATGGGGGAGGCCTAAGTCGAAGGACAACCTGACTAAATGTGTTTTTATTGTTTTGCTATAAAATTGTATGGTTACAGTCAGTGAATAAAGGCTTCATTTATTTATTTATAAGTAAATGATTTCTATTCTAATATTTCATATATTGTGTTACAGTACGCTTGCTACGCTATCGGCAAGGACGTGCAGGCGATGAAGGCCGTGGTGGGTGAGGAGGCGTTGACACCCGATGACCTGCTCTACCTCGAGTTCCTCACCAAATTCGAGAAGAACTTCATCACGCAGGTGAGTGTGATGACATAGTAAAAGGAGGGGAAGTAGGTTATCTTCATATAAAGGCACCGCGCGCGGCTTGTATGTGTGCGCCATAGTATCAATGCGTCGCCACGTACGGCACACAACAAAATCTCGGCCAGTTTAAGCCGCGCGCGGTGCCTTTGTATGAAGATAACTTACTTCCCCTCCTTTTACTATGGTTCTGATGATACTTCATACTACACAACTTAAAGAGGCTTTGAACTCTGTATCTGACACGTGACCGAAAATACGCGGCCGAAGTTCCGTGGCCGATATTACGTTCCGACGCATTTGGCTGATATGATACACGGAGCCGAAATTATGCGGCGGAAATTCAGTTGCGAATGTGTGAGTATTCAGTATTTCGAGCGCTGTCGTGGCGTAGTGCCGTGTTATCTGCCTCCCCGCAACCGGATCTTCGTCGATAATCGAACAGAACATCGGTCGCGTATGATGTGTTGCTATACAAAACATTGCTTCCGAATCGCTGCTGAACTTACGCCCGACCGAAGTTCGGCTGTACGTTATAACGCGAAACTTGTCCTATGTGTATTAAATTATTAATTTACTCTCCACAGAGCAACTACGAGAACCGCACAGTATTCGAGTCCCTTGACATCGGCTGGCAGCTGCTTCGTATCTTCCCCAAGGAGATGTTGAAACGTATCCCCGCTTCCATCCTCGCAGAATTCTACCCCAGAGATTCGCGCCACTAAACCGACAATAGCGACATTCTGGCTAAAACACACTAAATACACCATAACCTATGTAAAAGTATTGGTGTGAAGTTAGGTGCAAGATACATAACCTAACTTTTTAACGTTGCAACCGTACCCCAATATTTTTATAGTTCGCGTTGGAATGTCGGTTATATGTAAGATATTATCTTATTAGTAAGTTGTTAATAGTCTATTTAAATGTGTATTTAACGAAGTTACAAAATTATAATGATTACAAGCCAGCCATTTTCAGTGTTACTAGTGTAAATAAATGGAATTTAAATCAGTATATTGGTGCTTCAATGGTTTTGTAGAATTTATTTATCTGTTGTTTTTGTGCACAAAGTTGAATGTGTAAGGCACGGTCGGCAGATTATCTAGATGTTATCGGTCTTAACACCATTCCAACGAACACTAAAGACTTGATAATGTTTTTGTTGACCGTACGCTCAGTGTGATATTTCTTTAATGTCTTTCAAACCAAAATGCAATAATCATGTTGTGATTTGTCAATTTATTAATTGACGAGTTCTCGTCAGGCATTGACAAGTTCTAGTCAAATATTGACATGACAAGCTCTTGTCAAGTACAAAAAATTGACAATTTACAGCGGATCTGTAAATATCACTGCAGAGTTGTAACATTGAGTTACATTCCAAGATTTCCTCGTTCGCTCTTCATATATTGCTAAAGTGAATTAGGATACTGTTGTTTTATGGAAATAAAAACTATAGAAAGTTAATATTGTTTTATTAAGATATTGGCCTGGAAATGTAATAATCAGATATCAATAATATAAAAAAAAAAAAAAACAAATACGTGTGGCACTTGGAGGGGTAGTCACAAGAAAAAAACCTCTTCATAAATCATACATGCGCTCCTGGTACTTCATAGTTTAAATTCACAAGAATTGAAACAAAATATTGGGGGTAGTACAAGAAAAATCTTAGAATTAGTGGGTAGGTCGAAAAAATTTTACGCAAACACCTCTTCATACGTTATGCGCAGTGCGCTCCTGGTACTTCATAGTTTAAATTCACAAGAATTGAAACAAAATATTGGGTAGTAACAAGAAAAATCTTAGAATTAGTGGGTAGGTCGGAAAAATTGAACGCAAACAACTCTTCATAGGTTATGCGCTCCTGTTACTTCATAGTTTAAATTCACAAGAATTGAAACAAATAAAATCTTAGAATTAGTGGATAGGTCGAAAAAATTTAACGCAAACACCAGCTCTTATACGTTATGCAGCGCTCCTGATACCGTACTTCATAGTATGGGCTACCCACAAGAATTGAAACAAAATATTGGGGGTAGTCACAAGAAAAATCTTAATTATTGTAGTGGGTAGGTCGAAAAAATTGATCGCACACCTCTTCATACGTTATGCGCCCCAGGGTACTTCAGTTTTATAATATAACGCAATACGTGATATTGAGCATTAAAGAAATAAAACATTAAATTAATTCTACGTTTATTGTTTTTTGTTACAATTTCAAATTAGTGCAAAGTAAATGCCGAGCAGTGTTAGGGTCCAGAGAATGTATAGAAGTAGTCATTAAGCACATTGAATATGATCATTTAATTTTTTTTCTGCGTTTTGTTTGCAAAAAGTGGCAATTTTGGGGCCAATTTTTGTAAACAATATTATTGCTACAGCATTATTTGCATTCAGAAGTCGAGTGTTAGATTAAGGCCCAATTTCACCAACGTTTGTTAGTGTTAACAGCTTGTTAAAATGTCATGACTCATGTCTTCTCTTTCATTCATACGAAAATCGAAAGAGGTAAAGTGAAATTAATTTGATGGTTAACTTTAACAGTCGTAGGTGAAATTGGGTCTTAAATGTCTAGGTGGCAAGCTATTTTATAGTCTTTGACTACCTCTATACATTCCATAAATATATGGCCGTTGACACTGGAATGGAACATATTGTAAAAATTTTTAGATTTAAGTATAGAATTAATATTACACTAAACACCGCTTAGCCGGCAATCCCAGCGATGGCTTCTGAAGCGAAGTATTTTACGTCAACATCTGGATCTACGTTCAACTTCTCCAAGACTGGCTTAACTTGGGGCTGAATGACCGCTGGGTCGAGGTACGGTGCCATCTTCTGGAGTGTCTTGGCTACGTTGAATCTGACGTTGGCAACATTATCGTCGGTCATAGACAAGACGGTGGGCAGGAGGACTCGGGTTGTAATATCTTTGCCGCACACTTCGGAGAGGACATTGATGCAGAACAGATAAGTCATTCGGTGTAGGTAGTTCTGTTCGCGGGACATGGCTAATACTTTGGGTATGACGTTGGTCTCGGCCCAGGCTGCTCCGTACTGTTCGACCAATTTCTTAAGGTTCAGTGTGGCGGCTTCCCTTATGGCATACACATGATCTATGAGCCACGACATGCAGAGTCCTGTGAGTTTCTCATCGAAGAATTCCTGGCCGAGCTGTCCGGCTAATAAGGGCATGTGTTCTATAATGGCAAGTCGCACGCGCCATTTTGTGTCTTCAGCTAACTCCACAATGGCCGGCAGAAGAGATTGCACGAGTTGTTGGATTCCAATGACTTCGTTTACACACTCGAGGTTGGAGATTATGTTCAGTCTGACTTCAGGGCATTCATCCTTCAGTTGTGTGAGGAATAGGGGCAGGAGGTTTTCGATGGTGTTCTGGCGTCCAACGATGGGGCTGAGTCCCATGATGACAGAGGCCAGAGCGGACTTCACATGTTGGTTGGGGTCGCAGACTAAATCCTTGATCTGCGGCAGGATCATGGTCATTATGATGTGTTCCTGGTGTGCCTTGTCCAAGTTCATGCAGAAGTCTTTCACCTGGAATGAGAATTTTAAAAACACGTAAGTGTATGTAAAATAGACAACAATATAAAGGGGGAAGATTTAAGTAATGTGTCAAACTTTTGTCGCAATGATGTCAATATATGTACCCATAGACACAATTTGTTTTATTACACGGCACATAAACTCGCCTTACCACATATAACTTACAAACAAACTCAACACCTTCCATGCATTTTTAACACACTTAAAGTTGTGGGCAGTTTATACTACACTAGCTGTTGCCCGCGACTTCGTCCGCGTTACCATAGTAGTTCACATCCAAAGTATTAATTATTGTACAAAAATATTCAATATACAGAATTGACTTTCCTACGATTTTATTATATAAAGATTTTCCGCTCGGCTTCGCTTGCGTGATTTAGGAATTTCACGCAACCGTACATTTTGCAGTAAAAAATAGCCACGTGGTCTATTCTTCATGTTTGCCAAATAACATAAAAATTACTCCAGTAGTTCATAATATAATAAGCAATTCGATATAATTTCCCCCATTTTTTGCACATTTTCATCTATTTCTTCGCTCCTATAAGTCTTAGCGTAATAAAATATAGCCTATAGGCTACCTCGATGAATGGGCTATCTAACATTGAAAGAATTTTTCAAATCGGATAAGCAGTTCCTGAGATTAGCGCTTGAACGCGCTAATCTCAGGAACTGCTTATCCGATTTGAAAAACAAACAAACAAACTCTTCCCAATTATAATATTAGTATAGATAGTTATTATGTCTCCGATCGCGGCTTATACCAATTTCTATTTCCTTCTGTAACTTCAGCTTCTATACTAACTTTGCCAGCGGCGGCCGCGCGAACCTCCGCCTCGGTATCTTTAAGCAGTCCCTGGAAGATCTGCGCGAGGTCAGACCGCGCCAGCTCCGGACCAACAGCCAGCTGCAGCTCAACGAACCTGCAACATTACATCTTACATGTTAAACCATAAAGTTAATATACCTAGTGAAATAGAGCAACAATCTCGAGCTGTCAAACGAAACCAAAATTGGTTTTCATCTGTGTGAAAAATATGTGTACGTATACATTGAACATGAATTCTATGAGATTAAATTGTCAACGTGCGGCACGTGCCGACTGGACGTCGAGTGCTGCTGTCATGTATCATACGTGTCTTTTTACCACGCAGTGTTACTGATAGTGACATCTCTCTTGCTCAGGCCTTTGTTTCTCTATTCCGCTAGATATATTAACTTTATGTGTTAAACAAGATCATCTACAAAACCACTTAAATCTGCAATAATATTGTACTACTCGTATTAAAGAAGTTCATTCATAGAAAAAAAGTTGTAATGTCAATATTTAGATTTTTATACTTTTTGAATTGATTTTGACATTTATATACTTTTAAAAAGTTCAAACATCAAAATTGTGACCAATGCCAATAAGGAGGCTGCTCATCCTGTCATGTACTTAACTACACGGCAGCACTCACTTGTCGGCCACGATGTACCGCACGCGCCAGGAGGTGTCGCCGGCTCGGGCGCGGACTGTCGGCATCACCAGCTGCTCCATGTCCTCCGGCGGCAGCAGCGCGGCCACACAGGCGCACGACTCCGCGGCCAGCAGACGGACAGAGTCTTGCTCATCCTAGAATGAGTCAGAAAAGAAATTCTTAATAACTTTATGGAATGTATTAGCAAGTAAATGAGAATAATTAAGTCTAGATGATGCCCGCAAATTCGTTTATCGGGGAAGAACCGTACATATTACCGCAATACAGTTATCCTATGTCCTTTCCTGATTTTTAAAGTATCTCCGTTTAAGTATGAAAGGGTAAAGGACAGACAAATATATTTTAGCATTCCTGGGCGTCGAAGAAACTCTGACGTGGGAGAGCCATGCTGCGGTACAAATGGGCCGGCTGGACCGGAGAAATACCACGGGCTCACAGTAAATCGGCGTGAAACCGCGCTTGCGCTGTGTTTTGCCGAGTGAGTGAGGTTACCGGAGGCCCAATCCCCTAACCTACCCTCCCATATTTCCCTTCCTACCCTCCCATATTTCCCTTCCTACCCTCCCATATTTCCCTTCCTACCCTTCCCTACCCTCCCCTACTACCCTTTTCCCTCTTGAAAGGCCGGCCACGCACCTGCAGCTCTTCTGATGCTGCTAGTGTCTATGGGCGAAGGAAGTTGTTTTCCATCAGGTGACCCGTTTGCTCGTTTATTTCATTAAAAAAAAAGAAATCTCGCCCAGGGTGCTGACTGCTGGTAGTGCTAAAACCTTCACTGGCATCGTCCAACTAACTCTCACCTGTGCCAGATGCACGAACATGGGTATCAGATCGCTCTTCACATACTCCACTTCCATCACGCGGCCGAACTCGCCGAGCTTGTAGGCGGCGGCGCGGCGCACCATCGGCGTATCGTCCTGGCAGAGAGACTTGAAGTGCTCCCGAAGCTCGGCCTTGACGGGTGCGGAGACGCGAGGGTAGCAGACGCTAGAAATTACGATGGTTTGGTAAAAATTACAATGGATAGAACAGGTACGAACTGGTTTTTCTAGAGAGCAAATTTTCAAAACCAGTTCATATAATTTGAAAATCAACTCAACAGTAATTAGGAAACTTTTAGCTAGCAAGGGCCACAATGTGGCTACATAAACTAAAGGTGG
The DNA here is from genome assembly GCF_905147365.1 of Aricia agestis. Classification (NCBI taxonomy): domain Eukaryota; kingdom Metazoa; phylum Arthropoda; class Insecta; order Lepidoptera; family Lycaenidae; genus Aricia; species Aricia agestis. Next base: position 3,249,793 of record NC_056426.1, read on the forward strand.
GCAGAACTACTTGTAGTGTGATAGCAAATGAATAGTTGTATCCTTTTGATTAAGATTGAGTATTGGCTACAACCAAAACTGTAGTTATAGTCTGTCAAGAAAGTGAAGAAATTAAAAAGTGCCAACATTGTAGTGTCATCCCTTTCAAATCAATCTAAGAAAAAAGGGATGATGCTACGATGTTGCCACTTTTTAATTTCTTCACTTTCTTGACATACTATATACTTGATAACATTCTAAGCCAAAGATTCAAATCACTGACTATAATGTAAAACAATAATTTTCTCCTTACCTGAATAGTCCACATACTGAGGCCCTCGATGTGAACCAATCACCATGAGCGAGTCTCTCCACAAGTGGTACGAAATGCTGTTCCAGAGCCTGCGGGGAGTGGTGAGCAGCGACAGCACGGAGAGACGCAACCGCCTTGTCTCTGACCACCGTCTCCTCGACCGTAGCGAGAGACTCTAGCGGTGGCAGCAAGCAGTGAGCATATTCCGCACCACCAACCAGGTTTATAAAGTTACCTGGATAGAGAAGTGTATTTTAGACAAAAGCATCTTATCAAGCAAAAAAGTTGCATCTTATATCTACATTAATCCCTCGATTGTGGATTCCTGGAAATCTATTGTTTTGGAGGTCACTTGGGAGTTGAAGCACAAGGGAGTTTAACTTAATAGTTAATAAGTTGAAAAGAGTCATCAATGAAAATCTATGATGATTTATATTTTAAGATAACAAATTTAAGCAGGCTATTTTGCTATCTTTATATTTGTGAGCAATGCCATCCTCCCTGCCTGGCCATCATATACCAGCGGAGTCTACTTTATCCAGGTTTCGTGTTTGGTGATAGTACAAAACACTAATTTATTTTGTAAGTTAAAAGTATAGATCAAGGGCAGAGTAGACAGAAAGGGGTCACCAAATGGCGGACTGGGTTCATCCATTCATCTTAGGACTTCAACATCTCTAGGGTTTAATGTCAATATCTATAGCTTGTACCAATATTTCACACCAAACTTCAGAGAGATAATTAGCAACAAAAAATGGTTACTTTTCTCATTGATATCTAAAAAATACCTTTGGAATTTACGTAATTACCTTTGTTTAATAATTTTTTTTAATATATAAAATGTGTGGACCGCGAAGGTTATTTAATGTCTTAAAACGGACCCCGAGCGAAACTAATTGGTGACCTCTGGTATAGATTTACTCTCTAACAATCAATATTTATATTTATTGATGCTGTGCCTAGATAAGATAAAAAAAGTGACAGAGAGAACCACATGTAAAATGTTTATTTGAATATCCTTTGTTCTGTCAAGGAAATTAGATCATACAAAACTTACGGGGAACCTTGCAAGGGTCGTATTTGCATTTATAATTACACATCCAATGAGAAATGCAAGTAACTAAACTAGGTTTTGTATTACAAAGCCTGAGGTGGGTATGTACAAATTAGTCATACTTACCGAGTTGTTCGGCAAGCGCAAGTAGCACTTCATCCTCGTCGTAAATAGTTTCAGATAGGAAGGGAATGAGCTCCGATCGTGTCCTCTCCACGCCCAAAGCGAGGGCAATGGTTGAAAGTTTCTTCACAGAATTCAAGCGTAGTTGGACATCTTCGTTCTTGAGTTCGTCTATCAATACAGCAATCGGATAAAGTGACTCATCCGTTCCGGAGTCGCTAGCTGCCATTTTGTGTTTATTTCGATTCCAATTTGTAAAAATACAAAATAATCACTAGGAAACACCACAATTTTTACGTTAGACTAAAATTTTCTTGTATTTTACAAGCAAAATGGCAGCTTGACGCTTTAACTTTTTTTTCGTTTGATTTTTTATTTCGATAGCGGACAGATGGATACTTGCTCGTTGTTTTTTTATGTCAACATGCCAGAGTGTTTTGCCATCAAAAATTTTTTGAGAGATGTCTATTTTGAGCGTTTTGATCGTTTTTAACGTCAAATGGAACGCGGGGATTATGAAAAATTGATGTGTTTGACATCAAGCCCGCATAGATATTTTTATTTAATGTTTTATAAATATTTAATAAATCCTTGTAGAAACAAGTAAAAATCTAAAAATATGGGCATTGAGACAAGATCAGAAGACGATATCAGTGCAGCAGCAGCAAATATTGTCTTATGTTGCGTGTCTGGTACAAGGCTAAGTGCACACGTTAAGAACTATACACAGCCAGGAGTGCACGCTAACTGTTTCATTCATGGATTGCTGGGTTTCTTTCACTCCCAAAGTAAGTGAATATTTGAATGCAAATAAGACTGGCATCATTTCACAAAATATGACAAAACTCTATAAAAATTGTTACATACCGTTTATTTGGTACATAAATAAATAAATAAAAATTATTGTAAAGGCGATAAAAATAGGCCTTGGTACTTTTTACGATAAAAATAGGAAGCTTTTTATGAGATTTTTATTATGCTTACAGGTGCAAATACTTAAAATATTATTTTTGTAGGTGACAAAATAAGCCGAGATTTAAGTGACGCTTTCGTAATAAGCACAGTGGCGACTCGTTACCTCGCATTACCTTGTTTAATGGCGGATCTATACAGCGCAGACCGGAACATGAGCGCCGCACACCTGATATCCGGTTTGATACCATTTGTCCTCGCATTAGCGGGAAAAGAGCACCAAAAACTGGGGAATATCGTCATAGCTGGCAACCTCATATCGTTGTGTGTGTATTCTCACCGCCGTGACAGAATATGGGGTCTCTACGCGGCTGGCGCAGGGTTTTTGGCGTACTTCTTAACACCAGATTCAGGGATTCAAATTGCGTATCCTCTATTCTTATCGTTATTTAATTATTGCGCATCAAATATTTATAGTTGAGTTTTGAATAAAATTTGATTTTTAAACTGTAGTTTGAATACATTTCCGTTTCATTTGACAGGTGGTCAATGTTGCCATGTACGTTTCGCTATCTGCCGGTTCAGGTAAGTTTACCTGTATTCTAGAATTATGCAGTAAAATTATATAATCCGTAGGGCCTCCTTGGATGCTGCCACACCCCTAGGACGCTACCGCCCCCTAGGACGCTGCCGCTCCTAGGCCTATATCGGCCTATTTATAAATCCGGGGCTAAAACTAAAGCCCTGGTTTCCTACAAAAGCGGCGCCGTCATGCAGCGGTGGCAATACAGCGGTAAATGACGTCATTAGAACGTTGTCAATGTAAGCAATATGGCGCGGTTTCCTAGAGAACGGTAATTGACACCGTTCTCTAGAAAACTGTGCCATACCGCCCACATTGACAACGTTCTAGTGACGTCATTCACTGCTGTATCACGGCCGTCACACGACGGCACTGCTCTTGGTGAAAAGCTCAGAGCTTTACTCAAATAAACTTTAATTAGACACATCATAAACCCCTGTACAATAATAAATTAGATTATTATAAGCAAAATGCTTCAAACGGCAATAAAATTAAGGTTCAAATACCCTTTCGATAATATCTTACATTATGGCTTTCTCGTTTAAGATCAACTCGTACGAATGTACACAAAAGAAATTCCCTAATAAGTGAATCTTAAATGCTTTACTCTGTATAAATTGAAATATATTAGGAAACAAAGGGCATTTGCCAATGATATAAAGTTTGCAGATCTGTCTTATATGTGACCAAATGAAAACAAACTACTTTTGTAAAATAGGATATCAAATAATTTCTGATATCCTATTGGTACTAACTATGCTCTGCAAGTCTGCACGCGAGCTTTGAATATTAATAGACAGAGCAGGAGATTTATGTAGTTCTCGGGCTAAATAACATCAAATCAATGTTATTTCTGGCATCAGAGGCCAAGGCCTAAGACCAACTAATTAAATTAAAGACTAAGACCAACTCATGTCTTTCCTATGGGTGTCGTATAACCGACTAAAGTCAGGATAATATCTTGTGATAATCAGGTACAATCTCCCTCTCCTTCGTCACTAGTTCCACGTTACTTTGGAGTACCCTACAAAATGGTCATGTGTGACAAAGCGCGCTTACCCGGCCGCGGATAGTGCGCCATATACCTAGCTTTAATTCCATACCTACTGCTGATTGGGGTTTTTCAATCAGTAGTATGGAATAAGTAAAGTAAATGCGGGTTCCTAGACGATCAATTTTATTGTACAAATATAATTGAACAATTTATTTGAGATTCAAATGCGGGCGCGTGGCGGGCGCATTCAATATTATCAACCCTAGACGGTCAATAATAATATTGCACAAAACGTGACATTGCACGATAAAATTGATCGTCTATACGTCGATCGATTGAACTTGATTGCATATGGTCACATATTTTGACGTTCGAATACAATTTAAAAAGTTGTGATGTCAAAATTTTGAAGTGTATACTTTTTAAATTGACTGAAGGCGGTTCTATACATCACAATCGTTGTCCCTCCCAGACCGTGACCGTCGGTAATGCACGCGGCGGGGGTCGCGCCGCGGGAACGCATTACACAAATCCCATACAAGCCTGTTATACTTATCTTACACGTAAATTACTTATCTTGCTTTGATATAAAAGTATAATTTCGACGTATTTGTAAACTGAAAATTACTGCATGTCATGTCGGGCCGGAGCGTAGCGGGTCGCTTTTTAGTTTTTATACAATTTAGGGCTCCGTACCCACAGGGCCGTCTCTAGCCCATGTGGCGCCCGTGTGCAAACATTACCCTAGCGCCCCTAACCCTAGCAAGCGCGCGGTCAAAATGAAATGGGTACATAGTACAAGTACAGTAGGGCCGCTTAAGGGTGAGGACTCCATATTAGTATGGGTATAAGATATAGGGGCAAACGAACAAACGGGTCACCTGATGGAAAGCAAGTACCGTCACCTACGGACACACTCGCAACATCAGAAGAGCTGCTGGTGCGTTGCCATCCTTTTAAGAGTGAATACGCTCTCTTCTTGAAGGTTTGCAGGTCGTATGGGTCCGAAAAATATACTGTTGATGACAGCTGTTCATTCCAGAGTTTTACAGTGCGTGGCAGAAAGTTACGCGAAAAATGCTCGGTGGAAGACTGCCACTTATTAAGGTGATAAGGATAGTATATTTTTCGTGTGGAACAATGGCAAAAAGTTGCAGGAGGTATGATTCCGAACCTCAGAGCACTCCCCGTGATACAACCGATAGAGGATGTAGAATGAAGATACATCTCAATTCTCGGCGTAATTTCTAGGAGTTCAGCCTGTTTGAAACACTATGGCAATCAACAATTCTCTTCGTTGGATACGATCCAGAGAGAGATAGTTGATATTTTAGCGCCCTTGCCCAGAGATGAGAACAGTATTCCATATGAGGCCGCGCCTTGTATCTAGTTGTAGGTGTTGGTCCCGTCTGAAATGCTGCCTCGGTCTGTTAAGAACACCAAGCTTTTTCGAGGCTAACTTGGCCTTACTCTCTAGATGACATCGAAACTGGAATTCGCTCGATATGTTTACGCCAAGTATTTCAATGCTGGGTGAGATTGTTAAAGAGGTGCTCTCAAAACGAGTCTTGGCGGGGTTGAATTGGACTAAGTTTCGTCTACCCCATTTAAGGACTTCCTCCAATGCATTCTCTACTTTAGGCACAAGTTCGTTTCGACTCTCTATGACATTTAGCCGAGAAATATGCCGGCATATTATAGGGCATCACCTGTACTATCATCCGCATAGCAATGAATGCCGCTGGTCAGCCCTGAGGGACACCAGCATCAACAGATTGAGTTTCAGAGCATTCTATCTGTGTATGCTTCTGTCTGCAAAGAAACTTGTGACCCATTTGCATAATTCTCGGGGAGCCCATATGATGGAAGCTTTGATAGCAGCGCTTTGTGCCAAACCCGATCAAACAGCATTAACTTTAATAATAAAGAAATCACAGTCAGAAACCTTAGGCTTGGCACGACATTGTCTAGATTTCATTACTGTTTAGATAAGAGATAAACAAGCAGCTCCAGTTGGCTAGGTTTTTTTACATAATGCTTTTGGTGGGATATTTAGGGTGGCGCGCCTTGCTTTGCTGTAATTTGAATTTCGACAAATATAAGATGATGGGAGAGCCATGCTTCGGCACGAATGGGCCGGCTCGACCGGAGAAATACCACGTTCTCACAGAAAACCGGCGTGAAACAGCGCTTGTGCTGTGTTTCGCCGAGTGAGTGAGTTTACCGGAGGCCCAATCCCCTACCCTATTCCTTTCCCTACCCTCTCCAATTCCCTTCCCATCCCTACCCTCCCCTATTACCCTATTCCCTCTTAAAAGGCCGGCAACGCACCTGCAGCTCTTCTGATGCTGCGAGTGTCCATGGGCGACGGAAGTTGCTTTCCATCAGGTGACCCGTTTGCTCGTTTGCCCCCTTATTTCATAATAAAAAAAAAAGAAGATCGCCAGATGCTACACAAAATGTATGCAAACTGAAGTTCTTTTCACGTTGGTCATTAAAGCGCGGTGGCCGGCCAACGCGGGCGCGCGCCGTATGGGGCTCCGTTGCGAGCGGCGCTCGGCGCCCCTAGGACCGCGGCGCCCGTGTGCAACGCACACCCTGCACATAAGGGAAAGACGCCCCTGCGTACCCAAAGGCTAAAACGGGACCCTATTACAAAGAATTAGCTATCTATAAGTGTCTGTCCATCTGTTTTGTCTGTCTGTGTATTTGTCCGTTATACTTACAGACCTTACAGTAATTCATTGTACAAGTGCAACGCTAAAAGAGTTTTTTTTTTAAATACTGTATTACTGCATAATGTATCGAAATTCATTATGTTCAGGCAATGTTCAGGTGAATAATATTATGAATAATAATTCATATTATTCATAGAAGTCAAAAGTAACCTATGACCCAGGGACATATTAAGGCCGCGTTTCACCTGACTGCCCTGGGCGGAGAGGAGCTTAGCGGTGACCGAATTGACCACTATGCTCGAAATCTCCGCTCCGCTTCAATGGAAACAGCACGAGCAGGGTGGGGCGGAGCTGAGTGGATATTCATAATAAAAATTAAAAATACAGCGAGGCAATGCGGTGCGGAGGACAACGAGCATTGGGATTTGGGGTGCAGAGTGGAGGACAGCGGTACGGAGCGGGGCGGTGCGTGACTCGCGCACAGTGCCTCAGTTAATCATTCAATCAATTCCAAAAGTATGCTTCGCTCCGCTCGCTTCGCTTCGAATGGAGCGATTCAACTCCACTTCGCTCCGCTTCAGTGGAAATACTGACCACTTTTCACCGCTCTTCACTGCTCCTCTCCGCCCAGCTCCGCGTCAGCGGAAACGCGGCCTTAATCTACTTATATGGTCATGATATCCGGTCAGTTCATTCGTGCCAAAGCATTCCCGTTCTATGTCTTCTATCAGTCAATCAGTTGATCCCGCATTAGAAAACTGTAATAAAACTACTTTAACGTTTTACCGTTTTATAGTTATTAGAGTTCCGTAGCTAACAAGGCAGGCACATATTTAAAGCCGAACTCGATTGCTGAGATTTCGCTGTCTGTCCGTTGACCGTTTGTCTCATAAACTGTGATAACTATGGTCCAAACTGCGAGGCGAGTCACCAAAACCTTATAAAAAGTGACAAGCGTCATAGTTTGGGCCGTAGTGTATGAGAAATAGTGGATCGTAAATAGGTGGTGTCTTCTAGAAGGCGTAGTGTCTTGTAGTATAACAATACACTACGGCTACATATAATGGCTGCATAATGGCGTCATAATAGCGTTATTACAAAATCACTACGAAGTCACAATGACACCATCATGGTGCCACAATGGAATCAAAATAGTGACTGTTATCGTCACCGTCACCATGACAGGCCTTCGAAACTTGAAAAAGCCATCACACAGACATCCTATCTGTGTGATGGCCTTTTCAAGCTTCGAACAAAACCCTCGCCGTGGGTCTCCGATTCACACTTGGCCAGTTTTTATAGGTTTAGATTCTAAACGTTTCGGACACTTTACAGACGCCATGCCCAGTTTCTAAACCGCGATAAAGCCCATAAAACTTTTATTACAATGGCCATTCCGCGTAAACACCACAAATCAATAAGAAAACGTTATGGGCACGCGAAAATCGGACGTTATAAAAACATTTTTTTAAGAAGGCAGCGGAGCTAAAATGGTCACATTTAGCAATTCCTCTCAATCATTTCAGCAAATGAACTGTCAAAAGTTAGACATGAATTGCAAGCAGACTTGCATTTTTCGATTTAAAAAAAATTAATCATAATATTATGATTCATAATATGATTCTCCAAAGCGACCATTTTAGTCCCGCAGGTCGCTGTAGCCCTGACGTCACAGCGACCCATGAGGATCTATTGTGACTCCTTCGCACTAGAGTATCATCCCCAACCCAATACTGCTCATAAATTGAACGATATGGTTGGGGTTGGTGCCACGAATTTCCTCTGTGGATGAGTATTCGTGGCGACCATAAGGGGCTTGTTTCTGCTCTGTAGTCTGTTTTCGTAAAATTTTCCGTGATGAAAAGTATCTTATGTTCTTTTCCGGGACTTAAGGCGTTTCCATACCAAATTTCAGCATAAAAGCGGTTCGGGTGTGAAAAAGTAACAATTAACAAACAAACGGACTCTCGCATTTATAATATTAGTAGGATTTTAGGCAGCCTTTAAGAGCTAGCGCGCACTACGACTTTTTGCCGCGCGATTATTTTAGCGACCTACAAAAATTCAAATAAAATTACACTTTATGATATAGGCTATATTTATTATTATTAAACTTATATTTTCTACCGACACTGGTCTAGCAACCCATGCCGCCGCTGCTTTTCAGTGGCGTAGAGCAAAATGAAACCTATAGCCTATGTCATAAAGTGACATTTTATTTGAATTTTTGTAGGTCGGTAAAATAATTGCGCGGCAAAAAGTCGTAGTGCGCGCCAGCTCTGAAACTGGATATTTTCTAAAGTTACGGCGACCGAAACTCTATAGCTGCTGGTCGTTCTTACCTTTATAAGGGTCATAATATAAAGAAAAACATTCAGCTTTTATAAAATAACGAAGGTTTGGCTGCCGTTAGCTCCTTATACCTACTCTATTGGAACAGAAAGTATTTTAGTTATCAATTACAATAATAATAAATAAAATAATAAATAAAAAGCCTTTTTATTTGCTCCAAATACTAATTTAAATTACATAATATTTTAAATTTGCAATTATGATGAAAAATTTCGTTTACTACATTCCATGGATATCATATTCTACATCAATTTAATAGCATATTTAATTATTAATGTTAAAAGTACAATTATTGTTTGTATTTGCAATTATAAAATTTTATCTTTAGCAATGTCACAAAATATAACAATCAAATGTCTAAATTAATATTTCTAATATAATTATCTATTATGTTACATACATGTTACATAGTGATTTATTTGTTTGGAACCCCCGTTTGGGTAAAGGCCTCCTCCAAATTTGACCACCACTCCCTGTCTTGTGCCACATCTATCCAGTGTCTGCCGGCCACTGCTCGTACGCTGTCTGCCCATCGTTTGTGGGGACGTCCTGGTCGGCGTTTCCCTGATCTAGGTCCGTGCCATGCAGTAACCGACTTTGTCCACCTGCCGTCTTTGTATCGTGCAATATGTCCTGCCCACCTCCATTTGAGTTTTAGTGCGTGATCTCTGATATCCCGTAGTTGGGTCTGATCTCTAATGAAAGTGTTTCTGTACTTATCACTTAGCTTTATCCCAAGTAGACTTCGTTCCATGGCTCTTTGGCAGATTTGGATCTTTTTCGTATTTTGTTCAGTAAGAGACCATGTTTGGCAAGCATAAGTTAGTGTTGGTAGAATACACGCATCCATAAGATCTTTTTTATATTTTATTGGCATTTTGGACTTAAAAATATGCTTAAGGCTCCAGTAGCGGTTCCATGCAATAGACATCCTTCTCTCAATTTCTTTACCATCTGTATCGTGAAATGATATTAGTTTTCCCAGATAAATATATTCTGCGACGTAGGCAATTTCATGGTCGTCTATTTTTACCTGCTTCTCTACATAGTTAGTCATTATTTTTGTTTTTTCAAAGTTGATTTCTAAGCCGACTTCTTTACTATTTCGATGCAGAGTATTGAGCATTTCCTCTATCTCTGATGCATCGTTTGAAAAAATCACGATGTCGTCTGCGAATCTCAGGTGACTTAGATATTTGTTGTTTATGTTTATGCCAGATTCAGCCCAATTCACCTGCTGTAAGATGAGTTCCAGTACGGCTATAAAAATTTTTGGAGATAGAGGGTCACCTTGTCTTGTGCCTCTACATATCTCAAAGTACGGCCCAGTCCTGTCAAGTTTGATTCGACTTTTACAATTGTTATAGATGTTCATGATTATGTGGATATATGTCTCGTCAATTCCATGATATTGTAGAGCACTAGCAATCGATTGGTGCGAAATAGTGTCGAATGCTTTCTGATAGTCGACGAAAGCCAGATATCAATTACAATACACGAATAAAATAATCGGCCAAGTGCGAGTCTGACTCGCGCACGAAGGGTTCCGTACCGTTGCTCTATAAGCAAAAATAGGCGAAAAATTGTGTTTTTGTATGGGAGCCCCTCTTGATTTTTTATTTCATTTTAATATAATTCTTAATTGAAGTAGACATAATATAATTAAGGCCTTTGTGAAAATATCAAGTGCCTACCTGTTGCCATTATTGATGTCGAGCAAAAAAGGCCAAAAAAATCACGTTTGTTGTATGGGAGCCCCCTTTAAATATTATTTTTATTTTGTTTTTAGTATTTGTTGATATAGCGGCAACAGATATATTATTATACACAATCTGTGAAAATTTCAGAAATCTAACTATAGCGGTTCTTGAGATACAGCCTGGAGACAGACAGACGGACAGACAAACATCGAAGTCTCATGAATAGGGTCCCGTTTTCACCCTTTGGGTACGGAACCCTAAAAAGGAAAACTAAAAAGAAGACAGTCCTTCCCATTTTGTCCAGACATGTTATATACGCCTACTTGACAATTTTTGGTATGTGATTCACTTTTCTAAATAAAGCTCTCCCGAACAGCTATTTGTTTCTATTATTTGCTAACCAGTGACCTTCGGAAGGTCAGGAAAAGGTTATATTGCAATATGTTACAATGTAGAGTTGGGAAGTTTAGATCTGGCACAAAGAAAATAAATATTTTTAAGAGAATTAGCAGAAAACAGTCAGTGGCAGTCTGCCATCGTGCGTTTTTCGCGTACCTAACTTTCTGCCGCGCAAAAATTAGGTTTATTGTATGGGATTGGGAGCCCCCTTAAAGATTTAATTTATTTTGGTTTTAGTATTTGTTGTTATAGCGGCAACAGCCAACAGATATACATAATATGTGACAATTTCAACTCTCTAGCTAAGTAGCTATCACGGTTCCTGAGATATAGCCTGGAGAGTGGAGACAGACAGACGGCCAGACATACGGACAGAAATCGAAGTCTCAGTAATAGGGTCCCGCTTTTACCCTTTGGGTACGGAACCCTAAAAAATTGCCCAATTCAATGCCAGTTTTTTTTTATGAAATAAGGAGGCAAACGAGCAAACGGGTCACCTGATGGAAAGCAACTTCCGTCGCCCATGGACACTCGCAGCATCAGAAGAGCTGCAGGTGCGTTGCCGGCCTTTTAAGAGAGACTATGGTAATAGGGGAGGGTAGGGATGGGAAGGGAAGGGAATAGGGTAGGGGATTGGGCCTCCGGTAAACTCACTCACTCGGCGAAACACAGTGCAAGCGCTGTTTCACGCCGGTTTTCTGTGAGAGCGTGGTATTTCTCCGATCGAGCCGGCCCATTCGTGCCGAAGCATGGCTCTCCCACGTAAACTGTGTCACTAGACATTAGGGTGCGGTTGCTAAAAGTTATTGCTTTTTGTCATGTCTACAGATTCTATCGGCATACATGCCCGACGTCTGTTGTCGAATTTGATAAATGACGTGGAGCAACTGCGATACCAATACGATCACTGCTCCGTGGAGAATACTAAATCTGTATAACTGTATACCAGAGGTTCTCAAAGTTTTTTGGTGGCGAAACCCTTTAAAGAAGTCTCTTTTTGACGGACCCCCCAAAAATGAATGATGTATCTTTGATCCTAGGAATAGGTCCGATGTTTCCTAGTTTCCTCGGTGAAAGATTAACATCTTTTCAGATATCAAACAACAAAGTTCTCCCGCGATGCGTACAAAGTTACAAACTATAAAACGGCAGTTTGTATGGAACATTTCGGGAAGGTCTATTTTATGACATTTTTGAATTGTGTCAACTTGGAAAGTTTTTAAGCTAACAAAGTAATTGTTTCACCTATGTTTCTATTTTTTTATTGGCCCTATATATCACCAACGAGAAAAAAATAGTCATCATGCCTATTGTCTCTATACGTGTGTCTGATGTCTCTCAAAAAACAATTTATAGCACACTTTGAGAATGACTGCTCTATAGTAAATCTGTATAGTGTATACTTACTAGTGTACTCTTTACTCCGTTCTGATTCACTTTGATCTAGATGTAAACAATGTTGTCCGGGGCTGTAGGTATAATGCTACTAATATATAATATAGTAATAATAATATAATATTAATATATTATTAATATGTATGGACGCTTCACACCACGTCAGTCTGGTCCCGTGCTAAGTACCTGAAGGACTTATGTTACGGGTACCAGACAACGGGAATATATTTAATAATTTTATAATATTATACGTATATATTTAAGATTTTTATTATACGATACACATATTTAAAATACACATCCATGATCCAGGAACTTTGAAAACTTTTTTGTTCCGTCGGCGGGATTCGAATCCGCGGCCCCCGGCTTGAGCTACCAACAGCCCACCAACTGAGCCACAGAGGTCGTCAAATCGTCGTAAATAGGATAATATCAATTTCACGCTAAAGGCAGCACCAGTAGCTCTACCATGAGTTTAAAGCTATAGTAATTATCGATACTCGATACCGACTACGTTAATATTTAGTATGGTGATTTTAGTTTCGCGAGTAACCACTAGAGGCGCTGTAACATTTGCCATACTAAAAATTTACAGTAGTCGGTATCGAGTACAAAAAAACTATAGCTTTAAACTCATGGTACAGCACAGACAGTAAACAAAAAGTTTTGTTTGACGTTCGACAACATTTCTGTCAATTTTCTGACATGACGTGTGCAACATGTCGGATTATAGTCGGGTTATTTACTGTATGTGCCAGTAACGCCCTCTGCTCCGGCCTTTGCATAATCAAATGTCGCTTTTTAATTAGGACGCACAATGCTTTCATCTTTATTTTTTCAAGTTTTGATTTTCGTTTTATCGAATTAATAAAAAACGGAGCTCACGTAAAATTGATGCTTGTGCCCGTTTCCCTCATTTAGGTAGCGTATAACTATACAAATTCCGCTCGTCTTTGTGACTTTTCCGGTATGCCAAAGACGTGTATACTTTGTTTTACTATTCTCTATGTAAACTCTACTTTTATTAATAAGGGAAAAATTGTTATTTTGCTATTGTAACCTTTATTTTATTAATATGGGTAAAAAATCCAAGTTCTACCCTAACTAGCTGTCATGTACAAAACAATCACTTTCAGGTGATCGAACTTACAGAAGCCATTTTTTGTTACATAACACGACACTATGACAAATTGAGTAGGTATCCATTACGACAGATGTCGTATCCCGCGCTACCCATTATCGGAAACCGATCTTTTTATCAATACCAGCATTAATTTGTTCTAACATCCTTTGTTTAGCGGGAAAATGATATCCGCCATTTTAGTTGGAGGATGTGTCATTGTGTTCGAAATTCGAAATTCTATATTTTTAAGTTTATTGTTTGTGGTCATGTCTCTTGTTGCGGAAATGATTTTTTTTAAATGAAAAGTCTATTTTAAGTTGCTAACGACAACAAACCCATTATAACTTCCACAGACGATAGGTACCTACTATTATTGCAAGTGTTGTGCTCTACGTCTGTGAAACTTTATCTAAATAATACGCGTACAATCTAAATCGACTTGATGTTTTATACAAATATCTCAGTAATAACCATTTAACTTCAATCTATTTTTGGAGAATTCATTTTTAAACGTAGATGTTTTGAGTCGTTTTATACCACGAGCGTTTAAAGATAGCAATCGTTTCCAAATTAAACCATAAAAGTAATAAAAAGTTTAAGTAAGTATAAATATTATTTTAGTTTTATACACTCAGAACTTTAAATCGCAGTCTGAGAAACTAATTATAAAAAAATAAACCTGTCAACATTTGAAATATGGAACGGTTTTAAAACTACACAGAGATAGCATAGAATATAGATCATAGACATAATATATACTGTCGTAAAGACCACCTGACAACTCGAAAATGCGTGACCATTTTTGATCTGTCAATGTGTGCGTGTGCTAGTGATGTATATTTTACTATCGATAGTATAGTATTTTGCTATCGATAGTTTAGTCCGTTCGAGTTATTTTACCTGAGTTTCTATAAGAAATAAATAATATGCAACTTTGATAGATTTGTATTTCAAATTAGGTATCATAAATTTTAATTGGCAAAAAAAGGTGACGATTGAAAAGTAGATACACATTTTCTTTTGGAATGATTTTTCAATCGTCGGATATGTTATGACATGAGGTTCTTATAGGGGTAAATAATTTACACTTAACACATTATAAAGTTACTTATTTATTACTCAGGTAAAATCTATCTGGTAAATCAGTCCTTACATTGAAAGTAAACGTTGAAAGTAAACAACACACATAGTATATTATATTTTATTCTTAAATTAAATACATATTATAAAATATCATAATATTTTATTACAATTATTTTGAACCGACTTCCAAACAGGAGGAGTCTAGACGTTCGCCTGTGGATATATTTTTATGTATGTTCAACGATTACTCCGCCGTTTATGAACCGATTTTCAAATTTTTTCTTTTGCTGTACATTGTATTGTTCCGAGTAGGTATCATGTTCACAAAAGTGGTGGTCTGGTGATGGAAACAATGAGAAATCGAAGTGACTCCTTGATATTCAAATGGGAACATATGGTCCCAGAAAACGTTCAAAATCTTTCGATTAATAAATTTAAAAAAGTAGTCAAAGAACGTTTTAGTGCCAAAGCCAAAATGATTTCATAATTGATGGCACATCTTGGGAGTAGAATGCTGAATGACTGCTTGCAAGGCTACTTCTACATGACTTACAATTATTATGTATCTATCTATGTTTACATTGTATAATTTTTAGTTACAGCATTGTAAATTTTGTTTTAAAAGATTATTTTTTTCTCACTTTTTTTGGTAAAAAGTGGGCGTGCGAGTTTCTTACGCCGGTTCTTCTCGTCGGCTTAGTTACCGAACCGGTGGTAGGCACCATGTATTCTGAAAATATATTTTATTTTAGATTTGTTCAGAAATAAAGCAATTTTGATTTTGATTTTTTAAAACACCAACTGTAAGTATAGAAAACGTTAAGGACAGTTAAAATGAGTAAAATTATTATTTTTAAACAAAAAATTAAAACCGACTTCCAAGGCAATGACAATAGTAATATTATACTTAAATGAACTAAAAAGTATTAAATAATTCTTATTCTGTACTCAGTATTAATTCTGTTCTCAATCTTCATTATTTTGCAATCGGTACCAGCTAACCTAATCGCCAGTTCTCTGACAGAATAGGTATAACAGCAACTTATATACTTAGGACTGGTACCGACTTCAAAATTATGAAGATTGAGTACAGAATAAGGATTATTTAATACTTTTTAGTTCATATAAGTATAATCTTAAGTGAACTAAAAAGCATTAATTGCTTATGATTGCTTATTTTTAATAATTGCTTCAGTAACAAGTGCAACAGTATGTCAAACTTACTGGCACAAATAAAGTTGGGATAGCTCCTTTAACCAAAATAGTATTTATTCTAATTTTTCTTTAAAAATTTTCAATGAAATGTTTGCTACATATTGTTGAATTTTTCTTGGGATTCCAACCAACACGCCCAATTAATTTCAGCCATTTTCCTCTTATTAGAGGATCTTGAGGGAATCTGTAAAACAAATGATTATGATATATAAATATAAACCTTCCTCTAGTTTTAGAGTCACTCTATATTATAGTAGTTATATTATATTAGCTATATTATACTATACTATATTATATTAGTTAAAATAAGATAAATTGTCCTTTTTAGTCCGGCCGCACATTTTCCGAATTTCTGATCACAAAAATTCGGACGCCCCGCCCCGCTCATACATTTTGACACGTCAGAAATTCTTTTAGTATGATGGGTCTACAACAAAATGTATGAACAGAGTGCGTTCCGCCGGGCGTCCGAATTTTTCTGATCAGAAATTTCGGATAATGTGCGGCCGGGCTTAAGGTGATAAATATAAAGATAAATGATTTTTATTTTAGATTTATGTTATTGTAAAATATCGATAAGCATATCGATAAATTTGATTCAAGCACTAGCGTATATGTAAGAAATTTTGATGAAAAATTTTTCTTCAAAATTTGTGTAATATAGGAACAATAGTACCTTTAGTTACGCAAAATATGAAAGTAAAAGGGAGGATTCACAATATTTTATTTGAAATAGAGAACTAAAGACCAGAATATAGCAAAAATAAACACATCGTAGCAATTAGGACATGAAGATTAATTACGGGTGAAATGTATATTTTTCAGGATTATTCCTATGATTTACACTGCAATCACTCACAGCACAAGTTATTATTGTTATATATAATAGTATTTGTTGAAAATAACATACGATTTAAATAATAAATTGCAAATACCGAAAGGGCATAAAAACGATTGACGACTTTTGACGACCTGTCAAATAAAAGTTGTTACAATTTTCATTAGACTGCCTCTCTCTTTTCATCTTGTTATAATTCCATAAAGGATTTTCTTCTCTCTCGCACTCTTTGTTGGTCTTTAGCATTATAGGTTTATGATATAGATAGACCCAGGAATGGCGAACCTTTTCGTATCAACGTGCCCTTTTCTGAAGAAGTCATTGCCATGCTATTCATGCCGTTTATGCCATCATGCCATTAGTCAAATATTTTTTTGTCATTCAGTGCTCCAAATTTTCTGTCACGTGCTATAACTGGTGGCACGCGTGCAATTGGTTCGCCATCCCTGCCATAGACATTGCGTCACAAATTCTAAATTCAAATAAATCTCCATACAGCGTTATTTATTACTTGAAAACAATGGCGTTACACGAATGCGTTTAACGGCCCACACTTCATAAACCAGGGAGGCGTTACTCCCATATTGTTCTAGTTTGTCAACTCGATCCTTCCAAAATGTCCTGAATTTGTTTAACGGCCAGAATCGGGTTAATGGCGGATCATAAAGTGTGCGGTTTGAAATGTCATGTTGACGCGTATAGATCTCCTCATTATGTCAATATGTCAGTGTTTATATAATAGCGTTATAGTTTAAATACAAGTAGGTTTTGGCGCTTTGATGACGTCATGGGGGCGTAGAGTAGAGACCATAGGCGCAACAAGAGGTCCATACATACTTATATTGTGCTAATATTATGAATGCGAAAGTGTGTCTGTCTGTCTGTTACCTCTTTACGCCCAAACATCTGTGGGAATATGCGTGGCCGCCACAAAGGAAGATCTTCCGACCGAGTGAGGTGTTATGCTCGGTCAGGCCGAAGCCCTCATGATACATCTCAGCTGTCGTATATAAACCGTCGCGCTCAGAAAACTTCGATAGCGCGATGCAGGAATGTTAGGCGAATTGTGGGTATTTGACGTTTGGCATGGATATATTTTGAGTAACGGGAAAGGACATAGGATACTTTTCATCCTGGAAAAATGTACGGTTCCTGCGCTATAAACGAATTTTAGCGCAACAGAGTTGCGGGCGTCATCTAGTTAACAATAATCCGTTAAAAACAACAGGGAAGAGCAGAAAGAGTGGTAGAAATAACTTCATCTCTTACAACCTTCAAGAAAAGAGCGTATTCCCTCTTAAAAGGCCGGCAACGCACCTGCAGTTCTTCTGATGTTGCGAGTGTCCATGGGCGACGGTAGTTGCTTACCATCAGGTGACCTGTTTGCTCGTTTGCCCCCTTATTTAATAAAAAAAAAACAACGCACCGTGCTACTCTACATTCAAAGTTGGACTTCATCTTACGACTTTTCGATCAGGTCTAGCTAGTATCCTGATGCGAGTTGAACATATTTTACTATCCCAAAAAGTGCACAACGCTTAAGAAGCTACAGTCTGTCAAGAAAGTGAAGAAATTAAAAAGTGGCAACATCGTATTGACATCCCTTTTTTCTTAGAACGATTTGAAAGGGATGACACTACGATGTTGCCACTTTTTAATTTCTTCACTTTTTTTACAGACTGTACGAAAACAATGGCCACAGATTAAAGAGTAAACAGAAGAAACGCAAAGGTCGGAACTCGGAGCAGAAGGCGCTTCTAGCACGCAAATTCCCGCGAAAAACCATCTGGTTTTAACTGGTTCCGGTATGGAGGTTGAAATAATAAAAGATTAATTATAACAATAACACTGTTGTACTGGTCACAATTAGCTAGATCCAGAAAATCCATTCTTAGAACAGTTCTTGGCTCTAGCCCTTAATTTGCTAATAAAAACTACAAAGACACTAGTCCATTGAAATGTTACATGAGCTTTTCATTTTTAGAGGACGCAATTTTATTTTTGGGATATGTGGAGGGGTCAATAGAAGCTTAGCCTCAAGTTTGTGGGGTCGCCACCCTTGTACCCCGGCCACCATCTTGAATCACTCAGGAATAGCGCGGTATCACTAGCTATTGTCTGAGGTAATGTTTTTGTAAAATGTATTAAAAAAGTTAAAGACCAAAAAAGGAAATTTAAAAAATCACACTTTTTTGCTTATAACTTTTTTAATTTTAAATTTAGGGTAAAAAGTTATATTATATGTATAAACAATAAATATATTTGTAGGCAAAATAATTTACAACAAATTATGATTTTACAATTTTTTTTGTAAGACGTACAGTTTAATATAGTTTCCGAGATATCGCAAAAATAGTGTTGTCACCACTTTTTCCAAGATGGCGGCCGGGGGACAAGAGTGTCGACCCCACAAGCTTGAGGTAAAGCTTCTATTGACCCCCTCCACATATCCCAAAAATAAAATTGCGTCCTCTAATAAATGCAATATTAGGTTCTTAATTGTAACATTTCAAATTGTAACAGATATTGTTCAGAATAATTTTTTTCGAATATTTTTTCAAATGTACCATAGAAGAAATTGATTCTTAGGCAGTTGACGGACCTACGGTTTTTGGTCGAGTTGTGTCAATTCAATATTAAGAACTGTATAGTTGTAATCTGCCAGCAGGGTTTGACATAACACGACCCAATTTACATAGGTCCGCCAATGTTTAGTCCTTGCCTGGTACGTATGACTGGTAGTATGAATTAAAGAAAAAAATATTTTTCCAGCTTATTTCTTGTTTATGGTAGGAAGTTTTTTAAAAAGTCTGAAACAGTCCGCAGACAATAAAACAAAAACAAAGAGGTTCGTTGCACGCGATCTAATATCAAAAAGTACCAATAAAATATAAAGTTTTCCCTTAAAACATGTGTCCTCACGATTTATCTATAATATTTAGAACATATTTTATAACCGAGTGAAAGTATTCACATTTTTTATCCATATTTGTTAAAATGTCAAATTTCAACTCTATATGTGTGTGATAAGGTAGAGTTTCCGTTGTAGAGTGTAGGCCATAAATCTTCCTTTGACACATCAAAAGAGGAATGACTTGGCCATAGAAAATGATTGCAATAGAAGTGGCTGAAGAATATTGAAAAGAAGTCATCAGTATGAAAGTTCTTAGAAACCAATGGTGTTGTAATGTGGTGTATCTAGATGTTGCCTGTATCTTCTGTTATCGCGAGAACCGCACATTTTTCTGTGATAAAACCTATCATTTGTCTTTTGCCAAAACTTAAAGTATTCCTGTAATAAATTTTATTATGTTCTGTTCAGTGGCGTAGGTGTGAAGAGGTCAGTTTTGCGCATCTATTTATAAATTATTCAAACTATTTCACTTCACATACAAATATTTTCGTGGTGCAAATGAAACTAAAGAATCATGGCCAAATTTGTATAGGAGCTGGACTCGACTTTTATTTTTGATGTCCCAAAATAAACTATAGTTAGATTTGGTTGTTCTTATGCTCTAAACATAATTCCGTTTGAGAATTATGTCTAAATAGCCACGATTTTTTATAATAATTAATAACGTTTACAATTATTTTGAGGTTAGACTTAAGAACTACCTTTTTCCCGATTGCGGTGTGGCCTACAAGTGTATATTCGGCGATCTCGTTTCTAATTATTTCAATTTTTCCTAGAGTATTACCCAAATAATAGAACGAATGCGAATGATCGCCGGCTGTCAGAACATAACGAAACTAAAATATATTGATCTTTTTTTGTGGCTATTTATAGACACATTTCTAATGATTTTCGATGCCTTAAAATATTAGGGAATTTTTGATACTAATGGCATATCGGGACGCCACCGCCCACCTGGTACGATTTGGCCATTGTTCTTTCGTTAACTAATTATTGCTCTCTACTACGTACTCAGAGACATTTAATTATGCTTAACCTACAATTTAATGAAGAGTTTGACAGATAATGTATGGGGCTTATGTCAAAATTTTGAATTAATACATTCAAGTAATTAATGTTCCACTCTGAGTGCGGCAGTTAGATCTTTTAAACTACCCGATTTTCATAAATAGAATTTAGAGTAGAAATTCGCTTATTACGTCGAAATTACACTCTTTGGTGCGATAAAAACTACTGTTATTTACACTTTAAATACATATCTCAGAGTCAGACATACACACTTACGAATTTATATTAAATCGAGATGACGCCCGCAACTCTGTTGCGCCAAAATTAGCTTATCACGCGGGAACCGTACATTTTTCCGGGATAAAAAGTACCCTATGTCCTTTCCCGGGACTTAAAGTATCTCCATACATTCAGTAAAACGTTCAGCAGCTTAGGCGTGAAGAGTAACAGATAGACAGACGCATTTTCGCATTTATAATATTAAATATAGATTGCCTAAAGAAACTTTCAAGCGCCATTTCTATAATTTTAATTCTACATCCTATACGTCTCATATGGACAGTAGCATCTATAAGCTTTCATGTACAGATTAAGCTTGTCTGTAAGCTTAGGTCTAATAGCCCAATTCTAGAGTTCACTGTCTCTAGTCTAGAAAACGCTAGACCAAAAGTTAAGTTAGCGGTCAAGTGGATTTGAGTAATTAATGATTTAAGTTAGACTTAGATTTAGACTAAATTAAAGTTGATTTATCAAAATAGTGCGGCTTTGATATGGTTTAGATCTACGAGTATGGTTTAGATGCAGTCTAATATAATGGAAACTATAAAATGTTGTTCTCATAAAATGTTAAACTCACGTGTGATATAGAGAATACTATTTCGTTTTTTAATCATAACTGTATCGAAAAATCATTATTGTTTGATTAAGAGGAGTCCACACCGCCGTTTTTCCTGAATATACATATATGGCCACTATTAGCATGTCCCTATGTTTTCTTTTTTTTCATAATTTTATTATTAATAAAGAAAAGAACGTCCAAAAACCTAAAAAAATGGCAAGATTTTCCTCTGTGTTCAAACACCCAGAAAACAAAACTGGCTAAAATATACAAAAAAATAAAATGAAACATAGGAACACAGCTCAAGCCTTGCTTTAATTCTTAATGAAAAAGTACTTAAATCGGTTAAGTTTTGGGGAAGGAATTAGCGGACAACGAATCGAAGATTTTCTGTTCTTTTATAAGAACTTTTGTCGTGTTGTCTCTATCGCGACTAGACTAGACTTGAGATTGGTGAGACAGCAATACATTTTCAAATAGCTATTTTCAATTTCTATCGCCCCTGGTGTATCCTCTTAAGAATTAAGATAGAAGGAGCGGGGTACGATACAAGCTCCAAAAACCAGTCGTTTACGTTTGACGTAGAAAATACTATTTTGCTTGACTCTACGCTTATCAGTTATCACATACGGTTTTGCTCGATCGAGCAATCAGAATTGCTCGATAGTTTTATTCTAAATCGATATATTTAATTCCATCGAGCTGGCTCGATGCGAGCCTTCGAGCTGTGAGTTTTGGAGTCCACACAGTAATTATTACTCGATCTGGAGTAAAACTATCGAGCAAAACCGAATGTGAGTACTTAGCACTGGATCAAAGTTGTATTAATGTTGGATTAAAATAGAGCTACCCCTCTGACGCATAGCCGTGAGTCAATATGTACAAAACGATCGCTTTTCCGTTTGTCCGCATGAACTATGACAGACAAAGGATTGTGTTGACTTTTTAAACTCGGAAAATTCTAGTTTCCAATATGCGGTCTGGAAATAGAATCTATCGGTTATTTTTTCTTCGCAATGTGCATGATCAAGCAGAATTGTAATTTAATTTATGTACTTACTAGCTGTCCCAGCAAACGTTGTTTTGCTATGTAAAGTATTTCGCCCATATTATTTTATTGAAGTGACTAAATAAGTATATCACTATTGCAACGTCCATCGCTATCCCGTCGCAATGGTCGCCGTCAGTCTCGAGTTGTAATAATTTACTAAATAGTAATGCACGTGGCACCATGTGGCACGGTAGTTCACGGTACGTTGTCGTGACGTGAAAGTTTACGTCAACGCAACGTGAAAATGCACGTCACGGTGTGGCAACATGGTACGTCACCATGCCTTGTAAAACTGCTACATTCTTCACTACTGAGATATACTAGATAGACTAGATAGACTAGATAGACTAGATAGACTAGATAGACTAGATAGACTAGATATACTAGATAGACTAGATAGACTAGATAGACTAGATATAGACCGCACAATACGTATTTTGCTTTTGCTATTGTTAAGAAGACAGAGAGAGAGATTTAAGAAAAAAAAAGACGTAAAATGTTGCTACACCGTGACGTGCATTTTCACGTTATGTTGAAGTAAATTTTCACGTCACGTCAACGTACCGTGCCACGTTACCGCACAGTTCCACGTTGACGACGTCGTGACGTGGAGATGTGAATAGGCTGTATGTCAAACGAGATCTCTTCTAATTCAGTCTAATCGTTAGTTCTGTTTACTCTGCCTCTACACAGTCAGTGTTCAGTAACTTACAAACTTTAGTTCTTTACTGAAAAATTGCTGTCTGAAATTATTATGACTATGATTACAATTACGTTTTTTCAATATAAGTGTTTTTAGGGTTCCGTACCCAAAGGGTAAAAACGGGACCCTATTGCTAAGACTTCGTTGTCTGTCCGTCTGTCTGTCTTCAGGCTGTATCTCAAGAACCGCTATAGCTAGACTTCTGAAATTTTCACAGATTGTGTATATCTGTTGCCACTATAACAACAAATACGGTCAAAAACAAAATAAAATTAATATTTAAGAGGGGCTCTCATAAAACAAACGTGATATTTTCGGCCTTTTTCGCTCTATATCAATAATGGCAAGAGGTAGACACTTGAATTTTTCACACATTTTTTGTTATATGTGTACTTTAATATTTTATAATAATATTATTAACATAAAATAAAAATTTTAGGGCGGGTCCCATACAAAAACACAATTTTTAGCCTATTTTTGCTCTATATCGGTACGGAACCCTTCGTGCGCGAGTCCGACTCGCACGTGGCCGATTTTTTATTATGTTTATAGTATCATAATACTAACTATAATAACTACAAGTGGCATATTGCAAGTGAACATCCGTTGTAGTACAATTTCAATAACCCAACAACTATTTAATATAAAATGTTGGTCGAACGAGTAGATCTAGGAAACCATAGACTGGTGTAATGGTGAGATTTTCAAGGCTTTTTCCTTGCTCATCCATACTTCCATACATCTATCTTCTATCTATCTATAATGCATGCAGGTAGATGTTAGGACGTAGGCATCCGCTAAGAAAGGATTTTGATAAATTCCAACCCCAAGGGGTTCAAATAGGGGATGAAACTTTGTATATAATAATACTTCTTAACGCGAGCGCAGCCGCGGGCAAAAGCTCGTAATATTATAAATGCGAAAATGTGTCTATCTGTTACCTCTTCACGTCCAAACCGCTGAACCGATTTTGCTGAAATTTGGTATGGAGATACTTTGAGTCCCAGGAAAGGACATAGGATACATTTTATCCCGGTCAAATGTACGGTTCTCGCGCGATTAACGAGATTTGACGCAACGAAGTTGCGGGCCTCATAATAATATAGCGTATTATACAGGATGTAAAAAAACTAAGTGATAATACTTTAGGGTGTGTATACTCTCCCCTGTATAGAGTTCACTGTGAAAGTAGCAGCGCTGAAGGAGCAAATTTTTTGTGATTGCAAGCGCCCAATAATAAAAATAGAAGTTACTCTTTCAGCGCTACTACTTTCACAGCGAAATCTTTACAGGAAACTCGTACACAGTTTTGTTAAATTCGGTACAATGTTACTTGCTATTATGGCTAATTTGTAAAGTTATTGGCACTTCTATTCCCCCTAGTCTATGTCAGCAGCTGCTAGGCTGGCTAGGATAACAGGACGTTTATTAAAAATATCTTCTAAAGACTTTTATAAGAGAGAATTTAGCTTGAAACTTAAAAGAGGAGATATATTCTATAAATAGTATCTTTTAATTTTGATTCGCCTTTCCATCTATTATAGGGGGGAACAAAACTAAGTGATAATTACTTTAGGGTGTGTATGTGTTCGTTATATAGAGTTCACACTTCACTATAAAAGTAGCAGCGATAAAAGAGCAATTTTTTTCTACACTTTTGTATGGGGAAACTTATGACGCTGCGCGCTGGGGGCGGGCGCTTGCCCATACAAATCACAAAAAAAAATTGCTCTTTCACCGCTGCCACTTTTACAGTGAACTCTATATAAGGAAAACACAAGCTAAAGTATTTATTACACCCTGTACAGGTTACGTGAGTGGCTTTTCTATGGGGTAGTTATCAAACCGCCCCATTCGTGCCAATTCATGACTCTACCCGTTTTAATCTATCCTCTCAACGATGTTATAATTGACAAGCAATGATCGGGGTCGGATTATCGATATCGCGCCCACCAGCCCCAATTTAAGCCACAAACTTGTCTAAATCCGCCACTGATAAGACAGGGTGTCACACGGACATGCAATGAAGATAACGATTCAAAACTTTTTTAAATTTAATTTCCAAATTGCGTTTAGTTAAGTGTACTTAACTTTAACACGTTTAATACTTTAACCATAATTTTGTAACTATAGGTCTACCAGAATCTAATGGCAAATTTTGATGGCAGATTTAAAACAAATATCCTTGACCAATGATGAAAAGCAGATATGTTACTACCGCGCGCGTTGTGAAGATTCAAATACGGCCCAATTGGGCCGTCTGTTGTTTAGTCTGCACTCTGCATCGAGCGCAGTCACGAACGTGCTGCGTCTTTTCTTACCTAAATAAATTAAAAATGACGTTGTGCGTGTATCGAACATGTACCAATTATGACTCGAAAGTAAACAAAACACATGGAATCTCTTACCACATGTCTTGATTGCAATAAATAGCTCGATTATTTACATTTTCAATTATTTTTTCGAACAATCTGGAAAAAATCGAATTTTCGTCATAGCTCAGGCGAAGAAAGAGACAGCGATACGATTCGACGTTTAAAAATAGAAGTGTCTCTTTTATGTAAATGGTTTTTCGTTTCTTTTGTTTCACTTATCTGTCAAATTTGTCAATGTTTGCAATTTTGAATTTGAAAATTGTTCGGAAGATATTTAAGCCGGAAAATAGTATGGATGTAACATATCTGTATAAGTAGAATATTATTGTCCTTGACCATTGGATTTTTTTTTATATTTGTACAGAATAAGTCGCTTTATGGAAAAAAGGATCAAAATATTTCATTGCAATTACCCCGGCTGATCTGTCTGAGCTTGACATAGCCCAACCAAATTAAGAAGGTCCACTGCCTATAAGTCAATTTCTCTAAAGGGACATGCAATCAAGATAAGGCCATTCCTAATGATCCGATGTCCCCAGAATGGGACAAGTTCTAATTCAATATTTCCAAACTTTGGGAAACACTTTTCCTGGTGACACTTTGGGAAACTATTTATATTAGATATACACGAGAAATGAGAATCGATATAGAGTGAAGGCAGTGATTCAAAATACAATTAGGGTCTACACAGACGGACCGCATTTCAACTGCAATCCATCCGCAAATTGCAGTTCAAGTAAAGTTTGAATGCAGTAGACACGACTGCAATACGACTGCAATAGAACTGCAAACCAAACAGTTCACACGACTGCACGCTGACTACAACTGAACTGCAATCCGACTGCGCGTTTGGTTTGCAGTTCAGTTGCAGTCGTGTCAACTGCATTCAAACTGCACTTGAAATGCGGTCCGTCTGTGTAGACCCTTACTTATTGTAAAAATTAACTAGTGACAAAAGCATAATAGACATAACTACCAAAAGAGTGACAATAATAAAATTAGGGCTGACTAACAACTCCGTTGCACTATTAAAATTCGTTTATAGGACGGGAACCGTACATTTTTCCGGTAAAAAAAAACCGGCCAAGTGCGTGTCGGGCCACGCGCAATATAGGGTTCTCTAGTACCGCTAGTCTATATATCTATATACATAAAAATGGATTTTTAATTGTGTTAGTCGCGCTAAAACTCGAAAACGGCTGAACGGATTGGGCTGATTTTAGTCTTAAAATATTCGTATAAGTCCAGGGAAGGTTTTACAGTGGCACGAAGTTCACCGGGACAGCTAGTTTTTGATAATTTTTGTATGGTCATGGTTCCTTCTTGACAACGGAACCCTAAAAAGTATCCTATCTCCTTTGCCGGGACTCAAAGTTTCCCCATAATAAAAAACAGCAAATTTGGTTTAGCAATTTGGGGGTGAAGAAGTAACAGACAGACAGACACACTTTCGCATTTTTAATATTAGTACTAATATTAACTAATCTTAGGCGTGATAAAAGTAAGTATGATATTCCGATTCTCGTGTCGCGATATTTGTTGCCAAACTCTTTCGAAAAGGCTTTACCGATTTTGATAAAATTTTGGGCTTATCCAGAAAGTCTTAGCCCTGAGAATCGGCCAAAATCTATTTTTCATACTTACCCAAAAATTACCTACTTATAGAAAGCCAAAAAAGTATATTTGTAAGAAAAATAATCTCTACTTACTTTTTTTTTATGAAATAAAGGGGGCAAACGAGCAAACGGGTCACCTGATGGAAAGCAACTTCCGTCGCCCATGGACACTCGCAGCATCAGAAGAGCTGCAAGTGCGTTCCTTCTTCCTTCCCTACCCTCCCCTATTCCCTTCCCTTCCCTTCCCATCCATACCCTCCCCTAGTACTCTATTCCCTCTTAAAAGGCCGGCAACGCACCTTCAGCTCTTCTGATGTTGCGAGTATCCATGGGCGACGGAAGTTGCTTTCCCATGGTTTTGAGATTTTTTGTCATACAATAAAATGTTGTTTCAAGCTCTTTCATTTGGTATAATATTATGTCTCTACGTGCTACATTAGTGGGTACGAAATGCCCCTCCTTCTTTCAGCAAAAGCGGTTCAGCTATTTAAGCGTGAAGAGGTAACAGAGGTTAAGCCCCAATTTCACCAACGTCTGTTAGTGTTAACAGCTTGTTAAAATGTCATGTCTTCTCTTTCATTCATAAGAAAAACGAAAGAGGTAACGTGATACTAATTCCAGCGTTAACTTTAACGGTCGTTGGTGAAATTGGGGCTAAACATGCTAATGAGTAATGACGTTCAAATATCATCGTTAGAAACGTAATTTTGATGTAAAGCTTCCTGCTTTTACAGTAAACTCTAAGTCTGTGACTGTAATACATCTCTAAGTACATAATAACATTTTGTTTTGCTACAACCTGTAGGTACATTATGTAACTTAGCACTCTTAAGTATATTTTCGTCAAAACAAAATATTAAATCAGATGTTTTTATCATAAAAAACATCTTGACAAAGACATCAAAAGAGTTTTATTAATATGTAATAGCAAGATGGCGACAAATTGTGTTTCGTTCGAAGATTTCAAGTAAAAGTAGTCAGGACTCAGAGGCTGGATATAAATCCATATAAATGCGTATAATGCGTCCGCGCGTACGAGCGGTTTGACCGCCACACCGCGAGATCACAAGCAATAGTATCAACTATCATGTAATGATTTATTTGACTGGCGCGCGGCGCGGACGCGCTGTCATTTATAGGGAATGCAAATCTCACGAGATTGGGGTTCAAGCGAGATCCCGCTAGTTTATGAATACAATACCGCGAGATCTCGCCAATTTCGAGATCTCGCGAGATTAGCAGTTTGGTGGTTTTTTTTGCAAATAATCACAATATTTGAATAAATTACGAAAAAAAGTAATAAATATTATAAGTATTATAAGATTAACATTCATTTTCACGTTTTTCTTCAATAGAATTTTATGCATCAAACATTGTTTGATGTATCTGTCTATAATTTATCTATAATACGCACAGTACTTTCAAATAACAAATGAAAGAAACAGCCAGTCTTCTCTTCTAATGCGCTTTTATAATTTTGGACGTGGCGGTAATATCGTGGACGTCCGCGGTAAAACGATAACATAGGGAAGTAAAAGGTATGGAAATATATGGAAACGCTTTTAAATTATCCGTCGACGATAACTTTTTAACGTGCACGTTAGAGGACATCACGACGTTTACACTTCTGAACCGCACAAAACGTCCGCGGTGCGTAAAATCAAAAGGGCATTTAACACCCAACGTTTTATCGTAGAAGCCGGCGTCCACGATAACGTAACGTCCAGAATTATAAAAGCGCACTATCAAACACAAATCTTTTAGTAATAAAATAGTTCTTTTATAACTAACAAAACAACGATAAGTCAAAATTCAGGACCTAGTTAAGAATCACAATTCACAGTGCACAGTTGCTTAGGCCAGCTCCTCTTTATTTTGACTCCGTGATCGCAACTCCGTCCGTGTCAGTCCGCGCTTCAAATAAGACGTTTTATGCTCAAGTGCAATCTCGTCAAACTCGCGAGATTTCGCCTTTATTTCGTCCGAGATCAATCTCGCTAAAAAAGGCCGAGATTTTCATTTTAAATTCAACATATTTCCTACTCCCGTGAATTTTTTCACATTTCCAGAAGCTTTAGCTGGTAGTGGGGGGGGGGGGGGGGGGGGACGTGGACGCGAAAAAAAAATTCATCCCCGCTTGATGTGTACGGAAGGTACTATAAAAAAAATATTTTTTAAGATTTCATGTAAGTACCATTTTGTCGGGATGATTAATATGTGCATTCATGCCAAATTACAGCTTTGTAGGTCCTATAGTCTCTGAGCAAAACCGCGGACAGACATACGGACAGACGGACAGACAGTCGGACGGACAGACCGAAACTATAAGGGTTACTTGCTGACTACGGAACCCTAAAAAACGACGAAATTAAGCACTGGTTAAACAGTTCTGTATAAACAGACAGTTACACAAAACACGAACTTGAATGATCGATCAAAATTTGTTTCGAATCTTTACTAATATTATGAATGCGAAAATGTGTCTGTTATATCTTCAGTTTTCATGCTTAATAGACCGGGAGATGGTGACACAAAATTCTTGGCCATTTGTACAAGGACGGCGGTTCATCAGGGGTCTAATTACGTAAAGGCAAAAAGGAAAATGATGGTCATAGCGCTATGACCATCATTAGTATGGCAAGGTGAATTTCGTGAATGGCTACTCGACGATAATTAGCTATGCAAAAATTAGCCTGGTACAAATGGTTGAATTATTTTATTTAAATTAATGTATTCGCGTCAGTATGGCGGGCTGTAAGTCATACCCGAGAAGTATGGCATTATAGCTACCGCCTTCTTCTTTTCTTCTACCATCTGAAAATACAAGCATTTTTGTGGAACAAATCGTTCGACACTCGTTATTTATCCGACGCGTTTGATCCGCCATGCCAGTGCGAGCGCTATGACCATCATTTTCCTTTTTGCTTTAACGTTATTAGACGCCTGCAGAAGAACTGCCATCCTGGTACAAATGACCAAGAATTTTGTGTCACCATCTCCCGGTCTATAAAAAGCTGAACCGATTCAGAAATTCTGAAATTTGGTATAGAGATACTTTGAGAGACACGAAAGGACACAGGATAGTTTTTGCTGCCGAAAAATTTACCACAATTCACAGACATTTTTTATTCTTTCTCATTTCGACTTTGGCTCAAATGCCATGTCTAACACTTTTAGTCTATGGCTAGACACTTATTCCCTGTTAATCATGTGTAAACTAAATCCAGGATTGTAACAATAAATTACTGTTTATGAGGACTGTAACACATTGCCTCGCGTCTGTTATCGACTTTATCTAAGGCTGATTTCACATAAATTCATATAATTTTATAAACAACTAGCTGTCCCGGCAAACTTTGTTTTGCCATAAAATGATTTTCCCTGTTTTCCTGCTTTTCTCTTGAAGTTTTTTCTGAATTTTTTACTATAGACCTCACGGAGCCCGAGACCTTTCCGACGAATGTAAAACCGTGGAAATCGGTTCGTGCGTTCTGGAGTTATAGCGTCAGGAAGAAAAACCCGAATTATTTTTATATATTACGAGCTTTTGCCCGCGGCTTCGCTCGCGTTAAGAAGTATTATTATATTAACTTATAATAATACTTCTTATTATACAAATTTTCATCCCCTATTTGAACCCCTTGGGGTTGGAATTTATCAAAATCCTTTCTTAGCGGATGCCTACGTCATAACATCTACCTGCATGCCAAATTTCAGCCCGATCCGTCCAGTGGTTTGGGCTGTGCGTTGATAGATCACTATGTCAATCAGTCAGTCATTTTTGAGTTTATAGATTAAGATTATTATGTGTGTTTTCGACGTTGTAGGGATATATACAGAGTGTAACAAAACTATTTATAGTTTTATTACACTCTGTATATAATATACAGAGTGTAACAAAACTATATATACTAATAATACTTTAGGGTGTGTATGGATCCCCTGTATTGAGTTTATTGTGAAAGTAGCAGCGCTGAAATAGTAACTTTTTTCATCTATAAATGGAAAAATGCATGACGCGGGGGCGCTTGCCCACACAAATCACAAAAAAATTGCTCTTTTAGCGCTGCTACTTCACAGGAAACTCTATACAAGGTACACCGTACTCACCCTAAAGTATTATCACTTAGTTTTGTCACAGAATAGATAATGTTTAAGAGCTCACCTGACTCTAAAAATCAAACATCGTCCTTCTCTCTTCACACTCACGCCCGTCTTTCATATGCCAGGTGAAAAAGGACGGCGCGGAATCATCGCCGAGTTAGTTTTATTTGAATAAAAGACGAACTATAATGATTAAGAAAAAAGTGTTTTGAGCAAATTTAGGTTTTATCAATACCTTTTTAGATATTAAAAAATATAAAAGAAAAGACGGCAAACTTCGAAGATCCAAGCAAAAATGTGCCTAAAACAAGGTTTTTTGTAAAAAAGAAACTATCGAGCATTTTTTGAGTAATCGTGTTTTCGTCTTGAGCATTTAATCTTTATGAGCTGAAGTTACTTGTGTCATAAAATCAGTTTTCTAGACCTTACAGATTTTAAGATCTAGGTTAAAGTGTGTAGTCAAGTTAGGGTCATTTGGGCTCTTAATGTTTTGTTACACGTTGCAGTGGCATTTTATATAACATTTCGTTGGTCGCGATCGCTTTCCGCGAGAATCGGAAAGTTATCTTTAGGCTCTATTTAGAACTTTGCATTTGAGACTTAGGCACTACAGTTCTCGTCCAATTTGAAGACCTAATAATGTTATAACTAAGCAACTACATTTTAACATGTGCGTGTAAGGTCAAAGTAATTCCTCAATCGACATAATAATCGCACTGCATCTTGCATTTGCAGCCATAGAGATAAGAAACAGACAGCTAAGGAAGACAGACTCTTAGTAATAAAGATGGAGGTATCTGGTATTGATACCATATAATTGGTCACTGTTAAGCATTCGTGTATTAACCCAAAAAAAAAATTGATTTATGAATGCAGTCTTGTACTAAATGATCTAAATCCTAAAGAATATGACTTAATTTTTTGGTGGGATGATACACAAATTCTTAATAGGGTCCAATTAATATTATCGTCTTGAAAATTTATGCCTGACTGCTGTTTCGTTCGTTTTCGTTTCACATCTTCCGGCAATCCAGAAGTGCAACCTTTTTCTTGAGCCCTAGCCACAATTTAGCTTGACACATCCGACGCACCTGCGCGCCTTCTCGTAAAGTAGGTACTGCTATTGTTTTTAAGGGGTAATTTCTAAGAAGAATCCTATAAAAACGCCATTCATTGCTTCACTGCTCTTGACACAGTCTACCCTTGGGAGGTGCCCAAAATGAGTCAGCTACATCGACGTACCATACACAAGGACATCACATAGGTTTAATCCATTTAGGCCCAGTGGCGCCAGTTTGGGTTCTTGCTGTCGTCGTAAAAATGTTTTCTTTTTTTAAATACGAAGAATGACGGAGATAATATGATATTTAGAACTTAAAGCGTGACTGGCGCTAGTAGGAAATTTTTTTTTCGTCGGGAAATGCAAATGGCGCAAATGGGCCTAACCGGATTTCATTCTTCTCCAAGTTAGAGTCGGAAGCAGTTTTAAGGTCACTTTGAACTGTGACGTCGCGTCGTAATATAAAGAAAGTTTTAAAATTTTTATTTCGTTATCTTTCTCATTGTTTTTAAAATAATTACCAAAGTGTTTAATCTTTAAAATCTATAGTATACTTACAAATTATATTGTGCTTTGAAGCTTGCGTTCACAAGTCGAATTGCATTTGACACTTTGCACAATGAACTTTGCATTGTGTTCTAAGTTGTGTAATATCATGATTACTTTTTGTAGCTATATAAAATTAAGGGACAAACGAGCAAACGGGTCACCTGATGGAAAGCAACCACCGTCGCCCATGGACACTTGCAACACTAGAATACTTACAGGTACCAGCCTTTTAAGGAAGAATATACTCGCTTCTTGACGACGTATTGGTCCGGAAATACTGCTGGCGACAGTTCGTTCCAGTGCTTGCGCCGATTTAATTGCAGTGTTGCCAGATGGTCTCCGCGCCATACCCCTGAACTAATTTGATTTCCCCCTAGAAATCCCCTAGATTACTTTTTCTTTTAATATTCAATAAAAAAATATTACTGAACTTTATTACAGCTCGAAAAGGCTTAATATGAACGTGGTGAGAAAAGGAACTAACGCTTCTATCATACAAAAACGTCATTTTTGACAGTTCTCCTTTACCAGCAGCGCCCATTGACGTCATTGACATATTCATTTAAAGCCTTGTCGAATTGTATTCATCTTTTCAACATCTCGAATCTCGACCTCGATTCGTTGTTGTGGCGCTCAAGTAATTTAAAGATGGTAAAAAAATATTAGGAACGTGATATTTGGCAAAAAAACTGTATTTGACGTGTATTTTGAATTTCCCCTAAAAATCCCCTAAATATTTTTTCCCCCTGTTTTGCCCCTAACTTGGTCGAAAACCCCTAAATCTAAGGGGAAATCCCCTGATCTGGCAACACTGCAATTGATATGAGTAATCAGTATGAAGTTTGTCTATGCTTCTATTAATGGTACGTCGATGGTGTCAGTGGAAACTACTCATAGATTGTGCAACTGGAACCGTGGAAGTAATTTATGGTGTTTTAAAAAGCGCAGTAATTTTGTGCCATTAGTAGATTGTGCAATGTGCTTTCATACTGAGAGCGACTGCTTTTTTTATAAAATAAGGGGGCATACGAACAAACGGGTAACCTGATGGAAAGCAACTACCGTCGCCCATGGACACTCGCAACATTAGAAGAACTGCAGGTGCGTTACCGGCAATTCTTCGCAGTCTTAATAAAATATCGCTGTAACAACAAGTGGTAAAAACATATTTTTATCGCTAAAATGATAAAAATATGTTTGTTTTCCTCTTTCTTTGTATCTTTTGTCAACTTATTGGTTTCATTAATGGTTTTACTTTTAATAAAGAGTTTTTTTTTTTTTTTTTATTCAATGTCATCATTTTGTGCTTTATACAAAACTAGATAACGCCGCAACTCTTTTACGCCAAATTACGTTCTCACGGGAACCGTACATTTTCCGGGATAAAAAGTATCCTATGTCCTTTCCCGGGATTCTCAGTATTTCCATACCAAACAGCAATATCGGTTTAGCGGTTAGGGCGTGATGAGGTAACAGACTGACTTTCGCATTTTTAATATAAAAAGTATGGATGTATCACAAAGTCACCATTTTGTACTTTATACAAAACGGCACATGTACGGCAAAAACTGATAGAACGTTTTAAACGCATTTTGTATGAAACTCGCGCAAGTTAAAAAGAGATTAGCAGTTTTAGGGGTTGATACACGGCGTAGAGAATTACTGTTAAAATTAAGGCTATTATTAAGAAGTACTTAGTTTCACAATATTTTACATGCGTAAAAATCAAACGCGGCATTTGTGAAATTTTACAGAAGAAATTCTAGAATCTATTCTATTGATAGATACTAGATAGACACTACCAACAGGATATATTACAACAAAGTGTTCACGCGAGACGGCAACACCAGCAAAGACAATAAATAAATAACTGTATTTTAAAAAGATAAAACCGACTTCAAAATTGTACGTACTTAATTGAGAATTAAAACTCCCTATCTCCAAAACTACTGAACCCGATTTTGATGAAACGTGTACTATTTCCTGAGTTTAACAATACCTAGTACAACAAAAAAAGAATTACTGAAATCGATATGGTAGTTCCAGAGATATGCGAACACAAACATAAAAACATACATACATACATACTTACACTTTTGAAAGGCACATTAATTGTTCAGCCGCTGATATAGACTGACATATACAAAAATTGGGCAGTTTTGGAAATATTACATACATACGCGTCGAATTGATAACCTCCTTTTTTTGAAGTTGGTTAAACATTTTGTTCGACATTCGACAACGTTTCTGACAATATTAGAATATTGACAGTCATATTAATGACGTGTGCAACATGTCGGATTTTAGACGTGGCAGAGCCACGCTTCGGCACGAATGGATCGTCTCGACCGGAGAAATACCACGTTCTCACAGAAAACCGGCGTAAAACAGCGCTTGCGCTGTGTTTCGCCGAGTGAGTGAGTTTACCGGAGGCCCAATCCCCTACCCCATTCCCTTCCCTACCCTCCCCTATTCCCTTCCCTTCCCATCCCTATCTCCCTTATTCCTCCTTAAAAGGCCGGCAACGCACCTGCAGCTCTTCTGATGCTGCGAGTGTCCATGGGCGACGGAAGTTGCTTTCCATCAGGTGACCCGTTTGCTCGTATGCCCCCTTATTTCATAAAAATTTACTGTATGTGCTAGCAACGCCCTCTGCTCCGATATTTGCGTCATATTCTCTAATTTCTGATTTTCATATCTATTTGACACCGAAATTCTCTGAATGTGTATGTTTAAATAAGTCTGGCCATTTAGCCGAAACTTTTTCGTTTTCGCTTCGTTATAGAATCGCCAATGAAAATGTATGGAATTGACATATTAAGACGAGTCGAACGTCAACGTCATATTAACGAACGCTTATGTCAATTCCATACATTTTCATCGGCGATTCTATAACGAAGCGAAAACGAAAAGATTTTGTCTTACCCCACTTATTTGGTACTAGATGAGGCGATTCGTTTATCGCGCGGGAACCGTACATTTTCCGGGATGAAAAGTATATCCATGCATTCAGCTAAATCGGTTCAGTGGTTTGAGCGTGAAGAGGTAACAGACAGACAGACTTTCGCGTTTATAATATTAGTATGGAAGTATGGATGACTTTATGACGAATACGTATTTATTTTTAAACTTTCCCACAATACGTTATCAGTATGGGAATTATTACAAAACAACATTGTAAAATAAATGTTTTCAGAAGAGTGATTCAGCGGCCTTGGCTCGTTTGAGGAAAATTGTGTACGGAGAAATTGA
The DNA here is from genome assembly GCF_905147365.1 of Aricia agestis. Lineage (NCBI taxonomy): Eukaryota > Metazoa > Arthropoda > Insecta > Lepidoptera > Lycaenidae > Aricia > Aricia agestis. The sequence goes on from NC_056426.1 coordinate 3,286,004, forward strand.
CTATCAATTTGACAATTTTTATCCTGTATGTGGGCAGCAAGGCACCATTTTGATAATAATGTGGGAGGATTTTTAACGATGACGTATTGCACGAGACGACGCTGCCTTTTTAAAATGGTGACTCATTAAAATAATACTGTCTTCCAAACTGGGCGCATAGTCGCTTTTTGAGGTTCCGTAGCCAAAATGCCAAACAACGGAACCCTCATACATTCGCTATATCTGTCTGTTTGCACGGGCGTATATATAGCTTTGTTAAGGGGGGGGGGGGGTGTCCCTAACGTAAAAAACGGCCAAGTGCGAGTTGGACTTGCCCACAGCAGCAAATAGGTAACGAGTTTAGGAAGTCAAAAGTATTTTTTAAAATTTGAATATGGGAATGTTGAATATATTTATTTCTTATTTATTAAAAAAGTAATACGCTCCACAGTATAATACTTAATTATTTTCACAAGTAAGATGGATAGTAATGGGGGGGGTCCGGACCCCCAGGACAGCCCCCCCCCCCCCCCTTATATACGTCCATGTCTGTTTGTATGTCTGTCCGTCAAACCTATGCTGTTAAAACTTAGTATGTAGAGATTTTCACACAAAAATGGAAAAAAAATACTATTTTAATTCAATACATATTAATAAAATTATAAATGCAAAAGTTTGTCTGTCTGTCTGTCTGTTACCTCTTCACGCCTAAACCGATTTTGCTGAAAGGTATAGAGATAAGTACTTTGAGACCCGAGAAAGGTAATAGGATACTTTTTATCCCGGAAAAATGTACGGTTCCCGCGCGATAAACGAATTTTGGCGCATCGGAGTTGCGGGACGCTAGACGAAAATCTATCGTGTCTGCGATACCCACGATGGAGGTGATAATAGACTACTCAACTTCATGATGATGACTATGCAATGATGATGATGGTGATGATGATGATGGTGATGGTGATGGTGATGATGATGTTGGTATGTATTGAAAGCTAGCGAGGCGCTTAATCGATTGCTGAGCGATTGCACACAATATCGCCAATTACTCGATTATTCGGCTAGATTCATAACTCGTGGTTATAGCACATGATATATCGATATTGGTTGTGGGTCAGTGGTTTAGAGTTCTTGACTCGGAGGTTTGATTCCCGTTGTTTCCAAGTTGGATAATATGGTTCCAAGCACGTTCCAAGTGTAATATAGGCTGATCACTTGAATGTCTGACAAGTATGATGATCCATATTATGTTGGATCATGGATGGGCATGTAAAAACTCGCTGATGTTTCTGAGTTGAAAAAAGTTTGCAAGTGTACAATGCTGAATGCATACTGATCATCTGATTGTCTAACAAAATGACTCCTCCGTGGTCCAGTGGTTTAGAGCGTGGCTCTTGACTCGGAAATTCGATTCCCGCTGTTAAAATGTTGGTTCCAAGTTTGTCTAGTACAATGCAGGCTGATCACATGATTGTCTGACAAAATGATGCCTCTGTGGTCTTGTGGCTTAGAGCGTGGCTCTTGACTTGGAGGTTCTATTCCCGATGTTGTTTCCAAGTTCAAAAATGTTGGTTCCAAGTTTGGTTAGTACAATGCAGGCTGATCACCTGATTGTCTGACAAGTAAGATGATCCATGCGTCGGATGGGCATATAAAAAGTCGGTCCTGCGCCTGATCTCTCGCCAGTCGCGTCAGCCATCCGTCTCACTAGGCTTATTAGGCTATGAATGTAACGGAATAGTGCTCTTGCATACTGCGTAATGCGTACACTCTTGGGCACTTCCTCGTGTAGTATGTAGCTATAAGGACTGAGTATTGGATATAATGCCGTCTTCATTCCCATACGCATGTCCGGGTCGGCAATTTGTATGGGTATGAAGACGGATTTCATTGAGTTCCCAGTATTGTTCTCATAGAAAAAGTTGTTCAATTGACGGGTTAATTTGATGGTTTCAAGGATAACGGTGTTTACACTAACATCTTCTATACATAGTTCATTTAGAATACTTCTATAACGCTATTTAGGACTATTCCGCCACAATACTAATAATCCAATGTTATTAATAACAATTGGAGCTCTCAGCAAATATTCGTATTAATTCCGATTCACGTAATACAGCAGTTATTTTACTCCTAAGTTCTATAGAAATAGTCCTTATACAGTCGGCTTAAGAGCTCGGCCGGAGGCAAATAAACATTGAATCGGTTCTGTTGATATAAGCATCACAATAAAATATCCATTACAGAGGGATCAGCAGCTAATAACTATCAGGGAACCTATTCGTTTCAGGTAGAGTAATAATATTTTTTTTGGCCAAATACAGGCAATTATGAACTTATGGAAAGCCGAAAGGCATAATTAGTCAAAGATAATACCGAAGTCGATGTACCATCGAGAAAATTGATTCCTAGGCAGATGACTGATTATGCTGTAGGCAAAAACATGACGCGTCGCGTCGTGGCGCTTCTACTCTGTCCCAGCTCCCAGATTACATAGTAATTCAGTATATACCCTAAGCCACAGAATAATATTATACAGTGTGTAACAAAAATAAGTGAGAGAGCCATGCTTCGGCACGAATGAGCCGGCTCGACCGGAAAAATACCACGTTCTCAAAGAAAACCGGCGTGAAACAGCGCTTGCGCTGTGTTTCGCTGAGTGAGTGAGTTTACCGGAGGCCCAATTCCCTTCCCTATCCTCCCCTATTCCCTTCCCTTCCCATCCCTACCCTCCCCTATTACCCTATTCCCTCTTAAAAGGCCGGCAACGCACCTGCAGCTCTTCTGATGCTGCGAGTGTCCATGGGCGACGGAAGTTGCTTTTCATCAGGTGACCCGTTTGCTCGTTTGCCCCCTTCTTTCATAAAAAAAAGTGATAATACTTTAGTGATACGTGTTCCTTGTAGAGAGTTCACTATGAAAGTAGCAGCACTGAAAGACCAATATTTTTTTTCACTTTTGTATGGAGAAACTCGTGACGCTCGGACCCTTGCCCATACGAAAGTGAAAAAAATATCGGTCTTTCAGTGCTGCTACTTTCACAGTGAACTCTCTACAAGGTACACGTACACACCTTTAGGTATTATCACTTATTTTTGTTACACCTGTATAATTAGTACCTTACCCTCGTACTCATAATAATTATATTTTGCCAAAAGTAGAGCCTATTCTTCAGGGCCTTAAAGTCTAAGTTAAACACTAGAACTTTCAGTAGCAAACACCAAAACAAAACACTATTATCAGGTCTGATAACACGACCTAGCAGCGTTATCGCATCCGCAGCATTTTCCCACGGTTGCACACTGCAACTATTATCTACTAATTGCGCTTTACATAATGATAACGGAAAACGCCATTGCGCCTTACAGTAAATAAAAAAGTTTTCAGTGACCATCTTCATACTCCTGTTCCTTTTTTAAATAAAATAAGGGTGCACGCAAACAAGCAAACGGGTAGCCGGAAAGCAACTACCGTCGCCCATGGACACTCGCAACATCAGAAGCTGTAGGCGACCTTTTAAGAGGGAATACGCGCTCTTAAGGCAGGGATTAATCTCAATCAAAAACGATAACCTTGCACACAACCAAAGACCAAGCGTATACGCATCGCAATAAGATTCATTTTAGCTTAGCATAAAACTGTAACAACTCTGGCGGATCTTCGCTATTTTTCGTGTTTTTAGGGTTCCGTACCTCAAAAGGAAAAAACGGAACCCTTATAGGATCACTTTGTTGTCCGTCTGTCCGTCCGTCCGTCTGTCAAGACCCTTTTTCTCAGGAACGCGTGGAGGTATGAAGCTGAAATTTATATCAATTACTCAGGTCTACTGTCCCTTGAAGCTGTGAAAAAATAAAACTTCTAAGCCAACGCAATCAAAAGATACAGCCGTTTATGCCGCAAATTTTCGACACTTGTAAGGGAATCAAAACCTACAGGGTGCTTCCCGTGAACTCAGAATCTTGAAATTTGGTACGAAGCAACGTCTTATAGCATAGATAAAGGAAAAATTACGAAAACCATAAATTTTTAGTTACATCACATAATATATTTTTTTTTAATAATTTTAAACTTACTACCCATTTCCTCATAAACGCGTAGAGGTATTAAATTGAAATTCATACCAAATACTCAGGTCTATAATACCTTTAAGCTGTAACAAAATCAAACTTCTATGTCAACGCAATCAAAAGAAACAGCAATTTAAGCTGCATATTTTGAAACTCGCAAGTACTCGCAAGGGAATCAAAACCTAAAGGGTACTTCCAGTCGACCTAGAATCTTGAAATTTGGCATGAAGCAACGTTTTATAGCACACATAAAGGAAAAATTCCGAAAACCTTAAATTTTTAGTTACATTACAAAATATATATTTTTTAATAAATATAAACTTATTACTTTTTTCCTCATGAACGCGTAGAGCTATCAAGTTGAAATTCATATCAAATACTTAGATCTAATTGCCTTTAACCCGTGAAAAAAAAAAAATTCTAAGTCAACGCAAAAACGCAAAACGCAAAAGTACAACCATTGATACCGCATATTTTGAAACTCGCAACTACACGCAAGGGAATTAAAACCTAAAGACCACTTCCCGTTGACATAGAATCTCGAAATTTGGTAAGAAGCAATAGCTTACAGCACAGGTAACAGAAAAATTCCGAAAAGCTTAAAATTTTAAGTAGTTATACCACCAAAAAAATTGTGATTGTAAACATAATTGTAGTTACAGCAATGACCGCGAGTTATTATACTATTCAATATAGATTTTAGAATGAATCCCCAAAATGGAATTTCCACATATTTTTCATCCATAAACATGTTTCCGTTAATAAACAGTAGCACTACACGAAGTTGTACAACTATTGATAACGTTTTTTCGAACTTCAATGTTTAATGTGGTACTATTCATAACTTTTTCAGTCACCATTTACAGGTCTGGTTCAAATTTAATACTTAATTAATATTTTTGAACCAGATTTCTAAATAGTGACTAAAAAACTTAGTAAATAAATAACTTTAATAAAAGAACTTTCGCAAGTCTGCTGCAAGGCTAGTATAAGTGTTTCAGTTATATTATAGATAAATTATATGTGTTAATATAAAATAAAGGATTACTTAAACGATAAAGAGATCTTTGTCTTAAATTTATGCTCCTCCATCTTTCCCCATTGTAATGTTATGAATTTCATTTTGCAATAAAAATACCATAGTTATGACTCGATTGTCGTAATGAACGAACTTTGTAAACCTTGCAGGTTTGTACGGAACCCTCGGTGCGCGAGTCCGACTCGCACTTGGCCGGTTTTTTTTTTTTAAATATCTTTGGAAATAAATATTAAGACACAAAATTGTTCGGTTAGAGAAGTTTTAATATAGATTTACTAACAATTTATTCAAATAAAATGTATAATTATCCTAGTTAATACTTATATTTCGACGAAATAGAGTTTTTTCAGAGGTGAGTTTGTAAATTAATTACAGCTTTTTTACAGCGTTTTATTAAAATGTTTATGGTTTAAGGTATTTTGAATATTGTGCTTTATATCTCATATTTTTTAACACTTCGTTATTATATTGGAACTAGGTAAACCGGGAGTCACGGAATAACAAATTGGGGTTTATCCTCGCCTTAATGAAGGTTTGCAGGTCGTATTGGTCTACATCTAGCTACGTCGTTCAATCAGGGTGCAGTCACACATATTTTTCGTATCCTATATGACGTGGGAAATACCACGTTCTCACAGAAAACCGGCGTGAAATAGCGCTTGCGCTGTGTTACGCCGAGTGAGTGAGTTTATCGGAAGCCCAATCCCCTACCCTATTCCCTTCCCTTCCCTCCCCTATTCCCTTCCCATCCTACCCTCCCCTATTACCATAGTCTCTCTTAAAAGGCCGGGAACGCACCTGCAGCTCTTCTGATGCTGCGAGTGTCCATGGGCGACGGAAGTTACTTTCCATCAGGTGACCCGTTTGCTCGTTTGCCCTCTTATTTCATAAAAAAATCGGGCATCCGAAAGCATGGATGCAGCAGAAAATACATTCTGACGAAGACGTTCGCTTTTTCCCGAACGAAACGAATTCCGCATGTACGTTTCAAACCGGCTCGTTCGCGCGTGAAGAAAAACGAACGTTCGCGCAAGTCTCACGGAATTCCAAATTGAAATTTCACATTAGGAAATCGAATACGGAAAACGTGCGTACGCGGCGTAAATGATAATATAGCAATACACATTATCCATTAGTTGTAAAAGACGTGTATCTATTAGTATTTAAGGTGAACGCAAATGAAAAATGATGTTCAAAGATTTTGTTTAACAAATCTGATGCCAAGACTGTAATGGACCGTTTTGACAGTTGTATGTTAGGGTCAATGTTTCCCACTAGGGCTAGTGCTGGCCAACAAAAACATTATATTAGTCTAAATAAAGAAGTTATACAAAACACACAAAATTTTACGTAAACGACGAATTATTCTAAGAATACACTCGATTACGCTAGTTTTCCAACAAAAAAAAAGATAAAATTCGGCCCATCCGCTTGGATGCCTCGGACAGTCAACACAGACAGACACGTCAAACTTATAAAACCCCTCTATTTTTGTCGGGGGTTAGAAACTCGTGGGTTATAACTTATGGTGCAAGTTGCAACGAATCCATACTTCCATACTAATATTATAAATGCGAAAGTGTGTCTGTCTGTCTGTCCGTCTCTCTTAACAGACAGACGGACAGACAGACAGACCTCTTCACGCCTAAACGGCTGAACCGATTTTGCTGAAATTTGGCATGGAGATACTTTGAGTACCGGGAAAGGACATAGAATACTTTTTATCCCGGAAAAATGTACGGTTCCCGCGCGATTAACGAATTTTGACGCAACAGAGTTGCGGGCGTCATCTGGTATTTGATAAAAAAAAGAAGAATTTTTCAAACCTTCGGACACTGCCCACTATAAGAGACTGCCCAGGTAACCACATAAGGGAGGATTCCCCGTTTAAAAAAAAACGCAAAATCTCTATCATCGGTCTTCATATATTAATCATAGAGCTGGGTCATAGATTTAATCTATAATAATATTTATAAATGATATCTTTCATCGGCCTAATACCATTTGTTTGGTAAGATAGCCAAACACCATACTGTTTATTTTTAATATCTAGTGCGGTAATAAATACAGATTCTATTTCCTCCGTTCCCCCGAAACGCATTAAAATAAATTTATATCCCACATTATAAATTTAAAACAACAAATATGCTCTACTTGTAATATGCGGTTTTCATTAGGTGAGAAATTTTTTCCCATAAAATATGAGTTTTCTAATGAAAATTACGCCATTTTTGTGACAATAGCGGTGCACTCAGAGAATTAATTAATAATTACTCAAGTTCGGCAGTTAAATAAGCCCCATAAGTTATGTGTCAAACTCTACATAAAATTAAAGACTGAAGTTTAATCATTCTTAAAAGAGCGCGGCCGTAAATGATAAATTTACTTAATTTTAATGAAGATTTTGACATAAACTATCAATAAATTATCAAGCATTACTTTAATAACATTTTGAAGTTATACCAGCGGGGCTAAAATGGTCGCATTGAAGAATCATGATATGAATCATAATATGATTCATTTTTCTAAAATCGCAAAATGCAACTCTGCTTGCAATTCATTTCTGTATTTTTGTACTGATTTGACATTTGTCAGTTTGACAGTTTTGACAAATCATATGCTGAATTGATTGAGAGGAATTGCTAAATGTGACAATTTTAGCCCCGCTGCACTCACTTTCCACTATGGCTATGCTGAAAAACGCCTCCGTGGTCCAGTGGTTAAGAGCGTGGCTTTTGACTCGGAGGTCGTGGGTTCGATTCCCGCGTTGGAAACATGTTAGCGCGTGTTCAGACGCGCTCGATTTTTGCTCGTTTTCTGCGCGGGCGGATTCTGCGCGCGTCGCGTGTTTTCCCAAACGCTATAGCAATTTGCGGTTCTATGCTAAATAACATAAAGCTGATTTTCATACATTTCCACAAACCGCGTGCGCGCAGAAAACGCGCATGTCTGAACACGCTCTAATGTCCAAGTTTGGTTAGGACAATGCAGGCTGATCACAGCTGATTGTCTGACAAGTAAGATGATCCATGCGTCGGATGGGCATGTAAAAAGTCGGTCCTGCGCCTGATCTCTCGCCAGTCGTGTCGGTCTTCCGTCCCACTGGGTTGTAAGAGTAAAGGAATAGAGAGTGCTCTTGTGTACTGCGCACACACTTGGGCACTATAAAATTACTCCTGCGTAGCTGGCCTGGTTTCAATGAAACCGGCCACCGTCACCGAAACCGGTGTGTGGGTTATTATTATTGTTATTATGCTGGAAATACAATTTTGAAGGAGATCATGTACCATGGTCATGAATAAATTGAAACAAAATATCATAGCAGAAAAACGTACGATGTTACCATCTCATACTTTGACATCGAGGCGAAAGCTTAAAATGGGGCCAATGGGTGTACCTAATGGCCCCATTTTAAGCTTTCGCCTCGATATGTCGAGTCCAATGACTAGATATGAATTTTTAACATATTTTTATCTAGCGATTGGATCCACTTTTATGATCCATTGTTTTGTGGCACAAAAATATTAGTTGTTACCATATTATTTTGTATACTTATTTAAAACTTAGAACTCATTAACTTATATTATAATTATTACTATTTACTACCTAAATCTACTGCGTCGAATTATGTTTTAAAAAATATCTTTAATATTATCTTATCTTATCTTATACTCGTATATATATATATATATATAAATGGATTTTCAAATGTGTTAGTCGCGCTAAAACTCGAAAACGGCTGAACTGATTGGGCTGATTTTAGTCTTAAAATATTCGTAGAAGTCCAGGGAAGGTTTAAAGTGACACGAAGTTCACCGGGACAGCTAATAATAATATTAAAAATACATATTTAGTGTTTTAATGAATGTTACTACATTTAAGACTGATTTCAGGCATTTTTAATACTTACTTGATTTACTTATTATTATTATTAGTATATAAAAATAAAATAAAAACTGTTAGGATTATATATTTTTATATTATAACCACAGAATTTACTTAACGTAATATCTAAGGATTATTTTTGTTAAAAAAATTGTAATATTATTAAAAACTAGAAAAAATTATGTATGGAAAGTACTTTCTACTCATACTTTAATAATTATAATATTATTACATACTTAATTTATGTGGGAGAGCCATGCTTCGGCCCGAATGGGCCGGCTCGACCGGAGAAATACCACGTTCTCACAGAAAACCGGCGTGAAACCCTATTACCCTATTCTCTCTTAAAAGGCCGGCAACGTCCATGGGCGACGGAAGTTGCTTTCCATCAGGTGACCCGTTTGCTCGTTTGCCCCCTTATTTCATAATAATAATAATAATATTTGAGTGACCTACTGGAAATTCTAATGTTTTTAAACCTAGTGAATTATATTATTGTTAACAATAACTAATTTACAATTACAAAGTACACCTAAGAAGTTATTTTATAATTAAACCTGTGATTTTATTTGATAGAAAAAAAATACCTACTTTAGTTTTATTTCAATGTTTTTAAACAAAAGAAGTACTTATGAAAAATCTTATGTTATTAGTTTTAAAATACTTTATATTAATATTATTGGCCAAATATTGATTTTTTTTTCTATTATTTTTAGTAATTGTTTGAAGTTTTAATTTGCCTTGAGCCTTGACCGATCTCAATAAATGTTTTCATACAAAGTAATTTTTTTTTAAATTCTAATCTACAACTTTTTTGCTGGCCCTACGGAAATAAACCCGACAGTCATAAAAAATAATTACTTGGGTCCAATCGCTAGATGAAAAAATGTTAAAAATTCATATCTAGTCATTGGACCCACTGGGTCCAATTTTTATGGGTCCAATAGCCCGAGTACTCGATGTGTCTATGTGTCACGGGAAAAATAATAATTTATATATACGACTAGATGACTCCCACAGTTCCGTTTCGCCAAAATTCGTTTAACGCGCGGGAACCGTGCATTTTCCGGGATAAAAAGTATCTCCATACCAAATTTCAGCAAAATCAAAACGGCGGTTTTGGTCTGAAGAGGTAACAGACAGACACACATTCATAATAATAGTACGGATTAAAAGATATTTTACTAATACATTTCGTTAAAAGATGTCTTGGCCTTGATATGTCAGCTGTTTTGATATACAGAGCGTCTGTTAATTTCCCATTTTTCGCTAATTATAAATGTCTTGTATTATCTTTATGAATATCTTGTATGAGATTGTAAAAGCTTGTTATAAAATTTATTTGTGTCTCCCAGTTGAATGTGTCAAAATATTTCGTAAATTATAGGGTTGTCACATATGGTCGCTGTTAAGTATTTGTGTCCTAACTCCTAACTCACAATTTGAATGCAGTCTTGTTCTAAATCATCTAGAGAACATAACTGCATTCAAAATCCAAAACGTATTTTTTGTGGGTTAGTACACGAATGCATAACAGCGTCCAAATATGGATTCTGAAGTGATGCTAATTAGTTCTTTTTCTTTTGGATTATTCTAAGAGGGGTTTTCCTCATAACATGGCAACCTACTTTCTTAATAAGTTCGTCAAATCTCTAGTACTTTCTTTGTAAAATATTCGCAGTGTGAGAAAAAGTAATAAGTACAGATGTTAGGTTTTAAATAAAATTAGATATTAAGAAATTGCATAGCTTTTATAGCAGGCTTTGATCGCGGCGACCGAATCTAGAAATTCCGTAACGAAAATAAACCTAACGTCGTTTCAGTTCGGCAGATTTCGGCACGGTGTTTGTGTGCGTGCGACAAGACGTATGCGAATTATAATAAATTCTATGCAATATGCTTTACCGCGGCTGGCCCCGAGTGCCTCACGTATTTTTTATTTTCTCTGAGGTGGCAACCCTAATTGCCCTTTCGCTGTCGCCGTGTCGCGATGAGTCGGAGTCATAACAGATTGTGAGCTCGACATGAGGAGAGACAAACGTAATTAATGGACGAGTTTAAAATAGGCCTAAAAGCTAGGGTTGAACATGCTGAGAAAATTTTACTATATGACTATATTCGGATCAGTGGTTTCTAAATGGCGCTACGTTTAGTGTAAAGCCGACCCTATGAAATGTATCCTGTTACATACAAGATTTCATAGGGTCGGCTTTACACATTGAACATTTTTCCGTTTAAAGACTATAAAACAATTTTTTCAATGGCAGTAACTCTTTGCTATTTGATAAAAATGCACTTTTTTAAGTAGAACAGTTAGATTAGAACAAATTGCAATTTGTGAGTATATTTTAATTTGCAGACTCCTGAAACGCAGCAGAAAACCAATCAATATTTAATCTGTATAGAGAATAAATCGAAATCTCTTTCTCGTTTAGTAGTGCGAAATGCTTAATTTAACTATATCCGCGAATATTTTTCCTCATTTTTAGGGTTCCGTACCCAAAGGGTAAAAACCCTAGACTTCGATATCTGTCTGTCCGTCTATATGTCTCCAGGCTGTATCTCAAGAACCGCTATAGCTAGACTTCTAAAACTTTCACAGATTGTGTATATCTGTTGCCGCTATAAATCAAAATAAAATTAAGGCCTCTTTTCTTCATAAGCAATAATGGCAATAGTATACACACTTAAATTTTTCACAAAATTCTTGATTATATTAGTACTTTAATAAATAATTTTAAAAAATATGAAGTAAAATAAATAATAAACAGGGGCTCCCATAGAAAAACACATTTTTTGCCTACTTTCACTCTTACGGAACCCTTCGTGCGCTAGTCTATTCGTACTTTAATAAATAATTTTAAAAAATATGAAGTAAAATAAATAATAAACAGGGGCTCCCATAGAAAAACACATTTTTTGCCTACTTTCACTCTTACGGAACCCTTCGTGCGCTAGTCTCTCGCACTTGGCCGATTTTTTTGGACGTCATCTAAAAACTGTACCTAATTCATCACCAAATAGGCGTAATAAAGAAAAGTCTCCACAAAATCACCTGCCCACTGGGAATTTCGAAGAAAAATACGCTGACATCGAACTCGGTACCAAAAAAAACAAGTCATTATAGCAGCCTTTCCCAAAGTGAGCGATAACGGCCCCTTGTGGGCGCTGCAGGTCTAAACGTAAGGAACCCAGAAAAAAATGGAGGCGTTGTGTAGAGGCTTGGGGGGCGATTTATTTCATCTGGATGCATTATAAATTGTAACAAAGGAGGCGCTAAAACATATTTTTTTTCTCAGTGGGCAGTAGACAAAATAAGTTTGGGAACCTCTGCATTATAGTGATTTTACCTTGGATTTTATATTGTGATTCCTATGACGAAAGCATAAGGGTCATGTTAGGGGTAAATTAACTACGAATCATTAGTGACTTCATTTCTTATACCTCGAACATAGCTTTGATATGCTGTGACTAGACAAAATGTGTGTGTCACGTCAAAATAGCCAAATAGTTTCGATAGCGAAAAATGTATCTATATCCTATATTTCATCAACCAGCCAGCCCCTAAAAGTTAGGTATAATATCCTCTATTGGTCTATTACTTCGGATCTTGTTTCTACAGGTTGTAAGAAAACATTTAAAGTAACATAATATTAAATATTATGATCTTTTTGTGTGACGTTGTGGGTTGGATTTCTCACAGAAACATACAAGACCTCCTCCTTTTTGGAAGTCGGTCAAAAAGTAACTCTTTAAGCGCTGCTAATTCCACAGTGAACTCTATAAAAGGGACACATAAATTATGACGTCATACGTACTCTAAATTATTATCATTTTGTTTTTTTACACCGTGCAATTTCAGATACAATACGAGTATGCCACCTTCATCTATAATATTATGCAGTTAGATGTGTTTTGATAAGTCTCAACTCTCAACAATAAATTATAAACTACGTCATATTCTCTACTAGTAGAGACTAAAGGATTATTTTGTCTCACAAAACGTTATTGGCATGTTTTACATGAATGGAAAACCCATTCAGTACTTCTAGGAATCACCCAACTCATCTGCGAGTCCTCAGTTGCCGCGCACGGAGCGCCGAGAGTAGATGTGCGTCGCGAGTGCCGCGGAATTTCGCGCCAAAGTTTCCGATAGTGCTGTGACATGTGTCAAAGTGATAGTGACAGTTGAATGTAAGTATTAGTTCTAAATTCGAATGTGAGTATTTTTTTTATTTTGAACTTTGGAATACAGAATGTTTTTTAATTGTTTTGATCTGGCTGAAAGTTTCGATGAAATCCATATAATATTTAGTTAAAAATTAAATAAAATTTTAGTGAAAAATACTTTAATATTTTTGTATATTTGATGCCTTTGTTATAATCGAAATTTACATATAATTAAAATTTATTTGTAAGTATACTTAAATTACTATTTCCAAGTAGACAATTAATTTTAGAATTTATTTTATTTTCATGTAAGAAATAATAACAAAATTGTGTAAGTAATTTCTAAGAACTAAATAATAAATAAAATGTAGTAAGTACCTAATTAGTCGTAAATAAACAAATGTAAAGAAAAGGTCTCCATTAGGCCCGGCCCTAGCTTAGCAAAACATTTTTACGTTATAGCATAATAATAATTATTATAAAGAATCTTAAAAAATGTTTTTAATATAAAAAATCTCGCTGAAAAGTGAAAGCATGTTACCCTTACTTATTGCCTCTTACAAGCGACGCGCGACGGCTAAAAAAGTAAAAACATTTTTTTTTCTTCCACTCCCGTCTCCAGCCAACCAGCAAAGGTCTAAAATTACCCCGTTTATAATTTGATCCGACAAATTTTGTTACCTCAATTAACATTTGAAAAAAGAACACGTGCGTAAGGTTCTACGTGATTTAAATTTAAATTATTCATATTTCCTATTTATAATTCCAAGAGTGACCCCTTACTTTTCAGCGTTAATTACTCGTATAAAATGCTAGAAGTTATGCCTACACATTGCCTTAACCAGTTTTCGCATGATTTTGTTTTGTCGGGTGGGAACGGTTAATTCTTCTACAATATTCTATTCAAAGTTTAAAATCCGTTCATTGAAGCATGTAGAGTTAACTGACATAGTTACATAAATTAGTATAGGTACTTTCGCATTTATTATACTATCTACTAGTATAGTTAAATGGCTGGAAATTTTTCGAGATAAAAATGGAAATTTATACCTAGTGTCTGACTTAAAAAAAAAGCCCTTTATCATGAAACGACGAAAAACTCGATTACGACAGAAATAGGTATTCGTTAACGTATCTTATAAATAAATTCTATTCGTTTATACACCGTGAGAAGCATCCGTTAGATTCTTCTGAGAAAATATTTTGATAGATGAAAACTCACAATTTTATAAATAAACTGCATTCCTGTAAAAATAACGTGTTACTATGATGATGTTAATTTTAAGCTAATAGTGTTACTGTATAGTATTTTGAAAATTACAAAAAAATAATTTTATTTCAAACTAATTTATTTATTTATTTATTGATTCACCAACAGAATCACATTTAACAAAATACAAAATAATACAGCACAGTTTTATATGGATGAAATGTGTTCCAATGAAAGGTGAAATACAACATGCTTTGCGACAATGGGATGAAATTAAATGAAATATTGTGAATGAAATGAGTATTATTAATTAACAATATTATGTTTGGTATTTTTAATACCAAACATAACTTTCTCACATAATACTTAATTTAAAAAAACCTACTTAATGGCCGTTTGTATAAAAAATGTATAAAAATTTAAACAAAAAACTTCAAAAAAGTAAAGTAAAAAATGTTTTTTTATTACAGTTTTTTTTGTATTTTTTTTTTTCATATTATTCTACTTGTATATATATATATATATATATATATACAAGAATTGCTCGTTTAAAGATATAAGATTACTATAGAAATAGTTATCTTTGTCAATCCTATTATTTTAAGAGAAAAGATAATAATAAAAATACTATAAAATATAGATTCTTGGTCAAATAATAAAAAATACGACGTCTTTATTTTTTTACATGTAATAAATTACAAGTTCTTTCATAAAATTTGTCCTTATTCGTATAATGATCATATTATATTTTAATTTTCTTTGTTAGACATAATAAATAACATTCGAAATATTCTATGAATTGTAGTTTTTATGGTGAAAATTATACACAATTTTGCCCTAACGCAGCGTATTAAAATACACATTATGTAAGTACTTACTAACATTATTTATAAAACTAACAAAATTTAATAAAATTTCTGTACCATTTTTAGACAGTTTAAGTTTTAAGTATCTACATAAAATAATCATTATATTTTTTATAAATAATTAAATAAAATATTATTTGACTGCTTTCTGTGTTTTTTGTTGGAGTTTATCTATATTCTGCACCATTTTGTATTGAATATCGTCAAAATATTACTAGCTAATAAAAAGACGAACATAATATCACCTCCTCCATTTTTAAAGTCGGTTAAAAATGCAACCCTGTGTGTTAACCTAGGGACTTTCTTTCTCCTTAATTCTGGTAAATTTTTGTCAAAATCACTCCAGCCGCTTAAGCGTGAAAAAGTAACAAACATAATAACACTCACAAACTTTCGCCTTTATAATATTCGTAGGATAGGATAGTAGTATAGACAAATCAGTAGAATACATAAACTTCTGTCCCAGAAACCTATATACTTTTTAGTTTTTACTTTATTACTATACCCCCTTACTAATAAACGCTGTATAAGCTTTGAATAGTTATACAGTGTTTCGTCTTCTTCAATCCAATTAAAAATGTCACTTGTGTGACAGGAACAAAACACTGTATAGATTCAAAGCTTATACAACGTTTATTAGTAAGGGGCTTAGTCTTTAATATTAT
The DNA here is from genome assembly GCF_905147365.1 of Aricia agestis. Lineage (NCBI taxonomy): Eukaryota > Metazoa > Arthropoda > Insecta > Lepidoptera > Lycaenidae > Aricia > Aricia agestis. The sequence goes on from NC_056426.1 coordinate 3,301,882, forward strand.
AAATGTGAAAGTGTGTCTGCTTGTCTGTCCGTCTGTCTGTCTGTTACCTCTTTACGTCCAAACCGCTGAACCGATTTTGATGAAATTTGGTATAGGAATAATTACTTTGAGACCCGAGAAAGAACATAGGATACTTTTTATCCCGGAAAAATGTACGGTTCCGCCGCGATAAACGAATTTTGGCGCAACGGCGTTGCGGGCTTTATCTAGTCATTTTACGGTCTTCTACAGACTATCCCCCTTACTAATAAACGTTGTATTAAGCTTTGAATAGTTATACAGTGTTTTGTTTCTGTCACACAAGTGTCATTTTTAATTGGATTGAAGAAGACAAAACACTGTATAACTATTCAAAGCTTATGCAATATACAGCGTTTATTAGTAAGGGGGTATGTCTAGAATTTTCTACATTCCAAATTCCGAATGCCACGTAACTGAGTGACAACGGAAACTCCGAGTTCCAGAAGATTTTTGGAATGGAAAATTTATGTCCGAAAATTTCTTCGCTCGGAATTCCCCATGATAAAGTCGCAAAGAATTATGGGAAAAGTTGTTAATAAAGTACTGTTACACGGTGTTTTGTAAAGGGCTAACCTTCATATAAATCACTTGGATCCGACACCTTTCGTCGAGTTAATTTTGGCTAAATAATGAATAATATTATGTATTTGCTGACTTGAGATGTCTATTTAATATAGGATACAATATAATATTTCGAAGAAAAAAACATTAACTATTTAATTTCTACATGCAATTTTTTGGGCGTAACACTAAAATATTACTCGTAACAACCGAATAAAGAGCATATTATTTTTTGCAAGTCAGAAAAATACGACATGTATAAAACATTAAGTACATACTTAAATAAAATATTAAAAAAATACAAACTTACTTACCTACTATGAATTATTATCTAATATCATTGCAAATTATTAATTCTTAAAAACTACATTTAGATATAATAATATTTTTTTACTCACATAAAAATATTGAATTGTTAGTTTTTTTAATATTATTAGTTTTTTTATTTCATCTCAGATTTCGCGCGTTAAAAACGATGCAATGAAAAAATCACCATCATACAGAGGAATGCAATATTTTTAGCATTACTTTACAGTCTGTTTACAATGGTTTACAACATTTTAAAACAACGAACAAATTATTAACTAGGTCACTTAAATCTGACAAGACCATCTGCATTCTGCAATTAAAAAGTAACAGCCTGTATAGTTTTTTTTAATTTAAGTGTGCAAAGATCCTGTGTGTCACATCCGACACCTTGATTTATTTTGATTATGATCTCAACGGAAGGAAAGACACGATTTTCTTTTTCTACAAAATACTTATATAATTTTCAAAGATGAAATAAAAATAATGTAACATTTTGCACAAAGTCAATTTTTTTGTTTTATTAAAAAAAAGGTCCCACTTTTTTATTATACCTTGCATAATTTTTAGGTAGTGAATGGAATACTGAATTTGAAAAAACAAAAACACTCTTCAGCTTTCACAACCCGATGTAAATCATTTGAAGTTCTGCATACTAATTATACTCTTTGGCATATTCAAACATCTGTAAAATTTATTTCAGTGCTCATAAAAGCTATAAAAACATGCGAAGCAGACACGAGACATTTCGTTGTTCTTCATATTTCTTCTCGTAATATTCAATTAAGTATATTTATGGACATTACAATGTTCAAATCTGTTATGTTTATTATCTGTCGTAAATTATGAAATTCGAACTTCCTTGTTTAAATTTATGTTCGAAAAAAAAAGGAGTTCGAAATTTAAATTTATCTGTAGTCGTTGATTTGGAATTGCCGAAGTTTGCGAGCGAGCGTAGTCAATCAATTTATTCAAAACTTTGCTGTTATTAATAAAAGCTTTAGAAGTTCTTTTTCATTGTGATTTGTGACTAATAAATGTTAACCTTTTTTTGTAAGGGCCTGTTTCGCAATCATCAACTAAGTGTAAAAAAGTTTTGTTGCTAATTCATAAACCATGCAAATTGCATTGCTTTCTTTCATGTCTTATATATTAGTGATCGAAGCTTATAGATATCAAAGATACTACTTATACAATTTTGGAGCAGCTCTCTCTCGAGGCTAAGATGGTTAATTAATTTAACTCTTTTTCATTTTATAAGCAATCAAAATATAATAACAATTAATGCCATGTAGTTTACTATAGTTGACTAAAGCAGCCTCTACACGTTGGCCGTGTTTGCCGAACAGAAGAGGACGGCGCTATACTAAAAAAAGAGATTGAATTATTTGCGTCTTTCTTTCTGGTATAGCGCCGTCCCCTTCTGTTCGGCAAACACGACCAACGTGTACAGCGGCCTTAAGAAAATAAAGAAAAAAAATCGCAAATTTTGTAAAATGCGTAAAGCTCATAAGTTTTTCTAAATATATTGCTTGTTTCAAATGATTTAGTAGATAGATCTTATGACATAATATTAATGTATTATTCTAACAAAACGTTTTAACCTTGGATACGCGGAAAAAACATCTAATTTTCTTAAAAAAATCATAACGAATTCTTACTTTTTTACAACTTATTTTGTTTATTTGTTTGATATTTATTTTAATTGGGTTTTTACGTAACCAAACTTGGAAACAACATTTCCAACGCGGGTATCAAACCCACGACCTCCGAACCAATCTCTAAACTACTAGACCTAGAAGGCAATTAAAATATCACGGATTAAGTGGCACATAAACGTCGGAACGTCAGCCACAGCCCACAGTTACACAAAACGCATAAAATCTTTATTAGGGCATCGAAAAAATTATATCTCGCCAATTTATTGTGTTTACTGCTTCCTTTTATGATTATACCGTAAAGTTATATACAAAATGTGAATGCTCGCCTACGACTTTTGCCACACAACCAATATTATACGTGGGAGAGCCATGCTATACGTGGGAGAGCCATGCTTCGGCACGAATGGGCCGGCTCGACCGGATAAATACCACGTTCTCACAGAAAACCGGCGTGAAACAGCGCTTGCGCTGTGTTTCGCCGAGTGAGTGAGTTTACCGGAGGCCCAATCCCCTAACCCTTACCCTATTCCCTTCCCTACCCTCAACTATTCCCTTTCCTTCCCTTCCCTACCCTCCCGTATTACCCTATTCCCTCTTAAAAGGCCGGCAACGCACTTGCAGCTCTTCTGATGCTGCGAGTGTCCATGGGCGACGGAAGTTGCTTTCCATCAGGTGACCCGTTTGCTCGTTTGCCCCCTTATTTCATAAAAAAAAAAAAAGGTGTGGACTAAATAGTGCGTCACGGATAGTGTGTCGTCTGCGCTGCGCCTAAGGTAAGTCCTATATCCTTTCCCATACTCAAAATATCTTCATTTTAGCAAGATCGGTTCAGCGGCTTAGGCTTGAGGAGGTAACAGATATACAGACAGACACACTTTCTCATATATACAGGGTGTAACAAAACTAAGTAATAATACTTTAGGGTGGGGTTGGCTCATAAACAGAGTTCACTGTAAAAATAGCAGTGCTGAAAGAGATAATTCTGATCCTACGTCTTCGCCTCAGCCTGTTTCGGGGATTGAGCCACTCCCGCTCTATTAGACGCTCAACGTCCTCTTCAGCAGACACCTGTTGTACAAAAGTCTTCACCGCTTGCCACTTATTTTCACTCTCCAGCAAGGCTCATAATATATAATAACTTTATTGCGGTGGTGACAAGCCGTTGTTTCCTCTCGTCTTACTATCTCACATAGGTACGGACCGAAGCACCCATGGGCGGACATTCTATGACTCGGATAAGAACGTTGGGATCGATTTCTTTTTGCTTTTATTTAATAAAATAAGTTTTATTACACATTGAATATATATAGGAATCGATACTCTTTTAAAATAATACGCTAACTTGTTGCACAGTACGATGTAAAGGACGCTATGTTAAACTTGACTGCTTTTAATACGTTATCCGCCAGTGTCGCACGCACCAGTTAAATTAAGCTAACTTTAAAAACGCGCTATTTACGTGAATAATTTACCTTACTACATCTTGTGGATATATGTAGTAACCCAAGGTTAAAATTTATGCATCATTTGTTTTAGAAATGGTAATAAAAACCAATAATATTTCAGACAATGATCTCCCGTAATACACTACGCTATTATTAGTTAGACGGGTGTATCATGTAAAGTCTTATTGAAGAATTACGCTTATATACAGCTAACTTGCGCTAAATCCTAAAATATTAATAATTAGAAATAAATAAGGTTAGTATATTACAGTACATAGATTAACTATTAATGGTGTCAAATTTCATATATGTACCCTGATTATGAAAAAAGTTATTGCTCTTTTCCCTTTAAACGCGTCTTCTGTAAAGTTCACTTTTATGAGTTAGCGTAGTATAAATTGTTGGTGTCGATTTGATATGATCATTAAGAAAAATATGTCTGACCGATAAGCGAAAAGTTTTCGGCAGTTGGCAAAAACAGTCGGGTCAAAACATACTATATTTTTTTTAATGAAATAAGGGGGCAAACGAGCAAACGGGTCACCTGATGGAAACCAACTTTCGTCACCCATGGAAACTCGCAGCATCAGAAGAGCTGCAGGTGTGTTGCCGGCCTTTTAAGAGAGAATAGGGTAATAGGGGAGGGTAGGGATGGGATGGGAAGGGAATAGGGTAGGGGATTGGGCCTCCGGTAAACTCACTCACTCGGCGAAACACAGCGCAAGCGCTGTTTCACGCCGGTTTTCTGTGAGGACGTGGTATTTCTCCGGTCGAGCCAGCCCATTTGTGCCGAAGCATGGCTCTCCCACGTCTAGCCGACTGCCGAAGTAGTGTATAATTTTTCGAGTTTTCTAATACACAAGCAGGTGCCCACAACTCCGCTGCGCCAAAATTCAATTATCGCGCGGTGACATACATTTTTCCTGGTTAAAAAGTATCCTATGTCCTTTCCCATACTCAAAGTATCTCCATGTCAAATTTTAGCTAAATCGGTTCAGCGGTTTGGGCGTGAAGAGGTAACAGACAGACACATCCATACATCCATACATCCAAACAAACTTTTGCCTTTATAATATTAGTAGGATAGTAGGAAGTAGGATTTCACAACCTAAATATCGCTAACATAAGCACACACTACGCTAACTATGTGTTAGCGTAGTGTTGCACGGAATTCGAGAAAAATGGTTAAAAGAAAAATGTAGATTATTGCTATAAAACATATTTATACACTTTGCCCTACACAAAAGGTTTTTAATAAAATTACATCTTACACAGCGACAAGTGTGAGTTAGGCTAATTTAAATAAACAAGGCGGTGCTTTCTCTCCCCGCTTACATGCCGCCAATATTAGTTAGCGCAGTTTAGATCGAGTGATTACAAAAAGTACCTATACTTAGCGTTTTTTAACATTCGTAACTTTGTTATTTTTATATATTTCTTCACGATTTTTTTATTACATGTAAAACACCACATTTTTAAGGCATTTGGTGTAAAAAAACGGATTTCCCAAAAAATCGAGTTAGCGTAGTATAAATTGTTGGTGTCGAAATAGGCTACTTGTAAATAGTATAATATGAAATGCTTTATGGGAATAACAAATACATAAATCAAATAGTCTTTTGAACAATTTTATTCACCTTTTTCACTGCTGGAAAATTCGGGGTTTATCTAGTTAGAGCTTTCGTGTCGGGGGCTTTTAATTTATCAGATAATATATTATCTTTCTATTTACATAAGCATGTATGGCTAATATAGGGTGTCCCAAAATTCACTCAAGATATAAAGCCAGAATGCAGTAAAGTGTTGCCAACCCCGAAAAGAAAAGAAAAAAATCGACAACTGCTGACAGTTTAGGCACAGATACTAGATAGTTAGTTGGTTTAGGGTTAGTAAAAGTGGAACGTTACACGAAAGAACAACGTATGTTAATTATTGAACAGTAATAGTTCGAAATTTCATACCAATAAAAAAAGAAGGGAAAAATTTTAAAAGCAAAGAATATCCTATAATGTATAGATTTTGAGAAAAATGGGTTTCTTCACCGGTAGGTATGTAATATATGTATATTGTCAGACTTCGGCCAACAAGACAAAAAAGTCTTTATTGTAATTGTTTTAAGTTAAAAATATACGTTCTATATTTTTAATTTAAACAAATAATCTTGGGACACTCTATATTAGAGACACAGTGCTATATAAAAATAGACATGGCACCGGTAAAATCATAAATTGTATCTGTCACATTATTGTCATAGTAAATATAGTGTTGGCCGTACGTTTGTCGACGCCCCTAATAGTTGTATGTTAACAAATGATAGTATGTTTAGTACAGTAATGAAACTAATGAAAGACAAATGACATAAAAATACTAGATGACGCCCGCAACTCCTTTGCGCCAAAATTCGTTTATCGCGCGGGAACCGTACATATTTCCAGAATGAATAGTATCCTATATGCTCTCCCGGGACCTAAAGTATCTTCAGACCAAATTTTAGCAAAATCGGTTCAGCGGCTTGGACGTGAACAGGACAGACAGACACACTTTCGTATTTTTATAAAATAGAGGTATAGGTAAGTATGGACAATTAATATTATTACTGTTTGAAGAGAAGTTGCCCACTTTTGCCGTTGACCGAAAATTATTATTATTAAAAGCTATTGCCTAGCTTTTATTGCGGGCGGTGAGCCATGTTGAGCGACCGAATCAAGAAATTCCGTAACGAAAAAAACCTAACACCCACCACTCCGACCGGTCTAGCGGTGCAGCGTTTCCAGACTTTGGCACGGTGTTTGTATGCATGACTAGACGTACGCGAATTATAAATATTATATAAAAAATGCGATGCAGCTTTACCACGGCAGTCTTCGAGTGTCACACGTTTTTTTACCCATCCGCTCACCGGTTTTCCCACGACCGACGGGTTAATTGGCGCTCGCGTGTAACATGGCAGCTGTTAAAGTTTCCCATCCACGTCCGAAGTCCGAGAGCCAACAGGATTCAATTTTCTTTAACGCCCCATCTAATTTCATCATGCACTTTCGAAGGAATAGATAGGACAGAAGCGTTTAAAATGTTTCGACTATTGATACTAAAAAGTCTCTATATTGATCTACAGGATCTGTAAAATAGCTAACAGAATGTGTATGGTTCACCGATTATAGAGTTCGCTGTAAAAGTAGCAGCGCTGAAAAATAGGTAATTTTATTTTTAACTAGATGACGCCCTCTATTGCGGGCGTCATCTTGTTAAAAGTTAGTTTATCGCCAAAATTGCGCCAAAATTAGTTTATCGCCAAATTTGCGCCAAAATTAGTTTATCGCCAAAATTGCGCCAAAATTAGTTTATCGTCCGGGAACCGTACATTCTTCTGGGATAAAAACTATCCTTAGATGCTCTTTACTGGGATTCAAAGTATCTCTATACGGTTTAGTGGTTAAGGTGTGAACATAGCCACGCCGGCGACTGGCAGCCTAATACTTAATATTTGTTGTATACTCTTCTCGCTTAAGCCGATAAACCATAAAGTTAATATACGTAGCGGAATAGAGCAACAATCTCGAGCTGTCAAACGAAACCGAAATTGATTTACATGTGTGTGTAAAAACATGTGTACGTATACACTTTTCAACGTGCCGATAAGTGCCGACTGGACGTCATAAAAAGAGTTCTGCTGTCATGTATCACACGTCTCTTTTTACCACGCAAGCAGATAGTGACGTCTCTCTTGCTCAGGCCTTTGTTTCTCTATTCCGCTAGGTATATTAACTTTATGCGATAAACCGATTTTTTATTTGTATGGTATAGAAGACTACTATTACTGTTCCAATTTCTCATTCTTGTGTTGTAAATAGTTAATATTAGACCAAACTAGATTTAAAATAACAAATTAAAAGCCACGTCACAATCGATAAAATTATCCATGTGTTTTTCCCACCATAGATTATATTATTATATTATGCCTTTCTTGTCAAACTATTTTTTTTTTCTTTTGTATTTTAATTGGCAATAATTTTTTTTTTTTTTTTTTTTCTTTTTTTTTTTTTTTTTTTCTTTATTTTTAAAGGGTTTTTTCTAAAAGAAGATGACACCCTTATAGTGTAACAATTAGATGAACTTACATACTAGGTATCTGTGATTCTGCGACTTAAACCTAAGTTAACAATTTTATACCAATGTTTGGCAGATTCCGAATTAGGACAGGACAAAACAGTATTACATAAACCTACATCAAAATAATTAAAATTATAATCAGAAAAGAAAGATTCCCGCTCAGCTGCGTTACGGTCACACTCCATTAGCAAGTGGTAAGCATCCTCCACCCGTGCACATCGCGAACAATTAGGGGACTCCGATTTTCCCATCAAATGCGCAAAACTGTTACATGGAATGTGGCCGGACCGCAGCCTGAGCGTTGCAATAATCTTAGTTCTTATGCTTGTACATCTGTCACGTATCTTTATTTATAGTAAGTAAGTAATAAGTTATTTCTTTGTTCTTTCTTTTTTCTGTCTATTATTTTTACTGTTGTAGCTGTTGTAGTCATATTATTTATTGTTTATCCCTGCATGTTATGTTGTGAAGTCACTCTTTGGCCCCTGCAGAATACCAGTGCAGCAAGCTTGCTTGCTGCGTATAGCTGAGCTGGGGCCAATTTTTGACATCACATAACATATACCTATAATTATAATTGTACATAGCATAAGTCCTTTTTACTTTTTATTTTCTATTCTGTATATGTTGTGTGTTGGAAAAAATAAACGTATTCTATTCTATTCTATTCTATTCTATTAGTGGAAACTTGTAATTGGCTCTTAGCTTTATAGTAATCTTTGTTATAGTTATTTTTAAGTAGCTGTAAGTTTTCCAAATAAAATAAAATAAAATAAAATAGACTATTGTTATCCCGGAAAAATTTAAGATTTTCACGTGATAAACAAATTTTGCCACTTCGTTGTGGTCAAATACTAGTATTGTGATAATCATAGACTTAATATATACTAGCATTATAGGTTTATGGTGATAATCAAAGAATTCTATTTAAACTGAGGGTGATAACGCATCGGCCATAGACTTACACACAGGAAGTCTCATATCATCTTGTCATTTTAAATTGATGTGGGAATATATAAATTGTAACATCCCACAGAAATTGGCTGATAGACAGATAGATACGTAATTTGGTTGGGCTATATCCCTCTTAAAAGTCAATTTCTCTATAATCTCTAATGTTAGTCTCGCTAAAACTCGAGAACGGTTGAACTTGAAATATTCGTGGCAGTCCAGAGAAAGTTTACATTAGGGGCGAAGTGATACGGAGTCCACCGTTCTTCTAGTGATAAAATAATTTATTATTCAATAATAACTTTGCTACTGAACAGGGTTTCTCAAAGTGGGGTACGCGAACCCCTAGGGGTTCGCCATTCGACGGCAGGGGGTTCGCGACAAGATTTAGTTAATGGTGGCTTGATAAGACATAGGACGCACGCGCGACACTTTTGTGGCACTGAATGTGTTACCTTTTTTGTTTTTTTTGGCACTGAATGTGTTACCTTTTTTGGTTTTTTTTGGCACTGTATGTGTTTCTTCAATAATCTTTTTTATTATTTTCTTGGGGGGTTTCATTAGTTAGTAAGGGGTTCGCTGTCACCTCGAAATTTTAACAGGGGTTCGTGGAGCCCAAAGTTTGAGAAAGCCTGCTACTGAAGACATCAATTATAAGTTGACTAAAGGCCCAGCTATTCAGAACACTGATATTTTGTAGTGAGACAAAGAACTACACAAAGAATTGAAGCTTTTAATGTTGCGAGTTTCCTCTCTGCTATATAGGACAATAGTGAATATGTAAATGCCTCTAATTGGCCTCGTCTGGCCTATATTTTGGCCTACATTCAGGCCTCTTCCTCTTAAATGGCCCACGCTTTAATTTGTACCCTTTTTACCCGATTAGGGAGAAGCAAAAAAAGGGTGATGATTTTTTGATAAAGCAGCTAAATTACTGGTAAGATTAATGACCGTATTTATATTATTAATACGAAAGTGTATCTGTCTGTCTGTTACCTCTTCACGCCCAAACCGCTGAACCCATTTTGCTGAAATTGTGCATAACTTTGAGTCCCGGGAAAGGACATAGGATACAATATACTCCCGCAAGATAAATTAATTTCCACGGAGATGCGGGCGTCATGTTACTGCACCGTTAGGCATCCATTACGCGGTAGGTTTTGCTGTCAGTTTTACCACAGGCATGGCTGTAACTGATGGATAACCTACCGTGTATGAGTGACAGACGGTTGCATGAAGTTGATTGACGAAAATCTGGATATCTTGATTTTTGCTTCATGCAACCATCAGTCACGAATTTTGAGTGAGTGTTGTCACATCTGACAAAATAGGAAAAAATTAGAAACGTATACCTTTGAAAATTTTGGCTTTGACTAACATAAAACTGAAGAGAATTGAGTGACCGTCTAATACCATTCATCATCCATCAGTCACCATCAGTCAAACATAATTCATGATTGACGGAATTGACTTTCGCTTGCATGAGCGTGTAATGGATGCCTTAATATTTCGAGGATAAAAAAATATTTGTTGGACGTATCTCAGACCTACAGGATAAGACACAACAAAATCGGTTTAACCGCTTCAGATTAATTTTTAATACAGTTTAACAAAAATCGTGATACGATAATTTTATTAAAAGAAGAAATGCCCTTAAGTGATTATCTATTCAATCTAATTGTACTGATTTAATAAAATGGAATCTAATACGCCTAATATGCCCTTTGACTACTAGGGTTGTCACTTGTCGCTTGTCACTTGACAGGAAAATACTTTTCGTATTTAACCAAAAATATCAAATTATGACTTAACTGAAGTTTTCTTCAGAAAAAAGGCTCATTATTACGAAAAGTTTCGCCACCCCTGGCCTATACGATACCAAATAATATCTAGTTATATCTACATAATATACATATTATAAAACAAAGTCGCTTTTTTCCCTCATGTCCCTTTGTTCCCATGTATCTTTAAAACTACGCAACGGATTTTGATGCGGGTTTCTTTAATAGATAGAGTGATTCAAGAGGAAGGTTATAAGTATAATAACATTCAATAAATAGTGGAGAAATACTGTTATTGTTGGGGTTTCTAATGTGATGTCGTAAATAATTAAATTTTTTCCGCTTACATTGCAAACGCAAGCTGAACCCTACGAGATTAAATATTTTATACCCCATGCGAAGCCGGGGCGGGTCGCTAGTTATTATGTAAAGTTCGTAGTTTAGAGTCCGGTTTATCACATAGACTACTACGTATCTCGAAAAAGTACGTTATTTAGCCGCTTAGCGAATATTTCTCGTAGAGACTATTAGATAACATTTTTCGGGAAAACGCTATGTATCCGGATATTGTCTCCAGGTAGGCGTGTTTTCAGTCTTTCAAATCTGATATCCTCATTCCTCAGCAAAGATGTATCATTCCGGAAAAGCAAGCAGGATCTAAACGTTTTGCTAGAATCAGTGTTTTGTAGATAGGATTTCTAGACATTTCGCGGAAAATGTTGCTTTATTTTTTGTCAATGAGGGTCTTTGATATTCTATTTGCCACGGTGCAGCTATGTAACCTTAGGGTCTTTTGTGTCAAAAAGGCATATTATCGTGACACATGACAGCTATATCGTGACATATGACAGCATTTTGACACGATAGACTCTAAAGGCGACACAGCGGCACCTGGTGGCAAATAGCATGGCATTAATTAAAACCCTCATTGACAAAAAGTCAGGATTAGGGTACTTCCACATTGCAATTTTATCTTATCGACAGTAGAATCAGGAGCCCTGCCTGCCTAGCATACGCCAAAGAGATATCTCACTCTCGAGATAATTAAAAAATACTTGTCTCATAATGTCGAAATCTCGACATTATCTCGACAAAACTCTATAAAAATGTGTTATTTCGATGATAGATCTACGCGAGAAAAAATGTTTATCATGCTAGGGTCAATAGAGATGAAGAGACAAACCATCAAACATCGAGAAAACATGTAGAGTGAGATATATCGTAGGCGTATGCTAGGCAGGCTGTATTCGTAAACTGTACATAATATCTAATCATTTTTTTAATACCAAAATAAACACTAACTAAAATTCCCAGCAAAAACTGAAATTCCCAGCCCTAGTAGGGTTCCGCATGTGGTAAATAGTAATGGAATTATCGCCCGACTAAGACGCGCAGGGTTCGAATTCGTTTAGCTCAACACGATGGATTTATAAGTGTTTTATTATGATAAAGTGTTTGTGTTCTAGTAAATTACTTCCTTGATAACCAATAAGTATAGACTTAGGACTGCACTCAGAGAGATATAAATGAATACGTAAGTGGAAGTAGTGGATAACTAATATTTTATAACAAAAGAATATTTTATAAATATTTCGCCCATATTATTTTATTGAAGTGACTAAATAAGTATGTCACCAAGGTAACGTCCATCGCTATACCGTCGCACAAACAATGGTCGCCGTCAGTCTCGAGTTGTAATAATTTACTATTATTTATTCAACAAATGCACTTATCAATATAAAAAGTACCCAGTAGCCAATGCTCAGACCCACTGAATATGCGTATAAAATTTAGTTAAAATCAGTAAAGCCGTTTCGGAGGAGTACGCGGCCTAACATTGTGACACGAGAATTTTATAATATATAAGAGATGATGACCACATTACTCGCTTCTTAACTGGTAGAAATATAATATTTTATTGTCCTAAACTAAATTTTTCAATAGAAACAATAAGTTACATGGATAATACGGTGAAACTTTGTCAGTACAAATTGTATTTCAGATAAATCCGTACTCCAGTCTGCCCGCTGACCTAAAACTCTACATTTGGGAAACTGAATTTAAAGATTTCCAATTAGCAACTCGTATTTCCAAAGCTTGAAGTTTTAGAAAATCATTAATTATAGAAAAAAAGTAATGGTTCTGAAAAATAAGCCGGCTAAGTAAAGAATATAAAATTAAAAAAGATCATAGCCTATAATATATAAAATAATACCAGTGCATAAATAGGTATTGGTCCTATTTATAGAATCAGCCGCTGTTAGGACACAGTTTTTGACTGGCAAAACCGGTTTTTTTACTTTGCCAGCTAATGAAAGATGTATAATTTTCCACGTTTTTTTCCACATTTTCCACTGAATGTTCCTATTGGTCACAGCGTGACTAATAGGAGCAAAGACTCGGTGGAAAATTAAAACAAATAGCCCAAAGCCTTCTTCGATAAATTGACTATCCAACACAAAAATATAATTTTTCAATACAATACTAGTTCCTAAGACTGATAAGCGCTTTCAAACAAACAAACAAATTCTTCAGCTTTTAATCGAGTAAAGTACGAGGAGATATCTGTCCGTTTTTGTTATCGTAAACAATAATCGAAAACATAATATTATATCAATCTTTTATCAAGTCTTCATGTTAACACTTTCAAGGTTCCAAGGCATAAAATACAGCTATTTACGAAAAAACGCGACGTAACATTGAAAAGAAATGATTTATATATCACACTTAAAGTATCGTACCAAAACACCCTATCCATACTAATATTATGCGGAAGTTTGTCTGTCCGTAACCTCTTTACGCCCGAGCCGCTGAACCGATTTTGCTGAAATTTGGTGTGGAGATACTTTGAGTCCCGAAAGAACATAGGATTACTTTTTATTCGGAAAAAATGTACGGTTCGAGCAAGATAAACGAATTTTGGAGCAACGGAGTTGCGGGCGTCATCTTATATATAAAAATGGATTTTCAAATGTGTTAGTCGCGCTAAAACTCGAAAACTGGTGAACGGATTGGGCTGATTTTAGTCTTAAAATATTCGTAAAAGTCCAGGGAAGGTTTTAAAGTGACACGAAGTTCACCGGGACAGCTAGTATAATAATAATAATAATTTATTGAAAACAACAATACATCTGAAACAAAATATTTTTACAGGTACTACATTATATTATTTTAAGATTACAGACGTTTTACTGCCGAGTTTTTTTGATGTCTGCACTAGGCTGAGCCTGTCCTGCCGATCACCAAAATAGTATCTTAATTATGAAAAACAATTAATTCTGTAAATAAAAATCTCTAAAAAATCAATTACTAAAATTTATAAAATTTACAAAGTTACTAAAATTAAAAAAAAATTGACCATTACCGCGCTGTGTTATGTGTGTTTGTGTGTGTGTGTGTGTTTATGTATGTGATTACTTCTATCTAGACTCATATATTGTATAAAAAGTCTTTGTGTTAACCCTTTCAAGCCACAAATGACAGCTATTTACGAAAAAACTCGATATAACATTGAAAAGAAATGATTGATGTATCACACTTAAAGTGCGGGATCAGAACACCCCATTGGGTAATAAAGGTAAAAGGGTTAGTCTAGACAACTTAGGAAGAAAGATGTGTACTATAAACAACGTTAAGAATATTACATTTTTATGAAAAAAAATTAAAAAGAAAGAAAAATGTTTTGCCTTAAAATACTGTAAAATTAACGGGTGAGAAAACAGGAATTTTATTAAGTCTTACTTAATTTTTAATTTAATGATGATTTTGACATAAGATTCATTCAATTTCAAACTTGTAATTAAATAAAAAAAAAATTTCTAGCCTATGCTGTCCCACTGCTGGGCAAAGGCCTCCCCCAAGGTCTTCCATTGTGCTCGCTCCTGTGCCACCGCTGGCCAGCCTGGCTGGTATGCTTAGATCTTTGCCCAGCGGTCGGGATGCATGTGGCTTACGTGTCCCGCCCAATCCCATTTCAGCTTTGCTGTCTTTACTCCTACGTCCCTGATTCCCGTTTTTGAGCGCAGTATGGTGTTTCTCATTTTATCGAGAAGTTTAACTCCTAGCATACTGCGCTCCATCGCTCTTTGGCATACTCCGAGTTGGGACTTTTGCAAGTCGGTCAATGACCAAGTTTGTGCACCGTAGGTTAGGACGGGCAGAATGCACATGTCGACGAGTCTTCGCTTCAGGGAGATGGGTAAATCCCCCTTCATCAGCGTCTTCATGGACCAGTAGTTCCTCCAGGCGTTTTCGATTCTGCGATCGACTTCCTTCCCATATTTATTTTCAAAGGAGACTAACTGGCCCAAGTAGATGTACTCGTCCACATATTGCATTTCTTGCTCGTCTACCTCGACCCTACGCTTCGTGCTATTGGTCATTATTTTAGTTTTGGACCTATTCATTGCTAGTCCCACCTCGAGGCTTGCAGCGCTCAGGTCTTGGAGCATTCTTTGTAGTTCCGCGGCTATGGCAGCGAACAAGACAATGTCGTCAGCAAAGCCCTTCGCTTTGCTGACGACATTGTCTTGTTCGCTGTTTGTTAACCTTTTCTTGTCAACTTCGATGCCCATTGGCGCCCAGGGACCTTCCAAAATTAATTAATTAATAATAATATATCTTTGGCCGTTGATTTTGCATTATTTTGTTATGATAATATTATGATAATTTCGGTAATACACAATGTCTAACTTGTTCAATGTCAAAAATGGACGGATGGACTATAACTGCAGTCAAAAGTCGCGGCACCAAAGCTAAAACAGCTTTTTAAAAGCTTATAAGTGAAAGGAAGAAAGCTTTACAAGTAAAGTTTAACTTTGAGCTTGACAGAATGAGTTAAAGCTGTGAAGCACAAAATCCGTTTAAAAAGCTCATTATTAAAGTTTGGAAGTCGAATGTAATTCGCTCGTTTAATACATACTAATATTATTAATGCGAAAGTGTGTCTGTCTTCTCACGATTTAACTGCCGCGCTGAAGCGATTTTAATGACATTTGGTACGTACTGATAGGCATTCAAAAGGAATTCGTTTATCGCACGAAACTCGTACACGTATATTTGTTCGGGATAAAAAGTACCCCTTATCCTTTCCCGGGACTTAATGTATCTCCGTACCAAATTTCAGCAAAATCGGTTCAGCGGTTTAGGCGTGAAGGGGTAACAGACAGGCAGACAGGGGTAACAGGCAGTTAAACATGGGAGAGCTATGCTTCGGCACGAATGGGCCGGCTCGACCGGAGCAATACCACGTTCTCACAGAAAACCGGCGTGAAACAGCGCTTGCGCTGTGTTTCGCCGAGTGAGTGAGTTTACCGGAGGCCCAATCCCCTACCCTATTCCCTTCCCTTCCCTACCCTCCTCTATTCCCTTCCCTTCCCATCCCTACCCTCCCCTAGTATCCTATTCCCTCTTAAAAGGCCGGCAATGCGCCTCCAGCTCTTCTGCGAGTGTCCATGGGCGACGGAAGGTGCTTTCCATCAGGTGACCCGTTTGCTCGTCTGCCCCCTTATTTTAATAAAAAAAAACAAAAGGAATTCGTTTAACGCACGAAACTCGTACACGTATATTTGTCCGGGATAAAAAGTATCCCTTGTCCTTTCCCGGGACTCAAAGTATCTCCATACCAAATTTCAGCAAAACCGGTTCAGTGGCTTAGGCGTGAAAGGGTAACAGACAGGCAGACAAACAGACTCACTATAAATGCGAGAATCTATCTTATACAGTGTGTAACAAAAATAAGTGATAATACTTTAGGGTGTGTACGTGTTCCTTGTAGAGAGTTCACTGTGAAAGTAGCAGCGCTGAAAGACGAAAAAATTTTTTCACTTTTGTATGGGCAAGGGCCCGAGCGTCACGAGCTTCCCCATACAAAAGTGAAAAAAAATTTTGTTCTTTCAGCGCTGCTACTTTCACAGTGAACTCTCTACAAGGAACACGTACACACCCTAAAGTATTATCACTTATTTTTGTTACACCCTGTATATAAAAATGGATTTTTAAATGTGTTAGTCGCGCTAAAACTCGAAAACGGCTGAACGGATTGTGCTAATTTTAGTCTTAAAATATTCGTAGAAGTCCAGGGAAGGTTTTAAAGTGACATGAAGTTCACCGAACTAGTTTATAATATTAGTATGGATTTTAGTATAACATACTGGTATTACAGATGACATTTTTATCATTTTTATTTCTACAGAACAAACATCTACCCACACGTCTTCATAAATTCTATTTGCAAAGGTCACAAGTAGGGTTGATTTGGCCCTAGGGATTCGAATTCTAGTCACTTAATTCCCTAGCTCGCGTTTAAAACTGATGATAGTTGGAAATCAAATATCGACTGAACCCTTTCTAAGCAAAAACCTAACAATACCGATGTAAATCTGCAAGATTTTCTATTACCTCTAGGGCTGCCAAAACAATATTCTAATATTATAAATGCGAAAGTCTGTCTGTCTGTTACCTTCTCACGCCTAAACCGCTGAACTTTGGTATGGAGATGTGCCAGGAAAGGACATAGGATACTTTTATCCTGGAAAAACGCACGGTTGCCGCGCGATAAGCATATTTTGGTGCAATTGAGTTGCCGGCGTCGCGCGTCGTCTAGTTATAATATACGGGGCTTATGTGAAAAACTTCATTCGAATTCGTGATTTTGAGTGCGTGTTTTTGAGTTGTAGCAAGACAATATTCTAACAAAATTTAAAATCCATTTTTATTTATATAGAAGATATTATTATGTCTATGTATACAGGGTATAACAAAAATAAGTGATAATATTTTAGGGTGTGTACGTGTTCCTTGTAGAGAGTTCACTGTGAAAGTAGCAGCGCTGAAAGGTGATTTTTTTTTCACTTTTGTATGAGCAAGGGCCCGAGCGTCACGAGTTTTCCCATTATCACTTATTTTTGTTACATAATATTATATAAGTCTTAGATATTATAAATTAATATTATCAAATTAAATTTTAAAATAATAAAAATAAAATAAAATAATTAAATTAAGTAAATTAAAATAAATAAATAAAATTTTAATATTATTATTAAATTTTATGTACAAACTTAAAATGTCACAAATGCTGTTCTGTTGGTGAGTCTATAAAATAAGTAAATAAATTTATCAGAATTATAATTTTGTTTCGTGGCAGCCCTAGCAAGAGATCAGAGATGTTCCACATAGTATTATAGTGGCGTAGTTTTGTTCGCGAAACATTGAATCCAATGTTCATAGTGTAAAAATAGGACGGGAATATATTGGAGTAGATCAACTATATTTTTTGTGTTTCCACTCGAATGACAGCCTTGGCTGAAAAATACGTGTGGCACTCGAGGAATGCCGCGGTAAAACGATTGCATAGCATTGTTTTTTTTTTCGCATACGTCTAGTCAGTAGTCGCACGCACACAAACACCGTGCCGAAGTCTGCCGAACTGAAACGGCGTTAGAACGTACCGACCGGCACAGCGCACAGGTACAGCTGTGGCGTTTGGAGTGGGGGGGGTGTTAGGTTTATTTTCGTTACGGAATTTCTTGATTCGGTCGCCGCGCTCTATGCCCGCAATAAAAACTATGCAATATGAAGTAATATCCCCTCACTTCCTACCGCACGGTGGAAATATATGCCTGCTTCTTTTTAGGGTTCCGTAGTCAACAAGGAACCCTAACTTCTGCCTGCACTTCCAGAGCGCAACCCATTTTTTTTTTCAGTTTTTAAGATATAAAAATGAATCAGGTCATAAATAACAGTAGAACTGTTTTCTTCGAGGTATTACTCTTTCTCTCTGTCTTATGAATTTTCGGTCAGGTCACGCGTTTTTACTTATTTTAAAATAAGTGCAGAACGCCGCTTAGAAGTTTCCCTTCCGAACATATTTTTCCGCATCAAAAATTATCCTCTGTTCCTTCCTACCGGCCAGTCCCGGGATGCTCAAAGTCATCATCATTCGAATCAAGGCCGGCAACGCACCTGCAGCTCTTCTGATGCAGCACCCCTTATTTCATTTAAAAAAAACATCAAAATCGGTTCAACAATTTAGGCGTGAGGTAACACACAGATAGACACTTTTCGTGCACGCGTAGTCAAGTTGTTAATTATTACTTTACTTATAATAATAAAACAACAAATTATAATTGAAGTCAAGATATTTATAAATAAATTAATTATTAAAGGAATTCTGTAATGTTCTCCGGGAATTTGTTTTGTAATTTGTAATAACAGATGCTCTGTAATTGACTAATTGGCGGGTAGCCGACTGTTTTGACCGAATATAACAGAAAATTATTAACAAAGTGATATTTCAGTCAATATTTGGACTCTATTTTAAGGCGACGCCTTGATAATTTGGCTGTAGCGACATCGATTTTTTTCAGCAATGACTAAAGTTAAGAAATTAAAGTTCATTGTCAGTATTCATCATGTCTTTGTTTTTGAATTAACCATAGCATAACACGATTGGTCAACTTTTATAACACAGAATAATCAATCAAAAATACCTCTCTTCATACCAAACTGCATCGAAATTTGATCAGCGTAAAAAAGACACACACAGATGTGTCAGTCTGTCTGTCTGTTACCTCTTCAACCCTAAACCGCTGGACCGATTTTGCTTAAATTTGGTATGAAGATACTTCGAGTTCCGGGAAAGGACATAGCATACTTTTTATCCCGGAAAAATGTACGATTCCCGCGCAATAAACGAATTTAAATCAACTAATGTTGCAATAAATACGTAGGCCTTAATTTGAAGAACCGCCAGCCTTCGCTGCAGCCTGCAAGTAAGTACCATGCCACACGATGCGGTGCGGCGGCGGTGCGGCGCCTGACCGGTGCCTACATATAAAAATGTATGGTATGGCACACAGCGCCGTTCGGTGCGCTCCGGCGCTGCACCGCACGCGCACCGGAATCGATACGAGGCGGGGAGGGGTGTATGTATTGGTGGAGCTCGAGTCCGTCGCTGCTACGGTACTGCAAAACGTTGCGGCGCCGCACTCACTGGCACCGTGTGGCCGGTAGTCCGGCGAGATGACCTCCGATGCGGCGCCGCACCGCGTCGTGTGGCAATGGCTATAACATTAGGTTTTTCACTCCAATTTTAAGTTCTTTTACAACAGCTACTTGTCACTGAAAAACCGGTTTTATCCAGGATAATAACTATAATTGCAACGATAACGAAACAGCATTTCCGACATAGTTCCAGCAATATTTAAAATGGTATGTACAGTAGGTCTTCCATCCATCTTTATAATAGACAGCGCGTTTTCCGATAACTTGAATAGGCATGATGACTATTTTTTTTTCTTATTGGTAAATCAAAATCAAAATATTTTTTATTCAGAGTAATTTTTTTACAAAAATATTTCTGAACGTCGATACTAAGGTGCCTACCACCGGTAATTGAAATACCCATAAAAATAGAAACATCGCTGAAAGAATGACTCTGATAGCTTAAAAATTCACCAAGATATGGCAATTCAAGCATCTCTTAAAATAGACCTGCCCGAAACGCTCCATACAAAGTGCTACGAAAGTATGACGTCAGTCTTTCGTAGTTTGTACAATTAATCGGGAGACAACTTTGTTCGACAGGTATATTAAATATTGCGTTTATGAAAGTGGTTTCATAACAAAAACTGCTTTTGATTGCATAAGTTATCGAATGATATACAAATATTAAGAAATATAATTGAAAAAAAATCGTTTTGAATATCCAACTATGAAGGCGCATAACAAAAAAAAAAAAATACAAATGCTAAAGCTAAAATTTTGGGAACACTTATTTTTTACCGTGATTTCTTTATTTTATTATTAACAAAATTTGCTAATCTTTGACCTTGTCAATTGTCATCATCCCTATTAACAAGAAGTATTCTAAAATAACAATGGGTTGCACTCCTGAACTAGCTTGAACGCAATTATATCAGGAAACTACCAGTTCGATTTGAAAAAATATATATTATTGTGTAAGTATTCCATTTATCAAGGAAGGCTCTTGATATTATATTACACACAATTTATACATTATTTCTCTATTATCAACCAAAACTTTGTTTACGTTTGGCTTCAAATGAATTGAAATAGTGCTGCTAGAATCTAGCAGCTAGATATCTAGCTATATAGCTGGAATGTTCCAGCAATACTATTTACGTCAACGTTTAGTGTTCTGCATTTATGAAAGTGTTTTCTAACGTTTAACTGTCGACAGTATGCATTTAAATGTAATATGATTGCTTTACCAAAGTGAATGTTATAACACAAATAATAATAAATAACCTAAAGAAGACCAGACTAAGTAGACTTTGTGGTCCAGTGGTTTAAAACTCTTGAGGTGAAGGTCGTGAATTCGATACCCGAGTTAGAATAATGCAATAAAGTTTGGTTAGGAAAATGAAAGCTGATCACCTGATTGTTTAACATGATGATCCATGCGTCGGATGGGCATGTAAAATCGGTCCTGCACCTGATCTCTCGCCAGTCGTGTTGGTCGTCCGTCCTACCTCCGGTCCGGTACTGATCACAGACTTGAGCATCGATGTAATAGTAATTAGTAATAGTTGTCATAATATGCTAATGTTATCATACCTTGCACCTTCATTTTAAAATCTTTGCCATTTGTAATCTCGCGAAAAAAAAACAAACGTTCCAAATTCAAACTCATAATGCAGGTCTTATCTGCGTGACGTCATATCAGTAGCAATAAATTTTAGAGCCCGGCTGAGTTCGGCCTTATTGGTTTATTGTCTCGTAAAATTAACGTATCGCCTAATAAATATCGTTTTACTTAAGGCTATCGGTTTTCGGCTTTTCATTAGCTATAGCCCGGAATATTTGAAGAAATAAGTGTATGAAGTGGGTTAATATAATTCTACCATAATCTCATGGGACGGGAGATTTTCAAAAAATATCCTTAATTATTGGATATTTTTTACATTTGCATGTATCACACACAGAATCAGCCGCTATAAGGAAAAATAGTATCAAACGTTTTGCTCCAATTTCCCCAGTATTGGTAGCGTCAATTTCTTTTTTCCATTTTTTGCCATCAGATTCTGGTAGACCTATACTTACTAACAATCTGAAAACTGTCGTTTTTTGCATAAGTATTTAGTTTTTTAAACTTTATTTTTATTTCAATTATTTTGGAGCTAAGATTCACTCGATCTTAAACTATCCAACTCCTCAAATGATCGAGGATCATGAGGATGTTTTACAATTTATTTGGTTCTGATTCACTACCTGTTGCCCGCGACTTAGTCCGCGTTAGCATAGTATAATAATTTTAAAGGAGATGGATAATTTTTTTCCAAAATAAGTGTATGTTTAGTTTATAGGGTACAATTATTTCACTTTTAATTTATAACCTTGTTTCTAAAAAAGGAGAATCAAAACTGTGAGTTCCAGCCACTACAGCCACCAGCCAGTAGCAGCGCTGAAAGACCAAAAAATTTTTACACTTTTGTATGGGGAAACTCGTGACGCTCGGGCCCTTGCACAAAAGTGCAAAAAAATTCGTCTTTCAGAGCTGCTACTTTCACAGTGAACACTCAACAAGGAACACGTACACAACCTAAAGTATTATCACTTATTTTTGTTACACACTGTATATAGATATGCATAAATTGGATTAATATAAAGTTTCCCAACCAGGTCATTACCAATCTTGAGGACAACAAGTGAAAACATAAAAGCTAAAAATGTAGGAGAAAAGATTTTCCAAACGAACTCTACTTGAAACAAGTGTTCAAATAAAATTGCCTTTTTTGCTGTTTTCTTACTTGAGAATAGTTCTAATGAAAGCTATTAGAAGTTAAATAGTTTGAAATACCTACCGATTGGAAATCTGTTAAGACAGAGACGGGAGATGTGTGAGTGAGAAAGATGGTGTTTGCTACAAGTTCTAAAATCGATTTGGTTTTAGGCTCTCTAGTTTCTGCTAGGTTTTCTAGGGTCAAAAGTTTGGAAGTTAGAGGGAGAGTTAACCGCCGGCGTGGCGTAGCAGAGGAAGTTGAGGCTCTCCGCAAGTCTTTTTGTTGCGTTCAAGAAGAGAGAAATATCCCTCTTTCCGTCTACCACGCGGCAAAAGTGTACGCCTGCGCCCTCTGTTTCGTTTAATTTCAACTTCTGTCGTCACTTCTGAAAGTTGTTTTTTAGGGTTCCGTACCCAAAGGGTAAAAACGTGACCCTATTACTGAGACTTCGATGTCTGCCCGTCTGTCTGTCTGTCTCCAGGCTGTACCTCAAGAACCGCTACAGCTAGAATTCTGAAATTTTTAAAACAAAATAAAATTAATATTTAAGGGGGGTTACTATAAAACAAACGTGATTTTTTGGCCTTTTTTGCTCGATATCAATAATGGCAACAGGTACGCACTTGAAATTGTCACAAAATCCTGAATTATATATGAAACTAGCTGTCCCGGCAAACGTTTCTTTGCCATATAAAGTATTTCACCCATATTATTTTATTGAAGTGACTAAATAAGTATGTCACCATGGCAACGTCCATCGCTATCCCGTCGCAAAAACAATGGTCGTCGTCAGTCTCAAGTTGTAATAATTTACTATTATTTATTCAACAGAAGTGACACTTGTAGACAACTGGCGGGGATAACTAATGAAATGACGATTGATCAGTTTTCGACCGGAGAGGAAAAATGATTAAATTACTAAAATGGCTATTAAAAAATAAGGGTTGATTATAGAAGGGTGAAAATTGAGGATTGTATGTATTTTTGTATGTTGTATCATAAAAAAATAGAAATTAAAAATGTTGTCTAAAAATAAAAATAAAAATTTAGGGGTGGACTACCCCTAACATTTAGGGGGATGAAAAATAGATGTTGGCCGATTCTCATAGATACCGGATAAGCACAAAAAATTTCATCTAAATCGGTCAAGCCGTTTCGGAGGAGTGTGGCAACGAAAACTGTGACACGAGAATTTTATATATTAGATTTAATAATTATTAAAAATAAAATAATTATTTAATTTATTTCAAGCCAAAAACACACAATTTTTGGCCAATTTTTGCTCTATCACCACGCACGGTACGGAACCCTTCGTATGCGAGTCCGACTCGCACTTGGTCGATTATTCTTATTTAAAACGAACAAACTATTATACAGAAAAGCCATAACAGAAGCAGCACCGAGTGAGTTGCACGTGCGTTCCAGCCCTTAAGCCTTTTGATCACTGTAATATGTTTGTAACATTGTATATAGATGATTAATAATGTTTTGACACTGCCCTAAATGGTGTTCGTTTGTATGGCATAATGTTGTACGTATATGGACATAACACATACCATAAGCATTTGAATTTTATTGTTCATATAATATATTGGATTTATTATTTGTATGGGCCATTAGTACTTATAAAGGACATGGGTTCGAATGCATTGATTCTGGAAAATTATTAATGTTTCGATATTATGGTTTCGATGCAGTACCGATATAAGAAAAGGTGACTTTTCGATAATTTTCCGACCGACGTAGTGTAAAATGAAACCTATAACCTAGGGCATAAAGCATTTTTTATTTGAATTTATGTCGGTCGCGGTCGCTTGCGATAAGGATTGGAAAGGTAAGTTTAGGCTGGATTTATAATAAGTATGTGGCCGCTCGAACGCGCGGTTTGGCGGCTACACTGCGAGATCACTTAAGAGGATACCACAGCGGCTAGAGAAATGAAAAAAAAGTACGTGTAATATCTATAGCTGTCTCCCTTACCTCAAGCCTATACCGCAGAACGCGATAGAGACAACTGCAGAAAATCCAGAAAATCAACGATTCGTTGTCCCCTGATTCCTTCTCCAAACTTAACCGATTTAAGTACTTTTTTCATTAAAGATTAAAAAAAGGCTTGAGCTGTGTTCCTATGTTTTGCTTTTTTTGTATAATCTATCCAAATCTGTTTTCTGGACGTTTGAACACAGTGGAAAATCTGGCCATTTTTTTGGGTTTTTAAACGTTTATATCTTATTTAATAATTAAATTATGAAAAAAAAGAAAACATAGGGACATTGTATTAGTGGCCGTAGATATTCAGGAAAAAAATTATAACTCTACTAGCATTATCCAGGGAGGAAACAGGGGACAACGTTTGTATGGAAAAAATGGCGGTGTGGAATCCTCTTAAGCGATAGTATGTAACAATTTATTTAAGTAGCGGCGCAGTCGAGCTGTCATATACATACATTTGCTTGTCATCTGGCGAACACGGTGTAGTCGCCAAACCTAACCATCCCAGCTACCCAACCATCCATCAACCCAATCATCTCACCTAGCATTGATATACTTGGCTTTAACATATTGAGCGAAGTCCAGTTTCGATACCATCGAGAGGGTAACGCCATGTTAGCTTCGAAGAAGCTTGGTGTTCTGAAAAGGGTGAGGCAATTCTTCAGTCCGTACCAGCGCCAACAACTCTACAAGGCGCAAGTTCGGCCATATAAGGAATATAGTTCTCATCTCTGGGTAGGGACGCCAAAATACCAACTGCTCCCTCTGGATCGTATCCAACGAAGGGCCGCTCGAATTGTTGACTGCCATGATAGTGTTTCAAACAACTTGGACCCCTTGGAATTACGCCGAGATGTAGCTTCACTCTGCATCCTCTATCGGTTGTATCATGGGGAGTGCTCTGAGGAATTGTTCGGAATCATACCACCTACAACTTTTCGCCATCGTCCCACGCGAAAAATATACCATCCTCATCACCTTGATGAGTGGCAGTCTTCCACCGTGCGTTTCTCGCGTAACTTTCTGCCGCGCACTGTAAAACTCTGGAACAAACTGTCACCGGCAGTATTTCTGGACCTATACGACATGCAAACCATCAAGAAAAGAGCGTATTCCCACTTAAAAGGCCGGCAACGCTCTTGCAGCTCTTCTGATGTTGCGAGTGTCCATGGGCGACGGTAGTTGCTTTCCACCAGGCGACCCGTTTGCTCGTTTGCCCCCTTATTAAAAAAAAACCGCGCGTCTTGGGAGGCTCATACATATATAAATCCAGCTTTAGGGTCAATTCAGATCGCAACGGGATGCGTCCATTTCTAAAGTATGAATTTGATAGATATATCAATTGCGTGAGGCGTCAATCGTCAAATCCATACAGAAATGTTTCTACGACATAACGAATTGATATTTAGACGGTTTCATGACATGTTACAACAAATAATTCTAAAATAACTTTCTTTTACATTTTGCATATCCTAGCAATTGCAGCAGTTTTTAACATTTTAAACTAAAATATTGACAAGTGTCTAGTACAGACTGGTGAAAACTGGTACCGGGTAGCACGAACTGGTTTGAACCAGTGTTAAAGTTACAAAGTCTAAAGGTGGCTCTCCGATCCTTGCCACAATGCGACCGAGGTGCGAGACCGACAAAAATTCAAATAAAATGCCACTATATGAGTTACGACGTGGGCGACCCATGCAGCCGTTGCACCCATGCAGGCGCAGAATAATATGTCACCTTATGACATAGGCTATAGACAGACAGATAGACAGACAGATAGGCTCTACGGTAGAGTAAATTGAAATCTAAAGCCTATGTCATAAAGTGGCATATTATTTAATTGCACCGCAGATATACAATAATTGCAAGTTGGCCGACTATCGTACAACTAATTGGACAACTTTTTAATTTTTAATTAGGAAAGGAATCGCGGTTCTTATACGATCGGTGTCCAATTATTTAGTTGTACAATTTAGTTGGAAAAATGTCTCATAACTCATAATTCTCTATCTACTGCCTATAAATCAATTTCTTTGATGGTACTTTTTTCCTGGATAAAAACTCCTATATTTTCTTTTACCAGGTATCAAAGTATTTGTGTTATTAAAATCTGTTCAGCAGTTTAAGGTCAGGCGAGACTGATCATTTTCTGAAATAGTTACTTAATCTGGCTTCTATTTCTATGAGAAATGCACCAAAGATATTAAAAAAGTAACTCTTTCAGCGCTGCTATTTTTACAGTAAACTCTATGTTTATTTTGTTACAGCCTGTTGTATACAGTATACTGTATTAACGTATAACGCAAAACAACATTTTCCAGGTCAGTATATAAAAGATTTATGATACAGTGGGTAAAAGCATAATTTAAATATTAACGTCCTAGTATATTCCTCCATGTTAATTTCTGTCTCATTTCTAGGATAATTATTAGAGATGTTCCGATCATGACTTTGGCCGGCTAGCCGACTAGCCGATTTAGTCGGCTGCAAAGAAGCCGACCAAAACTAGTCAGCCAACCGATCATAGTTTCAGATGTTTTCGTAACGCCACAGAATAGATAATAGTACAAGTAACGCTTCGTTGACTAGTCGCATACGCCGCCTGCGAACGTGTCGGATCGTGTTTTGTATTATGTTAATAACGTCATGACTTATGATATAAAGCGGTAAAAGCTACGCAATAGTTTTACCGCGGCAGTACCCGAGTGCCACACGTATTTTTTTATTAAAAATTTTTAGAATAGAAGATATTATGTTGTTAATAAATAAATGTCATAGATATTTATATATAAGCAAGTTATTTCAGTAAAGAATCAATGAATTTCAAAACAATAATAAAAAGCCGGATAGTCAGCGCTTTTTGCCGACTATTCGCCGACTACAAAAGTAGCCGGATAGTCGGCTTTACCGACTAGTCGGCGACTAGCCGGCACATCTCTAATAATTATCATTACGCTGTGACCTAGCTGTATAAGTTTTTAATTTGTTCTTAATGCTTAATGTCATGGACGGTTGACGACGAATTTTACATACTAGATTCTAGTTTTTATTGGAACGTCCCACTTTTTTGCTACTTTATGTTGCGAGAATTAAATGTTTTATGCTTCAATGACATTATTTTATGATCTTGGCATAATTAATTCCGGGAAATATTTAGGATATACTCCAAAAGATGGACCGAATTGGGTGAGAACAAGGAAGAATTTAAAGAAATGCTCGAGAGATATTTTTCTTGCACGATTTACGTGCGACAGGTCAAATAACGTTGACCTGCGATAAGGCTATAGTTTGGTTAGTTGACGCTTTTGTGATACTTTGTGTCCCGGGACAGGAATAATTTATATAGGTTTTCTCACTCTACGTAATAATACGATATTGTAATATCTTTTAGATTTTCTTTGTGAATTTGCTGACTATACTCAGGGCCGTATTAACCCAATAATTATAATATTATGTAGTAGTATATTTTAGTTATTTTCATAGTAGGATGTCGTATGGAATCCTTTTATGGGGAAACGCTGCCGACATTAATACAATATTTGTGCTGCAGAAGCGAGCCATACGTTATATTTATAAAATGTCTGCTTTAGAATCTCTGAGAGATAAATTTTAAGAAATTGGTATTCTAATTGTTGCTTCTCAATACATTTTGGATAATGTAATATTAGAAAAAATATAAGCACAAGCTAGATATGCCGGTGATCAGACTTAGTAAAGTCAGTAAATCTTTTAAAGGTCAATGTATACGCCTTTACAACAAAATCCCAGAAAACGTTCAAAATCTTTCCATTAATAAATTTAAAAAAGTAGTTAAAGAATGTTTGTGTGCCAAAGCCTATTACGAGTATAAGGTCAATGATTTCATAAACGATGGCACACCTTGGGAGTAGGATGGCTTCTTGCAAGGCTACTTCTTCATTATTATAGGACTTACAATTATGTATGTGGATATTGTATATAATATTTAGTTACAAAATTGTAAACTTTATTTTAAAAGATTAATTTTTTTCACTTTTTTTGGTAAAAAAGTGGGCCCCGTGCGAGTTTCTTACGCCGGTTCTTCTCGCCGGGTTAGTTCCCGAACCGGTGGTAGGCATCATGTAGGACATTCTGAAAACATTTATTTTAAATTTATTCAGAAATAAAACAATTTTGATTTTGATTTTTGCCCCGCGTTTTTGAGGTCCTATTCTTTGAAAAGCTTTGATTGAGTTGAAACAATGAGCCTGTGACTGTCCTATTCCCTAGTGAGCATCAAAATATTTTTCATACATGGTAGATTACTTATTACGTGGTAGAGCCATGCTTCGGCACGAATGGGCTGGCTTGACTGGAGAAATACCACGGGCTCATAGAAAACCGGCGTGAAACAGCGCTTGCGCTGTGTTTCGTCGAGTAAGTGAGTTTACCGGAGGCCCAATCCCCTACCCTATTCCCTTTCCTATTCCCTTCCTTACCCTCCCCTATTCCCTCTTAAAAGGCCGGCAATCATCTGCAGCTCTTTTGATGTTGCGAGTGTCCATGGGCGATGGAAGTTGCTTTCCATCAGGTGACCCGTTTGCTCGTTTGCCCCCTTATTTCATAAAAAAAAGTTAAAATTCGAGTACCTAATCCAAATTATTTCTCTATTAGACCATGTTAAAAATTACAATTCTTTTTGCTTGGTTCTAGCGCGAAAATATGCTATGGGCCCCTCGCTAGCTGAATACGCCTCTACCTAGTTCCGCCTGTAGTTGGCGGTATGCTAATCGACAAAGTTCCGAACTAGGTAGATTAATCTGTCAACTTTCGGGGACTTGCTTTGTTCTCAATTCGCCTGCGTAGTTTTTGGATTGGTGTGTGGAATTTGTTTTTGATTATTTAGTTCGTTATTGTTAGAACTTGATGCTTACTCTTAGCTTACAATGTAATTAACTAGATGACGAACTCCGTTGCGCCAAATTTAGTTAATCGCACGTTTATTATACCGTTTAAAATTTTCCAGGACAAAAAGTATCATGTGTCCTTTCCCGGGACTCAAAGAATCTCCACACCAGCGGTTTTGGCGAGAAAAGGTAGTTCGGACAGACGCAGACAGGTAGTTCAGAAAAGACGTCTTAGGTGAATTTGGGAAACAAAACACTTTTCATTCAACATTATTTATTATTTCATAATTAGTGATCAATTCACTCAATGAAGGTTTTCGATATATCATTTGCCACCTTTTTAGGGTCTTTCGTGTCAAATGTCGTGTCAGACAGATATTTGACAGCTATATCGTGACATGTGGAAGCTATTTCGTGACATATGACAGCTGTTTGACACGACAATTGACACGGTAGATTCTACGGCTACATAGCGCCAAATGTCCATCATTGACTAAAGTAAATATAAAATTATTCCTAAAAAAAAACAAATCAAACTTTGAAAGTAATTTATTGGGCTGTCAAAAAACGTGTCATATATTTTTTAAACAACAATAACACGAAAACACAAAAACACCTAGAAAAGACATTTTCCACACCAAAATAAACCCACTATGCAAGACATCAAAGAATTGGCTGGCAGCCATATTTTAATTTTGAATTCAATGAAAAACCTACTCTAACATTTTAGTTTAAGGTCTATATTAGTTCGACAAAATTAAACATTCACTATGTCACCTAAGGCAACGCGAAATTCACCTTAACACGTCGAATTAAAGTCGGTTTTCACGTGATTGGTATTCGATATGAAATAGTATTAATATTGTATGATAATTACTTTGTATACGAGTTGACAGGTATATATTGATGTTAAGTAACCCTTGTGATATAGTGCAGGCGGGCTGATGATGATTGGTGGTGAAATGATGAATGTAGTGATGTATGATGGAAGGCAAAATAAATGATGTCTTTTGGAGGCTTTAAGATTTATTAGTCTTCTAAATAGTACAACGTGGAAAATGAATGTTTAGCAATTGAAGATCTTCATAATTTGTTCGCATTATAATAATGCGAACATGATGATGTGATGTAGTACCGTATGTATTATCAGTGTGGTATGTAAGGAAAACTCCTAAATTTGTCGATGTTATTAAATGTAAATTGTATTGGGAACGGCATAACTCATAAGTTATATCCATTTAAATCAAAATTAATAAATTAAGTATGGCACAATGATTTGCGTAATTTCTTTACATATACCTAGCTTTAAATGAGTCGGAACGAAGCATAGTAAGCTCAGTATAAAATTCGTCTGTCTGGCGCTGAGAATTCCACAGACATGTTAAAAAATATTTCATCGAATCTAAAACTGGCGTGCGCCTATGACTTGTAAACAAAAATAAACATAAAAATAGAATTGCGACTGCACACACTATCGACTATTCGATTTTGTAAGTATTAGGGCCGGTCCACGTCTGCACATCACGACGTCGTCGTGGAGATGTGGACATGCCCTTAAGGGGACGACTAACCCAAAATTTACGATTTTATAATACATTTTTATACTTGAAAATAAGCCCCGAACTGTTTCATTTTCTAAAATTAGATACATCATTGTATTTCCAAGAATTCGATCTGAGCAAAAACACGATATCTTAAAATTTTCTCGATAGAAAAAAATCACAAAGATGCATCTAATTTTCAGGAATTTTTCATTTATTGCCATAACCATGCATTGAACTAAGTTAATATTTTAACACATTGTATAAAATTCTATCACTGAGAAACCGGCCTAGCGGATTTTTAAAATATTGTATAGTTTTCGAGTTATTGAGAAAAAACTAATTTGGCGATGAATCCGCGTCGTCCTTTTTCACCTTGCATATGAAAGACGGGCATGAGTGTGAAGAGAGAAGGACAATGTTTAATTTTTTGGGTTAATCGCCTTCTTAAACGAGTGTCTTAAGGTCATGTCATATAACAGTTGTTTGACACGGCAATTGACACGAAGTACTCTTTTGCTACTAAGCCTTAGGTAAGTAAGAAAGAAAGTGTCGGATAATTTATTATTGACAGTTTTTCAAAATAAGAGTCCATCAGAAGGTGCTTCGTGTGTCAATCAAAGACCCTTAGATAAAATTCGGATACCTTAACAAGTTTTTAAGGTGCAAAATGCATTATCTCTGGGTGAATCGAATTCCTGAAAAACTAAGTTGCAAATAACATTGCATTGAAAAGTTACAGGGTGCAATTAAACCTTCCTGCCAAATTTTTTCCAGGGCTTAGGTATCATTAGGAGAGTCCATTTAACCAAAAAAAATTGGGTAGGTAGGTATTAGGAGAGTCCATTTAACCAAAAAAAATTGGGTGTTATTTTTTTTCAATGACATATTTTATCCCATTTAAAATCCATTTTAGTACTGAGTGACTAAGAAAAAATACGTGTATTTTTATTTTTAACAAGGATCAATATATTAAAATTTGGCAGGAAGGTTTAATTGCAACCTGTATAATCGTTTGAGTAAATTGTTCACAGAAATTCAATCACAGAACAACGGATCAAACTTCGAATTAATTTTTAACGTTTTGATCGCACGGTTTTAGTAAATGAAATTGAAATAATCAATTTGTGAAAACAAAAATATCAATTTACTAAAGGCGTTGCGCAGAAAATTTTAATCTAAATTTGTTTTATTGTTGTGTTAAAATATTAAGTTATCAGATGTTTTCTGCAGTTTTGTTGGCAACAAAAAAGCTATGTTCTTTCTAGCATTCAAGATTATAGTTTTGTTTTAAGTTAATCCATACTAATATTATAAATGCGAAAGTGTGTCTGTGTGTCTGTCTGTTACCTCTTCACGGCCAAACCGCTGAACCGATTTTGCTGAAATTTGGTAAAATAGGATACTTTTTATCCCGGAAAAATGTACGGTTCCCGCGTGATAAACGAATTTTGGCACAACAAAGTTGCGGGCGTCATCTAGTGTCTAAACAACGCCGAAAAAATGCGGCCGAAGTTCGGCATGATTACGTCTGCAATGTATTTCAAATTACCGATGACACACCATGCCGAAATTACGTCGCGTTATATTGTATGGGTTTGACATTGCTGACGTAATTATGCCGAACTTCGGCCGCGTAACTTCGGCATGGTGTGTTTAGACACTAATAGAAGAGGCTGGCAAATGAGCCGCCAAAAGCTTTGGCGCCAAGAGATTTGTCTCTAATTAAGTTTCTATTACAATCAGTCTATAGTGTGTGCTGTTCCAAAACTGTCACAAAGTCAGCAAGGCGACATGTTAACTGTCAACGCCGTTTTCGACAGTACCCCTGTCAACGATTTCACGCGAATTATCATCTGTCATTTGTAATATTATGCTGCTTGTTCATATAATTAAGTTATTTCGTTTCATCAGTTTCGAACATTATTGTCATGATCTAGGAACCTATTCTAATGATTCGAATGTCACTTCGAGCGCAGGGTCAATCGCACGTAAGACAGCATTTGGCCGCACTCGAAGTTCGAGTCTTAAGAAAGCACGGGGCCCGTAGCACGTCCTACAAATGCTACAAATTATTGCATTTTTTACAGATTATCCCTGTGTAATACAGAAAAGTGTGCCTGTCCGTATGTCTGTTACCCCTTCACGCCCAAACCACTGAACCGATTTCGCTGAAATTTGGTGTGGAGATACTTTAAGTCCCGGGAAAGGACATAGGACTCTTTATCCCGGAAAAAATGTACGGTTCCCACGCGATAAACCAATTTGGGCGCAACGGAGTTGCAGGCGTTATCTATTTTATATTATTTAATATATTATTTATTATATTTTTAAGTCTCACTCACTTTTTAGCTAGACCAAAAACTGTATTTAGTGTTTAGCTTGTCCATCTGACAAAGATGTATGTGTAATCACTTACAATTAATTGCGCATTCCGCTCATTTGATTGCCAACCGTGCCAAACGTCTGGCATAGTGCCAGAATGGGTGATGATGATCATTAGTGAGGTATTTCATCACTCCCAAGGTGATGATGTTGATGATTAGTTTCTAATAACTAATAAATCTTCGATGAATTAAGAGGATACACCAGGGGCTAGAGAAATTACAAAAAAGTAAGTGTAATATCTATAGCTGTCTCCCTTATCTCAGGCCTATACCGCAGAACGCGATAGAGACAGTTGCAGAAAATCAACGATTCGTTGTCCCCTGATTTCTTCTCCAAAACTTAACCGATTTAAGTACTTTTTCATTAAAGATTAAAGAAAGGCCTGAGCTGTGTTCCTATGTTTTAGTTTTTTTTTGTATAATCTAGCCAAATCTGTTTTCTGGATGTTTGAACACAGCGGAAAATCTGGCCATTTTTTTTTTGGGTTTTTGAACGTTCATATCTTATTTAATATTAAAATTATGAAAAAAAGAAAACATAGGGACATTGTATTAGTGCCCGTAGATATTCAGGAACAAAATTATAACTCTACTAACATTATCCAGGGAGGAAACAGGGGACAACGTTTGTATGGAAAAAAGGGCGGTGTGGACTCCTCTTAAGGGTGTAATTCTCATGCCTCGTTCTTAGATTGCAGTCTCCTCATAAGGGTCAGTACTTAGTAGGCCTACTACGAAACCGTTTTGAGAGTTGAGACTTTAACAATCGAATGAGAATGCTTCAACGTCATTACTCGTTCACATTGCAACATGATGAGGCGATGAGATGCATTTTTTAAAAGCCTTTTTCTTACTTTTGAACGGGTTGCGTTTCTCATGGAAGCAGAAGTCGAAAGTACTAACTCTTTCAGCGCTGCTACTTTCACAACTCTACATGGTGTAACAAAACAAAGTGATGATACTTGAGGGTGTGTATAGGTCCCTTATATAGAGTTCACATTTTTAAGGGCAAACTTAAACGCAGGGGTCTTTGCCCATACAAATCACGAAATAATCGACCAAGTGCGAGTCGGACTCGCGCACGAAGGGTTCCGTACCGTTATAGAGCGAAAATAAAGAAAATAAAGTTTTTGTATGGGAGCCCCCCCTAATTATTTATTTTATACTTAATTTTATTATTAAATATTAAATTACACATAAAATTGAGTATTTTGTTAAATTTTCAAGTGTCTATATGTTGCCATTATTGATTATGAGCCAAAAAGACCAAAAAAATAACATTTGTTGTATTGGAGCCCCCCTTAAATATTAACTTTATTTTTTTTAGTATTTGTTGTTATGGCGGCACCAGAAATACATAATCTGTGAAAATTTCAGAAGTCTAGCTATAGCGGTTCTTGAGATACAGCCTGGAGACAGACTGACGGACAGACGGACAGGCAACGAAGTCTTAGTAATAGGGTCCCGTTTTTACCCTTTAGGTACGGAACCCAAAAAAATGGTCTTTCCCTAAAGTAAAAAGAACAGTAAAAAAAGAACATACCTTAAAGTATTGTCACTTTATTTTGTAACACTCTGTATAGGGACATACAGCGGGATATTTTTATACTATGTGGTTTAGTGTAGTGATAATGTCATAGATAATATTGTATTTTTCTTAGAAAAGTGTCGTCTTGCCGCTAAACTTCAAAGCCGAATAGATACTGCTTTTAAAATGTTTGTTTGTGTAAAAGTATAGCAGATGTCTCCAACTAATTGAGCTTTTAGACGCAGTTGGTATATTTACTGATGAATGTTAAATATAATAACAAAAAATTGTTTTTTACAAGCGTCTATTTATAGAGTAATTAAGAATTAACGACAGCCAGACCATCATTATTCATTTTATAAAAACTGAAAGTTTTTCTGTTACATAATATTATGTGTGCAGGGTATATACAACAAAACTAAATGATAATTAATGATAATACTATAACTAATACTACTAGGATGCGTATATTGTGTATAGAGTTTAATGTGTGAGTAACAGTTCTGAAAGAGCAGTTTTTTGTGCTTTTTATGAGCAAGCGCGGCTCTAGCATCATGATCTTTCCCATACATAAGTGAAAAAGCTATGTTACTTTCATAGCGAACTCTATCTTATCTATCACTTAGTTTTGTTACAACCCTGTTGTTGTAGATAAAGTATTGTATGGAAGTAGGACCAGCAACTATGAAGTTTTGGTTGCGGTGTAAAGTAATTTTTTTAACCGGTCCCAGAGGAAACCGTATATTATTATGACAACTCAACTTTCCTCTTTGCAATAATTTGCTAAATCGGTTCAGTTTTTTTCGAGTTCTGCGCACATACACATTTAGCGATTAATCTTATATATAAAATTCTCGTGTCACAATGCTAGGCCGCGTACTTCTCCGAAACGGCTTTACTGATTTTAACCAAATTTTATATGCATATTCAGTGGGTCCGAGAATCGGCTACTGGGTACTTTTTGTATTGATAAGTGCATTTGTTTAATAAATAATAGTAAATTATTACAACTCGAGACTGACGGCGACCATTGTTTGTGCGACGGGATAGCGATGGACGTTGCTATGATCATTGGTGACATATTATGTACTTATGTAGTCACTTCAATAAAATAATACGGGTGAAGTATATGGCAAAGACACTTTTGTCGGGACAGCTAGTTTTTATATAAAAGATTTTTTCACCAAACACTCATTATTCGTTATGACAGTTGCTTCTGCTAGACATTTCCAGTTTAATACTTACTAACTTTTGAGTTTTTATAGGTTAGGTTTTTTATCCCGTATTTTTATTAACATTAAAAAGAAAGGGAGTAGATCAAGCAAGTGTATTTTCCCGACATTTTCCTCAAGTGTGGTCACACGTTTAGCCGGACATCTGATTTATTGGACGCGATTATCACGAACACAAATATTCATTACAACGATATACAATTACTAGATATTGCAACGAAATTAAAAATATTATTAAATTTTTGAGCCAACCCTTTCACATCTGAAGTCTAGTGCGAGGTTAGAGTTTTTTCCGAAAGTAAAAACAATGCACAACCTCGCTAAAAAGTTTTTATTTACAAAAATGCGTTTTGAAGTTGAAAATTTCGCGAACATTCAAAATTGACATTGTTTTAGCTTTATTAACTTTTTTTAATGTTTGTTGCCAGAAAGTAAACTGTAACAAACTATTCAGAGCCAAAGTTACAATTATTATTAACATTTTGTGTGAACCAAAAAAAAAATCGTGTCGCCGGTCTGTTAACAAACTCCTCCGAAAGCGGAACGGCTTAACCGATTTTCATAAAATTTTCTGTGTTCATGGTAGACATTAAAAATAATAATATTATATTTCTTATATTCGAATAACTTGTCAAAACAATATCCGCCGGGTCAGCTAGTCCCCCATCCGGCATCCCCCATCAACCCCATATAATTCGTGAACCTTGGGTATGATGGATTTAGACTCGCTCTTGACCGTGTGCTGGAGCGCAATCCGTCCTTACTGTCCGCACTTCGCTATCAAGGAAGATAATCATATTACATACTAGATGATGCCCGCAACTCCGTTGCGCCAAAATTCGTTTATCGCTGCGGAACCGTACTCTTTTCCGGGATAATAAGTATCCTATGTCCAAGGTCTCAGGTCTCAAATTATTCCCATACCAAATTTCATCAAAATCAGTTCAGCAGTATAGGCTGTTGTTTTTCGGTATAAATCTTTGTCTTCTATATGCAATATCAATGCGATTTTCGCTGCCAGAACATCAACATGTTGGATGCGTTGCTTTAGTGTAAAGGAGATTACACAGTGTACGTAAAATAAGTGATTTTGTTATATAAAGGCCTTCTTTACATTATAATATTATTGGATAACAATTATCATGATTGCCACTCGTTTCTTGTGATCTGTTCAGCGGTTTTAACGTGAAGACGGAATTTTTGCTCGTTCTATAGTAAAATCTAAAGGCACAATTCGTCATATAAAATGTCAAGAAATTCTGTGCCCAGTCTCGTAATTTTGATTGAAGTAGTATGGGCTTGAATAATTCACCAATACAACATCAAAGTAATTAAATCTTGGCATTGTTTAAAAATAGAATTGACTTATAATATATTATTAAGATAACTCGACCAAATGATGTAGTTCCGCCCATTCATCAATTTCTCGTTACATTGTACAAGGCTCTTTAGTGATAATTATAAATTTAACATGCCCACATGTACATTTGTTTTAAACTCACTGACAGGTAAGACGGAGTGGCTCACTTTATCTGGATGAGTCAAACGTCAAAGGTCAGGGGTATGGGGTTCGAATGTGGCAATAAGGTCAACACTTCAACAGTGCCAGAAGGAAATGTCTCTTTTTTCGCGATTTCCAAATAAAATGGGAAGAAAATAATAGTAGCATAAACTTGATTTAAATTTTTTAATAGAGAAATGCATAATGTCGGGGCATTTCCCATAGAGTCATAGAAGTCATAGAAGTCTATTACGTTTACAGTAAACTGTGTATTACATTAAAGATGGAGATGCCGTAATTTACCGTTTTTAGCAGAGACATAGATCAAGATAGATGCCGCATGTGTATGTACTTCGCGTGCCATATCGCGTTCCCAAACGACGAGCAATGCTCGTCTTGCGAAAGTCTGTTCTTTACTCTGCTATCAGAATCGGACGTCAATCAGAATTTAAAAAATGCCTAAAAGCCTAAAGGTGCCGTATTGAGCTATAGTAATTCAAATAGAAACGTTGGCATAGATAATGAACACGTTTCTTATCATCGGTACGTCACAGTAGGTAGGAAAAATGTGGCACGCTCGTTTTAAATGGAGCGACATGCGGTATCTATCTTGATCTATGTCTGTGGTTTTTAGAGTCTTATTAACCCATAAAGCCCCATAAGCTCACCGGTGAGCGAGACACAATAGAATAACAATAGATTTCCAAGAATCCACGATCGAAGGATTAACTCAAATTTGAAAGCTACAAAATTATAATAAAAATACAGCAATAATCTTCAGCATATGAACATTTCTTTCTCCGTTATTAATTTCCTATTTTTGTTTATTATACTCATAATATCAGCTTCCACAGTTATACTAATTTCTTTAAATTCAAGCATACATTCAGTATCTCCCTAGTATTTACAAATTACGTTTATTTGAAACACACGCCAATAGGGCTCTTGGATATGTCTAGTGGCGCGGCGAGTGGCAGATTCAGGCAACACGTGGGTGTCAGAGTGCGATCAGCTGTGAAATACGGTTTACTAGTTAAAAATGAAAACACGTTGAAAACGTTAAAAAGTGCTCTGAACAAGGAAAATATGGGCGGTACGAGGTACTGTTGTGTTGTAGGGTGCAAAAAATCCCAATCTCGGATTCGTGAATTAACGTTTTATTCGTTTCTGAGACGGAATTGGGAAACGTATCGAAATCAACATGCCGATTATTAATCATGCTTAAATCTAAATCTCGAATGAATATTTCTAAAACATCACGTTCAAGTTATTTTTAATATCATTGTTTCATTATGTAAAATAATATATTGTAATTTAAAAAACGATATAATAAAAAATAACAAATAAAATTATTGTCGGTTCAATATTTCAGAACAATACTTATTCCTTCAATATTCACTTTTGCATTTATACTATTATCATACTAATATACTAATTACTGATATTACTAATTTACTAATCATATTATAAGTGCGAAAGTGTGTCTGTCTGTTACCTCTTAACGCCTAAACTGCTGAACAGATTTTGCTGAAATTTGGCATGGATAACTCCATATATCCTTAAGAGTCCCGAAAAAGGACATAGGCAGTGGCGTAACTATAAGATCCGGGGCCCGTGGCAAATTGATGGGGCTCTATCAGTAAAAATCGTCACGTTAATAATAAAACAATTCTGTACTTAAAAAACGTTGTCCTTTTGGGCCGGAGGCCCGTGGCATTTTGCCAGCCCTATAGTTACGCCACTGGACATAGGATACTTTTTGTCTCCGGAAAATGTACGGTTCCCGAACCCGCGCGAATAAAGAGTTATGGCCAATTGGAGTTGCGGGCGTCATCTAGTAAATATGTATAATATATTATTACATATTAAAATTTTCTTTGATAATGAAATACAATATCTTCATTTTCCATTTTTATTTTGCATATACGGTTGAATAGTTGCTGAAAATATATTTGTTTAGATTATTCAATACATAGCTCCACTTTCACGTCGTACAGTCGATTACCTACTCTGGTCTGTGGTATTACTTTTACACGGATGATTCGTTTTCCATCATCAGTGATTTCGAAGACTTCATGAACATGATTGCTTTGGAATAGTTTGCGCCCTATAATTTTTAATTAGGTAAACAACCTGTTATTAGTAATAACTAATAAGTAATAGGTAACTAATAAGATGATCTTACAAATAAATAAATACACAGTAATAAATCATATTCAATGAATTTGAAATAATATTTCATGATCGTGTATATTTAAGTAAATATAGCTTTCGATACAGATTTTCCGCGGGAAAAAGTCTGTGGAAATATTCCGAAATCCAAACTTAATAGTAATTTGGCTCATTACTTTTTATTGTGCTAAAAATATAAACAATTACCAAAAAAGTGCAGTGACTTGTATGAGAATCATATGAGAAAAGCGGTCACGAGTTTCCGCCGTCAACCGACCCGCGGCGTTGCCGTAGCTTAGCAACGATATCCAAGAGGCCTATAGATCGACAATTTCATTAACTACATATTTGCCGTTTGAATTTTTGTAGGTCAATTTTTATTTTTTATTTTCTATCTATAGTTACATGTTAAAAACTTAGTTATTACAATTACCTATGGTTTAGAAATGGTAAACACATAACCCACACCATTGTTCGCATATTAAAAACGGAAAGCACAGCGTATATATGGATAAAAATATGTGACAGTAAGACTAGATACTAAACTACAAAAAGCAATAACACATTAAATTAAAGATAATAAAAAGAATTAAAACAAAGGATATTTTCAATGTAAAGTTAAAAAAAAAAGTATAACACAGAATAAAAATGTACATTGTAAAAAAAACTACATGTAAAATAAAACAAAATTTTCAATAAGTAAATAAGTTAGAGTTCATTTTCAGACGCTAATTTGATCAATGTCTCCGTGGCTTGTTTTTTAAATTTTAAACTATCAGATAGGGCAAAAATATCAATATTAGTGAAGTATTTGTTGTATGTATCAACAAGACGACGTAGGGGGATACGGAGACCAGCATTAGTCTTGCACGTTTTAGTGAAGAATAACTGAAATTGTCGCGCTTTTCTCTGATAAATTGTTCTCGGCACCGAGAAGCAGATCTGATTGGTGATAGCAGAGCAGTCATATTTATTATTACAAATTTTGAACTAAGTTAAGTAAAAAAATAGGATTTTAGTACGATCTCGGCAACGCGGCAAATGTATAGTCAAGGTCGTTTGCTCAGGGGATGGCTTTGATAGGCTTTTACAATAAACTCTACATTACAATATTATACACAGCGTAAAGTATTATGTCTTGTCCATGTTGCTATGGACAAGACTATCGAGGAACAGAAATGAATAGAAAAGGCTGAAGGAGAATCTGATGCGTTAATTTTGTTGTGGTAGAAATATTATAAATGTTTTATTGTTAGTACCAGAAAATCTTATATATAAAATAGGGATGATGACAAGGTCAAAGATTAACGAATTTTGTTAATAAAATAAAGAAATCACGGTAAAAAATATGTGTTCCCAAAATTTCAGCTTGATATTATTTGTATTTTTTTTGTTATGCGCCTTTAAAGTTGGATATTCAAGTCGAATTTTTTTTCAATTAAATTTCTTAATATTTGTATACAATTCGATAACTTATGCAATTAAAAGCAACTTTTGTTATAAAACCTTTTTCATATACGCAATATTTAATATACCTGTCGAACAAAGTTGTCTCCCGATGCGTACAAACCACGAAAGACTGACGTCAGTCTTTCGTAGCACTTTGTATGGAGCGTTTCGGGCAGGTCTTTTTTATGAGATATTTGAATTGTCATATCTTGGTGAATTTTTAAGCTATCAGAGTCATTCTTTCAACGATGTTTCTATTTTTTTAGTGTCCTTTAATTGCCGATAAGAAAAAAAAATGTCATCATGCCTATTCTCGTGTCACAATGTTAGTTATCGTAGTCCTCCGAAAGGCTTTACTGATTTCTACCTTATGAATATTCAGTAGGTCTGAGAATCGGCTACTGGGTACTTTTTATATTGATAAGTGCATTTGTTGAATAAATAATAATAAATTATTACAGCTCGAGACTGACGGCGACCATTGTTTGTGCGACGGGTAGCGATGGATGTTGCCATTGTGAAATATTTATTTAGTCACTTCAACATAACAACATTTGCCGGGACAGTAGTATTATTTAAAAAAAAATGCCCTTTGTTTTGTAACACTCTGCATAAGATTGTAAAATCAAGAAACAGCATCTACAAAAGTGACATCTGTTGCCAATTTCTCACCATCTAAACCGTAGTAAAAGGACCGCAATTTCACCAATTCGGGTCCAGCTGAAGGTCACATTAGCGGGTAGTTAGACTGAGTGCGATGCTGTGTCGGCACCGCGGTACCGCTGGGCAGCCTTTTTTACACGAAATAAGAAGTTATTATTGTTGATCCGGCAGACGTTGTTTTACCATGTACTAGTTTCTAGATGACGCTTGCAACTCCGTTGCACCAAAATTAGTTTATCGCGCGGGAACCGTACATATTTCCGGGATAAAAAGTATCCTATAGTCTCTCCTCAAAGTATCTACATACCAAATTTCAGGAAATTAGGTTTAGTAGTTTGGGCATGAAGAGGTAATTGATAGACAGACAGACGGAGAGACAGACACATTTTCGCATTAATTATAATCTATATATTATGTAAAACTCAAAGGTGTCTGACTGACATGGACCAAACCACTGGACCGATCGGGCTGAAAGGCATGCAGGTAGATGATAATATGACGTAGGCATCCGCTAAGAAAGGATTTTGATCAATTCCACCTCCAAGGGGTTAAAATAGGGGATGAAAGTTTGTATATAATAATACTTCTTAACGCGAGCGAAGCCACGGGCAAAAGCTCGTAATATAGTATGGATAATATGGATTAGAAGACATTAAAAGTGAATAGAATTCCAAAGACATCTATATATATAAAAATGAATTTTCAGTTGTGTTAGTAACGCTATAACTCGAAAACGGCTGAACGGATTGGGCTGATTTTAGTCTTAAAATATTCGTAGAAGTCCAGGGAAGGTTTTAAAGTGACACAAAGTTCACCGGGACAACTAGTTGTTAATATTTAAAAAGAATTTCTGTTGAAAGGAAGTTGCGGGCAAAAAATCTCACCGATAATAATAATAATAATATCTATGGACGCTTTACACCACGTCAGTCTGGCCCCGTGCTAAGTACCTTAAGAGGATACACCAGGGGCTAGAGAAATGAAAAAAAAGTACGTGTAATATCTATAGCTGTCTCCCTTACCTCAAGCCTATACCGCAGAACGCGATAGAGACAACTGCAGAAAATCCAGAAAATCAACGATTCGTTGTCCCCTGATTCCTTCTCCAAAACTTAACCGATTTAAGTACTTTTTTCATTAAAGATTAAAAAAAGGCTTGAGCTGTGTTCCTATGTTTTGCTTTTTTATGTATAATCTAGCCAAATCTGTTTTCTGGACGTTTGAACTCAGCGAAAAATCTGGCCATTTTTTTGGGTTTTTGAACGTTCATATCCTATTTAATAATTAAATTATGAAAAAAAAGAAAACATAGGGACATTGTTTTAGTGGCCGTAGATATTCAGAAAAAAAATTATAAATCTACTAGCATTATCCAGGGAGGAAACAGGGGACAACGTTTGTATGGAAAAAAGGGCGGTGTGGACTCCTCTTAAGGACTTGTGTTACAGGTACCAGACAACGGAAATATATTTAATACTTTTATACTATACATATATTTAAGATTTTTATTATATCATTACACATATTTAATATATACATTACATACCCGGGAACATTGAAAACTTTTTGTTCCGTCGGCGGGATTCGAACCCGCGACCCCCGGCTTGAGCTACCAACGCGCTCACCACTGAGCCACAGAGATCGTCAAATCTCAATACTTTCCATGAAGGGATGAAACCCAAAGTAACTACACGAGTGTGTCTCGCAAGGAAGTGTTATCAATATCCCGACTTTATCAATATTACTTATAGCCCATAAATCATAATATACATCTACAGAGTGTCCCATAACTAAGTAATAAAGTAATAATACTTTAGGGTGTGTATGAATCCCGTGTATAGAGTTCACTGTAAAAGTCGCAGCGCGGAACGAGCAAATTTTTTTTCACTTTGGTATGGGGAAACTCGTGACGCTGCGCGCTGGGGCGCTTGCACAAAAATATGGTTTTTCAGTGCTGCTACTTCCAATGTTTTTTTTTTACTGTTTCATTCTCTATGAGTAACACATACACACCCTAAAGTAATATCACTTACTTTTGTTAC
The DNA here is from genome assembly GCF_905147365.1 of Aricia agestis. Taxonomy (NCBI): domain Eukaryota; kingdom Metazoa; phylum Arthropoda; class Insecta; order Lepidoptera; family Lycaenidae; genus Aricia; species Aricia agestis. The sequence goes on from NC_056426.1 coordinate 3,345,834, forward strand.
ACCCTGTATACAACTATCAATCGGTTGAAAAAAAATACTTGCGGCACTCGGGGACTGCCGCGGTAAAGCTGCTATTGTATAGCATTTTTTATCAAGTTTTACAATTAGAGGTATAATTCGCATACGTCTAGTTGCACGCACGCAAACACCGTAACCAGTCTGCCGAACTGAAACGGCGTTAGGCAACGTGTTAGGTTTATTTTCGTTACGGAATTTCTTGATTCGGTCGCCGCGCTTAACGCACGCGATAAAAGCTATGCAATCGCTTAAAAAATCTATGGACGCTTCACACCACGTCAGTCTGGCCCCATGCTAAGTACCTGAAGGACTAGTATTAGGTGTAAGTAGTAGGTACATAGACAAAGGTGATATACCAATTAAATATCCGTATAAATATACTATATTTAAGAATATTTATAATGAAAAAATATCCAGAATATTCAATTTCAAGATAGAATATCCTTTGACTTCTAAAATTCCGGAAGTAATGTTATTAGCACGCAAAACTGAACCAAGATGGAGTGTGCGGGCCGCGGAAAATTGTCAGTCACATCGTGGAGGTGAATCGAGATTTTGACAGTTGACCTTTGACCCCGAAAAGATTACGCAAATAACTCCAGTCCTACAGCGCTTACAGACAAACGGCACTTGTCGACGGCAGAAAAATGCCGTCGACAAGTTTAAAAAAAATAAAAAATCAATGAAAAAAACCCAGCGAGTAGCAACTGCCGTCGACGCGTGGCATCGACTTCCGTCTACAAGTGCCATTCGTCTGTAAGAACTAAGAAGCCTTAGCAAAGACATTTTTTGCTGATGAATTGCTGATCAAAATGTATGGAATTGACATTAGACAAGACGTTTTCACGGTTTATAATGGACAAAATATATAAGCGATTACGGACTTAATTCGATATCTGTCCGCCTCTTCGTCAATTCGTCTGTCTACTCAAGAACGGTGATAGCTAGAGACTTGAGTTTTTTACAGATTATGTATTTCTGTTGCCGCGATAACAAGAAATACTAAAAACTAAATAAATTAAATATTTAAGGGGGGCTCCCAATTCCCATACAACAAACGTTTTTTTTTTACATTTTTTGCTCGGTATCAATGATGACAGCATAGAGGCACCTGAAATGTTCACAAAATACTCAGTTATATTAATAATTTAATAATTAATAATAAAAAAGTAGTAAAATAAATAATAAAGGGGGTCTCCCAATCTCCCATGCAAATACACATTTTTTTCCTATTTTTGATCCATAAAGAATGGTACGAAACCCTTCGTGCGCGAGTCCAACTCGCACTTGGACGATTTTTTCAGTTACTGCACGCCTTAAGGCCGTCCCCCGAGCAAACGACCTTGGCCATACATTTGCCGCGTTGCCGAGATCGCACCAAAACCCTATTTTTTTTACTTAACTTAGTTCAAAATTGTCCTAAAAAAATTAAAACGGGGAATATGTGGTATATGATATTGTCGATCTATTGGCGTGTGTTTCAAATAAAAGTAATTTGTAAATCCTAAGGAGATGCTGAATGTATGCTTGAATTTTGATAAATTGGTTTTATTTTGAAAGCTGATATCATGAGTATAATAAACAAAATTACAAAATTTAAAACGGGGAAAGGAATGTTGATATACTGAAGATTATTGCTGTATTTTTATTGTAACTTTGTAGCTTTCAAATTCTGAGTTTATAAGGCTTTAAATACCGTAAATTACGGAATCTCCGTAGGGAAGGCCCTTAACAGATCATATTTTGTTATTTTTACATATTATACATCATGTACTAATATGTATAGATCATGTACTCAAACTCGTCTGGGCTCGTTTTATAGAGGTCGTAGTACTGTGCATCATGTCTCTCAATAAAAGCAGATACTAACAAGACTAATATCACGACAATCCTCTTACTTTTAATGAGCACCCTTAGATATAAAGCCTTAGGTTGTCTACACACTCAGAGCTATTAAAGGACAGGACACCCTTTATAATTAGGTCTCATACACACTTGCGACTGTTAGCCTTGCGTAAAGAGCCTTAACTCTTTACGCACTCGTAAGGGTTAAATCAGACCGCAACGCGACGCGTAGCTGCATTTCTAATAGGCTGTCTACACACTCACAGCTATAAAGGACAGGACACCCTTTATAATTAGGTCTTCTACATACTTGCGACTGTAAGCCTTAAGGCTCTTTACGCATTCGTAAGGGTTAAATCAGACCACAATAGATGCATTTCTAATTTTGTATGGATTTGACAGATTTGCAAGACGTCTCACGCAATTGAAATCTGTCAATTCAGTACAGAAATGCATCTACGCGCCGCGTTGCGGTCTGAATTTACCCTTAGGCTGCCTACACACTTACACTAATACATTCTGTGCTTGAGCTCTTTACGAGTGGCTAAAGAGCCTTAATGCTTACAGTCGCAAGTATGTAGAAGACCAAGGATTCTTTATTAGTAAGGGTCAATTTATAATACAGCAGAGCCGAAGCGAAGCGAAGCGAATTTCCAAGAAATAGTTAGTAAATAGTGCCTTCGAAGAAATAGTTTTGCTGCGTAAATAATTTAACTAGTAAGAACGATCAACACAGTGCAGCGCAGCGGTGTGTCAAAAAACCGACTTAAGCCCCAATTTCACCAACGTATGTTAGTGTTAACAGCTTGTTAAAATGTCATGTCTTCTCTTTCATTCATAAGAAAAATGAAAGAGGTAACATGATACTAATTCGAGCGTTAACTTTAACAGTCGTTGGTGAAATTGGGGCTTAATTGTTAAATCTGGTGTTAGAATTATTTAAATAAAATAGCAAACAAACAACAAAAAGATAAAACGTACTTAGCTCTAGTACCTAAATGTAAAATAATTTGAAGGTAAAAATATGCTATTAGTTCACCTTCATTTTAATTACTAGTAAATAGGCAGATAATAATGGTTGTTAAAAAGCGAAAAAATGTGTAACATCCTGCACGCAAGTTAAGTACCGTACATTTTTCCATAACCAAAGGTTGCGAAGGTTACATTTACGTTGATGCCTAAAGCGTCATTAGACGCTTTCTTTTTCTCTTAACAGAATTGACCTAGTAATACGTAGACTTCGTCATTATTAGATTATGGCACAATATGCCAATAATTGGTATATTGATGCTATTGAATTATAAACTAATGCAACATTATAGACTATAGAGTATAGACTATAGAGACTATAGACCATAGGGCCTAGATTATACGTGGGAGAGCCATGCTTCGGCACGAATGGGCCGGCTCGACCGGAGAAATACCACATTCTCACAGAAAACCGGCGTGAAACGAGTGAGTGAGTTTACCGGAGGCCCAATCCCCTACCCTATGCCCTTGCCTACACTCCCCTATTCCCTTCCCATCCCTACCCTCCAAGCACCTGTAGCTCTTCTGATGCTGCGAGTGTCCATGGGCGACGTAAGTTGCTTTCCATCAGGTGACCCGTTTGCTCGTTTGCCCCCTTAGCTCATAAAAAAAGACCATAGACAATTTGCCTAAAGTTTACAGTGGATCATTAGAGAAACTACTAGGTCTACCAGAATCTGATGGCAAAAAGTGAGAAAATAAAATATTGACTCAAGCAATACCGGGGTGATTGGAATAAAACATTTTGATCCTTTTTTCCCCTTATGCGGCTTATTCTGTGTGTGAAACATGCAAATATAAAAATTTATCCAATGATCATGGATATTTTTTGACAATCTGCCATCAAATTTTGCCATCGAATTCTGGTCTAAGACCTATTCATCACGCACTGCCGAAAAGGTGGTATGATTTTTTTCTGATAGAAAAAATTTCATCAGCTGTCACAAAGTCCAATTTAAAAATTTTGTTCACTCCCTCTTGTTTAATTTTTTTCGTTTATGACGTTGGCTTATAATCATGTGCCCAGTTTTTCATTAATTTACCAAACCAATTTTTTTATTATTAGGCACTTGTCTGCATAGCAGCAATATAAACCTTTAAACGTATTATAATTATAGTAATCAGGATCAACCTGACCTAACGGCGAGAAGTTTTAAACCCAATCTAATTACGGTTTAACATTTAATCTCGGGTTAAAACTATGATGTAAACGCTTCCTCCAGATTGGATTTTAATTTTATTACTGCCCCGGGAGGCAGTGGATCCTGGACTAGTTTACAGCAGCTTTATCGGGCTCTTGGACTAATTCGTTTAGTGTGTATAGGAAATTGAATGAAGTGACATACATTGTAAGGGTCAATTTACTTTGACTCGACGTAAGGGCTAACTAGAGCAAAATAGAAGATCTTATAATAGGCTAGTCTCTTATTTTTTTCATATTGGTAATTAAAAGAAGTCTCATAGAAACATTGGCGAACTGATATCTTTAAAACTCTTTTGTGACATCACATTTTAAAAATAAATTGAATAGCGGAAAGAATATTATTGTGGTAGTCTTAATTTTTAGATGTAAAAATTGTAAATTTATAACATCACATATAGTCACAAGGGCATCTAGGACATCGCAAATGTCACCACCTGTGACAAGAGGGGAGGGGCGGTCAAAAAATCATGAAAATCGTGTACTTACTTTATGGATGGTCCCCTATACTGGACAAGAATGTCCGTAGGCTTAACCGGGACTTACCTACTCGTATTTGAGTGAGGTTGTGGCAGGCCTTTGTGGAGGACAAAGGTAGTGGTTGTCACTTTTATTTTGTTTCTGTTAAATTAGGGGCAAACGAGCAAACGGGTTACTTGATGGAAAGCAGCCGCCCATGGACACTCGCAACATTCGAAGAGCTGCGGGCGCGTTGCCGGCCTTTTAGAGGGTTCTCTTCTTGCAGGTCGTAATGGTCCATAAAAATGAAACTTATGAAAACGAGATAGCATTAAATTCATGTGAAAACTGAGGAATAGACATTCAGGCTCTATTTATACTGCCGCGGAATGGAGGCTTCAATTCCTCCTCCACCTTCCGCAGGAATTGACACCGGAGAATTCTCCAGAATTCCGCAGAAGACGCGCGTCCAATTTTTTGGCTCGTATTTAATTTGTATGTTATACTATTAACATAAAGTTTATTGTGCTTGTGTACAGTTTCGTTGCAAAAAGTCAATTCCATTCCTCTCTGCGGCGGTGTAATTTGAACTTTAGTGTATTGATTTTTAAAAACTTCTTTCTATCCGGCGGCCAGGCTTTACAAAGAAGAAATAGTTTTTCTGTTGTATAAGCAGCCTAAGGAGAACGAATAAACATTAATTAAATAAATCTGTCCACCCAAATTGGCGTAATGAAAACATTTAAAAGCAATAAAAAACAAATTCAATTACGCGTTGTGTTGTTTTAGATTGTTTTTTGTTTTTTATGAACTTTGACCTTTTGTTACGTGATGTAGTTTTTGAAGTGTAGGAATTATATAAAGTCATTATATAATTCCTATATTTAACCCAGGGTATATAGAGACTCAAAGACATAAGTAGAATTTAGGTTAGAACTTAGAAGGTACATTAAAATTAATCTAATTAGAGACCGCTATACTGAAGGCACAAGTAGACGTTAGGTTAAAAGGTACATTAAATTTAATTTAATACGAGACCACTCTATTGAATATATATTATACTTAAATAAAAATATTATGTTCACCTTTTCTGATAGTAAAAATTGTAAGCTGTATCTTGTTGTAACCTAATGCCGCTTCTTTTCTTGAAAATAAAATCTTAAATCACATCAATTTGACAGACTCCTAATTTAATTAGTCCTAATTATAGCAAATTATTACTAGCTACGACACACAGGGGCGAATATTAATTACTAGCTGTCCCGGCAAATGTTGTTTTGCCATAAAATGATTTTCCCTGTTTTCCTGCTTTTCTCTTGAAGTTTTTTCTGATTTTTTTTTCTGTAGACGTCGTGGAGCCTGAGACCTTTCCAACGAATGCAAAACCGTGGAAATCGGTTCGTGCGTTCTGGAGTTATAGCGTCAGGAAGGAAAATCCGACTTGTTTTTATATATTAAATTAGATTTTGACATAAGCCGCATACATCATCTGTCAAACTCTCCATGAAATTGAATCATTATCATAAAATATCATAAACCATTTTAAGAGACTTCTAATTTAAGTAGTCCTCATATAGCAAATTATTACTAAGGGTCGAAATCGTGCAATAAAAGGGTCGAGTTATGTGACGAGGTCAGAGGTCATAAATTCGCACCGTTAACCTTGTTGATGAGAACGCTGTTACGCCCTATAGCTACTGTATACAGATGTTAAAGAAGTGTAGACGCTAAAGATAAGTTTTAAATCACATAATATAAATATATCACACCTATATAACTAATAATAAGAGCTTATAATTATTATAAAGCGCTTTACAGACGACGGGGCGGGCCGGTCAATTTCGCCGCGAACGATAGCACAAAGAGAATCCTATATTACCAACGCACACGGCGGGCAAAAAGACCGCTCCTCAGGTGCTCGGCGGGCACTGGCGGCGCGATATGTCCGCGGCTGCTTCGCGGACAAATATCCCGCCCCGTCAAAGTCGCCCCGAAAGTTTGTGAGTTTGTATGTTTGTTACGTCTTTACGACTTAACCGCTGAACCGATTTTGCTGGGTATGGAGATACTGAGTCTAGGGAAAGGACATAAGATACTTTTTATCGCCGAAAAATGTACCGTTCTTACGCGATAAACGAATTTTGGCACAACGCGGTTGCGGGCGTCATTTTCATACTTGAAAATAAGCCCCGAATTGTTTCATTTTCTAAAATTAGATACTACATTACGAGTATATTTCCGAGAAATCGATCTGAGCAAAAACACGATATCTTAAAATTTTCTCGATAGAAAAAAATCACAAAGATGCATCTAATTTTGAACTAAGTTAATATTTTACCACATTGTATAAAATTCTATCATTGAGAGATCGACCTAGCGGATTTTTAAAATGTTGTATATTTATCGAGTTATTGAGAAAAAAACTATTATAATTTGGCGATGATTCCGCGTCATCCTTTTTCACCTGGCATATGAAAGACGAGAAGTGAGTGTGAAGAGAGAAGGATGACGTTCGATTTTTGGGGTTAGTCGTCCTCTTAATTGAATTAAACTACAAACATAATATTTTTACTGAAAATTGCAAGTGTGTTTGCAACCTAATATCATGCTGAATTAAAGGCGTCGGGCATTGTCCAAAAAAAAGTCACATGTACTTTTTATATTTTTTTCGTTAAAATAGGGTATTTTAAGAATATAAATTAAATAATTTTGAAATTCATTGGCTAGTTTTTTCTCAATAAATTTTTAAAGTTTCGCTCTGACGCGGACGTCATCATCGGCCGCCAATTGACCTCTGCATATGTTTTAAATTTCCTTTCAATCTTATTTATAATGGCTGGTCCGTCAAATGCAAGTCTCATTATGTGAAAGCTTATATATATATATATATATATATATATATATATATATATATATATATATATATATATATATATATATATATATATATATATATATATATATTTACACCCCGGAGTTGATATTACGTCGTACATGGCGGTTTTTACCGATGATATTGCGTCCGACTGACTTGTTGCATCCTGTATACGGACGCAAGATTGACCATCTCTCAAATTCAGCCAGAAGTAGTGTTAAGGTTAGTACAATGGCTGGGTGAAATATTGGCATGGACGTTGTTTTGTCACCGGAGTGCTTTTCGGCGTATTTCTTAGTTCCGCTATTTGGCGCGCGAATTTTGGAGGTCGCTACTGTGCGCCGTATATCAGTGGCGTATATTCGATACTTTTTTTACGTATAACACGCCGATAATGTGGATTCCTGTATATAATAAAGTTTTTATCAATTCTAATGTGTGATTTAATTACGTCCCACAAAACGACATCGTCCCAGAGAAGACGCGGGGGTGACAGAGGCGAGGGGGCAGAGTTCGCACGCGACATGCAAGGGCATGTTTTTGTTTATATTTTTTGCCGGCCAGCGCGGACGTAATGACGCTTGTGGTATAAATATTGTGTAGTGGGGCGAATATTTGAGAGAGACTAAATTCATGTCTTCAAAGTTGGGTTCACAACGCCTTCGTAAATTTGATGTAACATTACACATTTCAATGTCTAATTAACTTACAAAAATGCTGCTAAAACTATTTGAAAGTAGAGTTAATATTTCAAAAGTTATTATAAAAAAAAGTACCAAATTATGAAATTTTTGCGTGTCGTTTCGATACTGCCGCTTACAATTTATTATTTAAAAAAAAAATTAGCTAGAAAGGATTAAAAATTTAATGTTAATTTGAAGATAAAGAAGAGAAGAATCCGATACCAACAAATAACACATCAACTTACATTAAATAACTAAAAATTATATTTTTAAAATGTTCATAAAATTCGCGTCATTGTCCTGCGCATTGTTTGTTTTGAATGCCTTGCCGATATACTCAACGTGACGGGTTGAAACCTATTTTGCGATAAAATCTGCTGGCTCACTTTATTTGATCGCAGTGCTTTGGTGTGGATAGAGGTCTTCGTTTTATGCTCTCTCTCTCTCTCTTTGAAAACTTCTACAAAAATTTCCAAATAAGACGTCATTTACATTTCTCGATGTGTGCCAACATTTGTCTGTTTTTCACTACTTTTTTTATACCAAGTTATAAAGGCCCGCAACATTTCTAAGTTCTTAATAATTTTCTTTATATCAATACTTAATTATAAACGAATTTAGTGAATTCCTCATTTTCCTGAACTTCTTTTCCTGAATAGCCCTAAAAACATAATGACGATCATTCAGAATAATGATCAAATCTGTAACTGTATTTCAGGAAAACAGGAACAAATATATCGAATCGATGCAATGTCGATATTACAATTAGGTAGTTATTTGACACATTTTCGAAAAATAGTAGTAGAATAGTAAGAAAAGTAGTAAAAATGTTATCTACACTTCAATATTATAAAGCAGGAGAGGTTGTTTGTTTGTTTGAACGCGTTAATCTCAGGAACTACTAGTCCGATTTGAAAAATTCTTTCAGTGTTAGATAGCCCATTTATCGAGGAAGGCTATAAGCAATATTTTATCACGCTAAGAATAATAGGAGCGAAGAAATACAGGAAAATGTGGAAAAAACGGAGGGAAATTATTTGAAAGGGCTTATTTGACCGCGCTTATCTCAGGAACTACTGGTCCGATTTGAAAAATTCTTTCAGTGTTAGATTGTCGTGTCAATGGTTGTCGTGATTGATGTAGATCGTTTTTTTTTTTAAAAGAAGTGATTTTAAAAACTATTTTAAAGAGAAAATAAAATGGCCTTGGCCGTCGACCCATTTTGTAATACAAAAAAAATGTTTTAATTGTGGTGCAACGACCAAGAATAATATCAATATTATTACAAATCATTTTGTTCTACCTATGAAACGAAAGAACATAAAATCGCTTTATAAATCTTCATTTTTCTGGTGCAGCATATTTATTTACAAATAAATATGCAATTTACGATCATTATCCTGACGTCCAGTGTCCTGTTTGTTGTTGAACTGTTTATATACTTACCTGTCTAAAAGTATTTTGGATCGATTGTATTAACTACTATGTCCCTACCTACATACCTACGTATATGATTTTCTTTGATAAGTACTTACCTATTGTATATTTTAAACAAAAGCCCATCAGTGACTGAGTTTAGACTGCGAATTGGGTTGGGACTAATGTATGTTTAAATTTCTATACTTACTAATATTGTAGAGACGAAATATTTAATCGTTTGCTTATTACTATTTAACTTACGAGTTACGAGACTACTGAACCAATTTAAATAATTCTTTCGCTATAAGAAAGCCACGGTAATGAGAAAATAGCCCAAACAAGTGCATCGAAACTCAACGTCAAGTGGTTACCGGGTCATGGGCTAGGCTGTACACTGTACAGTGTTCTGAGATTTTTTTTTAATCTTGACTTTCTTCATTCATAAATCGACACCTTTGACAAGATTTATAGTAACTGTGATGGCATACTTATAATAATAATAATGTACTTTTATTCAGCTCGATAACATTAAAACCTTAATCTAGACAATTACAACATGCAAATTATTTTATTTTCAAAAGTTTTTTATATTAGAATGTTAAGATCGCAACCGGCAGCTTAGCTAGGTTACAGTATAATCTGTGTTAAAGCCACCGGACCCTTTCCCAACTACTGATCGCATATCGCTGATTTTACATTTCAGGCAATTAAAATTAGATTACAAATCAAATAAATGTTTAAAATTAATCAAACTTGATACAATAAACGGGGGCGGTGGTTACTCGGGTCCGTAGGAATTACCTTTTACTACCCTACACGTGTCCCCCGGGTGGTGCTAAACGAGTAACAACGCCGAGTCTCAGGCGGCGGATATGATAACCTGACTCCTAGGCAGTAGTGGCCTTGAGGACTAAATACCCTCAAAAAGTCTAGCGCGGAAAGCAACGGGAAACTACCGCGACTATAATCCCAAGAAAACCATGATTAAGAACGCCACCAGAGATAATATGATGTCATGCGACCCGACTGACGCTCGGCGCCAGCTTGGTTCCGGGCCGACTGGTGTGAAATTGGCTACCGGCTGCAGGTCAGTTAACCAGCAGGCTGCTTGCAGAAACTCTGCTACTGTTGGAAACATAACATCTTACTCTAGCAAACTAACACCCAAGGGAAGGGCAATAACAATAGGAACCTGGAATGTCCGTGGACTTTTAAGGCCAGGAAAAATCGAAGTTGTTGAAGCGGAGATGGAGCGCTATAATCTGGCTATACAGGATTGAGTGAGACCCATGTCAAAGATAACGGATACCACATCACACCTGAAGGAAATATGGTAATCTACTCTGACAGGCAAGACAATAGTTTTAGTGGTGTGGGCTTCATAGTTGCTAGCTGGCTACGAGACAAGGTATTGGGGTATAATACCATCAACAATAGAATTATATCCTTAAAAATTTCAGCCCATCCACACCCAATTAACTTTGTACAGGTCTATGCGCCGACCACTGCAGCCACCGAAGAAGAGATGGAGGAATTTTACCACGAGCTAGAATTAACCTGCAAAGCGTTACCAAAGAAGGAATGTACTATCATCCTGGGAGACTTTAATGCTAAGATAGGACACACTGATAATGATCAACACCTAAGGAATGTTATTGGGGAATACAGCTTAGGAGCCCGCAACAGTCGAGGTGAGATGTTGTTAGAGTTTTGCATTGAAAAAGGACTATTCGTAACTAACACGGCATATAAACAACATCCAAGACGCTTATGGACATGGTGATCGCCAACAGGTCATAAAAATCAGATTGACTTTATATTAATCAGCAGCAGATGGAAGTCGTGCATAACTCTCTCAAAGACTTTTCCGGGTGCAGATTGTGGCAGCGACCATCAGCTGTTAATAGCTCAATACAGAGTCCGCCTCAAAGTAGTTTCAAAGCCTCCACCATCCAAAAATATTCTTCTAACACAAGAAGCGAAAGCTTTTGAGGACACACTACAAACTCGACTGGACAGTGAAACGTATTGCCCATTTGACTCAGCCAATACATCATGGAATCAGCTTAAGGCCGCATTAGAAGAGACAACTAGAACAATCACAAATGGACGGAAAGTAAAACACCCTAGATCTGAGTGGATGACCACTTGGGAGGCAATCGCACAAAGAAAGGCTCTAAACACTGGAGGAATTCGTTCAAAGGAAGAACAACAGCGATACTCTGAACTTGACTCACTAGTACAGCGTCTCTGTAGACATGACAAGAATGCATATATCAATTCCATATGTAGAGATATACAAACACACTCTGATACCCTACATCCAAGAGACATGTTCCAAAAAATTCTCACACGGGAACGAAAATCAAAATCTTGGAACATAGAAGATGAAAAGGGTAACCTGATTTTAGACAAAAACCAAGTGATGACAAGATGGAGGAACTACTGCCAAGACCTGTACAAATATGACGCTGATGAACCTGACACTAGATTAGATTTTACAGATAAAGAACCCGACATCGTTCTCCATGAAGTAGAAGCAGCTATAAATAAGCTCAAAACAAAAGCTTGCGGTGGAGATGGTGTACAGGCACAAGTGCTTAAGAGCTTGGGTAAGTCTGGAATCAGAGTAATGCATTCAATATGTCTTAAAGTATGGAGAACAGGACAGTGGCCAGACGATTGGACAGAATCTCTCGTGATACCACTACATAAGAAAGGGTCGACTAAAAAGTGTGGAAATTATCGGACCATCTCACTAATTTCACACGCCAGTAAGATTCTTCTCCATGTTATAAACAACAGATTGGCACACTATATAACTAGACAGATATCCAAAGAGCAGGCGGGATTCGTAAAGGGCAGGGGTACCCGAGAACAAATCCTAAACATCCGTCAGCTGATAGAAAAGAGCAGAGAATTCAATGTCCCAATAGTACTCTGTTTTGTGGATTACGCTAAGGCCTTTGACTGCATCGTCTGGTCCAAAATGCTGGAGGTGATGAGAGAGTTGGGTGTCCCCGATCATCTCATATTTTTGGTACAAAACCTCTACCTGGAAGGTCGACCAAGGGTGCGATTAGACAATGATCTGTCAGAGCCGTCTGCTACAGAGCGTGGTGTCAGACAGGGTTGCATCCTCTCTCCACAGCTGTTCAACCTCGTAGGCGAATATATAATGCGTCGAGTGTTGGAAGATTGGGAGGATGGTATTAAAATTAACGGATACATTCTCAACAACCTAAGGTTCGCTGACGGCACCACGCTTATAAGTACTTGCGAAGTGAAACTTGCTGAACTTCTAGCGCGGCTCGAAAAGATTAGTCGAGACTTTGGCCTCCAAATCAATCGCAATAAAACCAAACTGATGTACGTCGATAAGCTGAACCAAATACAAAAGACATCATTACTACAAGATCTCCAACCCGTAGAGGAGTTTGTCTACCTGGGATCGTTGATTAGCAACAATGGTAACTGCGAGAGGGAGGTTGTCCGACGGGCTCAGATGGCTAAATCTGCGGTTGGGCGCTTAGAAAAGATATGGAAGAATAAGAACATCTATCGTAGCACAAAAATAACACTAATGCGTTCCCTAATCTTTTCAATATTTTTATATGCCTCCGAGACATGGACACTAAAAGCACGTACTCGAGCTAAGATTGACGCTTTTGAAATGTGGTGCTGGCGTAAAATGCTCGGCATCCCTTGGACCGCACACCGGACCAACACGTCTATACTTCAGCAACTCAAAATTACCACCCGCCTGTCCACGCTTTGTCTACAACGATCACTTGCCTTTTTTGGCCACATAGCCCGCCGGGAGCCTAAGAATCTTGAGAGTCTCATACTAGCTGGGCAATTAGAGGGGAAAAGAGGCAGAGGCAGAGTGGCTACACGATGGACAGACGCGATTGTCAAGGCTGCTGACTGCACGTTCCAGGAGGCATTTCATCAGGCCAAAAATAGAGACAAGTGGAGAGCCCTATCCCAAAAAGCAAATTTTGGTGGTCACGTCCCTCAGCCATGAGGATACGACTAGGAAGAAGAAGATACAATAAACAATACAAAAAACGATCGAAACGATCTACATCAATCACGACAACCATGATTGACTATGACTATCACAGCACAGAACGCAACGTCGCGTCGTGTTTGTTTACGCGCGCGCGTTAACCTACTACTTACGAAAAAATTTATTATTATTGTGAACTTGTATTATAATCAAATACCGTCCTCTTTTTGTACAAAACAAATAAACAGAAATAATAGGTACTATTATAGATAATAACCATAATTTAAATTTACAAACAAAGTATATATATTGTTGTGTAATTTTTGTGTAGTTGTGTTATTTTTTAAAAAATTAGGACTGTTTTATCTTATTTTTGATAGGTACGTTAATAATTTTTTAAACGTTTTTATTTTTCTTTTCGACGCCTAAAGGGCCTTTTTTTGAGACTTTGTACTGATAGGTATGTCTGATATGTGATTCTTCAGGTTAATATTTTTCTAAGCATTTTTGTTTTATTTTTTTTAACGCCTAAACGGCTAATAACGAATTTCAATTTGTTAAATTTTATCAACTTGTCACGTGGGCAGAGCCACGATTGAAAACTAGTATTGCTTACATACACAAGTTAACTATAGTCAATGGCACAGTAAATTAGCCTCTCAACTGGTCGTTCTTAAAATTGTTAATTTCTTAAATTACTTTTATGTTCCTATTTCGGTGTATTTGATTTGTCCGACACTTTGATTATTATGACTATGGGTTTATTATTGTACCTACTTGATTTTAAACAATAAAACTTAAAAATACCTACTACCGAAACAATTGTTTTATTTTGTGTTCATACTTAAGTTCAGAAGAAACACGCTCACATAAATAAAATGCTTCCACATCATATCTATCATAATTATCCTTAATATTTTTTAGTTAGCCTAGCGGACTTACCTAATTATAATTTAAAATTTAATTAATCTATGTAATATCGGGATAACTTGTTTTTAATGTCTGTTATGTACTCCAAGTTATAGAAATAAGTATTTCATTTTAATCGACTTCATAAAGAGGCATGATTCTCTATTCATACATACATATCGTCACTCCTGTCCCTCATTGGGGTAGACAGAGACCACATCACGCAATGAATTTATTGGGATCTATTATATAGGTACCTATGTATGTATCGATATAACATATAAGGTTAGGAGGAAGCAACAAACTCAACAGTTTATGGCGTACATACAAAAATAATATACGGTACCGATATAATCTCAAATGTAGTAAGGAGTCATTTAATTAGTAGAATGCATGGAATTAATACAGTACAATATACGGTATCAATATATCCACACATTTAAATGGATGTAGGAAAAACGATGAAATGCATGTAACGAATACAAAAATATACAATGTGTCACATGATTTCCATCGAGAACGGAAGCAAAAAACCAGCGAGAATTATTTCAAATTGAATATCTAATTTTCGTACGTAAACAAAATTTCTCGTCGACAATAGAATTCACATGACAGCAATGTAACTATATTCGCACGAAAAACAATTAAAAAGTCATTGGAAATGGCAGACGCCATAGGGTTCGACTTTGAAAAGACGCAACAAGTCTTCGGCGATTTAAATATATATATATATATATATATATATATATATATATATACCTAGCGGAATAGAGAAACAAAGCTAAGGCCTGAGCAAGCGAGATGTCACTATCAGTAACACTGCGTGGTAAAGAGACATGTGATACATGACAGCAGCACTCTTTTTTTCAATCATGCTTGTGTAAGTGTATACGTACACATATTTTTGACACAGATGAAAACCAATTTTGGTTACGTTTGACAGCTCGAGATTGTTGCTCTATTCCGCTAGGTATATTAACTTTATGGTTCGCGCACTAAAATATGTAACATCAAAAAGAAATAGGCGAAATATGAACGAAAAACGTTTCTTGTATTTCGTTATTTGCTATTAAATTAAAAAATAGAACTGAGTATTTTGTGAATATTAATTCAATAAATTACATACATGATACAACCTATAATGCCATTACTGATATCGACCTAAAATGCGCGGCTAGCGGTAGAAGGAAACGGGGATATTACTTCCTCTCCTACACCGCGCCGGCGGTCTACTCTCCCTCCCTCTTACAAATTTTCAATCAGGCCACGTGTTCACAGCGTTCCCAGCGTAGTTTCCACTTCATAAATATTAATTTTGAATTGGCCATTAAAATCATTACACATTCCTGGGCATTTTCATCATTTTTCCCGTAAAATCCCTGTAAAATACAATAGACTATTATAGTGACGAATTGGCGTATAATTTTTTTACGATTTCCCTCCTTTAATAAATAACTTTAATGGGTCAATTCGGGTTCCGGCGGATTTATCGCCGAACCCAAGACTTGAGAGGTTTTAATAAAGTGAATTGAATGCATGAGTGGATAAAGTAATACCCCCCCCCCACACACTGGTTTCGGTGACGGTGGCCGGTTTCATTGAAACCAGGCCAGGTACGCAGGAGTAATTTTATAGTGCCCAAGTGTATGCGCAGTACCCAAGAGCACTCTCTATTCCTTTACTCTCGTAACCCAGTGGGACGGAAGACCGACACGACCGGCGCGCGGCGAGAGATCAGGCGCAGGACGGACTTAACATGCCCATCCGACGCATGGATCATCTTACTTGTCAGACAATCAGGTGATCAGCCTGCATTGTCCTGACCAAACTTGGAAATAACATGTTTCCAACGCGGGAATCCAACCCACGACCTCCGAGTCAAGAGCCACGCTCTTAACCACTGGACCACGGACAAAGTAGCTAACATTTTGTAACATAAGAGCAATTACGCATTTTTCCATTATACATTATTTGAATATACCTTGTAACATCTTGTTACTTCTTTGTCTAGCCATCGTATATATTAACTAGTATAACCATCCTAATCAGTCCTAACACTCCTAACGCCTTCATTCATGAAAAAAAAAACTTGAGAGGTGTCAAGGGACATCCGAATGGAACGAAGTTATTTCTTATGTTCAAAAAACCTGTATACAATATACACTCAAAAAAATATTAAAAAAAACGCCATCTAGTTGACGCACAGGACTATCAACGCCCTCTGCCCCTACCATGCAGGTACTAATAAAAAAGTGTCGAAGTCAAAATATATCGTTCTGTCTAGCCTCCTTTCGCAACGCTGATCGCGCCATAAGGAACTTCGTTCCAAAAAAACGGCAGTTTTCAAATTGTTAGTTTACCCACTTCATCTATTCATGTCTTTAATTATTCCAACAACAAACACTTCGTGATAAGTGCTGCATAGTCTATCCACAACTTTTTTGACAGATTCTCCATACTCTATCTGTCAAGTTAAGTGGTGGATAGCCTATCCGGAACTTATCAGTAAGTGGTGAAACA
Organism: Aricia agestis; assembly: GCF_905147365.1. Taxonomy (NCBI): domain Eukaryota; kingdom Metazoa; phylum Arthropoda; class Insecta; order Lepidoptera; family Lycaenidae; genus Aricia; species Aricia agestis. The sequence continues at coordinate 3,362,804 of NC_056426.1, forward strand.
GGCCCTTAGGGCCTAGATGAAGTATGTATAGAGTATCTGTCAGATATTCCATACTTGTGAATAGCCTATCCGGAATTTATCAGTAAGTGGTGTAACATGCCCTAATGTTCGTAAACGCCTATATTTGTCTATCATGAGATGTATCGGACAAGGACAAAACACTGTGACGAACATACTTCATTAGTAAAGAGCTTATTCTCATCATTACACGACAAAAGAAAATTACACCCGTCGTTTAATTAAGAAGCACATTGTTGTGTTTAATTGAGGAAATTATTTATAACATTCAGGGCAACGCAAACTCGCTCATCTTGCGAATATGTAGCCGTTTACAGATGTTATACAGGGTGTAACAAAACTAAGTTATAATACTTTAGGGTTTGTATGTGTTACTCATATAGAATTCTATTATTTAAGGGACAAAATATAATATAATCATAGCCGAAGACTTTGGCATTGTTCAGTCAATTTCACAAATGCCACGATTGATGATTTTTCTGTAAATATTGTTGAATTTTTTTTTTATGAAATAAGGGGGCAAACGAGCAAACGGGTCACCTGATGGAAAGCAACATCCGTCGCCCATGGACACTCGCAGCATCAGAAGAGCTGCAAGTGCGTTGCCGGCCTTTTAAGAGGGAATAGGGTAATAGGAGAGGGAAGGGAAGGGAATAGGGGAGGACAGGGAAGGGAGTAGGGTAGGGGATTGGGCCTCCGGTAAACGCACTCACTCGGCGAAACACAGCGCAAGCGCTGTTTCACGCCGGTTTTCTGTGAGAACGTGGTATTTCTCCGGTCGAGCCGGCCCATTCGTGCCGAAGCATGGCTCTCCCACGTATTAAACCTTATACAAGGTGTAACAAAACTAAGTGATAATACTTTAGGGTGTGTACGTGTCCCCCGTATAGAGTTCGCTGTGAAAGTAGCAGCGCTGAAACAGCTATTTTTTTGCATTTGTATGGGCAAGCGACCTAGCGTCATGAGTTTCTTCCTTCGAAAGTTAAAAAAAAGTCACCTTTCGGCGCTGCTACTTTCACAGCGAACTCTACGTCCGACGTCGGGTTTCTGCAAGGCCATGCTGTGAATTTCTCATGAAGTGTCAAGCCGATTTTGAGCTAAACTTAGCGCTATCACAGTATAATAAAAATTTACTAAAAGTTATAATAGAAATAGAAAATATACTACCTGCAAATTGCCCTACACGACATAATTTTAGCAGGGAAGCGGCAAAATGGAGGGTTCCGTAGAATGGTCTTTATTTTACAGATTTCGATGAAGCTTGAAACAGATGTAGAGTTAGATAAAGGTGAAAGATACACAATTTTTATCGCGGCAAAATGTATGGTTTGTACGCAATTTCATTGCAAAGCTATGAAATTTTGTGCATCTTGTGTTTTTTTTAACTTTTTAAAATAAAATATAACACTTTGTTTTATGAAGTATCAAATCGAGATTTGATTCGAATTTCAAAACTTCAACCATAATCTAACTTGGATTACTTTTTGGCGTTCTTGTCCTCGAGGAAGATTGCTGAAAATTATCTCCTAAACAGTTTTTAATGTGGGATCTGGCCCGCTTGCACAAATCTGGGTATAGTTAACTCTTTGTTAAACATATTCTCATCTTTTTCGTCAACTTCTAGAAGCTACTCCGCTTCGCCCACATAAAACTAGTAGGTACCCCCGTAAAATTTGCGTAAAACTAGTACGCCCTTTATAATTCGAGAGCAGACTTCCAGGATATATTCGCTCATAGTTCTAAACGAGGTGCATGATTTTTGTTTAGTTTTAATTATTTACTTTAAGTTATGTTTTGTTCTTTTTTTAAATAACCCTAATAATTTTTAATTTTTGTAATACTAACCAATAGACCACACTCCCCGCGTTCCAGATGACGTTAGAAACGCTCACGCTCAAGACCATAGTTTTTCCCGTTCCACTAGCTTGTGAGCGTCAATGATACAAACCCAAGTGGAACGGATTATGGATCGTTTTGAGCGTTTTGGGAAAAGTTTAAAAAAAGAACTAAGTATATTTTTTTTATACATAGGTACATTGAACCGAACTTAGATATTACGATTCTTTTCTTCAAGTCGTAAATAAAAGTAATTTTATTGTTTATAGTTACATTTATTTTACAAATAAAATACATAACATTATATTTGTTTCGTTTTTAGTATTACATTTTTTTTACTTAAGTACTCATATTTTAGTATAGTTAAACTTGTATTATATTTGAGTTTTCACATTGAATCATATTTTAATAACATAACCACATGTACTTTGAATATTGACTATTGTCACAATATACATATAAACTTTAGGTAACAATACCGCTTAATGCTTAGTCAAGTACGAGTAAGTCAACAGGTATAGGAAAGATGAAAATTAGTATTAATTATTATATTTTGTAAGAAATCATTTGACCTTTCATTTAAAACAATTTATTATTTTAAATGAAAGGTCAAATTATTTTCCAATCAAAATATTTCATTAAATGTTATTCAATTTATTTGATTAAAATATTATTTGTAATGAAATAATATAAAGTTTTTTTGTCTCTACTCTCTCCTGAAAACTTTCCGAACATGGCTTTCGCGATATAGTTACGTTAAATTTAAAAAAAAAACTAGAACGCCCACTTTGACCCATCTTCGTCAAGGGTCGTTTTGAGCGAAAATGATGACGTCATGAGTGACGTCATAGCCGCGATCAAAACGACCCCGGTCGCCAAAGGGAACGGCAGAAGGGGACGTTTTGAGCGTTTTGGTCAAAATTAACGTCATCTGGAACGCAGCCACTGTAGTCTGAAATAAAGATATTTGAATTTGAATTTATAATATTCGCCCGTGATAAAAAAGTGTAAGTATGTTTGTCCCCGTGGTCTACTCTATATTATCTATGCCAACAAACATTATCAATGCAAACAAACAAATCTATCCTCTTTGTAATTAACACATTTTTATTAGCTTTCGGCTGTATGTATGTAACGGAATGTTTGAGCACGATTTTCAATTATCTCCAGCTGTAGTCTAATTACTAATTAGGTAATTCTAATTTGGAAAAAGGCGTGTATTTTAGTTTTTTAATACTATTATTATTGCCTAGTACAGACGAAGAATAAAAGAGATGGGACAAGTATAAAATGGAATCTAAAAATACAAATTTCCTAGTATTAGTTCCCTAAAATTTCCTAGTAGTAAGCGATTATTATAATTCATACGTGGGAGAGCCATGCTTCGGCACGAATGGGCCGGCTCGACCGGAGAAATACCACGTTCTCACAGAAAACCGGCGTGAAACACAGCGTTTGCGCTGTGTTTCGCCGAGTGAGTGAGTTTACTGGAGGCGCAATTCCCTTCCCTATCCTCCCCTATTCCCTTCCCTTCCCATCCCTACCCTCCCCTATTCCCTCTTAAAAGGCCGGCAACGCACCTGCAGCTCTTCTGATGCTGTGAATGTCCATGGGCGACGGAAGTTGCTTTCCATCAGGTGACCCGTTTGCTCGTTTGCCCCCTTCTTTCATAAAAAAAAAACATCTCCGATTATATTATTAGCATGTTAGCAACGTAGATTTAGCGATTTTAAGTTTAAGCCATATATTTTACTAGTGAAGTCGCGACAAAGAGCTAGTGGGTAAAAACGACCCCCATACTACTTCTGGCATTTAAAGGTTAATGACCAAGCAGCACTAAAAATAAAAACTCTAAAATTTTAATTAGAATTAATAAAAGCGGCCATTTTTGGCTTCATTGTTACTTTATTGGTAGTGAAATTTCAAAAAAACCCAACGGGAGAAATAAAAATAACCTTTAATATTGACGACCTCTGTGGCTCAGTGGTGAGCGCGTTGGTAGCTCAAGCCGGGGGTCGCGGGTTCAAATCCCGCCGACGGAACAAAAAGTTTTCAAAGTTCCTGGGTCATGGATGTGTATTAAATATGTGTATTATATAATAAAAATCTTAAATGTATGTATAGTATAAAAGTATTAAATATATTTCCGTTGTCTGGTACCCGTAACACAAGTCCTTCAGGTACTTAGCACGGGCCCAGACTGACGTGGTGTGAAGCGTCCATAGATATTATTATATTATTATTATTTAAAGGTATAAAATCTTCCTTTGTATTTTTAATCGACTTCCGAAAAAGAAGGAGGTTAAATTATGTTCGGCCGTGGATATAATATTTTATGAAACAACGTTTGCTTACAATCAGGTGTTCCGTTTACTCGTTTGTTCTCTAATTTTGTAAAATAAGTATATTGGATAAAAATACGTGAGGCACTAGAGGACTGACGCGGTAAACCTATTGCATAGCTTTTTTATCAACTTATGCAATTATAATTCGCATACGTCAAGGCGCACGCACACAAACACCGGGCTGAAATCTGGCAACATCACACCGACCGGCACAGTGGCAACGCCGCACCGCTGTGACGGTTGGAGTGGGGGGTGTTAGGTTATTTTCGTTACGGAATTACTTGGTTCGGTCGTCACGTTCAAAGCCTGCGATTATAGCTATCAATTAGCTTAAAAATAATATGTTAATAGAGAGAAAACAAGATAGAGAATAGAGATAGGTACCTTAATATAGATAGACCCCGTCTACACGTTTCCTTATCTTTTTATAAAATTCTCGTGTCACAATGTTAGTTACCGTACTCCTCCGAAACGGATTTACTGATTTTTACCAAATTTTATATGCATATATTCAGTAGGTCTGAGAATCGGCTACTGGGTACTTTTTATATTGATAAGTGCATTTGTTGAATAAATAATAGTAAATTATTTCAACTCGAGACTGACGGCGACCATTGTTTGTGCGACGGGATAGCGATGGACGTTGCCATGGTGACATACTTATTTAGTCACTTTAATAAAATAATATGGGCGAAATACTTTATATTATGGCAAAACAACGTTTGCTGGGACAGCTAGTATTATATATTTAGTCAATCATGTGCCAACATGGACATTATGTAACAATGTTTTGTGTGGATATTAGTTTTAGAAACCGCAATATTGCCTTTATATCCCTTTAACCACACAATATATCTTCGACAACAATACATTTTCTATCCCTTCAGATCCACTTGCACAGATAGGGGTTAAAGTTAACTCTGGATTTAATATGATTTTTAACCCACGAAAACAGAGATTTAGGGGCTGTTTTTACCACTTACTGATAAAGTGCCTAATAGGGTATCCACAACTTTTTTGACAGATTCTCCATACTCTATCTGTCAAGTTAAGTAGTGTAAGCTTATCCGGGACTTATCAGGAAGTGGTAAAACAGGTCCTTAATGAAAGTGTTGTCTGTATCTCTGTCTGTCTTTCTGTGTGTGTGTCTGTCCAGTGTACGTTGTCCAGCATCTAAGCGAAGTTGCCTATTTTGGTCTTTTTTTGCTAGAAAGTTAGTGTGATCAAGAGTGTTCTTAGCCATAATTAATAAAATTTTTTTAATGAAATAAGGGGGCAAACGAGCAAACGGGTCACCTGATGCAAAGCAACTTCCGTCGCCCATGGACACTCGCAGCATCAGAAGAGCTGCAGGTGCGTTGCCGGCCTTTGAAGAGGGAATAAGGTGGTAGGGTAGGGATGGGAAGGGAAGGGAATAGGGGAGGGTAGGAAAGGGAATAGGGTAGGGGATTGGGCCTCCGGTAAACTCACTCACTCGGCGAAACACAGCGCAAGCGCTGTTTCACGCCGGTTTTCTGTGAGAATGTGGTATTTCGCCGGTCGAGCCGACCCATTCGTGCCGAAGCATGGCTCTCCCACGTGTAAGTGGATTAAGTGGCTAAATACCTAATAATGTTCGTTTTTTGCATAGATGGAGGATATAGAACCGGCCCCCGTATGACGTATCTTGCGAGATCAATGCGATTGCAATTATTGCGCGATAATTGCTCCAAAATAGCAATTTCGTATCACGTATCAGGCAAAACAATACGATTGCAATCAATCACTATAGACACCATTGTTTGTGACATTCATGACACCCAGCAATCGCTCGCGCGATTATTGCTAGTGGATTGTTGATCTCTATTTTGAACCGACTTCCAAAAAACGAGGAGGTTATACAGGGTGTAACAAAAATAAGTGATAATACTTTAGGGTGTGTATGTGTTCCTTGTAGAGAGTTCACTGTGAAAGTAGCAGTGCTGAAAGACGAAAAAAAAATTTCACTTTTGTATGGGCAACGGCCCGAGCGTCACGAGTTTCCCCATACAAAAGTGAAAAAAATTGTTGGTCTTTCAGCGCTGCTACTTTCACAGTGGACTCTCTACAAGGAACACGTACACACCCCAAAGTATTATCACTTATTTTTGTTACACCCTGTATGTTCGGCTGTGGATATTTTTACGTGATAAGGTAGCGGGAAAATCATTTGAAATAAAAAAGTGTGAATTTTACGTATAGCCCACAGACATATATCAAGATAAATACCGCATGTCGTTCCATTTGCATGAAAACGAGCGTGTCACTTTTTTACTACCTACTGTGACGTACCGATAATAAGAATCGTGTCCAAGATGGCCAACGTTTCTATTTGAATTTTTACAGCTCAATACGGCACTTTTAGGCATTTAGACATTTTTAAAATTTCGATTCTTATAGCAAACTAAAGAACAGACTTTCGAAAGACGAGTGTTGCTCGTCGTTTGGGAACGCGATATGGCACGCGAAGTATATAGGTACACATGCGGTATCTATCTTTATATAATATGTCTGTGGTATAGCTAGATATATTAGTCAGATGATAAAGTTAGTAAGTTTCAAGGATCGTTGGAATATAAGGAAAACAATAAGTGATTGCCCCTATGTTATCGGATTGTTTACTGTATGTCAGTCAGTAAGTAGTAGCGTCCTCTTTTTTTTTTTTTTTTTTTTAAACGGGCTTTGGCCCACCACACATTCCCACCACTGTATCTCCTGTGTCGCCAGGATCGACAGCGGCATCCAACCACGAAAACCCTTTGATATGATCTCAGGGAGCCCGAGGGACATGCTAAAGCTGTCTTGGGACCCGCAACGAAATTAATCAGAAGAAAATAGGAGGAGTAGGAAGAATTCCAGATTCCTAGTAGCGTCCTCTGCTCCTATCTTTGTGTAATATTCCTTATCTCTACAGATTAATTTTTCTTAGCCATTCATTAATTTTTGTACATGATAATTATAAACCTACATACAAAAATATTAACCATCCACCTTTCCGAATTTTCGAGTAGTACTTTAGTATTTCGTGCACAGTGCGTCTATAGTACTCTTATGTCGGGAGTTGTTTAGCAACTTATCTCTATTTTTAACCGACTTAAAAAAGGAAATTATTTTTTTAACTTCGCCTTTTTCATAATCAAACAAGGACTTCCAAACTCAGGATATGTGGTAAGCCAATTTGACAGAAATCTTCATACATGGAAAATTAATGCCATAGAGCTATGTAGCTTTAAATTTCAAAATGGCCCCAAAAACAGCATAATGGCCTCATTTTTTGGCCACGTTTTACACATTGCAAATTTCCAGTTTTCCATTTTGTTGTATAGACTTTAAACATTTTTATCGAAAAACCAGATTAACATCTGACCATCTATTAGTTTTATATTCTACGGGACAAAAAGATCCCATCGGTTGAACTAGTGTTATTAGCAGTTACTTTTTATAGTTTTTAAGGATCGGTTACATTAGTTCAACTTGCAGGACTTGCTTATGTAAATATTAAAGCCTGGTTGGCCAATGATGGACAAATATTGTCGATTATTAACTTAAAGACGACGTCAATGGTGTATAACTACCTCAAAATCTAGTACTTGAGTGGAAAGCAATTGTAAAAGATGTCCGCCAGTTGGAGACGAGATTCCTTCAGTTACCCCGAATAAAATAAAATATAATAAAAAAAACTTGAGAGGTGTCAAGGGACACCCGAATGGAACTAAGTTATTTCTTATGTTCAAAAAACCTGTATACACATACACTCAAAAAAATATTTAAAAAACGCCATCTATTGACGCCCAGGAATACTAACAACGCGCCGCTGTACTTTATTCTCAAAAAAGTTGACGCACAGGAATACTAGCAACGCCCTCTGCTCCTACCATGCAGTTACTAATAAAAACGTGTCGTTACAACTTTTTCAGGCTAGCCTAATGCGCAATGTGCGATAAGGTACTACGTTCCGAATATATCTTTATACTTCATCGAAGGTTAGGTACCTTCAGAACTGAGTACCTCCTAAAGTAACCGCGACCGAAACTCCATAGTTGATGGTCGTTTTTTCCCTTTATAGGGGTCAAATACAGAAAAACTTTCAGCTTTTATAAAATGACGAATTCTGGCTATCGCTGACTCTTAGTGTCTAAACACACTAGGTTGAACTTCCGCGGCGGAAATTCCGCATGATTGCGTCAGCAAAGTCAAACGCATACAATATAACGCGACGTAATTTCGGCATGGTGTCATTGGTAATTAAAATACATTGCAGGCGGAATCATGCGGAAATTCCGCCGCGGAACTTCGGCATGGTGTGTTTAGATACTTACATAGTAATAACGTATTGTAGTTTATGAATTAGAAAATTTATATGTATAGATAATCAGGGCGAGCGAATATTATATCCAACAACCTGTACACTTTGTGGTACGCTTTATGGAAAAACTATAACGCCTATTGATTTGTGCTCATATAGTAATTTCTATTTATATGTAAATGTGTTATCATCACTCATCAGTCAGTCAAGGTGTGACGACGCGAGCTCTCTCAAAGCTCGGCTTTTAGCACAGACATAGATCAAGATAGATACCGCATGAAAATGTACTTCACGTGCCAATTGCCATGTCGCGGTCCCAAACGACGAGCAATGCTCGTCTTTCGAAAGTCTGTTCTTTAGTCTGCTATCGGAATTGGACGTCAATCGGAATTTTAAAAATGCCTAAATGCCTAAAAGTGCCGTATTGAGGTGTATAAATTCAAATAGAAACGTTGGCCTAGATAATGGGCACGCTACGTCACAGGTAGTAAAAAAGTGACACGCTCGTTTTCATACAAATGGGGCGCTATGAGGTATCTATCTTGATCTATGTCTGTGGCTTTTAGCTAGTAAATTACTATAGAATATAGCCTGTGTACAGTGTAGCGTTCCCTAACTTTCGGCCGCTGATTAACCGACTTCCAAAAATTCCGGTTCTATGTTCGGCTGTGGATGTATTTAGTATGAACGCGGCCTAATAGTGCCAAATATACGCGGCTAAAGGCTTTTCCTCATTCATAATTTATGGTCCGTAACATACAAAATATATGTTTAACATATCAATATGGAGTCGCAATGATTTATATATACCTAATGTACCGTAACGCATATGCTTACTATGTTTATCATAAAAGTTTTGGCCCCAATGCAACAACAAGTTAAGTTCGCAGTGAGTCTATTCTCAAATTGCAGAGATGTGTCCGTAACGGTCATTGACCCCCTGTAAAAAACACATATTTCATCATTTGACGTTTTCATATACAAACCGCAATTGACAATGAAGTGACAGATGTTTATAGTCTTTAAGCTCTGGTTTCTTCCAAAAGCGGCGCCGCGCCGTCATGCAGCGGCCGCAATACAGCGGTGAATGACGTCACTAGAACGTTGTCTATGTAAGTAATATGGCGCGGTTTCCTAGAGAACGGTAATTGACACCTTTCTCTGGGTAACCGCGCCATACCGCCCACATGGACAACGCTCTAGTGACGTCATTCACCGCTGCATCACGGCCTCCACACGGCACCACTCTTGGAGGAAACCAGAGCTTTAGGGCGATATCGTATTTTGCATACTCGATGTGAACTGAGTAATTACGCAGTATAATATGACTTCGAACTCATAAATAGTTGAAGATAATTTATCGTACTGAGTTAACAGAGGTTTTCCGATGAATCTATATTAATAGTAGTTAATTTATTTTTCTTAAGTTATATAATACAGTGCGAGCATTTTTCACATAGCTGCTAGACTAGGAGGGTCAATGACCGCTGGTGCCACCTTAAATTATTTTGACTATAGATTCATTGAACGAAATCATTTTGATGATTCTGATGTTGATAATAGAATTAGTTACTTCTAATTAATTCAGTTTTTTTTAAAGACGGAACGTTTTTTTTCTTATACTTACTATCAAGACAATCTTGTTCATTGATATAATTTTATTTAAACTTCTTTAACATTATTAAAACGCCAAGCAAAACTCTCGGTACTATTTTTAAAACAAAATGTACTAAAAATGGATATGATTCACTTTGAAAAGCCCTGATTTGAAACACCTGTCCATTAGGCGCTAGGTAAAAAAATAGGTAATGCCAAAGTATTTTAATGTACGTAAACTAAACATAGTGGTCAGCTGACTTTGAGACATGATGTGGAATTTTACAGCGATTGAAAGATTAAAATCTACACAAGAAGACGACACGTTACTTTTTAACCGACTGCCAAAAGAGAGGATACTTCTACAAGATGTTAGTGTAAACACCGTTATCCTTGAAACCATCAAATGAGCAAGTCAGAATGAACAACTCTTTCTATGAGAACAATGCTGGGAACTCAAAAAAATCCGTCTTCATACCCATACAAATTGCCGATCCGGGCATCCGTATGGGTATGAAGACGGCATTTTTTTGTTTTGCAGCATTGTTCTCATAGAAAAAGTTGTTCATTTTGACGGGCTCATATTTTGATGGTTTCAAGGATAACGGTGTTTACACTAACACACTGTATATTCTATTGCATACAGGGTCACGTAACAAAGTGATAATATTTAAGGTTCCCCTGTATAAAATTCACTGTCAAAGTAGCAGCGTTATAAGAGTAGCAATTTTTACTTTTATATGGGAAAATTCATTACACACGGCCGCTTGGCCATATAAATGACCGAAAAATAGCTCTTTCAGAGCTGCTATTTTCACAGTGAACTTAATATAAGAGACAATAATATATACACACCCTAAAATATTATATACAGTTATATACACACCCTAATATTTATCACATTGTTTTGTTACCACCTGTATATTTTCTATAGTTCGAATTACCAGAAGTACAGCGGGGCTAAAATGGTCACATTTAGCAATTCCTCTCAATCAATTCAGCAAATGAATTGTCAAAACTGTCAAACTGACAAATGTCAAATCAGTACAAAAATACAGAAATGAATTGCAAGCAGAGTTGCATTTAGCGATTTTAGAAAAATGAATCATATTATGATTCATGTCATGATTCTTCAAAGCGACCATTTTAGCCCCGCAGTGCTGCGCACTACACACGGCGTCGCTCTTGTAATTTTAATCTTTTTTGTGGTACTTTTTAAGTTTTATTTTAAACCTAAAAAACGCATTTTACTATTAAAATGCTATTTATAGTAAAAAGAAATGTCAAGACAAGAATTATATATTTTAAGAAATATGTAAGAATATGTAATAAAATTAACAGACGGAAAATAGAGAAATAACAAAAATATAAAAAAGAAATTTAATAATATAATAATAATAAATATGTCAGATCAGGTGAATTTGATGGTCCTGAATCGTTGGCCGACATTGCTTATGGGCGATGGAACGAGCAGCAAGGAGTGAATTTATAACGAAGAACTGATTTAAGCGTTTATTAGGAAAATTAATAACAAAAATCAGAATATCACTCTTCACTATATTGAAATCACTCACTATAATAATTAATCACTTTTTAAGTACACTAGGTAGAGTCACTGATTATAACGAAACGTTAGACAGTTTCTAGACTTGTGTTCCGCACAACGACTGGTAGAGAAGTGGTTGCTCGTCGTCAGACGCCAAGCTCGTCCCCTTCCACCACCCCACCATGTCGATTGCACGAACTTCAGACTAGACTCCGTCGAAACGCCATATTGTGACGTTTGCGTTTCGTCAAATAACTTCCGTACTATTGACTTATCCGACACGGCCATCCTGCGAGTCACACGTCTCTGTGTGATATCCTGTAACAAATTTTATGACACAGTATCATGTTGTTCGGTCATTCCTGACCTCTATTAAAGAAAAAGAAAATCATTTTTACTCTTTGAATCTTTAATTCAAACAAAAATAATTTAATACTACTCAGTACTCACTAATTAATTAAAATCACTTATAACAGTCACTGAAAATAATCACTAAGTCTTAAGTAATTTTAATATCCACTTACATAATCATTACAGAGTATCAACTGACAATTTTGCTATCACTTATGATGAAAATAATCATTCCAGTTGTCTCAAAAGACTCGCAAAGAAAATAACGTACGCTACACAATTAAGTCTTACAATAATTGATATCTCTCAACACAGCACTGTGGTCTGCGACCACATCTCATATTAGCCTAGGGCTCCCTGGTTTCCAATGAAACCCGATCTCCACCAGAGTTGACTGCTTACCGCGTGCTCACGGACAACTCAAAGTTGACACCGATTTCTATCGAGCTACGGCTACACGACAATCTCTGGTACAGTCTCATCAATTTGTAAACTTAATTAGTATCCACGTCATCATTACTATTTAGTTCCTCAAAATCGTCAGTTATACTCTGATTTTCGGGCATTCTGCGTAATCTATCATGAGCGTACTTATATTTTCGGTTCGAATTCAGTGCCTTTAATGTATAGCGATCTCCTTCCAAAACTTCTACCACTTCAAATGGGCCCTTAAACTTGGGGTCCAGTTTTGTTTGATTACGTTCTTCGTTCATAATAAGCACAAAGTCACCTACATTAAACTTTTTAATTTTTGCCTTATTTTTATCAAACCTACCTTTGTCATAGGACGCGGCTCTGTCAATATTTCGCACAGCATCTTCCCTCACAGTATTTAAATCAACTATGATCTCATCATCATCATCATATACCATCAGAGATAAAGGACGCGCTACCTTCCCAATTAATAGTTCTAGAGGGCTCGATCTTGTCGTTTTATTTATCGTGCAATTGATAGAAAGCTGAACTTCACCAAGAGAATCCTGCCATGACCGATTTTTAGTCTCTACCGTTGTTAACATCGATTTTAATACAGACATTACGCGCTCTACCTGTCCGTTTGCACGAGATGAACCAGTTGCTATCAAATGTAAATTAATGTTACTCGAGTCACAAAATTCTTTAAATTCTTTGCTCGCAAAGCATCGGCCTTGGTCTGCTATTATTCGCGTAGGAGTTCCAAATAATGCAACACTATCTTTTACGGCCCTAATACTACTCTTCGAATCAATATTTGTAGCATGAAACAATAAAACGTATTTTGTGAAGGCATCAATTAATACGAAAACATATTCTTTTGAGTCATTTCTTCCGCTCAGCTTACCAGTTGCGTCTATATGTACTGTGTGCCAAGGCGAGGACACTTTCGGTATTGGATGTAACTCCGCTTGGACCTTACCGGAATGTGATTTAGAGACTTTACAGGTAATACAGTTATCTATGAACTTTTTAACGTAACGCGACATACCTTCAAACCAATAAAAATCATAAAGTTTTTCTAATGTCTTGTCATAGCCGAGATGAACTAGTGATTCATGTACGTTACTAACTACCGACCATCGCAATGCCCTGGGCAATATAGGCAAACATTTAGTGCGTCCGTTACGTTGAATTTTTCGGTTAAGTATACCCTTACGTATTTCATATGATTTAGCAATATCAACATCTAGCTGTCCGTTATTTAAGTCAGACAAAAGTTTTGATATTTCGGTATCACGTTTTTGTTCAGCTAGTAACCAATCTCCTGTCAATTCGGTTAAATTTACAATTTTATGAGGGACTTCATTCGACTTATTATTATTTTGTGAAATATCAACTGGCGGAAGATGATTACGCGATAAAAAGTCGGCATGTGCCAAATCTTTACCTTTATTATAAACGATGTCAAAATCGAAACTTTGTAAATAGGCCCACCACCTATGGACTCGCGGTGTCAAATCAATTTTCTTACGAGATGATTTTAATGAGTTACAATCAGTTATAACCGTAAATTTGTTTCCATGTAAATACTGTCGAAAATGTTTTATTGCATTTACAACAGCTAAAGTTTCGAGTTCGTAACTATGATACCGCGTCTCCGCAGGGGAGGTTCTTTTACTGAAATATGCAACCACTCTACGTTTACCGTCTACAACGTTAAATAAAATTGCTCCATATCCGTCCGAGCTCGCGTCGGTGTGTAGCTCTATAGGATAACCGGGATCAAAAATCATTAAAACCGGCTCTTTCGTAAGAATAGAAATAACATTTTGTCTAATATCTTCATGTCGCTTTTGCCAATTAAATGTTACTTTATTACACGTCATTCTATAAAGAGGTCCCATAATACGAGAAAAATTTGGTACAAATTGTCTAAAATATGTAGCTAACCCAATAAATTGCCTCAACTGAGTTGCCGTAGTCGGCGGTGGCAGCTCGGATAGTGCTTCTACTTTTCTGCGATTAGGCCTAATCTCGCCCTCTCTAATTTCATATCCTAAAAATTCAAGTTCAGTTTTCATAAAGGAACACTTTTTCAAATTCAATGAGAACCCTGCTTTGGTTAAAACTTCTAAAACTAAATTAAGTCTTTCGATACCCTGGCTTACTGTCTCTGATATTATCAAAACATCGTCAACATAAATTATAACGAAGGTATTAGCTAATTCACCGAGGGCTTTTACAATAGATCGCTGAAAAACCGATATTGCATTTCTGAGTCCGAACGGCATAGCTAAATATTCGTACTGACCATCCGGCGTTACAAAAGCCGTACGCTGTATAGACTCCTCAGATTTAATTGGTATTAAATGAAAGCCTGACGCACAATCCAATTTACTGAAGAAACGCGCACCATTTAAACGTGATATTTGGTCAGAAATAAGCGGTAACGGATATCGGTCCGGAACGGTGTTGCTGTTAAGTTCTCGGTAGTCGATACACATTCTATCTGATCCGTCCCGTTTCTTAACTAAGAGTGCAGGACTCGCAAATGGTGAATCACTTGGCCGAATAATATTAGCTTTCAATAACTCACTAACCTTCTCACGCATTATCCTTCGTTCTTCTGCACTTAATCGGTACGGTCTTCGTTGCACAGTTTTATGGGGGTCTACTAAACGAATCACTAATTCACCCGTCGTAACTCGCGTTTGAGGCATACCGGTTATAAAATAACTAGCGTACTTATTTAGAACAGAGACTATTTCGAGTTTTTGTTCGATTGAAACATCGGTAATTATATCACTGAAATCGTTACGCGGGGACTGTTTACTATTATTGACACAAAGAACGTCCGATACATTATCATTATTTACGTGGGTACTTTTAAAAATTCTGAATTGAGTCGCTGTCATGCAGGCACTGAATCCGTGAACTAATATTTCTCGACCAATTATGATATCGCTACGTAAATAAAGGTCTGGCAAAACATGTAACAAAATTTCAATAAAATTATTTTCAATTTCTACAACACAAGATATCTGAATAGTACTTAATACAGCTGACTGGCTTATTCCTTTTAAAGTAATAATGTTTTGAATACGTTTACCACTAAACTTCGACGAAATACTTTCTTTAATTAACGAACATTCTGATCCTGAGTCATAATGGAATATGAAAAACTGACCTTGATGTTTTAGTGTTCCGGTTGGAGGGTCAACTACACATACGTCGACACGTCGTTCGCTGCTTTGCACTTCGGAGCCTCCTCCATCAGGGCAGCGTACTGAGATGTGTCCCGGTTTTCCACATTTGAAGCAGACGATCTTCGAGCTGGTAGACTGCGCCTGCTGGTTCGGTCTTGTAACTTGCTGAGAAGTCTGTGCCTTCATATTTCCTTTACCATTCTTTAGTCTCAGTGAGCAGTTCACCAATTTATGTCCAATCTTGCCACAATGAAAACATTTAACGGCTGACGAACTTAATTTGACACGTTTTGTCTCGAACGTTTTCTGCTCTGGGGCGGAAGTATTTGACTTGCGTTTTAGGTAGGAGAACGCTTGGAGTTCCTGCTGCAATTTCTGTCGAGTATTTATGTCCGAAGTAAATGCCAATCTCTGTAATCTCGCGTCAAATTGTGAGATGTGTGCGAGCGTTGTCGACACAATTATTTGCTCTACGGTCGAATTTTTCCAGCGGTTGTAAAGTGACGTCATGACTCTACTTCCGTATGCCGCTAAGGTCTCATTTTCTTTAGGTTTGTCATTGCTGAGATTAATAAGAGTACCCGCGACAGTCTCTGTTATCATAAATCGTGCAGTAAACAAATCTTTGAACTCCGCCCATGTCATTCCTGGATAAGATACCTGAGAAAGCCACGTTGATGCTGATCCCTTGAGTGCCTTACTCAGAGTGACGATCAATTGGCCGCCTTCCATAGGAACGTCCGCAAAACACATATCTGAAGTAGAACACCACGATTGAGCGTCTGCGTCAGACTTATCTGGATCGAACTCCGGCAGATTCATATGCTCTGTTGATCGTTGTGGCTGCTTGAGAGCCTCAATCAAGGCCTTCATATTCGAATTTTGCATTTCGAATAACGCCTTCCAATTATTTTCGTTTTCTTTATTACTTGCTTGCTCGGATCCCACTTCTGATGTCAGATCAGGTGAATTTGATGGTCCTGAATCGTTGGCCGACATTGCTTATGGGCGATGGAACGAGCAGCAAGGAGTGAATTTATAACGAAGAACTGATTTAAGCGTTTATTAGGAAAATTAATAACAAAAATCAGAATATCACTCTTCACTATATTGAAATCACTCACTATAATAATTAATCACTTTTTAAGTACACTAGGTAGAGTCACTGATTATAATGAAACGTTAGACAGTTTCTAGACTTGTGTTCCGCACAACGACTGGTAGAGAAGTGGTTGCTCGTCGTCAGACGCCAAGCTCGTCCCCTTCCACCACCCCACCATGTCGATTGCACGAACTTCAGACTAGACTCCGTCGAAACGCCATATTGTGACGTTTGCGTTTCGTCAAATAACTTCCGTACTATTGACTTATCCGACAAATATATGTAATAAATAATTATAAAAATAATAAATGTCACTAAAAAGAAGTAATAAATGCAAGTATAAATAAATGTAAAAGAATAAATGTTATTAAATGTCATGTCATTATAACTGTAAGTGAATTAGAAACTGTATAACTGAGATGTAAGTTGATGTAAATATGAATAATGATTTAAATGTAAAGAAAATAACTCTCAGTAAATAATACTTAACCAAACTTTATAGTAACAATGTTAAAAAATAGCAAATAATTGTCCCTTCTTATGGAAGGAACAAGAGGTCCCAAGTGAGGGGCCGTATATAAAAAAAAAAAAAACCTAAAAAACGCTGCGGCTTATTGTAACTATAACCATCGATTATAACTAGTCCATTTTTGTTCCAGCCGCGGCCCCGAACGCCTCAAAGATGTGAAGTCGCACACATGATTTCGATAGCCAACCTCACCAAGAATGCCTCAAAACTGGATTTTGGCTACCAGAACATCTCCGAGAACTTCACGGAGTATGCGGCCATTCCGTATTACATAAAGGCCACTTCCATGACCTTTTGCATCGTGATCATGTGTCTTGGAGTCATTGGTAACGTCATGGTGCCTATAGTCATCCTCAAGACGAAGGATATGAGGAATTCCACCAACATCTTCCTGGTTAACTTGAGTATTGCTGATCTGATGGTGCTTCTGGTGTGCACTCCGACAGTGTTGGTGGAAGTGAACTCGAAGCCGGAGACGTGGGTGCTTGGGAAGGAGTTATGTGAGTACTACATCTTTTAACCGACTTCAAAAACAGGAGGTTATCAATTCGACGCGTATGTATGTATATTATGTTAGTCTACATCAGCGTCTAAACAAATGTGCCAAATTTCAAAAGTGTACTTATGTATGTATGTTTTTATGTTTGTGTTCGCATATCTCCGGAACTACAAGTCCGATTTGAGTAATTATTTTTTTTTGCTGTACGGTTTATGGTTCAACTTAAGAAATACTGCAAGTTTCATCAAAATTGGTTCAGTAGTTTTTGAGATCGGGAATTTTAATTCTCAATTACTAGTTTTTATTATTCGTAGTCAATTACGTAAAATTCAGCATTATCTTTTTAAAATACTATTATTCTACTTTTACTAAGTTCCAAATTAAAGTTGACATTTACGAGTTACACCATTGTGCGCATAAATTCGTTAATCGCGCGGAAACCGTACATTTTTTTGGGATAAAAAGTATCCTATGTCCTTTCCTGGGGCTCAAAGTATGTCCATACGAAATTTCATCAATAGACAGACATACTTTCGCATTTATTGGAACGAAGTTCCTTATCGCGCGTTGCGAATGGGGGCTAGACGGAAAAAGTTGGAACGATACTTTTTAGTACCAGCGAAGTAGGGACAGAGGGCGTTAATGTGGCGATGACGTCAAATGGCGGGAAATTAAAAATTCTACCATTCCTCTATAGCGGGAAATTTGATTTTTTTAGCTGGGTGGGGTGGCGGTACTCTTCTTTGTTTATTTTTTTGTTTTTTTTTTTTATAACTTCGTTCCATCCGGGTGTCCCTTGACACTTCTCAAGTTTTTTTAATATTAGTATGGAAGTATAGATATGAATTATAAAACTCCTTCACTGATCAAAAATGTATAATCATTATTATGGTAATTATTCACTTTATTACTTGAGTCGAAAATACTGACTTTGAAATATTTTCAAGTTCCTGACGAGACGAATTCTTTACAACTTTACTGTCTAACAAATCTTCAACTCTGAAATTCCTAAGTCAGCGAAAATAAATTTAATTAATTTAGGAAATCCATTATCGTTTTTACGATTGTCGAGTCGTTACTTGAAGATAAGTTATCTATTTCCTTTCATAAAAACATATTACCCTCCTTCGCGTACTCGGATAGAAACCGGTTTGTTATCTGCACACGTGAGAGGACTGACTCTCAAAACTCCTTTTGCATCCATTGATGATTTATACATCAGCAAATGACGCCCGAAACTCCGTTACACCAAAATACGTTTATCGCTTGCGAACCGTACGTTTTCCCGGAATGAAAAGTGTCATATGCCCTTTCCCGGGACTTAAGGTATGTCCATACTATTACTAAAGTATATATAATATACTATTACCTCTGCTATTACTAAGAAAAATCGGCATCGCATTTTAATTTTTAGGGTTCCGCACCCAAAGGGTAAAAACGGTACCCTATTACTAAGACTTCGTTGTCTGTCCGTCTGTCTGTCTGTCTGTCTGTCTCCAGGCTGTATCTCAAGAACCGTTATAGCTAGAGTTCTGAAATTTTCACAGATTGTGTATATCTGTTGCCACTATAACAACAAATACTGAAAACAAAATAAAATTAATATTTAAGTGGGCTCCCATACAACAAACATGATTTTTTTGGCCTTTTTTGCTCGATATCAATAATGACAATAGGCAGGCAGTTGAAATTTTCACAGAATCCTTAATTATATGTGTACTTTAATAATTAATAATAAATTAAAATACCCCCATACAAAACACAACTTTTGGACAATTTTTCTCTATAACGGTACGGAACCCTTCGTGCGCGAGTCCGACTCGCACTTGGCCGATTTTTATTATGAGTTTTGCCGCAGATGCGGATTCCCAAAATATGTGTGGGAGCCCTAAGCGCTCCTGATCACATTTGAAACTTTTATCTTTATTTTTCGTCTATCGGTAATGAAATCTTGAACTCTGTAATTAGTTGGGTAACTTTTTAACTTCCTTATTGACAGGTCTTGATGGTTTCTGATAATGTACTATCAGAGAAGTTGATTCCTAGACAGATGGCAGACCTAAGTAATTTGGTCGCGTTAAGTCAAACCCATCCTCCCATCCAGCTAACATTGAATTGACATAATTGGACCAAATGACGTAGGTCCGTCAACTGCCTAGGAATCAATTTCCTCGATGGTACATAGATCTTTGACCTTTGAAATTTTCTTTCAGAGAAAATCAACTTACACTTAATAAAGTGTAAGTTGATTTTCTCTTATACTAGATGACGCCCGCAAACCCTTTGCGCTACATTTCGTTTAAAGCCTCAGAATTCAGAGCAGTACATTTTTTCTCGATAAAAAGTATCATAATAATGTCTTTTTTCGGGACTCAAAGTATCACCTTTCAGCAAAATCGTTACAGCGGTTTGGACGTGAAGAGGTCAGCGGGGCTAAAATGGTTGCCTCGAAGAATCATGACATGAATCATAATATGATTCATTTTTCTAAAATTGCAAAATGCAACTCTGCTTGCAATTCATTTCTGTATTTTTGTACTGATTTGACATTTTGTCGGTTTGACAGTTTTGACAATTCATTTGCTGAATTGATTGAGAGAATTGCTAAATGTGACCATTTTAGCCCCGCAGAACTCAGACAGAATACATTTTTCGATTTATAATGTTAGTATGTCATATGGATTAGGTTTATGTCACGGGAGCCGTACATTTTGCCGTGTCTCTGAGACTAAAAACTTTTTAATTTAAGTAAGATTGAAGGAATTATTCGCATATGATCGACGTCGTGTGTACATGATATTTTAACGTTGTTAGTGGCGGCCGAAAAGGAAGATCTTCCGACCGAGCGAGATAGCATGCTCGGTTAGGCCGAAGCCCACTGACGTCATTTCAGTCGTTGTATATATCTTGCCGTTCTCCGAAACTTCGATAGCGCGATGCAGGAATGTTAGGCGAATTGTGGGTACCGCCACATCACTCCCCCCCGAAGACCTGTGGTATTCTTCGATGCGCTTGTGTTGTCAGGTGTGGGCCGAAGCTACGCGTGCAATGACCAGGAGAGGGACCCCGTGCTCTGCTTGTTGACCGGTCGTTGTAGCCTATGGCTGCCCCGTTCAAGCCAGACGCGGGTTCGACCGGCGCGGACCTCCAACGCGGCTTATGGTCGAGGCGGCCCGGTTATGCTTGATGTCTGCTGACGTGGTGCGGAGGGGCGGGGAGTGTTGATGATGATTGACGTCCAGAAGGATGCGTGTTCTTGTCGGTGGTCACTAATTTAACGTTGTTAGTGGCGGCCGAAAAGGAAGATCTTCCGACCGAGCGAGATAGGATGCTCGGTTAGGCCGAAGCCCACTGACGTAATTTCAGTCGTTGTATATATCTTTGCCGTTCTCCGAAACTTCGATAGCGCGATGCAGGAATGTTAGGCAAATTGTGGGTACCGCCACAATATAAACATCTTCGCAATCGTGGTTATTGGTTACCTATCATATGCCAACGTGACGAAGGGCCTTAAGGGAAGACTTTGTTAAAATGATTAATTTCTTGCATCTTGGGACATGCTAAAAAGTTTCACGAAAATGATAAATTTTCGTCACTTCGTCCCCTTACGCTGAAAATTTGAAAGATTTATTTTTTACCAAGGGACTAAAACAAGGTGTGAATTTTAAAAAAGATTGAAGTTTTACTCCCTAAGTGTAGATCTTTTTGATATTTGCAAAATGAAAACTCTACAACCAGGTAAAGTTGCAGTGATGTGACCTTAATAATTCGATTTCCGAATTAGTTTTCCGTATTCGGAAATCAAAATGCATGGACTTAAGACTAGGTTATTCCAAATTCACGTTTCTAGAATGAGTAATTTTTAAAGAAAGCGTCATTAAAAAAAAACTGAAAAATATATACATGTATAGATACATCTTTTAACTAGTGACTTTTATGGTTAGAAACACAATACAGATAATTTTACTGGATAAAAAAAAAATCCGAAACAACCTCGATTTTAAAAACATTTTCAGTTTTATAGGACTTACAGGGACTCAATCAAAAAATAATTTGGATAGTTCGATTACTATTAAAATTTTACAGGGAAATGTACGGATACATGTTTAGTTATACTATTTTTTATCTAAGTAAAAAGGTTTTTTTCTCCTATTTCGCCCTATCATAGACGCGGCGATCGTCGTAACCGCCACTGTACAAGGCGCGCTGATATGAATGTTATTTTAATGTCTTTTACGTCGGTATTCGCACTGACAGACAACGGCCTGCTAATTTAGGAATAACCTCCCCTTAAGAAAAGAGCGTATTCCCTCTTAAAAAGCAGGCAGCGCACCTGCAGCTCTGCTGATGTTGTGAGTGTTCATGGGCGACGGTAGTTGCTTTCCATCAGGTGACCCGCTTGGTCATTTACCCTTTTTTTTGAAAAAAATCAGTAGAAATTTCTTTTTTTCCGAACGGGACGAATTCCGCAAGTACGTTTCAAGTTTCAAGTCTAGTCCCGCGGAATTCCAAATCATAATTCCACATTAGGAAATTGAATACGGAAAACGTATGTATGCGGCCACTCTTAAAAATCGGTTGAGCGGTTGAGGCGTGAAGAGGTAATAGACAGACACACTTTTGGACAAATATAATATTAGTATGGATGCTTGTCGCGTAACTTCGAAGAGGGCTTTAGATTTTTAATATTTTAAAATTACCATGGGACTTGCTTAACGGGGTGTGAATTTTGCAAAATATTACACAAGCTACCCCCAAATTGGCGGCATAAAAATGGCCAAATTAAAATCTAACGAGGGACAGTTCGTATGCAAATCCACGCCATCTTAACCGCGGCTGTTTTGACAAAAATACCGCCATTTTATGTTAATAAGAAAAGATATTAGAGTCTTGTTGGTTAAGATTATCTGGACTGGATGTTGCAGGTGCGTTTTGACGTTTGAAGTACGTAACTCACTGTCCAAAGGTGGAGTTTTAAGTGCGTTCTCCGTTCGCTCGGAAAATGCAACGCATTCAAGCCAAGATGGTGCCGTGCCACAAAAAAAGTTATTCTCCTATTGCCACGTTTTTCATTAGGATCAGTTTACATTGCTTCGTGACAAGGCGATGGGATACATTTTAAAATGAACCATTCTAAACTGAACTTTATATTCTATACAAAAAAAATATCGCAACGTTTCGCGATGTTGCAATGTTAAGTTACCTTTATAGACATAACGTGTAAAGTTACTATAACATATTTTACCATACCATACCATAACATTACGTTTCTTGATGAGACGCAACGAGACGTGATAAGTAGCTATTCAAAATTAAACTTTATTTGATACATAAGAAGGTTCACATTTATTACAAGATTGTCGTCGCTCTATGTGCCAATAATGTAGCGAGATGCAGCTTAAAACTCCAACTTTTTATATAAAATCGTGCATTTTATGTTGGTAAAGTTCAATTTCGAATAGCTGTCTTAAAATGTAGAGTTCTGTTTGTGTGCGCTGACCCTAAACTACTTGACCACGATTTTGTTTGTTGTCTTCGATATTAGATGTCTGTTTGGCAACCGATTGCGGCAAAGATTAACTATTGATAAATACAGAGAAAGAGTTCTTTCGTTAAAATAGTATTGTACCTACGTGTATTTCGAGTCCAAATATAAATGAATATGTCATTTCCAGGAACTTATTTTTACAATCACTTTAGATTTTTTGTTGTGGTCAATACAAAATATTAAACGTAAAATTATATCATTTTACAAAAACTACATTTCGCGATATTATGAAACTCTGACAAGTTGGACCGGCACAATAAATATTAATATACAACAGAACTCTACAATCTTCAATTTCAAAACATTCAGTTTATTTTAAAAGTATAATAAAATCTCGCTTTGCAAATATGTAAAAATGTTCATGATAAAACACTGTTCCATTTCTGATATCATCAAAAATGCATAAAGACAAAATGGCGGAATAAAAAAGGCGCGAACACCGCGCGTTCGCGGGAAAATTATTGTTTTCGTAAATCGCGAAGCCAACGATTTATTTTAATTACTAGCTCGGTCTCCGGAGAATAAGGTTTGGAAAAGAATAACATAAGGTGACGCCGCGTTAAAGTAAAAAACCGTGTTGGATATGTTTTAGATTGCTTGTTTTAGAAGCAATGGAAAAAATGGAAAGGGCGTAAGCGTAAGCGACAAAATGGTTTTTGTCGCGTAATTTAAAAACCATAAATACATTTCATATAAGCTATGGGCAAATTAAAGTGTATTCTTGAACCAATCTATGTACAAATTTTGGGAGCTTAAATCACTCTCCTCTGTTGGCAAAATAGGAATCCCTTTTTACAGAGGTCTTTTTGATTGATTATTCTGTGTTATAAAAGTTGACCAATCGTGTTATGCTATGGGTAATTCAAAGACAAAGACATGATGAATACTGACAATGAACTTTAATTTCTTAGCTTTAGTCATTGCTGAGAAAAATCGATATCGCAACAGCCAAATTATCAAGGTGTCGCCTTAAATCCACATTAAAGTTAAATAAAGTTATCTTTATTTTCTAATATTAATATAAAGCTAAAGAGTTCGTTTAATCATGCTAATCTCCCGAACAACTTGACCAATTTTTATGCAATTTAGCACAGATATAGAATAGACCACGAGAAAGCAGATAGGCTACTTTTTCGCTATAAAGTGTGTGGTTACCGCGAAATCATTTAACAACACTGTTTCACGCCGGTTTTCTGTGCGAACGTGGTATTTCTCAGGTCGAGCCGGCCCATTCGTGCCGAAGCATGGCTCTCCCACGTCTAAAATGTTTTTTTAGTTAATAATGTTTTTTATTTGTAATCTAAAGTGAACAGACAGACAATAGATTATGTCAAGTATTAATATTAAATTATGACTTGATGCAAGTTAGATGTTTTGTTTTTTCCTTATTTCTTGTCTCTTATGATAAAACACAACAACTTTCCAATAAATAAACGAATTTGGAAGTAAGATTACGTACATACACTAGTGTTTTTCAACCTATCGGTGGTGACCCGCCGGAGGGTGCCTGCCTCTTATGCCTGTTTTCACCAACGGTCTCCTAACACTAAGTGTTTCCTAGCGATCTTTGCGGGTCAAATATCTCCTAAAACAAACACATTTAAAAAAAAGTAATGTTTTGCAAAAGTTCTTACGCCCTAAGGACGAACGTGACACACAAAAATTAGTGAAATCTTAAAGGATATGTACCCTTAATGGCCGCTAGGGGACCACTTAGCGTTAGGAGGCGGTTGGTGAAAACAGGCATTAGCTTCCGTAGGGGGTCGCCAGAGGTCAAGAGAACTATTTAATTAAAAATACAATAGATAGGTATACCAGACAAACCTTGCAGGTTTAAGGTACACTCTCAATTAGATATATTAAGTTATAATTATTGTATCACTTAAATAAATAAGTAAAAATTAAAAATTGATAATTATATTAAGTAGGAGAATTACAAAAAAATACATACTCAATATACCTACGCACTCGGAAAAAAGCAAGAGGGGTTGCTAAATATTCTTTCATACCAGGGGTCGTACCATAAATATGGTTGAGAAACACTGACCTACACGGTATCGAACATAGTAATAAAATTATCTTTATTGTCCCTAAATACGCATGAATGGGTATGGTTAAACTTATTTTTTGGAAAATAGTTCTTAGTTCGGATAAAGAACATAATATTAGTTTTGCCAATTCATAATAACTAAAGATTCTCAGTAAGATAATATATTTACGGCTTTGTTTAGACCTAGAAAAATGCTACATGGAAAAATATTATAATGATACTAGATGATGCCCGAAACTTCATTGTACCGTTCATTTTTCTGGGATAAAAAGTATCCTGTGTCCTTTTCCGGGACTCAAAATGTATCCATACAAAAGTACAGTAAAATCAGTTCAGCGGTTTGGGCGTGAAGAGATAACAAACAACCATGCAGTCTACACTTTCGCATTTATAATATTAATATTAGTAATTAATAGTATAATATTATGGTGTTAGTAAAACACGTTTTACAATCAGTTGTCGCCTCTGCTCGCTAATCTTTGCCCCGAAATCTGCAGCTCAAACAGTGCATGCGGCGCGCGCTCCGACTCCGCCATTAAAACCATTTCGGCTTGACAAATAAACTTCTAGAATGTACTTCCATCATCATCATCATCACTACCCAAAAAATGGAAGACCTCCGAATTTCAATGTTGATTATTATCTTGCTTGATGTTTTCTGATTGATTCACTTGAGTATTTCGAAGTTTTCCTGTTTTTTTTTATTGGGGGATATCATGATAATTATAATTGTGATGATGATGATAATAGAAAATATTCTTAATGGCGGCTCTCGACATAGGCGAACGCGTTGGCCAACGCGTCTGCAGATGCGTTGGCAGTGCGCTTGTAACAGCGTTTGTGAGTAATCCACACATAGGAAGGTCGTTCAGTATGTTTTGGATCGCGCCAATGTGCGGACGGATTCAAAATGGATGTTGAGTCGCTAACAGCTGCAGCTGTATATTTATTGACAGCTTATAATTACTGTGTAAATGTGGACAAGAAAAAGTTTAAAGGGTATTCTCGAAATAAATAAATAAAAGTCGAGAAAACGTAACAAACAAAGAAATAAACTCACTTTTACATAATATTTTATAATATTAAAATAATATAAGTAATTATTTTATTACCTACTTATTATTTATTAAATTATTACATATAAAAATTATTACATATTATTATAATTATCATAACTATAACTCCGGGCAAACTGATCGCGCGGCCTATGTGTGGATGGAGCGCAAAGCTTGCAACAAATGTCCTTTGATCTTTCGCCGACATTTCCGACCCGCGCGGCAAGCTCGCAGACGCGTCGGCCAACGTCTAAATACCTACGGCCAACGCGCGAACGCCCGTTCTACACATTGGGCCAACGCGTCTGCAGACGCGTTGGCCAACGCGTTCGCCTATATCAAGAGCCGGCATAAGGGAGATCGCAGACGACAGACTTTTTGTGCGATCGTGTCTGCGGCGCCCATACAGTCGCGAGACTGCGATCTCCCTTAATTTTACTTGTCAACCTAAAATGAATAATGGCTGCGTTTTTTCTGAACGGGGAGCATTCATAATAACTATATTAATATCGGTTTATCCGTTTCAGAACTACAAAGCCATGGAGACACAGAAACCTGTATGTGTGCTCCAAAAACGACAATATCTCATGGGAGCCCTATATTTTCCAAGACAAAAACTATTTATCTATCTAATTTTACTAAAAACAGTTTTTTTTTATGTGATAAGGGGGCAAACGAGCAAACGGGTTACCTGATGGAAAGCAACTTCCGTCGCCCACAGACACTCGCAGCATCAGAAGAGCTACAGGTGCGTTGCCGGCCTTTTAAGAGGGAATGGGGTAGTAGGGGAGGGTAGGGATGAGAAGGGAATAGCGGAGGGTAGGGAAGGGAATAGGGTAGGGGATTGGGCCTCCGGTAAACTCACTCACTCGGCGAAACACAGCGCAAGCGCTGTTTCACGCCGGTTTTCTGTGAGAACGTGGTATTTCTCCGGTTTAGCGGTTTAGTTTAGCGGTTCAAGCGCTAAGAACTTACAGACAGACACACTTTCGCATTTATAATATTAGTATGTATTATTTGGGATTAAGTATAGATTATAAGATAAGCACGTCTATTATAAAGCCAAATACAAAAGTTTTGCAATCGAAGTTGCCATATAAAACAAAACGGCCAATTTAAAGTTGGCGCAACCCAATAAAAGATAAAAAGACTCAGGTAATGTAGAGATAACCCATTTTGGCGGTGTAACGGCCAAATTAGGGTAAAATGGCCAAATTACGCCAAAATAGCTACAATCATAGTGCTATCTGTGATGTGATTTTGGTTTATAAACTTCTAATTTTAGCATTAATTTCGCAAAAATATTCGCTTAACAGCTGATATACACTAGTTAATATAATAATATAAAGCCATACTAAATAATAGATTAACACCCTCGACAACTCCGTTGCGCCAAAATTATTTTATCGCGCGGGAACCATACATTTTCCCAGAATTTAGGCTGCGTTTCCACCAGTGCTGAGCGGAGCTGTGTTGCAACTTGCGAGGAATGTGTTTTTGAGAACCAATAGCATCGCCGCGCTGAGCGATGTCATGGCAAGCTCACGTCAATGAAGCGATTCTATTGGTTCTCAAAAACACATTACTCGCAACACAGCTCCGCTCAGCTCTGGTGGAAAGGCAGCCTAACAAGTATCCTATGTCCCTGTGACTCAAAGTAATTATATTCCATACGAGCTTTTGTCCGCGGCTTCGCTCGCGTTAAAAAGTATTATTATATACAAACTTTCATCCCCTATTTGAACCCCTTGGGGTTGGAATTTATCAAAATCCTTTCTTAGCGGATGCCTACGTCATAATATCTACCTGCATGCCAAATTTCAGCCCGATCCGTCCAGTGGTTTGGGCTGTGCGTTGATAGATCACTATGTCAATCAGTCAATCACCTTTGAGTTTTATATATTATATAGATTGAATTATATCCGTACGTAACATTTGTTAGTGTTAGTTTTAGTATAAATGTATGTATGTTAGTCTATAAGGTATTTATAATATGGGCCAAGATGGCTGACTTAAATAAATAAATAAATAGATAAAATAAAAAAAGTAACAGACAGACAACTACACCAGCTTAGCATTATAAAAAATTAGTTTGTATTATTTAGGGATTTGGTATTAAAGTTACAACAGCTCTCTAAGGCCTCTTAAAATAAAATACAAATTAATATCAAGGTTAGTTAACAAAAGTTTAATATTTAACATTGATGGTAAATTGAATATTTAAATTTTAAACTGAAGTACAAATTTTGGTATTTTGTTATTAAAATTCTTGTAGGGCAGGTATAAATGCCTCCCACAGATATTTTGGCGCGAATTTGCAGGTCAGCTACGCAAGAAGAATTTTATAATGCCCAAGAGTGTGTGCAGTGCGTAATACATAATATAATAACAATTCATTGTGACTTTTCCAACGTTCTAGACAAAGACAAGCGGATAATGTATTGTTAGTCACGAATCACGATGTAAATATTTTTATTGGTAGACGGGGTTTTTTTAATATGACGTCACTACTGTTCATCTTACATCTCGGAGTTTATACTTTATGATAAACCTTATAACGAAGAAATAAAGATCATGTTAGAAGTAACGTCACTACTGTTCGTCTTACATCTCGGAGTTTATACTTTATAATAACCCTTATAAAGAAGAAATAAAGATCATGTTAGAGGTAAAATAACTAAAGCACTCAGCACAGGTGAGCGTGTCAAAAATAGTTGTACGTCCTAAATTTTGATCACCTTGATGCCGATAGTAAAATAGATAGTGTGTTCCGAAATTAAACCAGTATAGTGGCTATAGTGCTCATGGTGTATCGACATCATACTGTTGATTCGTTCCAAAATATACGCCAGTGCATTGACTTACAATAATAATTCCGTTGCACCAAAATTCGTTTATCGCGTGGGAACCGTACATTTTTTCGGGATAAAAGTATCCTATGTCCTTTTCCAGGACTCAAAGTATATCCATACCAAATTTTTAGTAAAGTCAATTCAGCGGTTTGGGCGTGAAGAGGTAACAGACGGGCAGAAACACAGACAAACAGACAGACAGACGGACAGACAGACAGACAGACACTTTCGCATTTATAATTATATGTATTCTATTAGTACGGAAGTATGCACTATATACATACTTGTCTCACCATGGCACATCAGTACAATATGGCGTCGTGACGTCATGAGCACTGACCAGTATACTGGGTTATATTTCGGAACTTAAGCAGATAAATATTGCGTTATGATAATTGACAGGGGAGAAATATGGCGCCAGAAATAACGTAAGGGCGTTCACACACGATGTGTTTTTAATCGGAAAGATATTTTACAATGATTTCTCTTTCGTGCGATTTTTCTAACATATTGGAGAAAACAAAACATCTAATTGCGTTTAAATTGTTATTAGTACAGGCTGTAAACATTATAAGACTGTACAGTTGATAAGTTGAAATATAAATGTATTCAAGTGAGAGTATTAATTTCATTAATCAAATATTATTTATTTATGGTGTATGTATATTATTGTATGGTAGGTATTACATCTAAGTCAATAATATTCCAATTTTTACTGCGAAAAGCCAGATTTAAATCATTTTATATCTAGATCCACTTCAAAACACTTTGCGCAGATAACAAAGTGTTACCGACACTGCCAAATATGCCCTGATATATGGAGTAAAATGCGCTGCCAAAATTGCTGACAACACTGCACGATCTTGCTAAAGGCACAGATTTTAAATAGTACACTAAAGACCCCCGTATACGGAGAGTCCGATCGATCAAGTCGGATCGCAGGCCGATCTGACCGGACTCGTAGACAGATATGCTCAAAACTTTGCGACAAAATTATTTTTTCAGGAAACGTTTTCCTAGAATAAACTTTTTTCCTAAAAAAACTTTGCGACAAAATTATTTTTTCAGGAAACGTTTTCCTAGAATATTTACTCTACGATGTCTTTCACGGGACTAAAAGTATCTGCATATTAACTTTCATCAAAATCGCTTCAGTGATTTAGGTGTAAAACAGCAACAAAATATACTTATACACTTTCGCATTAACAGTTTTCAAATTCCAAAAAAATGAATAAGTAATTCTTTTTAAAAAATCAAAAAAAATACGTCGGGGTGATTTAAATATTTGAAGTGTACAAACGTTGTCTGTGGAAATACGGGCAAAAAAACCACCATTCGCAATTTTGTGTAGTTAGTGAGTACCAATAAAGATTTATATCTATCTGTATCTCTCTTTCTTGACAGAGTGTAACCAGCCTTATATCTATTCCCCACACGTCGGGGAACTGTTGAGTGGTTAAAATGAAAACTGAAGCTGTGATTTACGACGTAAGGGTATATGCACACTACATACTAGGCAATACGCGGCGCGATCAATTTGGCGCGATTCGCTTGCTTTTGTATAACTATTCTGATATAATTAAAAGTTTAGATGTCATTTCTCAAACAGAAAAAATGGTAATTAAAAAAATATGTACAGTGTGTAACAAAAATAAGTGATAATACTTTAGGGTGTGTACGTGTTCCTTGTACAGATTTCACTGTGAAAGTAGCAGCTCTGAAAGATGAATTTTTTTTTCACTTTTGTATAAGCAAGGGCCCAAGCGTCACGAGTTTCCCCATACAAAAGTGAAAAAAATTTTTGGTCTTTCAGCGCTGCTACTTTCACAGTGAACTCTCTACAAGGAATACGTACACACCCTAAAGTATTATCACTTATTTTTGTTACACCCTGTATATCTGGAATCATTTTTTTATACTCAGTCTCCCTCTTACTCTAAACATGAATCAAACGACACGGCACCTCGCTAGATGAAATGTATTCCGTTCAGGCTGCAGAGCCTATTGAATAATGTATAATTATTATAATAAACATACATACAAACATATTCTCAAAAAAATGTTACCTTCATTTTTTCAGCCAAAACAAAGAAAATATTCCCATTTGCATTTGTTTAACATCTTTATCTTCATAAGTCAAAGAAATTGTTTATTTTTTTACCATTTTGTTTTTTTTTTGTTTTTACGGAGCGAAAGATGTTTGTTTTACATTATGTAATATTTTTTAAGTCTTTTTACACCGAGTTTGCATCGAAACCATAAATTGCATTAAAATATTAGAATAGGCGTAGGCAATACGCACGATTATAAACGCGCATTGTGAACTGACCCTTATAGCAATAGCGAAATCACGTACAGCATCTTCTGTTGTTGAATTATCTTGTTACATCAATGATAAAGCATCGAAACGTATCTAAAAATTGTTGTTCATACAGATTTCATTTCACATTCACATTCTGAATTTTGTTCCAAATCGATAAAGGAGAATGGGTAATTTTGTATGGAGCGCAGCTATCCGCGGCCAAGAACAATTCTAATATTTTCATATTTAGCAGTCCTCCAATTGCAGTGGAGACATCTCATCGCCGAATTATACTTCAAAGTTGATAAAATACGTTTTTATTTTTCAAGATGATAATATGCATAATTTAATAAGTACTAGCTATTTGACCGAGCTTCGCTCGGTATTCGATAAAACACGAATAAAATGATATTTTCTAAAAATGATTCCTAGCTAGATCGATTTATCGCCCCCGAAACACCCACCCTAAATTTCATGAAAATCGTTGGAGCCGATTTCGAGATTCCATAATATAATATATATAATATATATACAAGAATTGCTCGTTTAAAGATAAGATAAGATTTAGCTTATATTTAGAACAAAAACGGGAAGGTAAGGTGAGTCTGGCTGTCGCTGGCTCTTAGGCCATATCTAATCTCCCGGGTATTGCAGCGTACAAAAGTAACAAGCAAAGAGACCTTCGTATTTATAATATTAGTATGGAAAAATTCCTGTTTTTGTACCTATTTGCATCGATGAAATCCGACCAATATTGGTGACAGCACGCGCGGCTTACGCTTATGTATTTTCAAGGACGATTGCATTTAGTCGGATTATGCTAAACAAATGTAATATTCATTATTTCCGGCTTGTATTGGATAAAATATTCATTTTACGGTTCACCAACACCATTTTGTCTATACAAGACAAATCTATACTTATTTATTACTAGATGACGCCCGCAACTCCGTTGCGCCAAAACTCGTTTATCACGCGAGAACCGTACATTTTTCCGGGATAAAAAGTATCCTAATTCCTATGTGTCCCGGGACTCAAAGTTTCTCCATAAAAAATTTCAGCATAACCGGTTCAGCGGTTTGGGCGTAAAGAGGTAACAGACGGACAGACAGACAGACACTTTCGCATTTATAATATTAGTATGGAAGTATGGACTATAATTTGTTTTTTTGCTCAAGATCTTTACATTTAAGAAGTAGATCATTTTTATACCGTGTTAGCGAATGTCAATAGACAAGCTACATGATATTATATTTATTTATTTAATTAAGTATATTATGTTAGTCACTATTTATAATTTTAATAAGTGATTATTAATATTTTAAATATTAATAAGTAAGGTACTTGATTTTGACAATTAGTTAGTTATAAATGGGCGGGAGGATTATTTGCTTCCGTTATAACTTCCTAAAATATGAGAACCACATTAATTAATATTTAGAATTATGTACTTAACTGTGTTACTTCTTAGCCATTCTTAATTTTAATGTATTTCTTTATGATTTTGCTATATCTGAATTGTCAACGGAAGTTCGTTTCTTTTGTGTAAAATGGTATAAAAGCCAGCCATATTGCATTGATTGATTCATTCTGTAATTAACTTTGAGACATGTAAGGTGAAACTCTGCTCGAATAAATATCGCTCAATGTATAATTCAAGACTTTTACTATTCTCTAACAACCGAGAAGAAGTTCGTTTCACGCTCCAATATTATAAAGCTGTCCTTTTAGAAACCTCTTTCATATAAAAGCAGATCTTTTGAATTAAACCTTTTCAAGTATAAAAACAACCGAACTCCAAATTGGTGATAAATAATGTTTTATTACTGAAATGGGGTTGTGGTTTCATTGTTTTAAAAATGCCATTTACTTTCAATAACTTCGTTCAAAGGAATTTTGGTTAAGGCTGGGCACATACAATGAAAAACCTTTTTGAAAATTTTTAACAGAAATACAACTTCAAAAAACCTTAAAGAGCCGAAGGCAAAAACTAGTTAGTAATATTTATAAGTACCTCAGAGACCTTTACTTGATATTTCCAAAGTTTCATTATTTAAATTAAATGTTCTCTTTGCGGTTTCAATCTTTACTATCTACCATACTTACGAGTATCTCACTTACGGCCGTTCCCAATATTTGATCTATCTCTGGTTTTGCCCTACTAGAGATAGGAATAGCTCATAATTGACATAAAATATATGTCTCTAATGTCTAATGTGAGTTATTCCTATCTCTAATAGGGCAAAACCAGAGATAGATCAAATATTGGGAACGGCCGTTAGATGATAGATATAAAAGACCTTCATTTTGTCCGTGGTGGAACTTTGCTCTTGGCTTAAAAGGTCGTGGGTTCGATGCTTGCGTTAGAAAAACGAATAAGAAACGGTTATGAGAGTAAAGATTGTAAGCGAATATCATGTTGTACATTGCGCACAAACTACAGCCACTATAAAAATCCTCTATTATCCTTTAGATATCTATATTACATTGTTAGGCAGTAGGCTATACAAACAGTAACGTTGAAGTATGATTGTTGACGAGTTTCCTAGGCCGGTTCATCTCGACGGGATAGTTTCCGAATCGGTGGGGCTCCCAGTTCCCACACGTAAACACGACACGACGTCGTAATGTGTCACGATGCAATCCTGCGCAGTAATCACAAAACTTGTTTCAAGACATTGTACTTCTTTATAAAGTGACTCCCATTATTCATGGTTGAAAGAAATGGGTGGATCCAGTATATTTTGAGTATCTGTCTTTTCTTTCTTCGATTTCTTATTAACAGCAGAAGAGCACGTAGTCAACAAGTAAACAGTTCACATTTATTTTTTCAAAGCACATTTGATTTAAAATTAAGAAAAAAAAAAAGATTTCAACTCATATAATTCTTTTCAGGTCTAGCAGTCCCGTTCATCGAGCTGACGGTCGCTCATGCTAGTGTGCTCACCATCCTCGCCATCAGTTTCGAACGGTACTACGCCATATGCGAACCACTACGAGCTGGCTACGTCTGCACCAAGACGCGAGCTACGCTGATATGCGCGTTAGCTTGGTTCTTCGCCGCGTTGTTCACTAGGTAAGTTATGCAATTGTGACTGTATTATTATACAGTACACAAGTGTAACTGTTACGTTGTTATACAGTATACAAGTGTAATTGTTACGTTGTTATACAGTATACAAGTGTAACTGTTACTATCGTAATGTTCTGTAATTGTGTAATACAAAAACCGTGCCACGTTGCACCAAAATCTTTGTCTCACAGAAACTGTAATGTTTCCGGTATGAGACCTTAATTCTATTTATATTAATTTCTATAATATATTAATTCTATAATTTCAAGTCTCTCAAAAGACCACCATACCCACCAAAATCGGTTCAGCGGTTGAAGCGTGACGAGGTAACAGACAGACAGACAGACATAATTGTGTCTATAACTTTAGCAAGGATTACTGTATTGGCCTCGCATGTAGATACAATGAAGGATTAATACTATTTTTCTTGAATTTTTGAAAATTCTGTCGAAAAGATAATATTTTGCTTTTTAACTGCTGATAAATTATAAAATATAGTTTTATAATATGTCATGTTTTCACATAATTACAGAACGTTACTTCAGTATATTATTGAAAATATTCAATTTACTGCAATGATACTCTTGCAGTAATGTTTGTTACTGCTGTAACGTGTTACTGTGTTACAGTAATGTTACTGGATTGTTACTGCAGTATGCTATTGTGTTACTGAACCATCTACTGCAATGTTACTCTTGCAGTACTGTCGAGCCTTATGTGATTGACGCAAATTACGATTTTACGTTACATGTGTACTTGTAACTTGGCGCTTACAACATATATACATGTTACATTGTGTGTCAAATAGCACACAAACGTAATTCTCATAAATCTATGTGTTGTAAGTGCCAGGTTATTTGTATTTACCAATAATTTACTGAAAAAGTTTTTATCGTGTTACAAAATTATATATTCTTTTAAAATAAGAATACTACAGCTATTACAATTACAAAATTTAAAGGTTAACATTTTGAATGCTAAGACATGCACGGCTTTAAACTCATTAGAAATGCATAAATAACATGCAATTAAAAACGATTTTTATATTTTAAGAGATATGGTTCTATTTTCATTATACTTAATAATAAGTAAAAAGTTCCTGTTACTTTTGTATATTTGAACCCCCAAAATCCCGATTCTTAGAAAACGATAATATGACTAGAACAAATATGTCTACCAAATTATAGCAATGTCTTGTATGTAAAATAGAGATGCAGCTATAGTTCAATGGACGAAATTCTCTATTTCCAGTGACCGGACTTTAGTAACGAGTTGATTATAATTTATATAAATTTATACATTATACACTTGTATAGTGTATTTAAATCATATAAAGAGCTTATACTATTCAAAATGTATACGTTTTTGACTGTATGTGACTTCTCCAATATGAAAGGCAAAGATGTACCTTGTATAGTTATTTGATCTATGGGCTTAATATAAGCATAAATTATTATCATTACGGATCCTATATAATTATTTTTCGTCTGTGTATAAACTCCCTTATATTTTCGAATTCCAAGTTTAAAAACTACTTAATTGGTCTATGGTTAACTTTTTTATTTCTTTATAGACAGTGTTTTCGTATCGAGAACTGAGTTCAATGAATTCTAAATTTGATTTTAATTTAGCCTAGACTGCAATTAAGTCGTTGATTAGTATCTTGGGTATTTGCGAAGGTATATTTAATTTAATTACTCCTCTTTCCTTGAAGGGTTTACACTTTACCTTAAGGCAATAGTGTATTTCTAATACTCCCACACTTAAACATAAACAGATGGTGTATAAGTAGATACTAACCTGCGATCACTTATAGGTACCACATTACTAAAATATTTTAAATTAAAAAAATGTGGGTTTAATGCATAGCCAGATGCATTAGCCAGATAGCCAAGTAGGTAGTTTTAAGGGAAAAATCAAGTAAAATTTAAGTCCTTAAGTTATAAAATGTATTTTACCCACTTCACTCTCACGTCTTCTGAACTATTGGTAAGAAGTAAGAACACTCAATAAGTTCAAACGAAAAAAACTTTATCAAAATCGGTCCACCCGTTTCGTTGCTACGATGCCACGGACAAACACACACTACAGACAGACAGTTATAAAATAGGGGTGCTGTTTTTAGTCGTGGGATAATCCATACTAAACTGTGTCTGTCTGTCTGTCCGTATATCTGTCTTTTTTTTTTTTTATGAAATAAGGGGGCAAACGAGCAAACGGGTCACGTGATGGAAAGCAACTTCCGTCGCCCATGAACACTCGCAGCATCAGAAGAGCTGCAAGTGCGTTGCCGGCCTTTTAAGAGGGAATAGGGTAATAGCGGAGGGTAGGGAAGGGAAGGGAAGGGAATAGTTGAGGGTAGGGAAGGGAATAGGGTAGGGGTTAGGGGATTGGGCCTCCGGTAAACTCACTCACTCGGCGAAACACAGCGCAAGCGCTGTTTCAGCGCAGCTTCTGTGAGAACGTGGTATTTATCCGGTCGAGCCGGCCCATTCGTGCGGAAGCATGGCTCTCCCACGTATAAGATGTCTGTCTGTCTGGTATCTCTTCACGCTCAAACTGCTGAACTTATTTTGCTGAAATTTGGTATGGAGATACTTTGAGTCCCAGGAAAGGACATAGTATACTTTTGATCCCGGGAAAATGTACGGTTCCCGCGCGACAAACAAATTTTGGCGCAGCGGAGTTGCGGGCGTCATCTAGTAATATTTATAAATCTATTTTATTATGATATAACAAGAGTATATTTTCTGTTCTATGCATATTATTCTTGTCAGTTTTAACCTTGTTAGAACTACACTTGAAATGCTACCACCCACTCAGTATTTATTTTGTTCAAGTAATTGCTAACTGAATAAACTATTTAGACGTTATTCTGAATATAACAGAACGAGACTTGTTTACTAAAGTAATTATTATTTTCGTACATACTGAAAAATTCATTGCGCTGAAATTCACGTATGAACTGGGTTTTTTTCGATAAAAAGTTATCCATGTCTTCAATGGGGATTGTCCATTTTTTTTTAATTTTGCTCATTACAAAAACATTTCGAGGAATAAGGTCAGTGATCGTTTTTCTGTATATAAACGAAAAAAATACCCATTAGTTACTTATATTTTTGAACAAATATGTTTAACCTTAGTTTGACCTTCAATGGCGTTAAATTAGCAATAAATTCGATCAACATTACGTTTCGAACTTTTGGTAAGCTTCTCGTATCAGCTTACACATAATGAGAACTTGCATTTGACGAACCAGCCATTATAAATAAGATTGAAAGGAAATTTAAAACATACTGCAGAGGTCAGTTGGCCGCCGATGATGACGTCAGAGCGAAACTTTAAAAATTTATTGAGAAAAAACTAGCCAATGAATTTCAAAATTATTTAATTTATATTCTTAAAATACCCTATTTTAACGAAAAAAAATATAAAAAGTACATGTGATTTTTTTTGGACAATGCCCATTGTACACTCTATCAAGTGACTATCAACACAGAAAGAAAACCAGAAAATAGTTTGAAAGTGGTGTACTAACGATGGAATAATCTTTTCATCCCCTTTTTACCCCCGAGTAGCATTTTTAAAAACTTTGAATGTTGTGTTTACTGAAGCTTCAAAACTATAGACTAAAATTAATTTTGTAGCTTCTATCTTTAAAAAGACAATACATCCATACTTTACATCATCAATTTTTATCTCCTACTCCTCCTAAATTTCTTCTGATTAATTTCGTTGCGGGTCCCAAGACAGATTTAGCTTGTCCCTCGGGCATCCCTGAGATCATATCAAAGGGTTTTTGTGGTTGGTTACCACTTTTGATCGTGGCCACACAGGAGTTGCAGTGGTGGGAATGTGTGGTGGGCCTTTTGCCCGTTTAAAAAAACCATACTTTACATTTTCAGTTTATTTGAGATGAGATAAAAATGGGCAATGCTGATCATGATAAACCATTGTACCAGGAGAAAATAAGTTTAAGGAGGCGTCAGACGAACTTCCAAAACAAAATTGGTCCATACAAAGTGGGCGAGTAACTTTGCACGCGTTTGGAGTTGTTAAGAGTTCCTATTGTGAACCTTATATTAAAGAGAATAGAGGTCATGCAGAGGCAAAATATCTTAGAACGGTTGGGTAAAGTTACCCACGCGTTTCGAGTTTTGATTCGTTCTATTATAATACTTATGTCAAGGGAATAGAGGTCACGTTAAAGGCAAAATATCTTTGAACGACTAATACAGAACAGATGGCGAATTTGTGTTAACATTTTGAAGCAGACTAGTCGATTAGTTGAGGGAATGTTTTAGTGAGTGAGTGAGTGAGTCTGTTATCAGAGTGATGAAAATTTTTTCTATTAGAAAATTGCAAAAAAATCTTAACACTTTTGATAAGCTACGGACCTCTAAGAATTGTTAAGAGTTGTTAAGGCC
Source organism: Aricia agestis (assembly GCF_905147365.1). NCBI lineage: Eukaryota > Metazoa > Arthropoda > Insecta > Lepidoptera > Lycaenidae > Aricia > Aricia agestis. Next base: position 3,401,880 of record NC_056426.1, read on the forward strand.
GCCTACATACGACACACGTTTTCTGTATGCGATTTCCGAATTCGTTTTCCGTATTCGGAATCCGTTATTTCCACGCGCGCTTGCGCTTGAAACGTATGTGCGGAATTCGTTCCGTTCGTAAAAAAAAGGACTTATGCCCAGGTAATGTATGTTCTATTGATTCCATGCATTTGGATTTCCGAATACGGAAAACTAATTCGAAAACATGTGTATGCGGCCAGCGGCCAGCCTAAACATTGTTAGGTTCAAGTCAGACAAGTTACGAGATGAAATTTTATGTGAGATTTTTCAAGATGGCGGTGTTGGTTCCAATTTTGAAAACGAACGAAACCACCCATGCAAAATTGCTAATTTCAAGCCAGACTTTTCGCTTCGATTGCCTTCATTTCTTTACAATTAAATCATATAAATCTTCGCATTGGACTATCTTATTCAGAGAATCAGAGATAATAAAAAGATTATCCGTTCTCCATTCAAAATTGAGAGAATATCTCTATTGAATTATCATATTGAGACCGCTGTCATTACAATAGATATGGGATTTTTATCTCTTACTATGATTTTTTACTCACAGTCAGCGTTCCTATTGAAAAGAGAGAAATTAAAATATGTTTTTGAACTTCGAAAGAGGCTTTTGTGAGGTTTTAATAAATTACAAATGGAAAACTTTTTTATATAAAACGTCGCATGATTGCGCCATCTATATATAATATTATAAAACAAAATCGCTTTTTTCCCTCATGGCCCTTTGTCCCTTGTCCCTTTAATCTTTAAAACTACGCAAAGGATTTTGATGCGGTTTTTTTTGAGTGATTCAATATTCAGTATATTTTTATTTATAACCTTTAAACATTCTCTATTTAGAACTACTTTAACATTACTTTACTTCGCTCTAAAATATTTATAAATAAGTAAATGTCCTTTTTCCAAAGGAAATATAGATTCCTTCGAGAATCGAGACCCATAGTCAGTTAATAAAGTCTAAGACTTTATTTCGTTTCAAGGGTTACCAACTTTTGTTTAAACCTTTAGCTTGCAAACATATTTTTGTGTCTATGGTTTTTATATAAACGTTACTAATATTTTTTTATGAGATAGATGAAACGAAAAGTTGTTTTTTTTTGGTTTTTAACTTGTCACTGAGAATTATTATCTACTAGTTGATGCCCGGAACTCCGTTGCGCCAAAATTAGTTTATCGTGTGAAACCGTACATTTTTCCAGGATAAAAAGTATCCTATGTCCTTTCCCGGGACTCAAAGTATCTCTGTACCAAATTTCAGCCCAATCGGTTCAGACGTTAGGCGTGAAGAGGTAACAGACAGACAGACAGACAGACACACTTTCGCATTTATAATATTAGTATGGAAGTATGGATTTACATAAATAATAATGAATTTTAAATTTTGTTGGTTTCAGTAAGAATCGATAACGGCTAAACCGATTCGGATTATTTTAGTATTAAAAATATTCGCAGAATTCCATGGAAGGTTATATAAGGAGCAGTCTTAAGAAGTTCACCGGGTCATCTAGTAAAAAAATATAAAGAAAGATTTGTGTATCAAAATCTGTAAGTTGGCAGCCCTATTTCAGCTGGAATAGTATGCAATAAATTGCACACCGCGTTGCAAGTAAAGACTTTGAACATAGGAGCCGGATTGTGTAGGGATGTGCCACGGCACTTATCGATAAAAAACATTAAAGTTTTATAAATTTCAATTCAGTTCAAATTCTCACTTAAACAAATTGAAACACTTGTGTACACGACTGCTACAATTATTAATTAGTTAATTTTGCTGCAGTTGGATAGAATGGACTGAGTAATAAAATTATAATATGTAAAATTTCAACACTAAGTTATTATCACAAATAACTCATACTGAACTTTGTTTACGTTAAGATCAAAATGAGTAGAAACGAGGTAAAGGCTTTATTTAAGTGTATCTGGGAGACCTAGCTTTACTCGGAGTTTAAGCAATAAATACTACGAATAATAAAAACTAAGGAATCGTAACTCCCATACTATTACCGTTTTAAATTTGGTTCCTTTTGATCTGTCATGTAACGTCAGCCTAGTACCGCTCAAGGTCACCTAAATATTGCAAATGTATTGAAATGTGTACCTAAGGTACACTTTTTTGACAAGTATTGTGGAGAATGTTTTTGACGGAGTTACTTTTCCTTAGTTTTTATTATTCGTAGAATAAATAACTAAAAATACGCGGTTTTCTAGAAAAAAAAATCGACAATTCTAAAACAGTAGTCAAATTTTTTTTACGAAATAAGGGGGCACGAGCAAACGGGTCACCTGATGGAAAGCAACTTCCGTCGCCCATGGACACTCGCAGTATCAGAAGAGCTGCAGGTGCCGGCCTTTTAAGAGGGAATAGGGTAATAGGGGAGGGTAGGGATGGGAAGGGAAGGGAAAATGGGAGGGTAGGGAAGGGAATAGGGTAGGAGATTGGGCCTCCTGTAAACTCGGCGAAACACAGCGCAAGCGCTGTTTCACGCCGGTTTTCTGTGAGAACGTGGTATTTCTCCGGTCGAGCCGGCCCATTCTTGCCGAAGCATGGCTCTCCCACGTCTAGTAAGATTGTCGTTTAAAGTATAAGATTTATCGACAATAATGAGGCACATCACTAAAACTGACTATTGTCAGATCTTTACGAAGCAATTTTGAGGTCTATAGCAAGAATTCACAACAAAAAAACTATTCACGTTTTTTCAATTCAATGTAGTCATGGAATTTTTACGGTATGCCTTTGTGTACATACATATTTGTATAGTTTTATTTAAAATTCAAATATAAAAGTTAAAATGTTAGCTATGCTACTAAACATTATAATACTCCCCACACCGATTTCGGTGACGGTGGCCAGCTTCATTGAAACCAGACCAGGTACGCAGGAGTAACTTTATAGTGCTCAAGTGTGTGCGAAGTACACAAGAGCACTCTCTATTCGTTTACTCTCATAACCCAGACGGAAGACCGACACGACTGGCGGGAGATCAGGCGCAGGACCGACTTTTTATATGCCCATCCGACGCATGGATCATCTAACATGTCAGACAATCAGGTGATCAGCCTGCATTGTCCTAACCAAACATGGAAATAACACGTTTCCAACGCAGGAATCGAACCCACGACCTCCGAGTCGAGAGCCACGCTCTTAACCACTAGACCACGGAGGCGTTACTTAATATTATAAACTAAATGACGTCTGCAAGTCCGTTTCACCAAAATTCTTATATTGCAAGGTAACCGTTTATTTTTCCAGTATAAAAAGTATTCTATGTCCTTTCCCGGGGCTCAAACTACGAGTACAAAAAAAAATTTCAGCCAAATCGGCTCAGCGGTTTGGACGTGAAGAAATAACAGATATGAGATAGACATACAGACTCCCTTCGCATTTATAATATTTGTATAGATTTATATTGCAAAATCTTCAAAATATAAATTTAAGTTAAATTCTTCAAGAAAATCCGCACTCAAGACATCGGTGCATATTTTGTAGAGCCTCTACGAGGTTCGTAGCACCTCTACGGATTTTCGTAGAGGACCGTTACAGACATACAGACGCATTTTTCATATTAATAATATAATAAACTAAATTTCAGCAAAATCGGTTATAAATCTCTACTATTATGTTTTTGAGGTAAACCTTCTTTATAACAATAGTTATGTGATATGTCCACACTGTGCACTTTCATCTTCAATTTTCGTCTTCAACTTTCATATTGGCGCATTCAATAATTGAATGCGTCAAGGAACGTAACGCCAATATTGTCATTTTTGAAGTTTTGGATACGGTCAGAGGGCATGCGTCGCGGGCATGCCTCACGTTCGCTGTTGACTGCGCTATAACGCATGCCCTTGACGAACAGAAAAAGACACAATGTGGACAAAGCTAATGTTATGCACTTTTTTGATGGAAAAAAATGTTGAACTCTCGTCAGGACACGTGGCTTGATCTAAAATTTGTAAGAGAGAACAGACAGACTCACATGCATTTATAACATTAGTATATCTACTGTCAAACGCCTGTTAAAAAGCTGTCGCAAATCACCATTTCTCAAAGCTCGATAAAAATAAGCTTTCTTCACATCAACAATATCCTGGTTTAGCTTTAAAGCTGGAAGCTCGTGAATTTAACAGTACCGTCGGCAAATGTGCGAAATGCGAGCGGAATATAAAAGGTTTTATGTATTATGCAGACCGTCCCCTATCTAGCGATAGCAAATACAGCTAATAGCCTTTATGATATACAGGGTGTAACAAAACTAAGTGATAATACTTAAGAGTGTGTATGTGTTATAGAGAGTTCACTGTGAAAGTAGCAGCGTCGAAAGAGCAATTTTTTTTTTCACTTTTGGATGGGCAAACGCCCCAGCGTCACGAGTTTCCCCACACAAAATTTTTAAAAAATTTGGTCTTTCAGCGCTGCTACTTTCACAGTGAACTCTCTACAAGGAACACATATACTCACCCTAAAGTATTATCACTTAGTTTTGTTACATCTTGTAGTTATATCTAGTTAGATAACGCCCGCAACTCCGTTGCGCCGAAATTCGTTTATCGCGCGGGAACCGTACATTTTTTGGGATGTAAAGTATCCTATGTCCTTTCCTGGGACTCAAAGTATCTCCATACCAAATTTCATGCAAACCGGTTCAGTGGTTTGGGCGTAAAGAACAGACAGACAGACACACTTTCACATTTACAATATTATTAAAGTACCAGATGACGCTCGCAACTCCGTTGCGCCAAAACTCGTTTATCGCGCGGGGACCGTACATTAAAAAGTATCCTATGTCCTTTCACAGGACTCAAAGTATCTCCATGCCAAATTTTAGCAAAATCGGTCCAGCGGTTTGGGCGTGAAGAGGTAACAGACAGACAGACAGACACACTTTCGCATTTATAATATTAGTATGGATGGACAGATCTTTAAATATTGAGTTGTTTTTGAGTAATTTATCTATTCAACAACGTTGTTGATTGGTTTAGAGAGGGTGGAGTTGAGTGTACAAAATATGAGTAATGCATTCCGTGAATGGTGTCACTCAGAAAAGTATGCCGATTATGATTCTGAATGTTCCCAGAGGCGTGTTGGTAATTTTCTACGCCACTTGTTTGTTAAACGTCAAAATTTATATTATGTAAATTTTAACAGGGGTTATATTTTTGTCATAAATTATTGTTGTTTGGTTTTTTAATTGTCAAGAGGCGTTAGTCAAGTTTGTGTTTAGTCAAAGAGTACGCTCCTAACTGGAAACTTCAACAGGGGTTCGTGTAGCAACCAGTTTGAGAAACCATGCCCATTAACGCTCGATTAGGGTCAATTTACACTAGTGCAGAGTCGAAGCGCATCGAAGCGAATGATTAAAACTGAACATAACAAATTCAACCCATCCAAAGCGGTAACGCACTTTATTACTTCTGAGAATTTGAAAAGGCGCGCGCATCCGCGCGAATTCGCGTGAACGCGCCCGTCCATGTTATGCGTTACGCTCGGAGTTAAGGTTGAATGTTCTGTGTTCAGTTTTTGAAAATTCACTTCGCTTCGACTCTGCGCTATTATAAATTGACCCTTAGTACGATTTGTTTTAATAGCGGCGCGGTCGCGCTGTCATTTACATACAATTACTTGTGATCACGCGGTTTAGCCGCCAAACCGCGCGTTCGGGCGGATGCATACGAATCGAGGTTAATATGTTGTCGGTACAATCAAGAATGTAATAGTAAATAGGACATCTAGAACACACGACATTCCTACAATATGTCACAGTTTTATTAACTGTGTTATGTTTTTGACGCGAATTTGTCTTGTGACGGGTGTGAGAGTCGTTCGGCTGAAGATATTTCCAACCAACTTTCTTAAAGTAATGTAACGAATGCATCTTACACAACAAATCAACATTGTTTTTTATCTGTATATAATGAAGTGTCTCAAAATATATCATGGATTATTATCATTGTATGAAAGTATGATATCTTGTTTTTTAGTCTTTAATTTAAAAAAAAACTTTTCCGGATTACTTTGTTTTTAATAAAAGAACATGACTTTTTATTTCGACAATAAACAGCATACAAAAATGCATAAAATGTTATATTTCAACAATCTTCTTTTTTTTCACGCATTTTTATGAAGACTATGATTCTCTAGAAATTACACAGGATAGTTTTCGGAAAAATGAACGGTTTCTGCACTATAACCGAAATAACTGGACCGAGCTTTTGATGATGAATAATGTATTCTTTTCGGCTAGAGTTATCACTTGAATAAAAAGTAGTTGACGTCAAAGGGTTGAATTATACAACTGTTGTTCAGAATACAAAGTGTTTACGGCTGAGCTTACTCTGATGAGTGAGTTCGAGACGAGATCGAAATTGTACAAAATTATATAGACTAGAGAGTAGAGATCGGCTAATGGTCGAAATTCGACCTCAAATAAAAAATTAAAATAAAAGTTTCAAACAACGCTATTGTCAAAATATTGACTTTTTTTTTAGACATAATTCCTGCGACAGTCTCAGATTAATAAAGTCAAATGATGACAGACTGGCCATGTAAGAATTGTCTAACGGTATTTAAGATTCAATAAAAAAAACTAAATCTATTTTCAATTTGACAACAGACTTTAACCATAAATAAAAGAGTACAATTCGTGTGTATAGGCTTGTCAATTAAAATCTCCTAGTGTGTGTGTTGTAGTGTGTGTAATGTTTTATTTGTTAAAAAAATGCATGATAAAAGCATAATTTCAGAATATTATTAGCTCGATGCACTCCTTCACCATATAAACTATAACTGTGCAAAATTTCAATCACCTACGCTTCCGCATTTTTCGTCAAAAGGGATCCAAAGTTTTTCGCTCGCGTATTAGTAATATATAGATACAATCAAAGGGATATTCTGATGACGACTGAATTCGAGTCGAGATCGAAATAGTCTAAACTTATGTAGATATAGTGAGAGGGGTATTCTGTTGACGAGTGAGTCGAGTCGAGATCAAAAAATTGAGTCTGTTGCGCCTAAATTCGGCTGTCGCGTGTAAAACCGTATATTAATCCGGAATAAAAATATCCTTTGTCCCAGGACTCAAAGTATCTTCATACCAAATAATCAAACGGAGACTACAAACAAACACATTTTTTCAAAGTTAAAAAAATATAAATTTTCTTTTTATTTTACATAAATATCAGTCATGTTTGTGTATGGCCATTGGCCTTTCCCTAACCGCTGTCAAATAAAGAATTCTGTTTCAAAACCTTTTGACGAACACCGATCTCGCACCTTTTAAATTAAGATATTCTAGAAACGTCCAAATTTCATTCCAAACTTAGATTTTATAATTTATTTAAACTAGTCTTGGTTCAAAAATACTGAGAATCGTTGAATTCTCATAATCTAAAAGTGGCCATTTACATTTTTATAGAAATCCCTATAATAAAGAATAAAATATAGGACAACAAAGGCATGATCTCGTAATAAACTATTTATAGCAATTCTCAAATGCAAATGACACATGCATTATGATGTACTGCAACGGTGTGGGCCGCATTTTTCATACATAAAAAAGTAAAATGCGGTCCGTCCCGCTGCACGCCTTCATAATGTGCGCGTTCTATACCATAATCAATACATAAAACATTCCGCGAAATAAAACTTTCGTACGTGTTCACATATATTATCTAACTTTATATAAGTTAAAAGTGCTTAACGTCGAGTTGCATGGTTCAGAACCCTTTGAGAAGCAAGGTTCGTAATATTACCCTAATGTTGCTTTATATGCTTTACTAAAACTAACCTCAAAATATATCTCACAAAAAAGTTCAGAAAGTATGGAAATTGAAAGAAGTTTCCTCTAAGTAAAAAGTTGTGAGATGTATTTTGATTTTAGTATTTGCTACTCATGTGCTTTCATTGTTATATTTAAGTATTTATTTTCGTTCTAACCTTCTCTGTCTTTCTACCGAAAACTGTCCTTTCAAACTTCTTATGTGTCAAAAATTCAAATTTAAAAATTTGTATTTCGAACAACACGAGTGACGTTTATATTTTTTTTATTTCAGCCCGATCCTGGCAATAGCTGAACTCCACACGGTGACGAGACTGGACGGCACTTTCTACCAATGTCTAACGCAGGCGGTGACCTTCTGGCAGATCACTTTCTTCGTGATGATCATTATATTCCTCTACGTTCTACCTTTGATTATTCTTATTATTCTATACTCTGTCATCGCCAAGAATTTAATAACAGCGGCGTCGAAAGTCGTGATGAACAAAACTTTCGATCCGTACAACGCTAGAGCGAGAAAGCAAGTGATTTTAATGCTGGGGACTGTAGTTTTATGCTTTTTTTTATGCTTGATGCCATATAGAGTGTTAGCTTTATGGATAATTGTGACTCCATCTGATGTTTCGGACAGTGTGAGTCCAGAGAAATGGTACAATCTGCTCTACTTCTCACGGATAATGCTTTACATCAATTCTGCGATAAATCCGATTCTATACAACATGATGTCTTCGAAATTTCGCATCGGATTCTGCAAGGTATGCGTCTGCTACGAAAGGACGTCAGAAAAGAAGCAGAACAGAAGAGCGCAGAGGACTGTTACCAACGGATCCACTACTAGCAGTAGTTTGACAAGAACTACTAATAGTCTAAAGAAATTCTTCGGTCACAGACATAGTATGGATAAGAGCGACACAGAAACAGACAATAAGGAATCCAAAGACGAAAGGAATTCTTTTTTCGAAAGAATATTCACGAATAGAAGAGTAGTAAGACAGCAGTCTGATCCGCTAGGTGAAAATGTCAAAACTATAGTACATAGAGCTAAGAGCGAGGAAAAACTGGACGAAATAGAGCCAGAGAAAGCTAAAGAAAGAGGCAGCGATACCAAAGGAGACACAGTGAAATACATCGGTCATTCCAGTAAGAAAGAGATAGAAATAGATAATAGTTCTCTAAGACGTAGTGTACTAATAAACTCCGCCAAAGCGCGTAGTTTTGATAGCGAATGCAGTAAAAGAGTGGTAGCGTATAAAAAGATAAAAGTTGACTGTGTATACTTGCAGAAATCAAAGAGTGTGGAATATGAGTTTCCGGAGAGTTTCGTGTAGTGTAAAGTAGTTTAAGTTTACTCATAAAATTTATGATACCACGGGGTTTAAGTCTGTATTGACTACGATTTGAATTGAATGATATAAAAAATATAATTTTTGTGGGATGATACACAAATTTTTAACAACGTCCATATAACAAAAATGTTATAACTATTGTATCTAGTTATTCATGTATACCTTACAAGTAAAAATATTTATTTATAAAGTAAATAACTTAACAAGGTATGTTTGTCTTCGTCTAGTATATTGGAAACGTCACAGGTATATAAAAGCGAAACTTCAATAATAAACTGAGTAAATATTTTTAGTACTTAGTAAAGTAGCAAAAAGCTAAAATGTTTAATTTATGAAAACTAGCATCATGGGAGTAATGCTTACATTGCCTACGATTTGAAAATACTATTTTCCAGTTTTATACCCAAATTCTGCTATCTTTAATACAATACAGCATAATATCTTATTCGATTTAGTCCTTATCTCAAATATCAAATCAACGTCACATAATTATAATATAAACAGAGTAGACAGAACTAACGAGTAGGCCGACTCAGTAGATATCTCGAAATTTATATAGTGGATGAGGGGAGGGTGCTATTTTTGTAGTCAATCGAGCGTCATGGAGACTTAGTAGGTTTTGTACATTAGATAAAACTGATTTAAAAATAATAAGAGCGTTTTTTTATTTTAGTGGTGGGTTCAGAAACTGCAGCCATTTTAAAGTTTTGAAAAAGAAAATATATTCAGAAAACTTCTTATTTAAGTCAGTTAATAAATATATTTTAGACAGCAAGGACTAAATCATTTACTTTAGTGCAAAATAAAATATCTGCGAAGCTTAGTTAGGAAAATATGAAGTTTTGCTTTTTTATATTTTAAAATGTACCTAAAGGCTTACCAAACCGTCTGAATCGTCAGTGCTTTTTATGGAAACTTCTTTGGGGTATACTAAACATCCAGTATCTTTATCTGACAGATCCGATGACATTTCAATGTAAAAAAAAAATTAACCCCCACCGGCCACCACATGAGAAATCTGATTTCTATACCATGACACATGTCGGAAGCCTATATAAGCTTAATCTGACACGCTGGAGCTACTCCCTAAATCCCCTCTCTTCCCCTCCCCAACTAATACGTTTGACGTAGTATCTCATATCGGCCAGCGCGCACCGTACTAATGCGTTACTATAGGTCTACCAGAATCTGATGGCAAAAAGTGAGAAAAGGAATTTCTTTTCTCACTTTTTGCCATCAGATTCTGAGTCAATTGACTCTAGCAATACCGGGGTAATTGAAATAAAACATTTTGATCCTTTTTTGTCCTTATAGTGGCTGATTATGTGTTTGAAACATGCAAATATAATAATTTATCCAATGATCAAGGATATTTTTTGAAAATCTGTCATCCAAATCCAAATTTGCCATCAGATCCTGGTAGAACTACACTAAGCATTGTGCAACATGTTGAAAGCATGTTGAAAGTGACAGTCGCGCCCAACTCGCGTATATTCGCCCGTTTGTTTGAAGTTGAGGTACTCCATTCTGTCTACTCTGGTATTATGGAGAAACAAAGATATCAAACATTTTAACCTAATATCTAAGTATAAGAAAAAAATTAAACCAAAAGATAAATAACAAGCCCAAAAGATAGAAAAATATTGTTATGATTGGTAGAAACAAAAAAGTCATTGGTATTTATTTTGGCCTATCACAAATCAAGATATTATTAAGTAATAATAATTTGCTATTTGATAAGAAACGTACTACATACATTATACTAGTAACGAAGCTGCATTAATATTAAATTAAAAAAATACTATAATAAGAGATGTACTGGTGTGACCTTTATAATTATTGTGGTTATTTATTAAAGCGCTTTCAAACTTTCAATTGATGTGGTTTAAACTTTTTTGTTTTAGCTGTTTAACTTTTTTATTTAAAATTAAATGCTGGTGTATAAAAAAATGTTTTATGAAAATTCGTGTCACCTCACATTGACGACGTAACTTTTGTGAGTAAACTGAAAATGTTAATACAATGAATTTATTTTTAGATTCTAGAGTATATTTATTTTAGGATAATTGCATATTATGTACCAAATATATTGTTCATATCTATGTGTAGTTTTATTCGTCCAATAAACTAGAAAAGATCAGGATGTTTAGACAATTTGCATTTGATAATTTCAACAGATGAGTTGTTAGATTAAGAAATGTGTGGGAATTGATATAACGCATCTCAGGCGCAGCGCAGACGACAGACTATCCGTGACGCACTTTTTAGTCCGTGGATTAGAACCAATGCCATTATATTATTATGCATTAAGAGGATACACCAGGGGCGAGAGAAATTGAAAATAGGTATTTGAAAATGTATTGCTGTCTCACCAATCTCAAGTCTCCCACCGCAGAGCGCGATAGAGACAACACGACAAAAGTTCTAATAAAAGAACAGAAAATCTTCGATTCGTTGTCCGCTGATTCCTTCTCCAAAACTTAACCGATTTAAGTACTTTTTTTATTAAGAATTAAAGCAAGGCTTGAGCTGTGTTCCTATGTTTTATTTTTTTGTATATTTTAGCCAGTTTTGTTTTCTGGGTGTTTGAACACAGAGGAAAATCTGGCAATTTTTTTGGGTTTTTGGACGTTCTTATCTTTTTTAATAATAAAATTATGAAAAAAAGGAAAACATAGGGACATGCTAATAGTGGCCATAGATATTTAGGAAAAAAATCATAACTCTACCGGCATTATCCAGGGAGGAAACAGGGGACAACTTTGTATGGAAAAACGGCGGTGTGGAATCCTCTTAACGCACACGACGCGCAGCGCAGACGTGTGCGTTACTTACTGCATAATATATTATTGCATAGGTTCTATTTCCACGGACTAAAAAGTGCGTCACGGATAGTCTGTCGTCCGCGCTGCGCCTAGGTGACATAACGCTTTCGATGCGTTATTTTAAATTCTATGCATTTTTTATTTTAAGCTTAGCTGTTGAAATCTTCCTATGCAACTTTAAGAACTCAGGAGTATCTTCTGCAGGTGAGTAAATAAGGTTTGGTTTTAAGGGTCAATTCAGACCGCAACGCGACGCGTAGATGCATTTCTAAATGTGTATGGATTTGACAGATTTGCAAGACGTCTCACGCAATTGAAATCTGTCAATTCAGTACAAACGAAATGCATCTACGCGTCGCGTTGTGGTCTGAATTGAGCCATTGTTAGTATAATAATTTGTATAGATTGGTAAAGGAGTTTCGAATTCTGAAATTTCGACAGGGAATGATGAATATCAAAAATGTATGGAATTTGACAAAACGCATCGCAAGCGACATGTTTTAGAATATTTTTGTCCACATTGTGCCTTTTTCTGTTCGTCAAGGGCATGCGTTATAGCGCAGTCAATAGCGAACGTGAGGCATGCCCGCGACGCATGCCCTCTGAACGTATCCATGAAATGACAATGTTGGCGTTGTGTTCATTGACGCATTCAATTATTGAATGCGCCAAAACGAAAGTTGAATGAAAGAAGATGACGAAAATTGAAGACGAAAGCGCATAGCTATTACGAACTTCGCTGTCGACATTATCGAATGCGAATTGTAAACATGAGTGGATGAACCGGGTAAGTAACAATGTAACAATTTTAAAACTGACCTTTTTAGGGTTCCGTAGTCAATAAGGAACCCTTTCCGTCCGTCTGTCTGACCGTCTGTCCGTCCGTCCGTCTGTCTGTCCGCGGTTTTGCTCAGAGACTATAGGACCTACAAAGCTGTAATTTGGCATGAATGCAAATATTAATGACGATAAAATGGTACATGAAATCTTAAAAAATATATTTTTTATGGTACCTTCCCTACACATCAAGCGGGGATGAATATTTTTTTCGCGTCCATGCCATCGTATGGAGTATCGTTGGATAGGTTTTTTAAAAATACTATGAGTAGGTATTCATAGGGCATTTTCCGATTTAGGGATCCGGGAACATTCATTAACCAATAACCATACAAAAATCAAAAACTAGTGTTACTACGGAATTCTATATTGCGCGTGGCCCGACACGCACTTGGCCGGATTTTGCATATATGGAGGCATTATATATGGCGACTGGGATAATGATATGAAAAAAAATAATGGATTCTATGTACTTATATTGTATACTTAGATATATTAGAAGTAGGTAAGTGACAAGGTTTATTCAAATTATAAGGGAAAAATTGAGTAACTGCTATTATATTGTTAAATATTAGTTATCCGGTTCATCCACTCATGTCTTCAATAGTCTAAGCATCCAGAATCTAGAATAATATTGTCTTAGCTAGTATTGTTTATCTTAAATGGTTACATCCTACACTATGTTGCATTTAATTACTGTGAGGCTGACAAGCTGGGTTATCACAGTGAAGCATCTTACAGCTGCGCTAATAAATGAAAGTCCATGGCGTGATGGACTACAATTATTACAATTACTTAATATAATAATATTATTTCAATTATCCTTGGTGCGAAAAACCTATGTACAAAGATAGCAAAAAAGGGATATAGGCGAATAGCCCATAGACGGCCCCAAATTACATAAAAAATAAATGAAACTGTGTTTTCCAATTGCATAATTATATTATAGCGCATTATGCGGTATAATGGGCAACGTCGAATGTTCCAACTACAGCAGTATCCCAAAGTTTATACGTGGGAGATTTATACGTGGGAGAGCCATGCTTCGGCACGAATGGGCCGGCTCGACCGGAGAAATACCACGTTCTCACAGTAAACCGGCGTGAAACAGCGCTTACGCTGTGTTTCGCCGAGTGAGTGAGTTTACCGGAGGCCCAATCCCCTACCCTATTCCCTTCCATACCCTCCCCTATTCCCTTCCCTTCCCTACCCTCCCCTATTACCCTATCCCCTCTTAAAAGGCCAGCAACGCACCTGCAGCTCTTCTGATGCTGCGAGTGTCCATGGGCGACGGAAGTTGCTTTCCATCAGGTGACCCATTTGCTCGTTTGCTCCCTTATTTCATTAAAAAAAAAAAAAAAAAGTGGTCCAGGTGGGCTCCGCGTGAAACTCGAAGGGGTTGGTCACACAACAATCGTAAGCGGGGGGTCCACAAAAATTAATTTGGTTTCCAGTGAAGAACCAAAATGTTGGCTTGATACGCGAATGCCCCTCTAATGGCCGTGGAAGCCATATCCATACTAATATTATAAATGCGTAAGTGTGTATGTCTGTCTGTTACCTCTTCACGCTCAAATCGCTGAACCGATTTTGCTGAAATTTGGCATGGAGATACTTTGAGTCCCGAGAAAGGACATAGGATAGTTTTTATTCCGGAAAATGTACGGTTCCCGCCTGATAAACAAATTTTGGCGCAACGGCGTTGCAGGCTATCTAGTTCAAAATAATATCTTTCGCTTAGAATCAGAACCAAACCGTCACTAAACAAAAGGCATTCACATGAAAGCTGGGTATTCTATCTTATATATAGATGTGATATATCTTATACATAGATGATTTTGATAAAACAACGATTCTGTAATTATATTTAATTTGAACTTGAAAATCGTATTTTTTGTTTAGAGACGGTTTTATTATGAAAGTGCATTATCTTATGCCGATTTCGCCTTTGTGTCATAACCAGCAACTAATACACAGTATTGTATTTATTGCACATTGTATGTGAACTATTGGGATTGCAATTTATAGTGGCACGTTGTACAATACGCATTGTTCGCACCTGGGTAATCAATGACCATAGAGAAAAATAAACAGTGAACATATTCAACGACTTAAGCCTAAAATGTGCCATCAGTGCAAATGTCAAATAAATAATTTGACATCCATACTAGAAAGTTTGCCTGTCTGTCTGTTACCTCTTCACAATCTAACTGCTGAACCGAATTTACTTAAATGAGGTATGGAGATACTTTGAGACCTGTGCGCCTAGCTTGAAAACGAAAAAATTTGTCTACATGTTTTCTCGATGTTTGATGGTTTGTCTCTTCATCTCTATTGACCCTAACATGACATACATTAATTTTTCTCGTGTAGATCTGTCATCAAAATTAGCGAACCCCAACATGACAACACATTTTTATCGACTTTTGTCGAGATTTTGTTATTGTGTATGAGAAGAGTAGTTTTTAACTACACTCGAGATAGTGAGATATCTCTTGTGAGTTGTGACGCATGCTAGCCAGCCTGGTAAGGGAAAGGACATAGGATACTTTTTATCCCGAAAAAAGAACGTACGATAAACTAAATTCTGCGTAAAACACAAGCAATTGTATAAAACGATTTAAAATAGCAGTTTCGCAGTGTAGCGGCCAAACCGCGCGATCGGGCTTACGCACTACGCATATAAATGGAGCCACATACATGGGCGTACCCAGGTAGAGGCAGGGAAGGGCAGCTGCCTCCCCCCCCCCCCCTGGAAGATAAAATAAACGTCAATTTTCCTGGCAAGTGGGAATCAAAAACGTACCTACTCTGCGCAAAATGAAGTGTTGAAAACAAAATATATTTTCAGTCAGATTAATAAAAGTCAATTTTCATGTTGTATAGTAGTAGTATGCTGCCCCCCCCCCCCCCCCCCCCCCCCACCCCTAGCTAAAATCCTGCAGGGTACGCCCATGGCCACATATATTATATATTTTAGATGACGTATATAGTACAATCGAAGTAGCTCGTACATTTGGTAGGAATTCTTCAACTTCTCAACTACGTCCACTCCTCGTAGTTTACGTCTTAACTGTTCGTCGTGTTCGTGCAGAACTTGCATACTTAAGGCTCGACTACGCGCCACCGATTTTCAGGAATTCTGAAGTTCGTAAGATGCAGAGGAGTGTTATACTGATTACTGGGTGCAATATACAGGTATCGGCAGGGTGATTATCGTACGACAGCTATGCGACAGGCGATTGACAGCAGATAAATATTTTCTGCGTCTAGATCAGTAACAGTAGGAATAATAGATTTTTTTTATCAAGATCGGATGTATGGGTTTTTATTTTTTACATTTTACAACGAAGAGCAATTTTACTCATTAAGGGTTCCGTACCCAAAGGGTAAAACTGTCTTCGATGTCTGTCCGTCTGTCTGTCCGTTTACGAAAATTGGGGAAACGTAGGTGCATGAAATTTCGCACAGTTAGGCAAACCGCACATTAGAGACACGACAGTCTTTAGACAATCTTGTTTCAGATAGACGAGTCAGCTTTAAGATTAAAAGAAACAGTTGTGTCTACCACGCGGCGCATACTACGACGACGCAACGCATACATCAGACTAGGTACACAGCTAGACAGTTTTGTCGTTGATGTGCGCGCTCGCATACACTTCAAAGGGAAGCCGACAGTAGTTAGTCAGACTTGTCGCCGTACAGTTCTTGCAGTACGCATTAGACATCTTTGTCTATGAGACGTTTTGATTCAAATGTGCGCGTCTAGTACTTTTTATTATGCGTTAGTCTGTCTAAAAACTGTCGTGTCTCTAATATGCGGTGGCACTAAATAGTTTATATGGTGAAGGAGTGCATCGAGCTAATATTATTTTGAAATCTCTAGTTGACATAATTCGATCAAAGCATATAGATCCGTCAACTGCCTATGAATCAATTTATTCGATGGTACAATACGTAAAATACACGTGCCTAAAATCTTTAACGTTAAACAAATACGAACTAATCAAACTTAACAAAGGCATACGTTGTTATTTTATGATAATAATGATTTGTGTAGGGCTAGGCAAACAGTAAATACTAGATGTATTCTTCAAGTTTCTTCGCGTAGGTCGTAGGTAATAGAGTGTCTTAGGGCCTGTTTCACCACTCCCTGATAAGTGCCGGATAGTCTATCCACAACTTATCTGACAGATACTCCATAGTCCATACTCCATCTGTCAGTTAAGTTGTGGATAGCTTATCCGGCACTTATGAGAAAGTAATGAATACTGCCCAAGGCCAAAGCACGTACGGCATTCTCGCAACGTAGTCGGCCTAGTCTAGAGGATTGACCTGCCCCAGTAGGCAAGTGTCAAGCGATTATGGTAAACGCTAACAAAATGTATGGGATTCGACATAAGTCATCGCTTCGCTAGTGAATACTAATGTCAAATCCCATACATTTTGTGGCATTGGCGTTGGCGTTTACTTGCCGCGTTTGTCTAGTAGGGCAGGTCAATACGTCTAGGACCAACCATGTGCGGGTTTCCTCGTGATGTTTCCTTCACCGTACGAGCATCCGTATAGTGTGCTTGAGATATGAAAACGTCTCATTGTACACTGTACAGGCCTCCACCTGAAATCGAACCTGCACCCTCTCGAGTTCAAATCAAAGACCAACCCGCATGATGTAGATTGTAGAATATAGACGTTCTTTTTTCAAATAAATGAAAAAAAAAAACCAGAAAAGTAGGCCAAGAGTTTTACGTTTGATATAAAGTACAATAATTGAAGAACCTAATTTGTGAAATGTAAAACAGATGCTGAATATTTTAGCATGCAGGTTTCTTTGAAAGTTTTCTCATTATTTTAATGATATGAAGGGCAAACTTTTTAGCTTAAAATATAGATTTTTAGTCCAAATCTGGCGAAACATGAAAGATCTAATAAGGACTTTATGCGTTGGGTCACCAACGACCAATATTGGTCTTCGATTGCCTAATATGATCAACATCGATTGCGCATGACTATAATAATAGATAATATAAATATCATCATAATAATCATGGCTATCCAGCATGGCCTATATGTCATGACTGATGACCCCCATATTTTTTATCTATATTTTGCTGCAGTGGAGGACCAATGCAATCGACCCCATGAAATCTTGTCTCTTTAGCGGTTTCAACGTCAAAAATTGGCAAACACTCTTTCCTTCTTAATATAACATTAAGTATAGCTATCTGCGACATGGTGACCCCTACCCCTGATATGAAAGCTGGATCCGCCTGCCTATAATATCTTTTATAGGGGGATCATCAGCTATTTCTAGGCAATTTTGAGACAAAAATGAAATATTTATATAACTTTTTTTCCTTTCAGCCCAATACTGGCCGTCGCAACTTTCACATACGAGAGATACTCCGACGGCACGGAAGTTCCGGTGTGCCTCACCCAGGCCGACACCTTCTGGTCAGCGTTATTCTTCATCCTCATCATCGCCATCTTCTTCATCATTCCTCTCGGAATACTCCTGGTTCTGTACAGCGTCATAGCCAAGAACCTAATGGAGAACCCAATTATAATATCTCAGCACAGCAAGCACCCAAACAACGGTGGAAACGTATTACGGTATAGGAAACAAGTCATCCTCATGCTTGGAACGGTCGTTTTGTCTTTCTTCATCTGTCTGCTCCCCTTCAAAGCCCTGACGCTCTGGATCATCGTCTTTCCACCAGAGACCATCATGTCTTTAGGCATAGATGGCTACTACATCCTCCTATACTTTTGCAGGGTAATGCTATATCTGAACTCAGCTATAAACCCAATTTTATACAATTTGATGTCGTCGAAATTTCGTGACGGCTTTGTGAAGCTACTGAAAATAAATAAGCTGGTCAGATGCGGGAGGAACATAAGAGAGAACATGCAAAGAAGGGACACCTTCAATACGACAACATCGACAGGTTTTTCGAGCAGCAACACCACAGAATCGTTCTGGAGACGATACAGCAATAGGACATCATCACAGAAATACTTCTTTAACAGGGACAGCAAGAAACTGAAAGAGAATAAAGATGCATTCGGAGCCAAAGTGCAGCAAGTGAAAATTGGTGAGATTATAAACGTGGAAAACATGAGACGGAATAGCATGAAATTTATTGCAGCTATGAACGAACTCAATGATAATTTAGGTGATGTAATTAATGATAATGATACAAATAATGATATACAAGTCGATGTCCATTGTAATGACGATAGACAAATACAAATATTGAATCTAGATGTTAAAACTAACAATGTGTATTCTGTAACATTAGATGTTAATGAGAAATGTGAGAAAAACATGTTTGTGTGCGTACCTGCGCAAGAGTGTAAGAACATTATTGTATACGATTTCAAAAGTAATGAGAGTTTCGTATAGATTTTAGTACGTAAAAGAGGTTGTATTTTTTGTTAAAATTGTTATAGTTCTTGCAATCTACGAGTGCGCGGCGCCCTTAGTTGTGTTAGTGACCATATCTATACACGCGTACATGGCTCGCTCGCTACTGACTGCTCCGTCAGGTACGCACACTAACGAAAATGTCTATATTACAATTACAACTACAAATAAAGGCTACGCGCACTCGTAGATTGCAAGAACTATAATTTATTAACTAATGGTTTTAAAGTTTATTTTTATATTTTGTTGTTAATATTATTTTTACTATTTAAGTTTCGTTGTAGTCGAATTCACCAAAAATAGATGTAATTATAAATATAGTTCAGTTGCACGTAAACCTATCCTAAATAATTGTCACCTTACTCCTTATATTATATGGATAAATAATGTAAGTTTTGTATCAGATAGAACGTATTATACATGTACCCTTCCATTAAGACAATAAAGTATGGTATCATTATTTATATGAAAACCTACCTAAATATTTTATTAATGTAAAAAAGTCCGCTACACATTTTAATAATTTTACTTTCATAGATTCTTATATATTTATCAGAATGTCGAATTTGGTAAGTAACGAAAAAGACCAAGTTCTAGTCTAAGTTTTTGTGTCACGTTTTATTATATCTAAAGTATTTATGAATGAAAGGTGCGATTGGCGTTGTGCCAAAAAAACGTTTTTTAGTCTTTTTACAAAATATTATATAGAACCTTATAAAATAAGGTTCTACCAAAGGGTAAATTATAATAAATTGCGTAACACTTGCATAATTTATTATACTACTTATACTATATAAAAATATTTATTAGGTTACCCACCGCTGCCACCAAAAAATATATTTTATACCTTAATAATTTTGATTTTTAAGTCGCCAGATAACCTACCGAAGAAAAAATTCACGTTTTACCATTTTTCCAACACAAAATCTGCCA
This sequence comes from Aricia agestis, assembly GCF_905147365.1. Lineage (NCBI taxonomy): Eukaryota > Metazoa > Arthropoda > Insecta > Lepidoptera > Lycaenidae > Aricia > Aricia agestis. The sequence goes on from NC_056426.1 coordinate 3,422,050, forward strand.
TAAATTAACATCTGAAACATCAGAAGCAAGTCCTAATTTTTAAATGATAGAAAATACAGCCGACAATTCTACAAAAGTTTAACATTACACAATAAGACATAATTATATTATACTGACCTAACCTAACAGATTTACGATTCATCTAGAAATATTTGTTACCAACGATATAAATATAACTTGAAAAAAAAACTGAAAATTACTGTATATTTATGTACTTATTATACATTTTAGTAACTTTGAATAATACTAGTACATCCTCAAAGCTTTTTCTTAAAGTCCAAAGAAACAAAGGCAAATAATCTATTAGAAGACCACTCATTCGTTGTCTTGGCAAAATAATTTCTTTGTTTGATTTATCTAGGTGTATTAAGTAATATTTTGTAATAAGACCAATTCAAGTCAAGTCGGTTATGTAATTATTATGGGGGGTGAAGAGGGTTTAAGATGTATTTAAACCTCGTTCATCCCCCATCATTGTCCCCCACCAACGACAATCATGTTTCTTATTAGTGTGATCATAACAAAATAATTTTTCAGCAAACAATGTGTTATGTGTCATTGTATAACCGACTTGATATAATGATGATATCATTAAAATGTTGTACTTAAGTTCCTAAAAATGAATGCGTATTTTTTTACTGCGTGAGAGAGATGTAGATGGTATTTATTTTTTTTGTAAAAAAAATTGTAAAACCTGTGGCAAGTCCACTACATGTATCTTAATGGTGACTTTCCGATCTTTCACAAAACTTAGAATATAAACACTTTATGACATAGGCTATAGGTTTTATTTTCTAGCGATAATGGTCTAGCGACACATGCCGCCGCTAGTCATAAAGTGGCGTTTTATTTGAATTTTTATCGGTGACGATCGCTTGTGGTAAGGATCGGAAAGCCACCTTAAAGGTTCGCGCTCACTTTGTCGGCGCGTGCCGGGGCTTGCCGGGGCGGATCGGGGCTCAGCGCAGCGCAAAATGTGCTATAGCACACTATTGCCGGGCCGGGCTGCATCACATTGACGGATTTTGAGTACTTTGGATAGCTCCAGTGTGACCACTCTTAAATCACTTGTGACTCGATATATCAAAAACGTTGCTATATTCTACTAAAATCTACTACACCGTGTTATTAGCTTCTACCGCAAATCTACCTTTATTAATCAATGTATTCTACGTGGTTGAAACTAAAATAAAACTAAAATGTTTATATGGACTGTCTTCATTATGCATTTTAATTTTTTTATATTATTTGTTATATAATATCGATCTTCTATTAAAATTTACAAAAAATTTTGGACTACTAAATCGTCATTCATTTGACCTCAAATCTACCAAAAAGTGGAAATCTATGTGAAGTGTGGTCACACTGTTGCCGCGCTGAGCGATGTCAAGGCAAAGTCATGTCAATAAAGCGATGCTATTGGTTCTTAAAAACACATTCCTCGCAACACAGCTCCGCTCCGCTCAGCTCTGGTGGAAAGGCAGCCTTAGACCTCGTCATGAACATTATTCATATATGTAATTGCCAAAGAAAGTTACCTAATATTTAAACTTTTGTATTACAATCGTTTTTTTTTTATTAAAAAAAGAAATTGTCTATGGTGTTTTGAGAACAGGCGTCTAATATCGCTTCAACCAGTTAATAGGGCAAACCAAAATGTAATATTACTGATATTGAACGAAAAATAGATATTCTTATTGAATAAATGTTTACCGGGAAATTCGTCTTTTTCTTTCTATTTCTTACAAAAGCACTTAGTCAAAATGTATTCGCTAGTTTCGATAGCGAAGTTAGATGTCCAAAATGTATGGGATCAGAGCCCCTAGCCAAGATGTTTTCTTTATCACTTCTCTTTTTCACAGTTTTCTATACATTTTCCACCTCCATCCTACAGAGTAATTAAAAGAAATTTCCCTAGAAAATAATTGAGAAAGAAAATAATCAAGATAGTGCGTGAGGACTCCATGACGACGGAATTACTATTATTATAACACATTAATGATATTGCATTGCACAATATTGCATTGCAATTTGCAATAGCAAGTTTTTTTTTTAAATGAAACTTCCGTTGCCCATGGACTAGTCTAAGCGATAAGTTGAGAATGGCGAAATATAGAGATAAGGGTCATAAAAATACGTGCGATACCTCATAAGATTCGGGAAGACGTCTAGAAAAATGTATCAGAAGCGTGTATTAGCACACAAAAAAATTGCAAAAGTTATAAGCAAATTAAGTTGCAAAAAAAACTCCGAAACTATTAACATTTAAGAAATTTAAAAAAAAGATTCTTAAAGAAGAGGAAATTTCCATAAAAACCCCAACTCCCGGAATTCTATCTCTATTATTTATAATTTAAATTTAACGCTGAAAGTAAGCCTCCGCGCGGCATTTTTAGATAGCGCGCACGGCTTCAAAACCGAGCACGTCACCACAGTATAGCAATATGTATGTCATATTGCTATACTGTGACGTCACACTGATTATTTTTTTAAAGGCATTAAATATTAATTTAAAATTTTCAAAAACTTATGGTGTATTCCGAACACTTGAAAGAATTTGCTCCCGTTGGAAATTTAACTTAAAGTTAATTTTTCAACGAATTAGACAAATGTTAACTACCGAAATTTTTTCGAACTTCCGTCCTCATTGTACTTTAAAGAAAATGTTTAAATAATTTTCGTAAAATTTTTCACTTCGTGGAGCTCTTGATATAAACATACTTAACAAGATCACGCCATAAAAGTTAAAAAAAATAATACTTTGTTTATAATCATTTTTTAACTTGAACAAAAAACTAGAAATCCACGTAATATTGTCAAAAAAAATATTTAATTTATTATCACGTAATTGATTTCATATCAATAAAATACAAAAACAAGGATGTACCACAAAGTGCAGAATTTTTTTTTTTTAAAAGGTGCAATAAAAAAATCGAAAAAAAAATTTTTGCACTTTGTTGTACATCGCTGTTTTTGTATTTATAAGGAGTTTCAGAAAAAGAATATAAAAAAGTTCAGATTTTTTTATAACAAATTTTTAAGTTAATAAACAATGAAATTGTTGATAAAAAATTTTTTGCTTTTGTAACCATATTGAGGACGGTCAATCATGATTTTTAAGAGGAAAATTTTTTCTAAAATAATAATTTAAACAATAGAAATATTACAAAAACGATTATAAACAATAAAATATTATTATTAGGAAAAAAATTTCTTTCTAAAAATCATATTATTTACAAGAGAATAAAGATAAGATTTTTTTTTTAAAACATCGAAATAGTCCATTGGTTTATACATTTTTATTAGCAAATGGCGGAAAAATTTTTTTTTTAGTTAATACATGTCCTTAATTGATATTAAATCAATTACGTGATAATAAATGTAACAACTTTTCTTGACAATATTACGTGGATTTCTAGTTTCTTGTTCAAGTTAAAAAATGATTACTTATAAACAAAGTATTAAATTTTTTTAAACTTTTATGGCGTGATCTTGTTAAGTATGTTTATATCAAGGGCTCCACGAAGTGAAAAATTTTACGAAAATTATTTAAACATTTTCTTTAAAGTACAATGAGGACGGAAGTTCGAAAAAATTTCGTTAGTTAACATTTGTCTAATTCGTTGAAAAATTAACTTTAAGTTAAATTTCCAACGGGAGCAAATTCTTTAAAGTGTTCGGAATACACCATAAGTTTTTGAAAATTTTAAATTAATATTTAATACCTTTAAAAAAATAATAAGTGTGACGTGCTCGGTTTTGAGCCGCGCGTGCTACATAAAAATGCCGCGCGGAGGCTTACTTTCAGCGTTAAATTAAAATTATAAATAATAGAGATAGAATTCCGGGAGTTGGAATTTTTTTATGGAAATTTCCTCTTCTTTAAGAATCATTTTCTTAAACTTCTTTAATGTTAATAGTTTTGGAGTTTTTAACAAAAATCGTAATACCTTTTTTTTGGGCAACCTAATTTGCTTATAACTTTTGCAATTTTTTCTGTGCTTCCGATACATTTTTCTAGACGTCTTCCCGAATCTAATGAGCTATCGCACGTATTTTTATGACCCTTATCTCTATATTTCGCCATTCTCAACTTATCGCTCAGACTAGACACTCGCAACATCAGAAGAGCTGCAAGTGCGTTGTCGGCCTTTAAAGAGGGAATAGGGTAATTGGGGAGGGTAGGGAAGGGAATAGGGGAGGGTAAGGAAGGGAATAGGGTAGGGGATTGGGCCTCCGGTAAACTCACACACTCGGCGAAACACAGCGCAAGCGCTGTTTCACGCCGGTTTTCTGTGAGAGCGTGGTATTTCTCCGGTCGAGCCGGCCCATTCGTGCCGAAGCATGGCTCTACCACGTAAAAATTACATGGGAAAGAATCAACATACTGACAGATTTTATCGACAAAATGGCGGATTTCCATTGTCTGTCACTTTGTGTTATCTAACTGTCACTTTGTCTATTCTTCCGTAGAAAGAAACTGTTTCTATGGTGACGTATAAACGTAAGTTTGGACTCCAAAACCAAAGAATAAATAGAAGTCTTTGTCCAAAACTGAGACAACTTTAGAAAAATATGTCAAAAGCAAACATAATATTTCTTTCTCTTTCATTATCATAGTTTTTTTTAAATGTTTGTGAAACAAATAGCTTTTAATTTAACTATCATGTTCCTTCTTCCATGGTCCATAGGAGGCTGATGATGAGTGATGATTGATGGGGTTTCTCTCAGTTTGTGATCACGAAGTTTGCTGAGCGGGCGATTCATCAAAGTCAGCAAACACCGGGAAAGGATGGTGTATTAAAATGCTAAAAGAGTTTCTCCTAGGTTTTGCATGCTTTGTTCTGATTTAATTTGATCTTAGCGTAAACAAAAAAATGAAGTATTTGGAATTTATATGGTCCATTTAAGTATGGCTGATTTTTAGGGTTCCGTAGCCAAATGGCAAAAAACGGAACCCTTATAGATTCGTCATGTCTGTATGTCTGTCTGTCCGTCCGTATGTCACAGCCACTTTTCTCCGAAACTATAAGAGCTATACTATTGAAACTTGGTAAGTAGATGTAGTCTGTGAACCGCATTAAGATTTTGATATAAAAATGGAAAAACCATAAAAAATTTTAGGGGTAGGTACAACTGAAACGATAAAAAAATTTTTTCATCTAACCTATGCGTGTGGAGTATCTATGAAATAGGTCTTCAAAAATCATATTGAGGTTCCTAATATTATTTTTTTCTAACCTAGTTTGCGAGAGAGACTCTTCCAAAGTGGTAAAATGTGTGTCACCCCCCCTCTAAATTCTAAAGTAGGGGCATGATAAATCAAAAAAATATATATGATGTACATTACTATAAAAACTACCAACGAAAATTGATTTGAACGAGATCTAGCAAGTGGTTTTTTTTACGTTATAAATGGTAAACATTAAATAAACTTTCATTAGATCAACTGAAATATAAAAATAAATCAAAAACTTTTTAATTTCATGAAAATAGACCTTATTGCTGCTGCGGAACCCTTCATGGGCGGGTCCAACTCGCACTTGGCCGGTTTTTTAACCCTTGACAAATTAGAGGGCTGTCTAAATCCAGCCTAAACGAATTGCTGCGCAGCAGTGGCAAGCAACATCTCAAACTTAAAAATACATTTAGAATTCTTAAACATTCTCTGAACGTCGGATCTATGGTTCCTACTGCCTACCACCGGTTCGGGAACTAACCCGGCGAGAAGAACCGGCGTAAGAAACTCGCACGAAACACTTACGACAGCTGCAGGCATAGCATGGTCACCATAGAAACAGTTTCTTTCTACGGAAGAATAGACAAAGTGACAGTTAGATAACACAAAGTGACAGACAATAGAAATCCGCCATTTTGTCGATAAAATCTGTCAGTATGTTGATTCTTTCCCATGTAATTTTTACGTGGTAGAGCCATGCTTCGGCACGAATAGGCCGGCTCGACCGGAGAAATACCATGGGCTCACAGAAAACCGGCGTGAAACAGCGCTTGCGCTGTGTTAGTGTGAGTTTACCGGAGGCCCAATCCCCTACCCTATTCCCTTCCCTACCCTTCTCTATTTCCTTCCTTACCCTCCCCTATTCCCTCTTAAAAGGCCAGCAACGCACCTGCAGCTCTTCTGATGTTGCCAGTGTCCATGGGCGACGGAAGTTGTTTTCCATCAGGTGACCCGTTTGCTCGTTTGCCCCCCTTATTTCATAAAAAATGTCTACTGTTGTTATGCTAGCCCTGCTGAAGATTCAAGGGCAGACAATTTGAGTAATTAAGTAATTTGTACATTATGTAATTATTTCGTACATAACGTTGTACAAACGTGTTTCAGCCCGCTAATTACAATTTACTTTGACACAATAAAACTCGAGTTCGCTACCTACGCGAGAGCAATGTACAGTCGGACGCAGATTATTGTTTACTAGATGACGCCCGCAACCCCGTTGCGCCAAAATTCGTTTAGCGAGCGTGAACCGTACATTTTTACGGGGAAAAAGTATCCTATATCCTTTTCCAGTATCTACATACTTACCTAATTTCAGTAAAATCGGTTCAGTGGTTTGGGCGTGAAGAGATAACAGACAGACAGACACACTTTCACATTTATAATATTAGCATGAAAGTATGGACTATTCACGTAAAATCCATACTAATATTAAAAATTTAAAAAAAAATTATGTCCGTCTGTCTGTTACCTCTTCACGCCCAAACCGCTGAACCGATTTTGCTGCAATTCGGTATGGAGATACTTTGAGTCCCGGAAAGGACGTAGGATACTTTTTATCCTGAAAAAATGTACGGTTCCAGGCGTCATCCAGTTAAAAATAAAGAAGCACCATCCTCATTGATCATTCCTCACTAACACGTCTTTTTACGCTTATACAGCTGAACTTAGGATTCAATTTAGTAAGAAGATAAATATTATGAGATGATGAATGTGCACAAAAAGTTAGTCCGACAACTCACCTGCAGCTCTTCTGATGTTGCGAGAGTCCATGGGCGACGGCAGAACTCCATCCATCAAGTGACCCGTTTGCTCGTTTGCCCCCTAATATTATAAAAAAAACAGGGAGAGATCTGTAGGCCTACTACGAAACCGTTTTGAGGCTCAAACAATCGAACGAGAATGCCGCGTCCTGCTGTAACAACGTCATTTCACGTTTGTTAGAGTTGGACGCGGTATTCTCGTACGATCGTTTGAGTCCCAAAACGGTTTCGTGGTACGGCCCCTAAAACCTATATGCTTATCTCTCTTTGACTCATGTACGATACTCACTACCTCCCTATTTCCAAGGCCAAGGGCGCACGAAGGGTTCTGTACCATTATAGAGCAAAATTAGGCCAAAAACTGTGTTTTTTGTATGGGAGCCCCCCGTAAATATTTATTTTATTATAATATTATTATTAAATATTTAAGTACACATATAACTAAGGACTGACAAATTCAAGTGCCTACCTGTTGCCATTATCAATATAGAGCAAAAAAATCACGTTTGTGGTATGGGAGCCCCCCTTAAATATAAATCTGTAAACATTTCAACTGTCTAGCTGTTACCGTTCTTGAGTTACAGCTTGGAGACAGACAGACGGACAGACAATCAAGTCTTAGTAATAGGGTCCCGTTTTTACCGTCTGGGTACGGAACCCTAAAAATGTAACTACATTTTGCTTCCGATTTTCCACCCTTTGTAGATCATGTTTAAAAGAATAGATATTCTTAGTAATCTTATACTGTTCTATTTTCTGCTTCTTTAGTCTCTGAAGGGAAAAATGCTTGATTCACAGTGAATATTTACATAAGAAACATAAATAAACAATACACATAGGTGGTAAGTAAGCTAGTAGGGTTTGAATAGTTAGTAATTTTCCCAGGAAAAAATAAATATCAGGAAAAAAGAAAAATCACAGGTACGTTTTCAGATTAGTTTTCTATTTTACGCCGGTTTTCTATAAAGACTATAGAAGAAAATTAAGAAATTGCGTAACGAAAATAAACCTAACACCTCCCACTCCGACCGGCGCAGCGGTGCTGCGTTCAAAGCCGTGCATCGTCTGACGTCGCTTCAGTTAGGCAGACTTCGGCGCGGTGTTTGTGTGCGTGCGACTCAATAGCTTTACCGCGGCAGTCCCCGAGTGCCACACGTATTTTATTATTGGTTATTATGTGGCTGAGTGTACAAAGTTTGAAACTGAAACCTCAGTTTTAATATGGTGCGTTAATGACCATATGTTATAAAACAACTCTTAGCCGACTTATAAAACAGGTGGAGGATGTTTAAATATACATACCTAGTGGTTAGGAAAATAAAATTACAAGAGGTAATCATCTTCTTTACATTTGTCAGTAAAAAAAACTGTTCTTTTTTTTTAATCATCTGATTTGCCAAAGGTTGCATTTCTTGACTATCTTCTTTTTTTAAATAAACAATTCGACACTTATTTATATTTTGCTGCGTAATTTAATTTCTCTAAAAGCTTATAATTAGTTAAACGAAACAAAAAGCATTGATAAATCGCTGTCGATATTTTGGTATGGCGCCAAAATTCTAGAAAAATCTTTAATGGAATCCGTGATACAGGAAAAACCTTAATGAAATTAAGAAAATTGTTTTGGTGAAGCCAAACAACGAACCTATTGAGGGCAATAACGCTGATTGTAGTTTTGGCGGGAAAATGAACGAAACATCTCATGACCTGTCCGCCATTTTGTGTCATTTTTGTTTTTTTTTCTTGTTTCGGCTACGCTTGAGATGCAATCCATACTTCCATACTATAAATGCTAAAGTGTGTCTGTCTGTCAGGTGTTACCTCTCCACGCCCAAACCGCTGAACCGATTGCGCTGAAATTTGGTATGGAGATACTTTGAACACCGGGAAAGGATAGCATTCTTTATGTCCCGATAAAATGTACGGTTCCGCGCGATGAACGAGTTTTGGCGCAATGGAGTTGCGGGCGTCATCTTGTGAAAAATAAAAATACACGGCACACCTAAATATGTTAAAGTGTTATGTTTTCTCAACTCTACAATGTGTTTTCAAACTCAACGTTACTACTTACACTAGTTTAATACTTCCTAAAAAAAATAAGGATATGGCCGAAAAGCCCATCGACGACCTTGAATTATTGTAATAAAAAATATACTTATAGGAACTCTGAACTCTGAAGTGTAACTCTAATGCCTTTTTCTTGTAACCCTGTGCCTAATAAAAAAATAACGCCGTCAAAAGTAATCGTAAACAAGATGGCGCATTATTGCGCCACCTGACGCCAATTTGGCGGGAAAAGTTATAGTCGATTAAATTACGCTGAGAAACAGTTAAAGATACAGACCGTTCAATTTTATTTTGCCTCTGACGTGATCCTTATGACGATAATATCAGGAACTCCGAGGTAAAGTAAAGCTGAACTCACAGTTCTTATAATTACAGAAAAAAAATGAGTTTTACTGAAAATATTCCTTTTTGTATATTACTTTCCTACTTACAAAAATTTATATATTGCTTAAGGTAGAGATAAAAGATTTGTCTTTTAAGTAATATAATATCTTAACTAGCTTTTGCCCGCGGCTTCGCTCGCGTTAAGAAGTGTTATATTACAATCTTTCATCCCCTATTTTATCCCCTTATGGGTGGAATTTGGAATTTATCAAAATCCTTTCTTAGCCTACGTCATAACATCTACCTGCATGCCAAATTTCAGCCCGATCCGTCCAGTGGTTTGGGCTGTGCGTTGATAGATCACTATGTCAGTCAGTCACCTTTGGGTTTCCAAAATCTGCGGTCGCTCTGCTGCAGTGCAGTGTCGCACAGTGTTCATCTTAATGCATTCGGCCTTTTCGACCCCAAGCTCAATAACCGAACATATTGGCGTCTATCATACCTCACACGTACCTCACAACTCACAAGTAATACGTCTAATAAAATGCTAATAGCAGATATTTGAACTATGCTGCCAGCTGGGAGAACAAAGTTATATAGATAATTTTATATTATAGCTCTATAGAGGACTTAGTTTAGACGTTAGACTTAGTTAGGACGTAGATTTCTTTCTCCTTCTTTTCTCAGCTCTCCTTTTTCTTCTTTTTACTGTTAAAAAACTAAAGCAATCGATTTTAGATCAGTACAAGGTCTAATATCTCAATTTTTAGGTACAGTAGTTCTAATTTGTTAGTTTGTTAATAGAATTATATTTTCAGAGAATAGTGGTGATATTTGCAGTAGAATAAACTACAAAATAACTTAAGTATGTATTGCAAAATTAAAAGATGAGATCCATGTCATCTATTAGGTTTTTTACATTTTCAAGAACTAATAGTAGACACTCTTTATATTGTTAGGGAAAATGGATAAAAAATCATAAATAAACATTAATTAGTGTTACATACAACATGGCCATTAATCTAATGAAATCAATAGAAATTACAAAAAATCAAATAAATGTATTCAAAACTTACGTGCAAAATTTCGCCTTCCTAAGAAATTGCCGAGCGCGTGTTGACGGCTGACGCGGTCACATTATTTACGAAAACTGATCCCATTTCAAAATTTTGTTCCCGAAGGCATTCAAGCTATATGTGAAAAAATATATTATAGGGACATAATATATTTTTTCACATCAACAGATAGCTTGAGAAGCTTAAAAAATTTATAGTGGTTAGAAAAATTAGAGTACTTAATTCTTAGTTTTATGGTATTTTAGTCGTAAGTGTCATCTATTAGCTCCGAGTCTACCATTAGTGCTTTTACCTTACTTAAAAATCTTCATACCCCTTTCTTACTATAAATCTTACTTAATCAATATTTACTTATCAATTCTTACTTATATTATAAATTGTGTCTTTGTCTGATTGTATGTTACCTTTTCTACGCTTGTATGTTACCTTTTTCACGCTTAAAAACCGATTTAGTTTCATTTAAATCGGTTCAGCCGACACTAAATTTACAACAGCGAATCTAGCACTAAACTTCATAGAAAATATGAGTGTGAAATTCTGTGCCTAGTTATTTTGATATAGAAATACAGAATCATGAATTCTCGAAGGAATTTGAACTCTAGGTTAAAGTACTAACCGCAATAATCTCAACAAATATTTGGAGCGAGCTTTTAACATTTCGAACTAACTCGCCATTCGCCAAGTTTTAACAGAAACAACAAACGGATCGGATGCATATAGTCCAGGAGATGGACGGCGGATTATAGTTATATATATTGTTAGGGGCTTTTTTAGTAATCCATACTTCATATTATAAATGCGTAAGTGTGTCTGTCTGTCTGCTACCTCTTCACGCCCAAACCGCTGGACCGATTTTGCTGAAATTTTGTATGGAGATACTTTGAGTCCCGGGAAAGGACATAAGACATGTCTACGAAAACTGTACAGGTATCTACGAAAACTGTACAGGTGTCTACGAAAACTGTACGGGTGTCTACGAAAACTGTACGGGTGTCTACGAAAACTGTACAGGTGTCTATGAAAACTGTACGGGTGTCTACGAAAACTGTACAGGTGTCTATGAAAACTGTACGGGTGTCTACGAAAACTGTACAGGTGTCTACGAAAACTGTACAGGTGTCTACGAAAACTGTACAGGTGTCTACGAAAACTGTACTTGAAGTGTCTACGAAAACTATAATTAGGTGTCTACGAAAACTGTACAGTTGTCTACGAAATCTGTATTGATGTCTATGAAAACTATGAAGGTGTCTACGAAAACTGTACAGGTGTCTACGAAAACTGTACGTGTACAAGTGTTTATGAAAACTGTTAATTTGTCTACAAAAAATTGTGATCTATATCTGTGCAAAATTTTATTAGCATCGATCCAATAGTTTCGAAACCTATTTGATGGAAACAAAAATTTTCTGTTTTAAATAATGGCCAGTTTACATTATTCCAATCCAGTAATCCAATCCAGTGCTCGGGAAACGGGCTCTGAAAATATGTACTAGAATCTACGAATAATAAAAACTAAGGGAAAGTAACTCCGTCAAAAAAGATGCTCGACAATACTTGTTAAAAATAGGTACACATTTCAATACATTTGCAATGTTTAGGTGACCTTGAGCGGTAATAGGCTGACGTTACATGACAGATCAAAAGGAACCTTTAAAATGATAATAGTATGGGAGTTACGTTTCCTTAGTTTTTACTTTTTATTATTCGTAGACTGTAATGCAATTCAGTGCTTTCCAGTAACAGTTTACATTATTACAGTAGTAATTCAGCACTGGATTGGAATCATGTAAACCTGCTATTATACTAGTAATATGTATGTTTCTCCGGGTAAATATTGTGTAGAAACTCTTTACTTACAAGGTAACAACTCAGTCAATAATGCAAAGAACTTGTGTGATTGTATTACTTTGTACGCTGACGCCAAAACTTGTTTTATTACTGTACAACTTAATGAAACAACTAGAACTCTTCCTTTATTCCGCCTATTCTTCAGCACGAATAAGCTGGCTTGGACGGAGTACAAAGACCTCCAAATATCACATTTTTCTTAGAAGTGAAAATTATATTAACTAGTTTTAAGATATTACCGAAAACGCACATGTTGCTTCTCCGTCAAGCATAATTGTGAGCGACATGGCATAATCTATATCACAGTCTTTCCCAAAGTGGGCGATAACGCCCCCTTGTGGGCACTGAAGGTCTAAAGGGGGCGGTGTGGCACCCAGAAAAAAAATGGGGGCGTTGTGTAGTGACTTGGGGGTGATTTATTTTTTAATGTTGTTAGTGGCGGCCGAAAAGGAAGATCTTCCGACCGAGCGAGATAGCATGCTCGGTCAGGCCGAAGCCCAATGACGTCATTTCAGACGTTGTATATATCTTGCCGTTCTCCGAAACTTTGATAGCGCGATGCAGGAATGTTAGGCGAATTGTGGGTACCGCCACAATTTCATCAGGATGCATTTTAAATTGAAACAAGGGGGGCGCTAAAACATAATTTGTTTTCAAAGTGGGCAGTAGACAAAATAAGTTTGGGAAACCCTGATCTACATAAATAGAATAAAATTTTAAATTTTGTTCGTCTAACTTAAAACTCGATAACGGCTAAACCGATTTTGCTAATTTTAGTCTTGAAATACCTATTCGTGGTCAAGAGAAGGTTTATACTAGGAGGGAAGTGATGCGAACTTTATCGGGTCATCTAGTTTACTATAATTAAACCATCAAATAATTTTACTTCACAATATTTGCATTCAACGCCTGGACTACGATAAAATTATACTCGTCTTCCACTAAAGTTAAAGGGACGACAAAAACTTTCCAATTCAAATGTTAAGCTTACACTGCGGTCACCATCACTATAATGATTATTATCATCAGCAGGTCATTTCATACTGTTACAGCTTCCACATGACCTGATCGAAAAGCGTAAGACGGAGGGAGAGTAGACCGCTGGGTAGGAGAAGTAAAGTTCCCCCTCTCCTTCTATGGCGCGGTGAAATTGTTTTTTTTAACCGACTTCCAAAAAGGAGGAGGTTATACGTTCGTCTGTTTATATATATATTTTTTTGTATGTTCAACCATAACTTCGCCGTTCGTGGACAGATCGGTCCACGAACGGCGAAGTTATGATTATTTTGTTGTTGTACAGGGTTGAATCCGAGGTTGGTACCATGTTCACAAAAATGGTGATCTGATGATGGGATCCATGAGGAATCGAGAGGACTCCTTGAAATTTGTATCGAAACATATAGTGATTTCGATTTTTTCTGAAGTGTTTCAGGCATATACTACCAAAAAGTAAGATTTTGCACCAGGATGTACCCTGGTTCGGAAGGTACCCAACAGAACTTTTGAATCCTTATAGATACAAGTTCGAGGATTTTGGCTTTATTTATACTACTCCAAGCAAAAGCTAATGAATTCTACATTATTTCTGCTGAACGTAGGCTAAATTTTATTTTGGAAAAAATTGGGTTTCGTAAGATATTTGGGCTTTTCGGACGCCAGGTGTAAAACAACCAGAAAAGTTACTTATTTTGCGTACGCTGCCGAAACTATATAAGATAGAACCATAAAATGTTCTAAGTAATTGTAGATCTTATAAATAACTACAAAAAAGTCCGCGACACACTATACTTATCTATGTCGAGTAAGGCACAATAACAATTTTGTTATTTAAAAATCTTGAATTTTTTTTGGACAACATTTCAACGCGTTTATTTTACTTATGCAATTAATCCTTATGAAAATAAATTATTTCATCACTAAGTACGGTTTATGTAGATAACATTTGGTCTTTGAATGATTAAAATTGGACGTTTAGTTTTGAAATTATGGCGAAATAAAAATATAACGATAGTGGGCGTCACCAAGCGGGGGTGCGCGTGCGGGAGGAAGACAATCTGTGCAGTGTGCACTATAATATGCATCCCTTCGGATAATGACTGCGTCCGCGTCGTCGATGTCATTGTTGCAGTCTGTGAATTGACCTGAGAATCAGTTTGCTGACCGACTCTTTCCTGGGTACGCTTTTTGCAGCCGTAACCGACATCCACGCTGGCGGAGCCGCGGGCGACCGCTAGTAATAATATGTACAACAACAAGCTAAAACCGACTTCCTCCTCAACTATTTCTGTACTCAATCTTCATGCTTCTGAAGTCGGTACCAGCTTACCTTAGCGTAAGTTCTATGTCAAGGATCTCAGAACTTTTCCGGGCTGGTAGCGACTTCAAAAGCATGAAGATTGAGTACAGAAATAGTTGAGGTTTAGGTGAAGTCTGAAGACGGCACTATAATAACGAATAAGAATTATTTCGTCCCTTAGCTAACAACACCGCTCAAGTCGAAAATTGGCGGTTTTTATATTTTAATGTCATTCGATAGAGCTGCGCATTCCGCGTCGACCTATTGGACACATGATATAGATTTCAGCCAATTAGAAGCCGTAATTCAAAAAATAGTAACAGCGCTCAAGTCGATTGGCCTCGCAACACCGCTCAAGTCGTTAATCTGTCATACATTTCGCGCGAAAATACTTCGTGCTCCGTGTTTATTCAATTTTCATGTGAATTTTATCGCTGAAAGAACTATGCAAGAAGTTTTAATATGAGATTAAGAGGTAAGCTATAGAATAGAGTAATGTTTATTGATTTACGCGTATTATAATATAGAAATAATTGATAATAGAATATCTTCACTTACTTATGCGGTGTTTACTGACAATTTTTTCATTACTTAGGCGGTGTTTTAAAATGTATACCCATACAAAAAACACAATTTTTGGCCTAATTTCGCTGTATAGTGGTTCGGAACCCTTCGTGCGCGAGTCCGACTCGCACTTGGCCGATTTCTTTATGTACGCTGATAACTTCGTCGCATAAGAACCGATTTTGATATTTTTTTGTTGGATAGAAAATATTTCAGAAATAGTCCCAATCGAATTAGTCCCAATGCATATACGTAACCGCTGAAAGTCGTTTTTTTGTGCAAAATGATTACGTCCTGAGTTGTGAAATCTTGGATTTTATCTTGAGCAAAACGCTATATATTATGCTATATTTACTTACTGCTTCATTTTACGATGTGTTAATTTACTCACTACTCAGCTTTATAGTCGTTTTATTCCACTCTCATACAAGCCTGCCTTGTGCTAGAAATAAGAATAGATTGTCTATAATAACACTATACAACTTAGTAGTTAGTACAGGAACTAAGTTGTATACCGTACTTTTTGCATACAATTCGTGGTCTACTATTGGAGTCGAATTTCATCAAAATTGACACAGTTATTATCAAAACCAAAGACGACCTCTTGGCGATGGCCAATCTTGGTCGATTACAAACGAGGAGCTGGCGAACAAAACCGGACAAGTCCACCAGAGTGCGAAAGTATAATTTTTTTTTTCAAATCGTCTTCTTTTGATTCGTCTGCATCAATCCTTGTTAATTTTTTCAAAGAAAACCGGATTAGTTCAGCAGTAGTTAAGCCGGCGCCAGACATGGGCTTCAAAGTTTGAGCAAACTTTGCACAAATAGGAAAATGCCAGCAATTAATTTGCACAAATAGGCAAATGTCAGTGCCACACTTGGCGAATTTGCGTAAATTTGAATCACATGTCTGGCGCCCGCCATAGAGTAGTTGAGTACTAGTTTTTTAGCCACTGTGTAATTTTTTTGTTCTCGCGGACTAATCCGGTTCTGTTCGCCAGCTCCTCAATTCAACATATTGAGCGTCATATTTGTCGACAATTGCCCATCTCCAACATAATTGTGAATGCTGTAGACAGCTTCGTAATCATGGTTATGAATCATGGCTCGACGTGAATAGAGGCCTTAAGACCTAAAAAATTGAAGTTCAGTTTCAGACCACTAATTTTTATGGCACCATAAAATCTGCCCTTTTGCTGGTACTAAAGCGGAGAGAATAATACTCCTAAAATATATAATATGTAAAAAGTAAAAGGT
The DNA here is from genome assembly GCF_905147365.1 of Aricia agestis. NCBI lineage: Eukaryota > Metazoa > Arthropoda > Insecta > Lepidoptera > Lycaenidae > Aricia > Aricia agestis. The sequence goes on from NC_056426.1 coordinate 3,438,484, forward strand.
TTGGTATGTAACCGTACAATTTTTCTGGATAAATAGTATCTTATGGTCTTTCCCAGGACTCAAAGTATATCCATACTAAATCTCAGCAAAATCGTTTCGGCGGTTTGGGCGTAAAGAGGAAAAATTTAAAATATAGACAGAAAGACAGAACGACGGAGAGATAGAAATACTCATGTTTATAATACATATGAGTACGGATAATTAAATTGCATCCCTCTTTTCAGTCTATCTCTTTCCACTTTGTATTTGTATTGTTACGGATACGGACACGTAGTGCCATCTAGCGTCAACTTGTGGAACCACTCGGGTAAAAAAACCCTTACTCGATTCTAGATGGCGTTAGGCTTCCAGAAATTCACACAATTCCACACTTGTTTACACGAATAGGGTACATTCTAGAAAGGAATGTTCTGGTACAGTCTAGGACTCGCCTCGGCCCATATAAATAGCCGCAGGAAGGCGGGCCAGTGAATCAGTTTAGTACGAGCGATCTCAAGGCGACTTCGGAGTGAAAACAAGTGATGAATAATGAGTGAACCAGTGAAACCTACGACTTGACTATGACCTAGGACAGTGATAGCTGTGCTTAGTGTTTTGGACCTAGTGCTTTGTGTTAGATCTAGTGCATAAAGTCATCAAGAGAGTTAGCAGATCTTTCTCTCCAAATTCATCCTTTCTCTCCGAACCCTAGCACGTAACTGTATTAAGTATTAGAATAGATAAAATTGCTCTCTGTCTTTTCAGTCTATTTCTTACCACTTTATCTAATAGAGAATTTTCTTAGCTTGAACCAGGGGATCATAAATTTGCAGAAGGCGTTAAAAAGATATAAAATTACAATTTACGTTCGAAATTCAAACTCACCGCGCCATTTGCAATGAGGTTAAATTAATTCGATTGGTTACCAAACGAATGTATCCTTTAATACCTTAAATTAGAGTATACATTCGTAAGTTGTATTTGTGCGAGATAGTTATAGGCTTTTATTATAAGGAATCGAAAGGTTTTATGTATTGACTGTTTTATGATTAAGTGTTTGTACTTAAAGAAATCCTCTTAACCAATGATTTTTTCCTTTTAATAAAGTATTTATTAAATAGAAATATCCATAATAAATATGGATATTTCTATTTCTATTCTCCTCTAATTTAGGCTATTATATAAAAGTTAAAACCCTTGTCCCAAGCAATGATATTACTTAATTATTATATGAAAAACATGTAGAATATCATAATGGTCCCAAGTAATGATATTCTTTGAGTTTTTCATATAATATCATTGGTCCCAAGTTTAAACTCTAAAGTGATTTAAGTAAGTAGTGAGGTATGATAAAAGGACATAGGTATCTAATATTGGGATAATTTTATAACTGCCAAATGCACGGTTTCCGCGTTATATTTTTTACACCACCTTAATAATATTGTATATTATTGTGACAACGGAAAGAATATTAAAAACATACAGCCAATCATATCTTTGACCTCTCAGGTACCTATCAGGTACCAATTTTAATATTACAATTATAGTTACAGTATGCGCTCGACTGCTAAATTAAAGTTTAATAATACCGAAGACAAAGAGATGAATTAATGAATGTATAATGTAATCACACCTGGGTCGTGAGAGAAAATTAATCGAGTGAGAGATAGCGGGTGACAGTAGCATTTTCCTCTAATTGACGTCGTAACTCTCTCTTTTGTTGCAACATACATGCAAGTAGAAAAAAAAAAATATTTGAAAATAAATTGTTCCATTTTTAAAATAAGTACTTAATGTATTTTTTTTTAATTTTATGCTTTACTTTTTCGTTGTTAAAATATTCTTTTTGATGTTACCTAGAAAATTGTTTTCCAAAACCAGTTTTTGAGGCACATTTTTCAAAGAAACTCAGGAAAGAAAACCCATATTATCCTTGACTTTGGAAATAGGAAATCGCGAAAGAGTGTAAAAAAATTGTTTACCGACCTATCCAAATACAGTTGAAGACCTGAGTAGACGAAGAATAAGTAACTTACAATTTGAAAATGTTAGGTTTTTGCTACGAATAGTAGGTTTTTTTACTGGAAAATTATTTAAAATTTAAAAAATGTGGATTTTATGTGTATTTAGCCCATTAGCTAGCTAGACGATGTTGTTAAAGTAAGTACTTAGTTAAAAAGCTTGTTTATCCATGTTCATAATTTATATTCATAGACTATAGTTACTTTTAATTTTAATATTAATATTATACTTAAAGCGGAAGAGTTTGTTTGTTTGTTTCTTTGTTTGAACGCGCTAATCTCAGGAACTACTAATCCGATTTGAAAAATTCTTTCAGTTTCAGATAGCCCATTTATCGAGGAAGGCTATATAGGCTATATTTTATCACGCTAAGAGTGACAGGAGCTAAGAAATACAGGAAAATGTGGAAAAAAAACGGGGGAAATTATTTGAAATTGCTTATTATCTTAACTCTTAAGAACTACTGGAGCAATTTTTATGTTATTTGGCACACATGAAGAATAGACCACGTAAAGGGATATTAGGTAATTTTTTGCGGAAAATGTACGGTTTCCGTGAAATTCCTAAATTACGCGGGCGAAGCCGCGCGGAACATCTAGTATACTAATAAAATACTTAATATTATATAAATAATATTGTAAATACGAAAGTGTGTCTGTCTGTCTGTTAGTTCTGTTACCACTTCACACAAATTTTGGCGCAACGAAGTTGCGGGCGTCATTTAGTCTAGTATATCATAAAATTTTAGTTATTCTCTTCCTCCACTCGTGCCCTCAGTTCAGTCCTATGTAAATCTTAAAAAGTAATCTAGGAGAGCGCAGTATCAATTTTTATGGGACCCTTTTCCTTACATATCCATAAAAGTCATGAATATACTTCAATTTTATATTCCCGATGTTCAGTCACATCATATTTTTACAGTTTATTACTTGAGTAAAACTACTAACCTACATAACATATTGTAAGTAAGTAATGTTGTAACGTTGTGACTTATGACTAATAAATTATCTACTGTATGATGTATCTACTGTGTACTCTCAGACCAAATAAAATCCCCCCCAGTCCCCGCACCAACAATTGAAACAAAAGCAAAAAAAATATTGGCACTTGGCCCTTTTTTCAATCATTGTTTTAAAAAAAATGGCGAGAATATGAGCATAACGGTTTTACAGTACTCACCTATGTGTATTCTTCTTCTAAGCGCATACCCTCACGCACAATGAGTTTCTAAAATACTAGAGTGCAATGTCTTACAAAAGATTCTCATAAATGCGTAACCACTTTTTTGTTCAAAAGACAATGTCAAGTCATATATTCGTTATGTCATTATGTATGTGAGATATGCCTGCAGGCATCTTCGAAGTGGCAACGCGTTGCTGCCGTAAACTTCCAATCTAGTTACGTTAGTAACATAGAATATCATTGGTAAAACCTATGTGTATTCTTCTTCTAAGCGCATACCCTCACGCACATGAATCACAAAACAAAGTCACCTATAGGGTATTATATTACTGCAATGTTTTCACGTTAGAGGTAGCACCAGCACAAACAGTTAACAAAAGTTTGTTCGACGTTTGACAACGTTTTTGTCAATATTCTGATATAACATGTGCAACATGTCGGATTTTGGTCGGATTGTTAACTGTAGGTATGTGCTAGAAGAGGGCGCTAAGCCCTCTGCTTCGAGCTTTGCGTAATATTCCTCGCGAGGCAGCTGCCGATCGAGGGATGCAACATCGACCTCGGCTGCCAAACGAAACGCGCACAGCAGTCCGAAAACCGACAAGATATTATATCCCAGATAAGATTCCAGCGATCTGAACACTTTCGGAGTTTCAGGGCTCCGGGACGAATCCGGACTCATCATCACGACCACACGGCTTCGAGACGCGATAAAATGGTGGACTGAGGTGACAGATGTGAGATGTCTAACTTGCTGAAATTATATTTTAGAACTACCTTCAAATGATTATTATTTTGTCCGTGGGAGAGCCATGCTTCGGCACGAATGGGCCGGCTCGACCGGAGAAATACCACGGCCTCACAGAAAACCGGCGTGAAACAGCGCTTGCGCTGTGTTTCGCCGAGTGAGTGAGTTTACCGGAGGCCCAATCCCCTACCCCCCTAGAAATGCCGCAGTTGAAAAACAATTTGTTACCCCAGGAGGGTACCAACTGCGTTGGAGAATCCCTCTCTGGACGTCTATGCTCAGGAACTCCTGGAACTGAACGTGGACGTCCAGGCTGCCCCTCGTATTCTGGGGAGGGCAAAACTGCGCTCCAATCCGCTTGGGGCAAGAGCAAACACACAAAGGCACCCCCCTCGATATTAAACATGGACTTTTGTAATATCAGGGGATTACACTCCAACCTTAATGCCGCCCATTACCACCTTGAGACGGCAAAGCCGGCTTTGCTCTTTTTAACCGAGACGCAGATATCATCTCCGAGTGACACATCATACCTTTCCCACCCAGGGTATCACCTCGAGCACTCCTTTCTACCCAAAGCTGGAGTGTGTGTGTATATCAGAGATGATATCAGCTTTCGCCGCCTCAGCAATCTTGAGGTCATGGACCTGTCAAACTTATGGCTCCGCATAGATTGCGACAACCACCCTCGCGTCTATGCGTGCCTATATAGGTCCCATAGTGGTGACCCCGAGACGGACCGACTCTTGGAGCACCTGCAAGCTGCTTCAGATTTTGTGCAGCAGCAGATCCCATCCGCAGAGATCATAATACTTGGCGACTTTAATGCCCACCACGCCGACTGGCTCAATTCCAGTAAAACTGATCATGCGGGGAGATCTGTCTGCAACTTTGCCCTTGCGAACGACTTGACACAACTGGTTACTACGCCTACGCGAATCCCAGATGTGGATGGTCAGAATCCTTCCATGTTGGACCTCCTACTTAATTCAAATCCTGACGGCTACCAAATATCCGTAACCGCACCACTTGGCTCATTGGATCATTGCCTTGTTAGGAGTTCTGTGCTACTTACGACGGTGTTAAGACAGCGCGCTGTTAAATACCGTCGTGTGTGGCACTACAACTCAGCAGACTGGGATGGGATGCGGTCGTTTTTTGCATCCTATCCTTGGTGTGGCACGTGTGCTTCTCGCCGGATGATCCCGACAACACTGCCAACTCTGTTGCCGATGTGGTGATGCAGGGGATGGAACTTTTCCTTCCGACCTCTGTAGTGCCAACTGGCGGCAGATTTCGTCCCTGGTTTGGTTCATCCCCCAAAAAAGCTTCTCGCCGGAAGCAGGAGGCTTACCAATCCTGGGTCAACGCAGTGTCTGCTCGGGATTTAAATACCAGCACATATAAAAAGGAGTACAACCTTGCCTCTAGGTCCCTCAAGAAAGAGATTACTCGGGCAAAACAACAGCACGCCAATAGAATTGGCAAGAGACTTGAGTGCCTCCCCTCGGGAACCCGTGCATTCTGGTCTCTGGCCAAAGCTATTGAAGGAAATTTCTGCAAGCCAACCCTACCATCCCTACACGTAGGAAATGGATCGTTGGCCCAGGACGCAAAGGACAAAGCCGATCTTCTGGGCAAGCTCTTTGCGTCAAACTCGACCCTGGATGACGGGGAGCAGAAACCGCCGACCATACCGCGATGCACGAGCATCATGTCGGATATTCGGTTTCATCAGCGCTCAGTGCGAAAAGCCCTCTGTTCTTTTGATATCCAAAATCGAGTGGGCCTGACGGAATCCCGCCTATTGTGTTGAAAAAGTGTGCTCCAGAGTTGGCTCCAGTCTTGACGCGTCTTTTTCGGCTCTCCTATTCCACTGGCATCGTCCCGGCTTCCTGGAAGACAGCCTTGGTGCACCCGATCCCCAAAAAAGGTGACCGCTCAAATCCTTCCAACTACAGACCAATCGCTATAACCTCTCTCTTCTCGAAAATAATGGAATCCATTATCAATAGCCAGCTTCTTCGATACTTGGACGGCCAGGGATTGCTAAGCGACAAACGATACGGGTTCCGTAAGGGTCGCTCGGCTGGTGATCTCTTGGCATACCTGACTCATCGTTGGGCTCAGGGAGAGGCATTGGCTGTTAGTTTGGATATTGCGAAGGCCTTTGATCGGGTTTGGCATAAAGCGCTGCTATCAAAGCTTCCATCATACGGGCTGCCCGAGAAATTATGTAAGTGGGTCACTAGTTTCTTAGCAGACAGAAGCATAAAGGTCGTAGTTGACGGTGAATGCTCGGAAACTCAGTCTGTTAATGTTGGTGTCCCTCAGGGCTGTGTACTATCGCCTACTCTATTCATACTGCATATCAATGACATGTTACAAACCAACGGCATTCATTGCTATGCGGATGATAGTACAGGTGATGCTGTATATACCGGCTCCCCTAATATTTCTCGGCAAAATGTCACTGAGAGTCGAAACGAACTTGTGTCTAAGGTGGAGAATTCATTGAAGAAGGTCTCTGAATGGGGTAGACGTAGTTACGTCTACCCCATTCAGAGTCCAATTCAACCCCACTAAAAAGTCACCAATGGTCGTTTATCCTCGTTTCGAGGGCACATCTTTAACCATCTCCAGTTGTTGTAGTGTTTCAAACAGCTTGGACCCCCTGGAATTACGCCGAGATGTAGCTTCACTCTGCATCCGCTATCGGTTGTATCACGGGGAGTGCTCTGAGGAATTGTTCGGAATCATACCACCTGCAGCTTTTCGCTATCGTCCCACGCAAAAACATACCATCCTCATCACCTTGATGAGTGGCAGTCTTCCACAGTGCGTTTTTCGCGTAACTTTCTGCTGCGCACTGTAAAACTCAGGAATGAACTGTCACCAGCAGTACTTCCGGAAACCTTCAAGGAAAGAACGTATTCCCTCTTAAAAGGCCGGCAACGCACCTGCAGCTCTTCTGATGTTGCGAGTGTCCATGGGCGACGGTAGTTGCTTACCATCAGGTGACCCGTTTGCTCGTTTGCCCCCTTATTTAATAAAATAAAAAATAAAATTACTTATTACAGGGTGTAACATAACTAAGTGATAATACTTTAGGGTGTGTATGTAATCCTTGTAGAGAGTTCACTGTGGAAGTAGCAGGTCTTTCACCAATTTTTTTCACTTTTGTATGGGCAAGCGCCCCAGCGCGAATTTCCCCATACAAAAGTAGAAAAAAAATTTGGTCTTTCAGCGCTGCTACTTTCACAGTGAACTCCCTACAAGGACACCCTAAAGTATTAGGTATAGGTAGGCTCGGTCAAACAGCTAGTGTATTTAAATAGCGGCGCGCCGCGCGACTCTGTCATTTGCAAACATTTGCTTGTCATCTCCCAGTGTAGCCGCCAAACCGCGCGTTTGCGTCGCCGCAAATCCAGCCTCAATAGTCAATTAATACAAGTAGTGGACATTCCGTTTAAAAGAATTTATAACTGGGTTTAAAGCATTACGGAACCCTAATTACCTTGTGCAAATAAGCCCCAATGAGACTGTCACAGCACACACAAACATTCAACAAAATTAATTACCAACTACCCACATATTCCGCAAATTAAAAACATTAATTGAGTTCTACTTCTACCCGCTTAAAGTTTAAATTAACTTGGTGGTGAGCACGGGTACGGTGGAAGGAAATAAGTGTTTAGCATCGTAAGATGGCTTGAGCGAAATAAATGTAGGTAGGTACAATCATAGAAGTTGATTCCTATGCAAATCGGGGAACTAAGTAGTTTGGTCGCGTTACGTCAAACCCAGCTGACAGATCACAATTAACATTGAATTGACATATTCGACCAAATAACGTTGGTCTGACAATTGCATAGGAATCAACTTCCTCGATGGTACATAGATATGTATATTATAGAGCTAAACCAACTTTTAAAAAGGAGGAGGTTCTCAATTCCTCCGCATTTTTTCATTCAGTGTTTGAGAAATAAGGTTAATATTGCATAATTATTAATTATTAATTTCTGAACTTTTTTACTACACAAGTCGAATGTCGATACACATTAAATTGACAGACACGTTGGGGTGCTTGTACCTTTGAATGACTCATTTCAAAATGCATTCCAAACTACGAATAATAAAAACTATTTATTATTCGTAGATTCCAAAGTATCGTTATGTTGCTTTTTTATTATCTATACTTCTATACTAATATTATAAATGTGAAAGTATCTCTGTCTGTCTGTCTGTCTGTCTGTCTCGCTTTCACGCCAAAACTACCGAACCGATTGTAATGAAATTTTGTATACAGATAGTCTAAAGCCTGAGAAAGGACATAGGCTACTTTTTTACTGGAAAAAAGGGTTGTAAGGCGGTGAAAATACGAAAATTTGTTCAAATTAAGTTAGTTCCAAAAATTCATACTAGATGGCGCCGTGCGTCTTTTACATCGCGCTAACGCTTGCCCAACATCCTTCTATAAGAGGTGGTATCATCATACATTTAAGTTTCGATTTTTTTCGATTGTTATTTCTTTTTTACGTTATTTAATAAGTCAGTACGTTATATTATACAGTGTGTAACAAAAACTAGCGATAATACTTTAGGGTGTGTACATGTTCCTTGTAGAGAGTTCACTGTGAAAGTGCAGCTCTGAAAGACGAATATTTTTTTTCACTTTTGTATGGGCAAGAGCCCGAGCGTCACGAGTTTCCCCATACAAAAGTGAAAAAAAATTTTGGTCTTTCAGCGCTGCTACTTTCACAGTGAACTCTCTACAAGGAACACGTACACACCCTAAAGTATTATCACTTGTTTTTGTTACACCCTGTATACAGTGACGTAACCATAAACCTATCAATGATAAATAGTTTATGGGTAAAGTTGTGTAATTGGGGGGCTAAATAAGCTTTAAAATTTGGCATAAAATGTAAAGTTTAATTTTAAAAAATTAAATATTATGTGCACACTGCACAGCTGTTTTGATTTAAGGGGTACCAGGGTTTTTTTTATAAAAGCTTTTGACACCAATTTTGTTGACATCGCGCGCTATAAACTGAAGTCCACGCGGACGAAGTCGCGGGCAACAGCTAGTTTATTATAAAATAAGGGGGAAAACCGGCAAACGGGTCACCTGATGGAAAGCAACTACCGTCGCCCAAGGACACTCGCAACATTAGAGCTGCATTTGCGTTGCCGACCTTTGTAAACCAATCATGTGAACTTGTAGTGGATTTGACTCAAACTTTATTTTATGCGCCTTTAAAGTTAATACAGTGTGTTAGTGTAAACACCGTTATCCTTGAAACCATCAAATGAGACCGTCAAAATGAACAACTTTTTCTATGAACTCAAAAAAATTCGTCTTCATACCCATACAAATTGCCGATCCGGGCATCCGTATGGGTATGAAGACGGCATTTTTTTTTTGAGTTCCCAGCATTGTTCTCATAGAAAAAGTTGTTCATTTTGATGGTCTCATGTGATGGTTTCAAGGATAACGGTGTTTACACAAACACACTGTATACCTAGCGGAATATATTAACTTTAAAGGCGTGATAGACGTACGAACTTAAAGCACGCGGGTTTTATGTTCGCGAACTTACTCGGCTCGACGTCGGTGACACGCGAGAATGGCTCACACTGGATTAACATGACCCCAGGCTCGGGCTCGCGGCTCGCAGTCTTGCCAGACATACGAGCCGAGACGAGCTACGAGTAAAATTCCAAGACTGCGAACTTGCACGGCAATCTTTAAGTACGCGGTTTTTAGGTGACACACAGTCGTTTAATATCGTCGAGCCATAAGTCCGCGTACTTACTCGCACGTCTGTCACCCTTTTTATGGTCCCACCTCGTTTACAATGTCACGGTCCCGTGTCAACTGACCCCAAGCCGATCCCTAATCTTATATCAGCGACCCAAATGCCTTGTCGATCCTTGTAAGAAATACGACTTTACAAAACATATTGTTTTTAATTTAAAACCATGAGAAGACTGAACCCAACTCAAAGCCTAATTCCCGAGTGAATAAACAAGATTTTTGTCTAATGGTAAACATTACTTTTAAACGACTACAAAGTATTCTGAAAGAATTCTGAAAACAGTTTTGTTTCGGCAACTTTAGCGACATACCAACTCGGAGGGGGATCGTAGGACGTAGAGTAACTCTTTCAGTGCTGCTACTTTCACAGTGAAATCAACAGGATGTAATAAAACAAAGTGATAAATAATTATTAGATAGATAGATACGACACTTTATTGCTCATTAAATTAATATTACAATCAGTTACTAAATCTAAACTTGAGAAAAAAATTATATTAATACTTACATCTTTATTCATTGACTAGCTGTCCCGGTGAACTTCGTGTTACGTTAAAACCTTCCCTGGACTTCTACGAATATTTTAAGACTAAAATCAGTCCAATCCGTCCAGCCGTTTTCGAGTTTTAGCGCGACTAACACATTTGAAACTCCATTTTTATATATGTATATAGATACACATATTATACATATACACCTTAAATTATTAAGGTGTGTATGTGTATCCTTATTCCTTATATTATAGAGTTCATTGTAAAAGTGGCAGCGCTGAAAGAGCATTTTTTGCATTGACTTATATATTACTAGAATCAATGATTTTTTGTGATTTTTACAGGCAAGCGCTCCATCGGCATGAATTTGCCATACAAAAGTTTAAAAAAGTTACTCTTTCAGCGCTGCTACTTTCACAGCGAACTATACTTGTAAAGTACCTTCAGAGTACTCATTTTGAGTATTCATTCACATAAAACCCGAACAAGTTACGTAGGTCCCTCTACTGCTATCAATTTCTCTAATAGTACATTTCATTTGTGCAGTCGGTTAACCCTTAAATCCATATAAGACCAGTTCGACAGGGCTTCGTATTGTCTAACCCTAATCATACGGGCGCCGACGGGTCTTATCGGCCCCACGCAAAGCTATTTAGGGTTATGTGAGTGGAAAGAATTGTATATCAGCGAGAGCAGATTAATATAATTTGGTTTTGAGCCTCTTCGATATAAAAGGTGTATCAACACTAAGTGATAAACTGATAATACTTTAGAGTTTAGGGTGTTAAGGTCCCCTATATACCTACAGAGCTCACTCCTCACTGTGAAAATAGCAGCGCTGAAAGAACAATTTTTTTTAATGATTTGTGTGGGCAAGCGCCCCAGCGACACGAATTTTCCCATACCTACAAAAGTTTATAAAAAGAAGTTGTAGTGTCACAAGCAGCTTTTTTTTACAAAATTAGGGGGCAAGCCAGCAAACGGGTAACCTGATGGGAAGCAGCTACCGACACCCATGGACGTCGCATCATACTATAACCTCCTCCTTTTTGGAAGTCGGTTAAAAAAGTTTTACATATACTTACGATTACTTTTCAGAAATGATGACCAGCAACACTATAAATTGATACAATAACACAGGGTGTATTTTTGTATTTTTTTTACATTTTACCCTCGTTAACTTTGACTCCCGGTAAAAAGGATACAGGCGAAGGATACAGGATACTTTTTATCCCGGAAAATGCATAGGAATGTACGGTTCCCGCGCGATAAACGAACTTCGATGCGACGGAAGTGCGGGCGTCATCTAGGCCGGTATAAATAGTAAGTACTCAAGATGCATCTCGGTCTCAAGACGCGGTTCGGCTCTATGATTGGTCCAAATTTTGACAGCCAACCAATCACAGAGCCTAAACCTTGTCTTGTCTTGAGACCGAGATGCATCTTGAGTACTATTTATACCGGCCCTAGTACCCAATAAAATAATATTTTAACATTTTTTTTTTTTATATTTTTGGACTCATAATGTGTCCAAAATCTAATTTAAAATATTCGTCCAGCAGCTCAAGCGTGAACAGACAGACTTTCCCATTAATATTAGTATGGATTGCGGTTGTAACTAATGGCCCCACTTTATTTCTGACTGAGTACCGGAGCGCTCAACGTAATGGGGCCGTGACACGCGAGTCACTTTTTAATGCTTTTCACGTTGACTGTACCTCAGGTATTTGTTTCGAGTTATTTTTTGCTAGCACATCTACACAGAGGCAGCAGGGTTATCACATAAGTCTTATTAGCAACTAAGGCTAAACTCAACCTGCGGCTACACTCCATCTTTTCCGGGAAAGAAGAGACGTTTTTGCACTTATAACTCTTATAAGTTATAATACTGGACAGTCAAATTTAAAACTACCTAGTAGGTACGTTCTTGCCAGATTTCTACGACTGTATTCAGTTAAATAAATAAAAAAATAAAAGCATATTTATTAAACATACAAGGGACAAATCACAAAACACAGCCAGAATTAATAACAACACAAGAATTACAAGTAAATTGACATGACGCACACAACATACATAACTAGGTACAACTTACAAGATACCACATAAAATAAGTAACTAAAATTACTCGGTTATGGCTGTGCAATGCACACACCGCATGTTTAAAGGGCGGTGTGTACATTGCACAGCCATACGCAGTTCTTTATAAAACAGCTAGACCTCAGAACAGAGCTAGACTCAGCTAGACTAATGCCCCTTGGACACGCAACTGGTGGTTTCTCTTTCCTGCTTGCACAAACTTGTGACTCCTCTAGTGTAGAGTATCATTAATCTCTTACCATCAGGTGACTTCGCTCGTTGGCCCTATCATTAAAATATGGAAGCAAAATTTTGACCCCAAAAACGCGAGTTATCAAAATTAAAATCTTCCCAATTAAAATTTTTCCCGAGACAACGGCGACGCTATTTCCTCTAGTCTCTGCAAGACTAGGGATGGGCGAGTATTATATCGACAACAGATTAGAGGGGTTTCATAAAAATACTAGATGACGCCCGCAATTCTGTTGCGCCAAAATTAGTTTATCGCGCGGAAACCGTAAAGTTTTCCGGGATCAAAAATCCCATATCCTTTCCCGAGACTCAAAGTATCTCCATACCAAGTTTTAACACGATGTACCGCTGTGTACCCGAGAAATATTATCACCTCAATTTAAAACCCACAATTTTTATCATAAGGTTGTTTTATAGAGAAACAAACAAGCAATGGAATTACCCGATAAAAATTAATCGGGTCGCTCCTCAGCTCTTATAATAATAGTGTTGACAATTTGAAACTTAGGTTGGGTTGCACCAGAGGCGTGGTAAAAGTTATAGTAATAGTTAAGGCAAATTTAACTTTAACTTTAACCTTACCTTTGACCGGAGAAATTGACAGATGACAGCTGGTCCAACAAGGTTATAAATGAACGTGGGCGGGGGCGCTGCTGGTAAAGGAGAACTGTCAAAAATGGCGTTTTTGTATGAGACAGCGTTAGTTCCTATTTTCGCCACGCGCATTTAAAACCTTGTCGAGCTCTATGGTTATGGTTAAATATGGCGTCTTGATGGCGTCCATTATTAACTTTAACCAAAGATTTGACATTTTGCATTGTAGTTAAAGTTACGGTTATAGTTAAAGTTAGTTGGTGCAACCCAACCTTAGATGAAGAAGCGGGGAGCCCTAAATCCTAATTAAACAAGAGAAGAACAACTTATCGATATCTCTTGTCCCCGCCTTACGCGAGACAGATTGGCACATTCAATCTTCATTACGACTGCCCCGGACATAAACTCCTGAACGGGAAATTTACTTAAATACATTCCTGTAAAGCGCCAATAAAAGTTTTGCATTTTGTCGGCCATTTTGAGCGGCAAGCACTATCAGAGAAGTTGATTCCTAGGCAGATTTTATACGTGGGAGAGTCATGCTTCGGCACGAATGGGCCGGCTCGACCGGAGAAATACCACGTTCTCACAGAAAACCGGCGTGAAACAGCGCTTGCGCTGTGTTTCGCCGAGTGAGTGAGTTTACCGGAGGCCCAATCCCCTACCCTATTCCCTTCCCTACCCTCCCCTTTTCCTTTCTCTACCCTCCCCTATTCCTTTCCCTTCCCTTCTCTACCCTCCCCTATTCCCTTCCCTTTCCTTCCTTACCCTCCCCTATTACCCTGTTCCCTCTTAAAAGGCCGGCAACGCACTTGCAGCTCTTCTGATGCTGCGAGTGTCCATGGGCGACGGAAGTTGCTTTCCATCAGGTGACCCGTTTGCTCGTCTGCCCCCTTTGTTTCATTAAAAAAAAAAGATAGGGGGCCTACGTAGTTTGGTGTTTTTTATGTCATTGGTTTGGTCGAACCCAGCCAACAGATCATAATTAACATTGAATTGACATGATCCGACCAAATGACAATGGTCTGTCAACTGCCTTTTTTTTTTTTTTTTTTTTTTTTTTTTTTTTTTTTTTTTTTTTTTTTTTGCGCCGAGAAAATGCTTTTAAGCATCTTGCGGGGGATGGGGTCCTATCCGCAAGTATGTGGGTCTCTGCTGCGTCCGAAGATGGTGGTGGACGCAGCCCCTACCCACTAAAAACTCGGCGATACTCCACTATGCGCCTTGGGCGGGCCGCGGGATCGCGTGAGCCTACACCACGACTCCGCCGGTCTGTCAACTGCCTGGAATCAATTTCCTCGATGGTACAAAATGTTAGGTCAATGTTTTCACGCTAGTGGCAGCACCAGCAAGACAGTAAACAAAGTTTTGTTCGACGTTTGACAACGTTTCTGTCAATATTCTGATATAATGTGTGCAACATGTCATGCGGGCTCCACACTCGCGGCGCGAAAGCCCGCGAAGCCGCGAACCGCGAGTGTGGAGGGTTTCACGGCTTCGCATTCACGCTTCGCGGCTTTCCCCGTCCGCTGTCGGTTTTTTGGCCCGCGACAAAGGGCTCGCGAAGCGCGAACGCGAACATCATCCACACTCGCTTTTGTTCGTGTCGCACACAATGTCAGAGCAGCAGCAACAGTGACTTCAACGTCCGTTTTACTCAAATACGCGAACATAAATGCGAAGATTGCAAGTGTAGAGGGCCGTATTTGTTCGCGTCGTGTTCACGGCGCGTTGCATCCGTGAATCGCGGTTGCGATTCGCGCCACGAGTGTGGAGCCAGCATGAGTACAAACAAACAACAAACAAATATACTTTATTGCGCACAGACATATTCAGTAAAATTTACAATAACAGAAACAATAAATGAGACATGTACACAAACAAGGGCGGCCTTATTACTTGAAAGCAATTTCTTCCAGGCAACCCTTTAACAAATTTTATGAGATGATGAATTCAGGAAAGTGGTGATGTGCAAAAGTATACATAATATATAATATAATATAATATAATATATTCATAAAATAAAAAAATAAAATATACATACATTCGACTAATACTATAATATGCATAGTCATAATAAGTGTATATAATATATATTATAAATACTAATACATATTAAATAATAATACATGATACTATACTGTGTGTATCCTGTAACTATTATTGATTGATAGACATATTAAAATTTAAAATAATGGTTAAATACTAACGACTTAAAGCGATTCAAAGTTTCAGCTTGCCTAATATGATCTGGTAAGGAATTCCAGAGTAAAATAGACCTAACAGTAAAGGAGGAATTGAAATATTTAGTATTATGGGCGGGAACGTTAAGGAGAAGTTTTGAATAGGAACGGAGCTGTTTTCTATCGTAATTATGAAACACAAAATTGTTTTTTAAATAAGTAGGGTAATGGGGATCAAATAAAATGTTATAGAGTAAGGAGAGTACACGGAAATCACGGCGATATCGGATTGGGAGCCACATAAGCTTGATGCGGTATTCGGTGATATGGTCATATTTTCGTAAACCAAAAATAAACCTCAATGAAAGATTTTGTAGTCGCTCGAGCTTATTTAGTTGATCCTCAGTTAAATTTATAAAACAAGCATCGGCATAATCTAGCACGGAAAGGAACAAAGACTGTGCTAAGACTACTTTAGTTCGTATAGGAAGAACATATCGAAGACGTTTTAAAGAATGCCAAATTGAAAATATTTTCCTACTGATTTCTTGAAGTTGTGGCCTCCAAGTTAAGTTGTCATCGAAAGACACACCGAGATTTTTTACAACTTTACTAAATGGGATTGTAGTACCATTGATGAGGACGGGAGGTAAGGAGTTACAGTCAATCCTGGAGACCAGCCCCGGACTGCCAATTAATATTAACTGTGTTTTTGTGGGATTTATAACAAGGCCGTGATTCTTGCTCCATTCACAGATCGTCAACAGATCGTTATTTAATTTACCAATAGCTGAATGAAGGCCGTCTAATTCTGACTGGATGTATACTTGCAGATCGTCAGCATACAAGTGATAAGAAGATGTAATTGAGGTTATAATAGCGTTGAGAAATAGAGAAAATAAAAGCGGTGACAATACTCCTCCCTGTGGTACGCCGGCAAGTATATTACTCCAGTCAGAAAAGCTATCGTATAGTATTTACTGTATGTGCTGGTAGCGCCCTCTACTCCGACCTCTGAGTATTGACTATTGACTGATCATTCTACAATCTAGAGTTTAAAGTTAAGTTTTGACTCTCATCTCCTTACTAATAAAAAACAACAATATAAGACATTTTTTATTTATAATATTTAAATGCCCAGCAAATGTAAATATTTAAAATATTTACATTTGCTGGGCGCCTTTGCAAATTAAAGAATTAAGAATCTATTTATTATGTACCTATAAATATTTAAAATTTAAATGACGAACGAACCCGGCTATGTTATTATACAGTAAAAAAATGAATCCCATAAATTATGTGTATAGTTATATTTTTACATATTGCAATGCGGTACAATTTTTCCGTTCGTCATTGGCTATGTCCTATAAATAATATGTGCAATGGAATTACACTTGTAACAATAATTTACTATTATAATAAAAAATATATTATATCTAGCTTAATATTCTATTAAATGCTTAATATACATGCACCATTCCATATATAAATGTCCAGAATAGAATGTAAGTGAAAAGAGCCCCAAAGAATCCATTGGTAAGGAGACTTTGTCGGGATACATAGTATTTTTTCCAGTGGGGTCCAGCTTTGATCATAAACATCATCCAGAGTACAACCACAGATAACACATAAAATGCAAATCCATAGAGACCAGTCAATCCTAAGATACCTGAAACAAAAATGCAATTCAGAAATAAAATCAATAGAAACATTTTGAGATAAATCAAAAGTACAAATGAAAATGTAAAGTTTTTTTATTTTATATAAAAGGATCTCTCTCAATGTTTTAACAACATTGAAAAATACTAGAAAATATAATTGGTAAGTGATTAAAAAAGGTAAACTAGGCTTGTATCAATACTAATCAATGAAGACGAAAGATTTGTTTGTTTTCACTGAAAGGGCACCAAACCACAACGTAGATGATTCTTGGCCGCAGAACATGCAAAAATAAGATGTATAGATCCCGCATAAGTTTCTACTACATGCATGAAGTTGCGATCAATTTGTAGTAATAAATAAATTACTGTTTATTACCAGCAGTAGAACCTGATAGTGCAGACATGGAAGTTCTACAATATTCCACAAAAACCATATTGTTTCTTAGCGCTGCTTCACTGTAGGCTACGGGTTCATCTTTCGCCTGTTTAAGTTTTGTAGACATTTTAGCAAAGAAGAATTACGGATTTATTATTCAAGAGAAAACACAAAAAC
This sequence comes from Aricia agestis, assembly GCF_905147365.1. Lineage (NCBI taxonomy): Eukaryota > Metazoa > Arthropoda > Insecta > Lepidoptera > Lycaenidae > Aricia > Aricia agestis. Next base: position 3,456,049 of record NC_056426.1, read on the forward strand.
CCCAAGTCTACAAATATATACTAGTAATCTGTATTCTGTGATCCCAAGTAACCTCGATAAAGTGACAGTGACAGTTTTGGTGACAGACGTGAGACGATTGACATTTTATTGAGTAATGACAATTGACATGAATGATATTATCTGTGGTCCCCGCGTTCTACTTATCGATGTTTGCGATCATTGGATAAAAATGATCAAAACGCTCAAATGCCCCCTGACGCCGCGCGCCGCCGCCGTTCCACTACACGGCCCGGCCGCGGTCGTTTTGATCGCGGCGAATAAGTCACTCAAATCTCAATATGACGTCATCATTTTCGCTCAGGAGCAAAAGGTGCTCACCTCACTTACTCACTACTCAGCTCTGGTCTCTGTGCTCAGGAGTCAGAGCTCAGGCAACGCTCAAAACGACCCATCGGCCATCACTGAAGGTGGGTAATACTTACGCCTCTTGCGAACTGCGAAACAGCGGCGAACCGAACGCGAAACAGGAATAGAGCGAGATGCAGTATAACGCATTGTCGTGTGGCGGATGAGGCAGTTAATAGGTTCGCCGCTGTTTCGAAGTTCGCAGTGTCTGAACTAGAGTCTAGGCGTTTACTGAGGAGTGAGTAGCGACTGGAGTGAGGCGGCGTTTGATAGCTAGTGAAAGTTGGAAGTTGGAACGCGGGATTCGCCACCTTCTTCATTTTGAAAAGTAAAATATGGATCTCAGACCTCAAAAGAATATTTTATCATTTTCAAAGGTCTCAAAATAGAAGGGGAGAGTCAACGAATACTATACTCACAAGGAGGAGAGAGTGCTATTCGTGTGGTTAATCGAGTATTATGGAGACCTAGTAGATTTTTTAGATTTGGTAAGACCACAGACTACTTAGGGATACTAGGTAAGACCCATAAACCTATAATGCTACAGTATATATTAAGTCTATGGTAAGACCAATAAAAAATAATAAGAGCGTTTTTTATTTAAGCGGTGGGTTCAGAACTGCAGCTAAGTATTTTAAAGTTGTGAAAAAGAAAATATATTTAGAAAATTTCTTTTTTAGGTAAATTATAACAAGATTAAAGCGCTTATTCCACTTATCCTAGCTAGGAAGCTCTAGCTAGGATCCTAAAAAATTTAGTCAAGTGGAATAACATTTGGTAAGCTAGGATCCTAGCTAGGTTAGGATCCTAGCTTTCTAACGGCCGTTCCCAATATTTGATCTATCTCTGGTTTTGCCCTAGAGATAGGAATAGCTCACATTAGACATTAGAGACTTAAATTTTATGTCTATTGTGAGATATTCCTATCTCTAGTAGGGCAAAACCAGAGATAGATCAAATATTGGGAATGGCCGTAAATGTTATCCCACTTGACTAAATTTCTATTTAGTCAAGTGGAATAACATTTAGAAAGCTTTAATTGAATGTGGAATAAGCGCTTAAATTAAAACAAGTATTAAAAACAAGACAACAAGGATTAAATTATATATACACATACATACATATATACATACATATATACATATATATATATATATATATATATATATATATATATATATATATATATATATATATATATATATATATATATATATATATATATATATATATATATATATATATATATATATATATATGTATACAGGGTGTAACAAAAATAAGTGATAATACTTTAGGGTGTGTACGTGTTCCTTGTAGAGAGTTCACTGTGAAAGTAGCAGCTCTGAAAGTCGAAATTTTTTCTTTCACTTTTGTATGGGCAAGGGCCCGAGCGTCACGAGTTTCCCCATACAAAAGTGAAAAAAAAAATTGGTCTTTCAGCGCTGCTACTTTCACAGTGAACTCTCTACAAGGAACATGTACACACCCTAAAGTATTATCACTTATTTTTGTTACACCCTGTATATGTATGTATGTATGTGTATATATGTGTATATGTATGTGTGTGTGTATGTATATATATATTACTATATATATTTTTTAATATATGAGGATATTTTTTTTTCTTTGTTTAAGTTTAGCACTTTAACATTATTTTCTGCCACCATATTTTGGTTGCCTGGAAGAAACCGCTGAAAGCGGTAAGGCCGCCTATTTGCTATGTTCCTTGCCTAATGTTGTTTTTGTTATTTTATATTGTTTATAATGCAAATAAAGAATTTATAAATAAATAAATTATTTAGTTGAGTGCAACATAAAATATCTGCAAAGCTTAGTTAGGAAAATATGAAGCTTTATTTTTCTTTAAGTATTTTAAAATGTCTCTAGTCTCTACAGGCTTAGCGCTTATTCCACTTGTCCTATTTAGGAAGTCCTAGCTAGGATCCTAAAAAATTTAGTCAAGTGGAATAACATTTAGAAAGCTAGGATCCTAGCTAGGATCCTAAATCGGAAAAAAATGTGGCTCCTGAATGACTAAATCAGTGTTGCCAGATGGTTTCAACCTTTTCTTTCAAAAATCTGTAGTGGGAACTGCTAAATCTGTATTAAAGTGTTATAAGACCTGGAATACATTCGTAGGTAATTTCTTAAGTCTGCTAGTTCCAAGTAGTTCAGAAAGTTCATAATTCATAATTTTACGTGGAGCAAAAATTCTTTCAACCATCTTTTTCGCCTTTTATTTATTTTTATTTTCATTGTGCCAACAGCTAAGCCTATGAGAAGACCAATTTTTTGTTGCTTTGATAGAAATGGAGCGATTAAGAAGACGTCTGACCAAAATGACAACTGATTTAGTCACTAAATTAGGACAAGTGGAATAAGAAGCGAACTAATTAGTCTCCTATGTAGGACCCTAGCTAGGACTTCTAAATAGGACAAGTGGAAAAAGCGCTTTACCCTACCTTTAAATCGTCAGTGCTTTATATGGAAGCTTATTTGGGGTAGGTATGCTAAACATCCCCTATCATCTGACTCATCCGATAATATTTCAATACTTCAAAATAACTTTTTTTAAACCCACCACGTGAGAGAAATCTGATTTCTATACCATGATAACTAGACACATGTCGGAAGTCTACTTATAAGCTTAATCTGACACGCTCGGTAGGTCGCGAAATCCCCTTTTCCCCTCCCCTACTAAAAGAAGTTCTTGAAAATAAAGTCTCATTAGGAATAAGATCCGAAACTAAATATTAGGGAGGTAAATACTGCCTATAAAATTCAAATTCATTCTTGATTCAAAGTACCTATATAAAATTTTCAAACAAGCCATACAAGCCCACGCCCCACACACACAAATCTGACAAGTTTCATACAAATCACAATTCACTCACACATTGACAGAATACACTTGTGTTTTCGCGGTACAAGTTTGCTGAGCGTCGTTGAACTTATTTTCTTCTGTGTAATTTAGTAATAGTGTTTATATTTAGTTTTGAGTGTTTTATTACCAAGGTTAGTTATTGTTCATAATTAATTTATAAGTTAGGGTATGCAGGTCAAAGAATGATTAAATAATCGGTTCATTTAAATTATGATGGCGCGTGTATGACGGCTACACTGGGACACAGGTCGTATCAAAATAGGACTTTGCTCCACCGATTACTTAATTTAGTGCATTTTCAATAAAATTCCTACAACTACATATTTATTTGAAGCTAAAAACTATATTTAGGCATAACAAAAGTGTAAAATAAATCTGTAAAAATGAAAATCAAGTTTTCGATGTACTGACTATAGATAGATAGTGAGAATCGTTCATTACTAGAATTGTACCTTACGAAATTGAGTGTTGTGAGTTGAATATTATAAAATATGTCTTTATAAAAGGAAAATATGTTATAAAACTGTGTACTTCGAATGTTTTACTTGAGATTTTTGTGTTTTAGTGCCTAACCTTACAGCCCATGTAGACATAACTTCAATTCGATTCTTTTGTTTCATATCCCAGAGATATCCGCCATGGGAGTTGCAAGAACATATTGTTTTATCGTATATTGTCCAGAAAAAACGGTGTACGCGTCCAACTGTTAAAACAATTAAGTATTTCTTACAGATACCAGTGGCGAAAATTTTGCCCTGATTCGCGTCAGCATAGCGACGAATTTTATGGACAATAATATTCAAAATGGAAGAATCCGAGGATAATTTAAGCGCTGAAGACCTTAATACCACCAAAAGCCCTACTGTCAAAAGCAAACCAAAGAAACGCTCGCTGGTGGAAAGAGAACTGGAGACTAGCTTAACCGCCAGAGTGATTTCACCTATATCCGCCGATGGCTGCAGCAAGAGTCGCTACGGCAGGGCCCGACGGCTAAAAAATGAAAATTCCGAACCCGATAAGTCTGTAAAAACCAAATCACCGAAAATGGAAATATCACCAAAATCAACAGTACAGTCCCCGGTCTATAAGATGCATGCATCAAACTCACCTATCAAATTGGATTCACAAAAACCAGAACCTTTCGAGAGCCAAATTGAAAATATTCACTCAGAAAATGTTGCCTTGAGCCGTTTTGGTTTGGCAGAAAAGAAAAAATCTCCATCAAAAAGGTATCCTAAAGTCTACATTAGGAAAGATTTGATACAATTAAAAGATAAGGACAAGGAGTCTGAAGAAACTGTTGTATTGATAAAAAACATGTTTTCTCCTGTCAAAAGCACACAGAAATCAAATCGGTCATCTCTAGAACGATCTGTGGAAAAACATGGGAAGAGGAAATTATCAAGTAAAGAAACACAGTCAGTCGTAAAGACTTTAGATTTTGATAGCAAAGACAACAAAAAGGAGGACGACAAAAATAAAAAAGATACAGGAAAAATGGATCTTTCAAAAAGTGAGATCTTTGAGATTGAAGCCAAATCGGAATATCAGGTTGGTGATTTGGCCTGGGCAAGAATGGGTACATATCCGTTTTGGCCTTGCATCATTACTAGAGAGCCAGGGACGGAATTGTTTGTTAAAACTAAATGTAAGTAGAAGGATTTCTTTCAATACTAAAGATCAGAGCATCTTCATCTGACATGTGACTTTGTGACTTTAAACAAACCAGACAAATACTAGCATATTTTTTCTGTAAAAATATTTTTATTATAATAAAGCTATTTAGTGTAGAAATATTTTTATATACTTACAGATTGTTCTTGTGAACCCTTAAAACAGTTAAATCTATCAAATGAGCCCGTCAAAAAATCATAATGGTATGAAGACGGCATTTTTTTCGAGTTCCCAGCATTGTGCTCACATAATAAAAATCTTAAATATATGTATAGTATATAAGTATTAAATATTATATTTCTGTTGTCTGGTACCTGTAACACAAGTCCTTCCGGTACTTAGCACAGAGCCAGACTGACGTGGTGTGAAGCATCCATAGATATTATTATTTTTTTATTATAATTTTGTTTTCTAATTTAGCTAGGCTTTGCGATTGCTAACATAAAGATAATATTATGTTCCCATAAGTGTGATCAACGCTCATCATTAGAAAAAAAATCTATGCTGACAGCAGTTTATAAAAATTCAACTCTGTTTCTCTCTCTTTAAAGTTCGTAAATATTGGTACTTACTTTCTGTTTTTTTAAATATCCCAAAAAATATGGTGTTCTCATTGAAACTAAATTATAATTCTCATGGAAATGTAATTAACTCTGGCTATGCAATAACTTAACTAGAATTTATAAAAAAAGAAAATTTCAATATGTTACTCCATGTTGTATGACATAAAGTTTAAAAAAAGAATTACGTCAAATATTTTAAGGGCTCACAAAAAGGTTTTGTTTTAGTCTCCCTGCAAAATTTATGTTAATCAGTTCTGCGGCTTAAGTGGAAGTGGACTTTAAGATAAATTTTACTCAGACACACATTTGTGTTTGTAATAAGTATTAATAATTTTCGCCACTTCCTGATAAAGTGCCGGATAGGCTATCCACAACATAATTGACCTTATTTGACAGATTCTCCATAATCTATCTGTCAAGTTAAATGGTGGATAGCCTATCCGGCACTAGGAAGTAGTGAAATAGACCCTTAGTTTAGTTTGCTTTTTGATTTAGAATAAATTAATTTACTAATAATGAGTTGATGATAATGATGATGAAATGTTGTATAACAACATTACTATTATATCTTGATAACATCTTATGAAGGTTAAATGTAATCATTTGAAATATCTCATTTTATAGGAAGCGTGCAATGCTCAACAATTACCTTACAAATAAATGCTATTTTTAAATTTTTGTGAAAAGTTACCAAGTGCCATATTGCTATTTGTAAAAAATTATACAACAGAACCATTTTAAAGATTCATTTTTACTTTAAAAATATTACTGTCAAAAAAATTGTTGTTAAATAAATATTGTTCAATATTATTAGGTCAGGGGCCCGCTTAGAATAATTGATAGAGAAAAATTAGCTGATTCTGAATTATATTATAAAAAAATCATTTTGAACTCTAGGGTAACTTTTTGTCATTCCACCATCTATATTTTTTGAGCCTTAGGCAAAGGAATGTAAGGGCACACAAACAAGGCTGAATACCAAATTTTATTTATAGAACAAAAAAGTTACCAATTTTTTAAACAAAGATATTATTGCTGAATAATTCATACATTTTTCTTAGTATCTACAGTAACAACTTTAACAGGAAAACGGTCTAGCTTTTTACTTATAGTTTTGTATGTTAATATAATTAAGTAATATTAATTGGAAATTATGTGCATTCCAGTATTTGGGCGTACTGTTCGTAACATATTTAATGTTACATTCTTCGGAGACAACGGCCGGAGGAGTTGGATCACAGATAGCATGCTCAGGCCGTTTTTGGGTCAACTGGAATTTGAAACGACAAGGGCACATTTTACACCTGAAGTAAGTGCAGAGACTTGCTGTTCATCTTTATGTAAAGAAAAAATAATTTTAGCAAATTAATAATCCTTCCTGGTAATACTATCATAGAAATTGATTCATGATGTGGACATAATTATGTGATTTGGTCGCGTTATGCCAAGTATGATAGATCATGGCTAATATTGAGTTGACATAACCCGACTAAATAATGTAGATCCGCCATCTACACTGTGGATGACAATTTGTGGTGGACAGAGAGCAACAGAGAGGTATTTTTCTTGTATTTAATAACATGAAAGTATTTTTTTTTTCAAGTATAATTTTAAAGCTTAAGCTTCAAATCGGAAACAAACAGAATCTTACGTAATAAATATAAAAACAACATATCTCTTCCAAAAATTAATAATATGATGTTCTACAAAAGTGCTTATATTTCTGCTATACGAGTTTACAATCATTTACCCACAGAAATAAAAGAATTAAATGGACTTAAATTCAAAAATAAACTAAAAAAATGGTTAATTGTAAAACTATTCTATATTTTGGACGAATTTTTTAAGGAAAAATGACTAACTAGTAATAAATTGTGTCTAGTATACCTAAGTATAACTTTAAAAGATGAAATGACAAATATTATATGCATACATTGTTTGATTTTTAAATATTAACTAAGTATAATATAATTTAATGTTTATGAAATGACTTTTAAAAATTATGTATTAAGTATTATTAGGATTTAATATTATGCATTTTAATCATTATAAATTCAAATCTAATATTGTTGTAAAATGAAATTACTTGGATGTGTGCTCTATGTTTTCCCTTTCATACAAATATTGCATGCCCGAATGTGTAAACTGTTGAAACCAACAAATCTGTAACACCTTTGTAACACAGTTTTGAGCAATAAATGTTTCTTTATCTTTGTTTAAATATTTTTCTAATCAGTTTTGTTGATTACTTCAGGCAAAGAAAAAGGACCCAAAACTGTATGCGGCCTTCTTTATATCCGAGAGAAAGATGCCGCAATGGCTTTTGTCAGTAGAAGAAGCGGAAACACTCCTACGCGAACCTAAGAGGCTACGAATTGACCTTTTGAATTCTATGCTTATGAAAGTATGGCCAGAGAAAGTGACACCCAAGAGTGATAAGGGCAAGAGAGTGACAAGGACAGATAGCGATGTCTCACTCAGTGAGAGCCTGTATGATACACTCTTTTCTGAAGATGATACCAAAGGAAACGATTCAGACAGGAAAAACAAGAGGAAACAATCACTCGATGTTTCTGACGTCGTCACAGCCTGCCTCGACAACATGGCTGCCAAGACTGGCATCACAAAGATCCAAAAACAATCTCACATGGACAGATGGTTACTCAAAGCTAAAACAAAAACACCAGAAAAATCTCAATTGAAATCTCAAGCAGTTGATAAACCTGATAAAACTAGTGCCAAAACCAATAAGCCTACACCAAGTACTTCACAAAAACCGCATCGATTTAGAAGAAGCAATAACGAATCTCAGAGTAGTGATAGTAGAATATTAAATGACCCTGAAGCATCTACATCATCAAATTACAAGCCAGTTTCTGTTTCTAATGACAATGCAATGGAAAATTCTTATGACGAACTTAATTATGAATCAAATCAAACATATGTATCTGACATTACAAATGAAACCAACAATAGTCATAAAAATTTATCAGATAACGATATTTTTAAAAGTCCATTATCTGAAGCAGATAAGAGAGTTTCAAGTGAAAGGAAAAATGTCTTGAATAAAATTAAACAAAGCATAGATTCTGATGAAAACATGCCTTCGACGTCGAGTGTGGATATTTCTGGATTGTCGACTTCTTTTGAAATTAGTAGGGTCGATTCTCAATCCACTAACAAAGATACCGTAGAGTCCGATGGTAATGAAAACTTATCTGGAATCACTGATGACAAAATATGCGACGATATCGACAAAACTCGACCATTCACTAGCAGCCCCAAAAATGACGTAAGAGATATTGAAATTTCAACTGAAAATTTGAATGCTGTGCATGAAAAGGAACAAAATAAATCTGTGAAAGAAATAACTATGGGCGTGGAAACTAAATCAATTGAATGCAGCAGTAAAGGAACTGATGTTAAAGATATTGATTGTACAAAAAAACTGACTGATGATAGTGACTCTGATCTGAATATTGACAAAACTCAAGGTAATAAATGTACGACAACCAATATTCATAAATCAAAAGAGTCTGAAATAGAAAATAAAGATGGAAGTAGTGTCAATACAAATTTCGATGTTCAATTAGACACAAATATTAATAATTTTAATAGTGTTCCTGAAAATGTGCCTCAAAATTTTCGTAAGGTTAAAAAAATCAAGACAAGACAAAAATCGATAGATACATGTGAAATAAACGAGACCAAAGGATCATATTGCAATAACGAGAAATCTAACGTATGTGAATTAAATATGCCTAACACAAGATCAAAAAAATTACGTAAATCTGATGTATTTATTGATGTAAAATTAGGAAAATCAACTGAGAGTGTCAATAATAAAATTCATGAAGAATTTGCTTCTAAAACTGCAGATAAATTAAATGAAAATGAATATAATGAACTTAAACAAAGAATTGACAGTATTAATCATGTTAAAAGTTTAAACAAATCAACCACTAATATTGAAAACGATGTACACAGAACAACCGGAGAACAAAAAATTGAAGAAAAACATAAAGATTTGCCTTTAGATGATAAACAACACGAAATAAGCTACGAAGAGACAATAAGTTCTAAAAAAAGTAAATACAATCAAGTTATAAACGGAAACGAATCACTGCTTATATCTGAAACAAAACTAAAAGAAAATGATTTTGCATCTTCCTTAAGTGAATTAGTTCCTTTAAGTGAGTCAAAATGTATAGAACAGTTATCTATAAATAACTCTCCTGTGAATGATAATCCTAAGAACGATTTAAAAACGGAATATAACAATCCAGAATTTAAAAAATATTTAGAACTAAAGCAGGATAATGTTATGGATGAACATCCGGAATTATCACAAGATGAAATAACTAGCTACTTATATAAAACATGGCAGTATGAATCAAGGGATATAATTAATAATAAACTTACGGGGAAAGACAACAAAGCACCAACTAAAGGTACTAATTATAAGGCTCTCGATAAAGAAAGAGGCAGGATAAAATTAGGTCGAAAGAAACCCAATGACTTCACACAAAACAAAACTATTTTGTCACCTACTAATAAATCCCCGGTAAATGGATATCACAAAGAAATCAAGCCTATTATTATCTCTCCTAAAAATAAAATAATTATTTTGCCTAAAAAGTCCACACAGTCCACTGAATCAGTCAAGAATAATATTAGTTACAGTGATTTTAAAATTAGCTCTCCTATAATAGCTAAGCTACAAACCCCTGGAATAGAAAATAAAGTAAGCATATCTTCTGTAGGTAATAAGACGACAAAGGAAGTGAGCACTGATCCAAAAAATGTTACCTCAGAATTCCCTAGCGTACCCAAAGTAGAAAATGGTAATTTAATGCTATTAAATGACAAAGCACAAATGACACAAAATCCTAAAAGTAATAGCAATAACATAAAGACACCAGAGAAAGAAAATAAGCTTTCAAGCACAGAAAACACTACAATGCCAATCAATAGTTGTGACACAGATGAGAAATTAATAACTGTGCCACAGTCGAAGAAAATCCCTATAAACTCGCTTAGGACAACAACAGTAGATACAAACAAAAATTTGTCCACCACAGAAAACAAGGTAAATGCCCCGCAAAATGGACCTGAAAATATTATTTCGACTAAACCTGAGAGAAATGAACCAACCACTATCAACACGGATGATAAAAGTCATACACTTACACATAATCATAATGGACCTAAAGTTACAACGATTTCTGCTAGTAATTCTAATACCAAGAATAAAGAAATATCGCAAAATGTAAACACATTCCATAATATATCTCCTAATAATTTTAAATTATTGCCGACGACTGGAAACTTAGAAGATAAGAAACCACACATTTCAAGTACCAATAAAAAGACGAACTTTGTAGACAAGGAGACTTTGTCATCAGAAAAATGTAAATTGAAGGAGACAAAAGTTCTCAACAATAGTAGCTTAACAAAAACTGAACAACGTAAATTAAAAATATTGCTCACCAGAGCTAATATTTCCGATAATTTTGCTGCAGCGTCTAATACGCCGAGAAAAACAGAAAAACCAGATAGCGAGACACAAAATAAAACATTACAAAACGGAAATGGATTTTTTAATGATGTTGAGGACGCTATTACTTCAAATAAAATAAGTAGTGGTAAAATAGGGAACCATATAAATGATGTAACGTGTCCAGTAGAAACTCTTGGAGAAGAAAATAAAAAACCTTTATTTACATCAATACATACAAATAATAAAGAACTGAACCATGTCAACGAAAAATTAGAACGTAATGAAAATAGTGTCATCGAAAAAGTATCAGTTACAAATGGAAATGAATTCGCCGACAGTAGCACAGATTATGATAAAAAGTGCAGTACAAATGGAGTGGAAATTAATAAAGATAGCATTAATTCGATTTCAAGTGACAAAGACAACGCCGTCGGTAGCACGGCTTATGAAAATAAGAAGTGCAGTAAAATAACTATAGAAAACAATCATATACAAACAGAAGATTCCGTTATGGGTGACAAAGAAAGCACAGAATATAATAATAAGTGTTATAAATTGGGAGTAGTTGATAATATAGAAACAAAAATCTGTAGCTTTAAAGACAAAAATACAGTAGTTGCTTCGGACTCAAGAAATACCGAGTCCGACATTAAAATAAATAGTAATTCAGAAAATGTTACATTAACTACAATATCGAATCCAAATATTGAAGAGCAAAAAATTACAACTGATAAAAAAAGTGCAACATCTATTAAAAATGATGATTCGGTGTTGGATATAAAAGATGGTCCTACTGATATAGTAAATAGAAGTTGTATTTCTTCAAAACAAGATATAGAAAACGTTAAAAACAATCCAGATTTCCAAAATTACCTTGAATTAAAACAAGATTCTGTAATTGATGAGAATCCTGAACTTTCTCACGACGAAGTTGTTCAATATCTATATAAAACGTGGCTCTATGAAGAGAACAATAAATGTGACAGGAAAAAAACTGATGAAGTAGATCAAACTAGTCTGGTTAAAGGTGTAATTTCAAATGGAGGTAAAGATAAAAAGAGAAAAAAGTTAAGCAGAAAAAGACACAGTGATTCGATAGATACTAAGAAAAAACAACCGACGATTATTAATCACTTTTTTAAAAATAACGGGTTTCAGGAACAATTTGAAAAATCGTTAATGACTAAAACAGAACTTCAAGTTATGAAATCTACTTCTAAAACAGATTTTCAACAAAGTAACTCGCCTGAAAGTAGTAAGGACACAGTTTCCGATTATAGAAATAATGAAAGTGACGTAAAAAAGAGTGAGGAAGAGCGTAACACCATTAAAAGCAATGATTTAAGTACTTTAATTGAGAGCGAAGATAAAAAGAACCAAAATTTAAATGAATCAACTGATTATGAACCTGAAGAGTATGATGACAAAAAATCGGTAAATGAAGATACTACAAATGACGATGGCAATTTTGATAGTTCATCTAGTAGTTCAACAGAGAGTGAAACTGAAATGACAATTAGTAAAAGAAGGCAACTGATAAAACGTAAACGTACCCAAAAAGAAAATAAGAAAGCTCTTATGGAACCAGAGTTTGTACGATACTTAGAATTAAAACAAGACTCTGTTATCGATGAGCATCCTGAGCTATCTTATGAAGAAGTTATTCAATATCTGTACAAAACATGGCTTTACGAAGAGAACAATAAATCTGAAAAGAACATAACTGACGAAATAGATCAAACTAGTTTAGTTAAAGGTGCAAGCAGTATTTACGCTGATAAAGATAAGAAGAGAAAAAGGTTGAGCCGAAAGAGAACTAGTAATGCTTCTGAGGCAAAAAACAAACCACCTACAATCATTAATAAGTTTTTAATGCAAAATGGCTACCACGATTATCATAAAAAATCTTCAAAATCAAATGATAATGAAGTTTCTAGTATAAATACAGAATCTCGCCATCATAATGTTAACGAAACAGAATTTAAAATGGATAACGATGACAAATCTCAGATTAAGGAAATATTAAGTAATGATAAGTTGGATAATCCACCATCTGATTCTTCGGAGAGTGAATGTGAGATTTCACTTAGTGAAAGAAAGCAAATGTGGAAAGAAAAACGAACGCAAGCTGAAAAAAAGAAAACATTAATGGATGCAGAATTTGTCAGATATTTAGAATTGCGACAAGATTACGTCATGGATGAGCATCCAGAGCTTACTGAAGAAGAAATAACTAATTACCTGTACAAGACATGGCTCTATGAAGAGAAGATAAAAAATGAAAAGAAAAGAGATGATGACATAGATCAAACGTCCCTGGTAAAAGGCGTAGATTTCGAACCGAAAAAGCCTAAAAGGAAATTCAAAATAGTGAAAGAAGATTCCCAAGAAAGTTTTAAGGTTTCCGAAGTAATTGATGTTGAACCTAAAGAGAAATCTAAGAGGTCTAAAGCTAGACCCTACTACAACGAAGAAATTTCAGATATAGAAGAAGAGCTAGCTCTATTCGAAATATTCAGAAAGAAGCCAAACAAACCCAACGTGGAACAGCAAGCTAATTCGAGTCAGCCATCCCAAGAAGTTGATTTGACGCATGAAGAAGAAATAGCAAATATAGAAGACTATGTATACAACGAAATGGATATGGTGGAAATGTATTTCGAACAACTAACCACCCCAAAACCGAACGTATTCAAGGGCCTGGCCCGGGAAAGAGTTTGCGAAATTTGCGAGAAAGTCTCCAATCTCGTGAAATGCAAAACTTGCCACGGTATGTTCCATGCCGACTGCGTTAAAAACCAACACAAGACACAAACAGAGGAAAAGACTCCAAGCAGAGGTAGGAAAAAGAAGAAGAAATATCAACGGCGAATCAAAAATTCCGATGAAACCTTCGTGGACGACGATCATAGTGATGATAAGACTCAAGACGGTCATTCTGATCCAAATTTATCTATAGAAGCTGATAAAGAGCCAATAGTTGCAGACGCAGAAGACTTCGAAGCGAAAGCATCAGCTAAAATGCGAGAAATCCTAGGAGACTTAGACAACGTACCGTACGACTACGAGAGCACAAAAGTCGCGATCTCTTGGAACACTCCAGGAAAATGTCAAATAGTGGACGTAAAACTGGAGATCAAGAGACCAGAAGAAGTTATTGACTCGTCCAACTTTAAATGCAAAGACTGCGAAAAGTTAGAGATGCCGAAATGTTTCGTATGCAAGTCGCCAGTTTCTCCCAAACAGTGCGTGGAGTACAGACAGAAATGCCAGGTGGCTCACTGCCATAAGTATTACCATGAAGAGTGTTTAGCCCATTGGCCCCAAACTCAGTTCAACGGGGGTGACGTTCGAAATAAGAGTAAGGAAGGGTTCGAAGCCATGTCTTGTCCTCGCCACGTATGCCACACATGTGTCAGTGATGACCCAAGGGGCTGCAAGACTAGATTTAGTGGGGATAAGCTAGCAAGATGTGTCAGATGTCCGGCCACATATCATACATTCACAAAATGTCTTCCAGCTGGCTCGCAGATTTTGACCGGCTCACAAATCATTTGCCCCAGGCATTACGAGCACAGGTAATTTTGCCTTTGTAATAATTTTGTTTACATTAGAGAACTTACGCAATTGATTTTGAAGTGGGTGGACCTATTTTAATCTAGTTTTTGAAAGCTAAGATGATCGAAAGGTTCTTAACAGTTATAGAATATTATGAGTCTTAAGATGGCTTTCCGATCCTTGCCGCAGGCGACCGCGACCAACAGAAATTAAAATAAAATGCCACTATATGACATATAGGTTTCATTTTGCCCATGCCGCTGCTGCTTTGTACCGGCGTAGATTGTGGAACATAATGAAACCCTAAGCCTATGTCATAAAGTGGCGTTTTATTGGAATTTTGTCGGCCGTGGTCGCTAGCCGCGTTGATCGAAACGGTACGTTCCATAGAAGTGATGTTTTACAAACGTAAATCTGACGTTTTGCAAAAAACATGACAGTTCTATGGAACGTGAAGTGTCGCGTCGTCTCGTGTCGCTTTAAAGGTGGCTTTCGGATCTTTGCCGCGAGCGACCGCGACCGGTGAAAATTTAAATAAAATGCTACTTTATGACATAGAATATAAGTGTCTATTTTCTACTGACATTTTGGTGGCGACCCACGCTGCCGCCGGCGGCGGCGTAAAAGCTAGTAGGTAGTGTAAAATGAAACCTATCGCCTATGTCATAAAGTGGCATTTCGTTTGAATTTTCGTCGGTCGCGGTCGCTCGCGGCAAAGATCCGAAAGCCACCTTTAGGTACAATTCCGTGCATCGCGACAGTCGTAAGCCGCGCGCGACCTACGACTGTATGAAAATGTATGGCACCGTTTCTAACTTTGACAGACGACCGACGACGTCGTAGGTCGCGCGCGGCTTACGACTGTCGCGATGCACGGAATTGTACCTTTAGTGCTGTCTGGCCAAAAAAGTAAATAATTTTTATACTTTTTTTTTTTGTAACTTCAGACCCGGCAAAGTCCCATGTCACGTGAACACGGGTTGGTGTTTCATCTGCGCGCTCGGCGGGACGCTGATATGCTGCGAGTACTGCCCCACTTCCTTCCACGCGGAATGCCTCAATATAGACCCGCCAGAAGGTAGGTAGTTTTACTGTTTTAGGTTCTTCAGTTAAATACGGGCTACGTTGTAAGGAAACAAAGTAATAAGTTTAGGGTGTGTATGTGCCTTTAATCGTAATTGCTAAAATACGATTGCTAATATTATCGTGCGTAGCAATAGTCTGCGATCATGATAAAAATCACGTCCGCGCTATTTCGCACATCGGTTTTAATTGTTATTTTTCACTCGATGCGAAATAATACTCGACGCGAGCGGTGCCATGCGAACCGATAATTCACGAAGCCGCGTTTTTAGCAAATAGCAAAGCAATAATACTTAGCATGCATTAATAGAAAATAGCATTAATTCCAATTACTCAAAGCGAGTAAAAAAAAACTCGAACTCGGGCAGGGTGATTCTAGCGACGGCTATACAATAGTCTGTCAGAAATTTTGTATATGAATTTTTTTACCGACAGCAGATATTGCTGTCTAACACTTGTTGCGTAGCTGTCGCAAGATACGTTATCTCCCTGTGAATTTGAGACACAGCCTTAGAGATAGATGATTTATTTTGCAGGTGGCTACATGTGTGAAGACTGTGAAACTGGCCGGCTGCCGCTGTATGGGGAGATGGTGTGGGTCAAGCTAGGACATTACAGGTATAGTAAAATGTTTTTGGAACGTAGTTCCTTATCGCGCTTTGCGCCTTGGGCTAGACTGAAAAAGTTGTAACGACACTTTTTTATTAGTACCAGCATTGTAGGGGCAGAGGACGTTGATAGTATTCTTGTGCGTCAACTAGATGGCGTTTTTTGAGAATAAATAGAAATAGAAGAAATCATTTATTTGCTAAACAGCGAAGCGTTGTTAGTATTTCTGGGTGTCAGTCGATGGCGTGTGTAGCGGTGGTTTTTACACCCAAAATATTTTATTGATATGATATGTTAAGTAATATATTAAGCTTCGGCGAAGCCTGCGCGTCTACCGCGCAGCGGACGCTGCCCATGTAATTTTATGGCTCTGTGCACACTTGCGCGACCGCAATGCGGGACGTTCGCGTCGGCAGAGTGGGAATGAATCTAGGGTTCGCATCGTAGTCGCGCAGATGTGCACACCAGTTTTGCGTTGCAGACGCTCCCGCGTTACTGACGCGCAGGTTTGGCCAAAGCTTTGAATTAATAATATATAAATTAATAATAATAGTAAATAAATTAACTTGTGATTTAATTTATTACATTTTTCCAGATGGTGGCCTGGCATAATCCTCCACCCGTCACAGATTCCCGCCAACATAATGGCCGTGAAACACTCTCAGGGGGAATTCGTGGTGCGGTTCTTCGGCCAGTACGACCACTACTGGGTGAATAGAGGCCGTGTGTTCCCGTTCCAGGAGGGTAAGTATATATTTAAAAAGGGGTCTATATAAAGGGGGTCTATATGAAGGAGGTCTATATAAAGGAAGTAAAAATAAAGGGGTTCTATATAGAGGTCGCGTGTTCCCATTTCAGGAAGGGGAGTGGGGAATTAGGGGTAAAGAGGGAAATAGGGGTCATATTCAAATTCAAATATAATAAGGCTTTTGGTAAATGTATATTTGAAAAGCCTTATTATAATATTCTGTAATGAGTACTATGTGTATGTCAAAATGAAAAAAACGAGGCACCAGCGTTCGTTGACTTTACTAGTCTAGGAGCGATGTGAAAAATGTTCGCACCGTATTCTGTTAACTTTGGAACTTCTTATAAACTATTATAAATTCTTCGGAAATATTTTGGTAACTTTTAGTATTTAATCTCCAACTTTTAATGAGTCTGAATCGATTTACTGCATTATGCATTCTCAGTTTTCACTTATTATTCAAAATACGATATTGGATATCGTATTTTTCGCAAAAAGAAAAATAAGAGAAATAGAGAACATTTATTTTGTTTTTCAGGTGACACAGGCAAAATATCAAGTCAGAAGTCCAAAATCGACTCGGCGTTCACATTAGCCATAGAACATGCCTCTCGCGCCTGCGAGATATTGAAAAGTGAGTACACTCCGTTCGATTTAATTTAAATTAAGGCAACGCCTTGATAATTTGGCTATAGCAATATCGATTTTTCTCAGCAATGACTAAAGCTCAGAAATTAATGTTCATTGTCAGTATTCATCATGTCGTTGTCTTTGAATTGCCCATAGCATAACACGATTGGTCAACTTTTATAACACAGAATAATCAATCAAAAAGACCTCTGTAAAAAAAGGGATTCCTATTTTGCCAACAGAGGAGAGTGATTTAAGCTTCCATTTCATAAATTGGTTTCAGCATACACTTTATAGTTTGTGCGTTTTAAGATGATATGGGTGACAGTTTTCATATTCCTTGCTACGGGTTTTTTTTACAAGAAAACAAAAAAAAAACAAAATATAATAAATTATATTCCATCTACAAAAACAAATGTTTCCTATAATTGTAAATGAATAAAAATGAAAAGTTGCTAAATGTTAACTCATTAATATAAAATTATAAATGTTGACTGTGAAATAGGAGTATAAAATTATTGCTACGAAAACATTTGAAAAATGTCATGCATGAAACGGAACTTATGTCAATAGAGATTGACTCTGTTGAATCGAAATCAAATCGATAAAAAAGGGCAGCCTTCTTAAATCGCCGGCACCACTGAAATGTCACTACGAAATCGATAATTTCGATTGCAATTCCTTTACGAAGTGATTCGATATTTTTAAACTATCGATTAATTTTTGTTAGGTAACTTTCCTACTATTGTTAATTATAATGTGTCACGCATATCATCATAAAACGCACAAACTATAATTTGCCCATAGCTTATATGAAATGTATTTATGGTTTTAAATTACGCGACAAAAACCATTTTGTCGCTTCGCCCTTTCCATTTTTTGCTGTTCTGTTGCTTGTCTTTTTAAGAAAACGAGCAATCTAAAACATATCCAACACGGTTTTTTACTTTAACGCGGCGTCACCTTAAATGTACCAAACTGCGCTTTGCGGTACTCTAGTAGTATAACACTTCTTTAACCCTTAATATTTTTAATTTAAATTGATTACAGACGTCATTCCCGACGACGAGGAGACTCAGGACATAGCGTCATCCCTGCTACCGCCACACTATGTCAAGTTGAAAGTGAACAAGCCGGTCGGCTCGCTCGTCAACCGCCGGATAGACGTGGAAGAGAGCTCGCTGACGCAGTGCGAGTGCGACCCCACGGAGTTGGAGCCGTGCGGCCCGTATTCGCAGTGTCTAAACAGGTAGATGGAGGCTAAGGTTCAGTAGTAGATGCGAAGCGGCAAAATGACGCTCGTGGATACAAAGCATTAATATTTTCGCATGTGATGATTGAAATGACGCTGGCGTCATTCTCGTCACATAATACTTTAAAACGGTTTTGACTAAACCTATTCTTATTACAGGATGCTCTTAACGGAATGCGGGCCGACGTGCCGCGCGGGCGAGTGTTGTAACAACCGCGCGTTCGAGAAACGCCAATATCCCAAGATGGCGCCGTATCGTACGCCACACCGAGGGTGGGGACTCAGATGTTTGGAGGATATAAAAGCAGGTATACTTTGAAATTATCCTATGGTCCAGGGGTTCCCAAACTTAATTTGTCCACTACCGACTTTGAGAACAAATTATGTTTTTGCCATTGTTTCAATTGAAAATGCATCCGGATGAAATGAAAATATAAATTACCCAGAATAAAAAATGGGGGCGTTGTGTCCTCTACACAAAAACATGATAAGTAATGTCAGTTGAATCCAGGCCAATTCGTGATTACGTTGCGCTTCAACTAATAGTCGTGATCACAGGCCAGTTCGTGATCGCTTTTTTTTACTTCAACATCTCGTGATCCTCCAGGCCAGTTCATGATCACTTTTTTACATCTCGTGAATCGTGATCACAGGCCAGTTCGTGATCGAGTACGTGGGTGAGCTGCTAGACGAGGCGGAGTTCCAGCGGCGCATGCGCAGGAAGCACGAAGTTAGAGACGAGAACTTCTACTTCCTCACGCTGGACAAGGAGAGGATGATCGATGCGGGACCGAAGGGCAATTTGGCGAGGTAAGACCGCAAAACTAGACAAGTAAATTAATAGGAATACTAGATGACTTATCGTACTCGCTCGCCGCTAGATGGCTTATCCACACAGGGTGCACTTAAACCTTCCTGCCAAACTTTGATATATTGATCCTTGTTAAAAATAAAAAATACACATATTTTTGATCGCGGTAGCGAACGGTCGCGCACCGCTCAGCAACACACGTTGCAAATATTAATAAAATTAATTAATATTTCGCGAGTCGCGCGGGTCACAGCCGCTGCACCGACACCATGGCGCTCGAGAAAAGTTCGGCTCTTGACTCGGAGGTCGTGGGTTCGATTCCCGCGTTGGAAACATGTTATTTCTAAGTTTGGCTAGGACAATGCAGGCTGATCACCTGATTGTCTGACAAGTAAGATGATCCATGCGTCGGATGGGCATGTAAAAAGTCGGTCCTGCGCCTGATCTCTCACCGGTCGTGTCGGTCTTCCGTCCCACTGGGTTATGAGAGTAAAGGAATAGAGAGTGCTCTTGTGTACTGCGCACACACTTGGGCACTATAAAATTACTCCTGCGTAGCTGGCCTGGTTTCAACCGGTGTGGGAGCTATTATATTATTATTATGGCGCTCGTATCCAACGAGCTGCTGGCGTTCGTACAACACGTCGTCAACACCATGGACGAAGATGGCATCGTGCAGCTGTGCAGGTCCACCTACACCAACGAGGAGATCTGCAAGGGCAGGCTCGTGCTGTACGAAGCGCTCGGCAAGACAGCGCAGATGACGTCCCGGAGGAGAGACGGAAGCGAACGAAGCTTGCAGGACATCATCTCCCTGCTCAAGCAGACTAATCCTGCGGAATTGCCGGTGTTTGTGGTCAAGCAGCGCAGTATCGACGGACCACGTCAACGTCTCCAGCCTCCTCCAGAAGTTCAACATCATGAGGGCAGAGCTGGACGAGATGCGAGGTAGATTGGATGCCTCGGAATCCACCAAGGGTGAGTTACGTAGTGAATTATTACAATTAAAAAGTAATAATTCATTATGTAGGTCACCCGAGCATCGACTCGATAAATATGCGTCGCGGAGCTCAGCGTGACTCGCCGTTTTGCACGTCAGCGAAAAGCGTCGCTGCTTGCCCCGCACCGCCCCCGCCGGCGAAGGCGAGGGGTGCAAAGGAGGGCCGCAAGGCTGAAAATCTTCGACTCGACAGGGACGAGAGCAGGAGGTGCGACGAGGAGGGCTTCTTCGTTCTGGTGGAGAGCAGGAAGAACAGGAAGCCCACCGTCCGCAACCACCGCGGCACCGCACCTTATGTGCCCGAGCTGCGCCTGCGGAGTGAGGTGTCCGCGACGCCGCTCTAAGTGTCGCGCCTGCACCGGTCCATGACGGTCGAAGACGTCGTAAACTACATCCGCGAGAAGACCACCTACACCTTGAGGGTGGAGCGTCTGCACTCTCGCCACAAAGTGAATTTCAGTTCCTTTGTGGTGAGAGTGCCGACTCAAGTTTTATCCATCTTCGAGGTGGAGGAGTTCTGGCCCGCCGGTGTAGTTTACCGGAGGTTCCGGGGGAGGCTCCCGAACGAAGCGCGCATCACGTCGCCGAAAGAGACTTTACGTGATAAAGTGTAGTGTGATTGTGTGTGTGAATGTGTTAATAATATATATTAGGATAAAATTGTTCGGCGTGCATCTGTTGTCTGATTGCCATAACACAAGTTTTTACTTAGCATGGGATTAGACGACGTGATGTACGCTACCTAGCTTTATACTATTGTATATTATTGTATGCTTAATAAAGAATTTGAATTTGAATTTTATAATCACTCAGTACTAAAATGTTGAGAAATAGCTTCCGAAAGTTATCCTAAAAAAGACTACAATTAATGGACACGACGCGTCGCCCGCACGTGACGCGGGGGCGCGCGCCTCCCCCCGCGTTATCCCAGCTCATTCCCCCGCGCCGCGAGTGACCGTTCTGCTACGATTTTAAATGGGATAAAATATCATTTAAAAAAAAATTCACCCAATTTTTTTGGTTAAATGGACTCTCCTAATGATACCCAAGCCCTGGAAAAAAGTTGGCACGAAGGTTTAATCTGGGAGTTGACAACTTTTTAAAAATAGTTTTAAGCGCTTCAGTTGTTTACAATAATACCTGTAAATTAGTATTTTATTCATTATTATGCCCTAGAATGAGTTAATAATTATTTTAAATACTGAATTCAAAATATGTCACAAAAACGCGGCATTGTGGTCACGTGATCACGTGTGACGTCATCATGACGTCATGAAACAAAACAAGCGTAGACAGAGCAAAAGTGAGTAAGTGTTTAACCTAACAACAGTCAATTTTGTTTGACACTGAACGATGACGTCACTGCTTCAGATTAGCGTTTCCAATCACGTGACTTACAGTTAATAAATCCAATTTTTTTCAATGTAAAATAAAATAAATCAATAATTATTTTTTTCGTTATTTGTATTGTTTTAGAGTTTTTATCAATAAATCTATAAAATTTAATAATTATTTTAAAATTTTAAACATACTGTCAACTCCCGGATTGCACCCTGCATAAATTATAAATCTACACATTGGAACGCGCCAACGCCGCTCCCGCCCCACTGCCCGCCGATTTCAAGACTGAAGCCTTATAGAAACTCTTTCTAGAATAAATAAATAAATAGATAATTTAATTTTTTGCAATTACGCTGCCATAATAATTTCAACTATTTTAAACTTAGTTTTTAAGCTTAAATTTTCGTGTGTTTATGTTTTATTTCTGTATTACCTGTTTGTATTTTGTTTTCTATTCCTATCTTTGTATATTATTACTTCGATCACAGTTTCCAGGAAATGCTATTGTATTCTATTGTTGTCGCGACCACCGGTGCTCTTATGGGGCTTGAAGAATTATGTATTTAGTTGTAATTTTATGTAGTTTTAATATTATGGTTTTTAAATTAGGAATAAAGTTTTAATTATCACGTTACAGATTCATGAACCACTCGTGCGAGCCGAACTGCGAGACGCAGAAGTGGACGGTGCTCGGCGATGTTCGTGTCGGTCTGTTCGCCATCGACGACATACCCGCCGTGAGTATTGTGGCTATCTGACGACGTCGTCAACAGCTGTTTACTTTGGCGTCAAAATGAACTGAAATGGCTATAGTCAAAATGAAATAATTTGTCCCTAGCGGTCATTAACCTTTTAAGTCTAAGAGATAAATAAAAAATGGTCGCACTGTATTCTGTTAACCTAAGTCAATTAAGACCGCAACGCGACGCGTAGATAAGCATTTCTAAATTTGTATGGATTTGAAATATGTCAATTCAGTACAAATTTCGAAATTCATCTACGCGTTGCAGTCTGAATTGACCCTAAGAAAAAAATTGACTATTATCGGAAAACCTTTTGGTAACTCTTTGCCCGGGCGCGCACTAGCGGCCAGGTCGCGGCGGCCATCGAGATAGATACATTAGTATGAAACCGCCATAGACCGCGCGCACCTGGCCGCAACGCGACCAGCGGCCACACCATATTTTCGCTGACCGCCGCAACCTGGCCGCTAGTGCGCGCCCGGGGTTAGGATGATGATCTCAACTTTTTATAAGTTCGAAGTGATATATATATCACTTCGAACTTATAAAAAGTTGAGATCGTTCGAAGTGAAGTATACTTCATACTCAGTTCTTATTGATGATGCAAAATACGATATTGCCCTTAGACGAGTATTTTATTGTCAATATCACGTATTGCGTAATATTATTGACCGTCTAGAGCTGATTTTTTTTTTTTTTATTCATTTCAAAAACTTAAAAACTAATACATTTTAAACCTCGCCAAACCAAAGTTTAACGGCGAGATACGCTCATTAACCTTTTTTTTTATACTATTCTATTGTATACATTGTTTACTAAAACTATAGTGGACTGAGTCAATATGCCAATTACCAAACATCTGCTTTTTAAAATCCATCACAAACAAAAATTCTTGGGCATTGTTTAACATCTGTTACTAAAATAATAGGATTTACAAGTTTAGTAAAAAACGTACATGTGGCGATTTCAACTTAAACTTTCTAAATGTTCTAAGCGGCCCTCGTCACCTGTGTGTCCACCACAAAAAGAAACAAAACAAAAATTGTAACTTAGAACTAAATAGTAAATATACAAGTAAAATAAAATAGAAAAATTGAATATATATTTTATACTTAGCTTAACCTATACATTTATATGATTTATACGATATGTCCGATGACAGGTTTTTCAGATCAGTTTGGCAGATCCGCTTTGGTTTAAAAATTTTTCTCACCCCTTAATATATTGTATTTGTTACATATTTCAGGTACTAAATACTTATTTGTCCTCTCTCCATAGTAATTTTTAATTTTAGGTTTTATCAATCTTTGCTCTCTAGCCCTTTTAGTATTATATTTATTATCTATTGCTTTCTTATACTCGCTACTAAAGTAATATTGAATACCGATTAAATATTCAACTTTTTTATCAATGGGTAAGATATTACATGTTTTAAATAAGTTCTTATAATCTTTTTTACACTCTATTTTTTCCTTTTTACTTAATAAGTACTTAATTAATCTTAGTTGTATGCTCTTAACAATGATTGTAGCTATGTCCACACTATGCGCTTTCGTCTTCAATTTTCGTCATCTTCTTTCATTCAACTTTCGTTTTGGCGCATTCAATAATTGAATACGTCAACGAACGCAACGCCAACATTGTTTTTTTGATTGTCGCGGGCAGGCCTCACGTTCGCTGTTGATTGCGCTATAACGCATGCCCTTGACGAACAGAAAAAGGCACAGTGTGGACTATTGAACATCGCGCGCCATCAATCTAATTGTCAAATAAACTGTTCAATAAAATTTACAATAAAATTGCTTGTCTTGGGGCCAGCTAAGACTTGTATCTTTTTATTCTTTCTAGATTTAGTATTGGTGATTTAATGTTACAGAACAGCGAGCTAACTTTCAACTACAACCTGGAGTCGGCCGGCATTGAGAAGAAACAGTGTATGTGCGGCGCCAAACGCTGCTCCGGGTACATTGGCGCTAAACCTAAACAGGTAATGTTGTCTGTCACACTAATCTATACTATCTATATCTATAAATATAAAACTCAAATGTGACTGACTGACATGGTGATCTATCAACGCACAGCCCAAACCACTGGACCGATCGGGCTGAAATTTGGCATGCAGGGAGATGATATGAAGTAGGCAACTAGGCATCCGCTAAGAAAAGATTTTGATCAATTCCACCTCCAAGGAGTTAAAATAGGGGATGAAAGATTGTATATAATAATACTTCTTAACGCGAGCGAAGCCGCGGGCAAAAGCTCGTAATATAGTAAAGCGAAAGAGTTTGCTACTTTATTTGTTTGTTTTTTTTCAACACGCCAATCTCAGGAACTACTGGTCCGATTTCAAAAAATCTTTCAGTGTCAGATAGCCCATTTATCGAGGAAGGCTATAGGCTATATTTTATCACGTTAATACTAATAGGAGCGATTTTTAAATTGCGACACTGTAGCCTTGGGTGGTCCTGTTTTGCGCCTGACATTTTGGATCCACAGAATATCAGGGACTGTGGTTATCCATAGTCGTTTACCTGAGTGGACTCCATTTCAATGGCTTGAGCATTACACCCCTACCTTCCCATAACACTCTTGCTTGCTAAGTTATAATTGAAATATTCGTTACTTGCTACTTTTCTTATTTTTATTTTTTGTTCATTCTTAGTTAGGCTAGTTACAGTTCATATTAGACTACTGTTTTGTATTGCCATGTCAACATCATTTTAACTGTTCTGTGTTTTTTTTTTGTTTTTGTTTTTTCTTGTAATGTAGTGTGGTGTAATGTCCAAAGTTCATGAATAAATGTTTTATTATTATTATTATTGTTTGTGTAAGGTATTCCTTGCTCACGGGCAATTAAATCCCGGACCTTTGGAAGGCATGCGTGGGGCCGAAGCCAACACGTAGAGGCCCGTTACATAGTTTTAATCTAAATGTTATGTGACACTGGCCGCGACTCTCCCTGTCCGCACTATGGGAGTACGACCATGGGTGAGGTGCTCGTGAACTGGGTAACTGGGACTATGGAAGGACTATTGCGTCTGCCGATACAACGTGGAAACATGTATCATAAAGTTGGCAGACGGTGACTCGCCAACTCTTTGAATGGGCCCCTCAAAATGGCCGCACGCACGGTGCACCGAGGCGGCAACATTGACAGAGCGGCTTGAGGCAGGAGAGGTGTCGCTGGACTTTAAACGCCGATCATTTGCACCCTCAGAGGGTCCCATCACGTCGCCCACTCGCCACTTACGCTTCACATCCTCCCTCCGAGCCGAAGCTCTTGCGACTCCACTCTGACCGGCCGGTTAAGGCAAGGCAGAGGTAGGGCCTGATTCTCAGTCAGTGTTCACTCCGGCCGGCCGGTGAAGGCAAGCCGGTGATGGAGAACAGGGGCTTCCCTGGGAGCACTCGGGTTCGTGGGGTCGCTACTCCCCAACAGCTCGCCACAAGCTGCCCTACGGGCAATTATTATTATTAGGAGCGAACAAATAGAGGAAATGTGGAAAAAACGGAGGAAATTATTTAAAATTGCTTATTATATGAAACTACTGGAGCAATTTTTATGTTATTTGGCACACATGAAGAATAGACCACGTGAAATGACATAGGTTTCTTTTTTTGCGGAAAAATGTACGGTTTCCGTGACATTCCTAAATTAAACGGGCGAAGCTGCGCGGAACATCTAGTACATGCTAATATTGTAAATGCGAAGTATGTCTGTCTAAGAGTTTCACTTTATGCTTGAACTGCTTTTTGTGATGGTAGGGCCTTATCACACTGGCGATTAGCGAGCGATTTGAAAGCGACGTGACTGCGCAGTGCACACGCCGCGATGACGCCGCGATTACGCGGCGTGCACGCAGTTTGCCTTCGGCGTTTTGGACACTCAGCTACAAAATGAATTCTGACGTCACTCCCTAGACGACTCTACTATATCTTATATCTTTAAACGAGCAATTCTTGTATATAAATATATAATTGGAATCTCGGAATCGGCTCCAACGATTTTTATGAAATTTAGTATATAGGGGGTTTCGGGGGTGATAAATCGATCTAGCTAGGAATCATTTTTAGAAAATGTCATTTTAATCGTGTTTTATCGAATACCGAGCAAAGCTCGGTCAAATAGCTAGTATAATAATAATCTGTGTAGACGAGTGTACAAAATGGCGTCCACGCCACGCCGCGACGACGCTGCGCTGTCGCGACGTGCACGCCGCGCAGTCTCGGCGTGTGCGCTGCGCAGTCGCGTCGCTTTCAAATCGCTCGCTAATCGCCAGTGTTATAAGGCACTTAGATACTTTTAACATGGTAAATGTACAATTCCAGTGTGATAATTGAAAAAAAATTAACAAGGACAAGGGTAGCTTTTATCGAGACAAAATGTAAAGTTTCCGTAAACATCTAGTAATAGAATTGCGAAAATGTTGTTAGTTACCCCTGCTGAGCTAAAATGGTCGCTTTGGAGAATCATGATATAAATCATATCGTAATTCATTTTTTAAAATCGCAAATTGCAACTCTGCTTGCAATTCATGTCTAGTAATTCGTACTGATTTGACATTTGTCAGTTTGACAGTTTTGACAATTCATTTGCTGAATTGATTGAGAGGAATTGCTAAATGTGACCATTTTAGCCCCGCTGATTCTCGATCTGCTGATTTTGATGAAAGCTTTAGAGATTCTTTGAGTCCCGGGAGCACAGGATAGTTTTTATAGCCAAAAAGAGCTATAAATTATAAACGAATTTCAGCACAGCAAGATTGTAACATCTAGTATTACATACAACTAAATCTAATATGCTCTTTATCACGTTCCAGAGTGATCCACAACCAAAGAAAAACAAGATCAAGGATGTACAAAAGAAGCCCAAAAAGTCGGAGTCGCAGCAGAAACGGCCACGAGGGAGACCGCGCAAGCCAAAAGAACTGACAGAAATCGAGAAAGATCTGCTCATCATCAAGAATGCTACGATCTCTGATGATTCAGTCAAGGATACTCCGGAAAAGGAATTAACCAAAAACTCGGTTCCGGAGAATGTAACTAAAAGTTGTAGTGTGTCGGAGAAAGATGTATCCAAAAATTGTAGTGTATCCAGTGATAGTGAATATAGTGAACGTTGTAGTGTAGATAGTAAGGACGGCAAGGCTGTGAAACGGAAACGCAGTAGTCAGGAGAGTTTGATGTTGTGTTTGAAGCGAGTGAAGGTGGGGGAGGACGAGTTCAGAATAGACTGATATAGGGTTTGTTACAAGCATGTACAGCATGACTAGTGAGACATGTTCAATACTCGAGGATGTGATATTTGGCTATAGAGTTGAGAAAAAAAATCAATCGATCACTGAGTAAATGTAGCTTAAAGTTAAATTATTATTTAGCCAACGCATAGACACCGCGCGCGGGAGGAATAGCGCGCGGCGCGGGGCGCACGCAGCCGCGCCGGCCGCATAGTAATTTACTTATGTCCATGATTAATTTATTTAAAGGGAAATTTGGTAAAAAATTAAGTACCTAATTTTATTACATAATTATGATGAGAATCGAGTACTTGTACAATACTCTCGTGAAGTATTGGTCATGTCTTACCAGTCATGCTGCAGACTGACCAGGGAAAAATTTGTAATCCATACAATTGTAATGTGAAATCTGTCTGAGCTAATTGCTGTACTGATTTTAATGAAATTTTGTACAGTGGTTGTTTGATTCCTGGGTAATAGGATAGTTTAACCCGTCGATTGTGGAAAAACAAGACACAATAGAATTTCTATTGTGTCTCGGTCACCAGTGACCGTATGGGGCTTGATGAATTAATGCTGGGAAAATATATTATGGTACCAAAGTGATAAATTTAATTGTTGGGATTTAGCACTCTTCGCTATATTATGAAATCTGAATTAGGCCTCGGAAAAGAGCTGGTCTTATCCGTAAGAAAACAAATTTAAATGACATACAACCAAAATATGCTAGCATTTTTTGCTGTAGCTATAATGCAGGTTTTTGCTCAGTGCAGGTTTTTCCTGGTTAGGTATTAATATTATATTTAGTTGGATCAGTGTAAATAAAAACGCAATAGACTTGTATTTTATGTATTTATACTTATTTGTAACTTTTTAAGTATCCCATAGTATTCGAAATCAAAAGTATGTTGAAAATTTACAAGTACAAATATTTGAATATTTAGCGAACTATTACTATTCAAAATCATGCTATAGTCTGGTCCCATGTTAGAGAGAAATTTATCGTATTGACCGAACTGCTGTGTCCTACATAAGCCCACAAAAATAATGGTATCCTACTCACATGGTATGGAAACCAGACACCAATAATATATTTAACCACAGACATAGATCAAGATAGATACCGCATGTCGCTCCATTTGTATGAAGAGCGTGCCACTTTCTTCCTATGTACCGATGATAAGAAACGTATCCATTATCAAGGCCAACGTTTCTATTTGAATTTCTACAGCTCAATACGGCACTTTTAGGCATTTTTAAAATTCCGATTGACGTCCGATTCCGATAGTAGACTAAAGAACAGACTTTCGAAAGACGAGCATTGTTTGTCGTTTGGGAACGCGATACGGCACGCGAAGTACACATGCGGTATTTATCTTGATCTATGTCTGTGGTTGTAACCTAGTTGCTGTAGGTCAATGTACAAATTTCACTTTGTTCTATGACCAGGCTATGTAATAGATATATATTTTATACTCCTAGATAAACAGTTTTACATGTTAGCATACTAGATTTGAGACTTTATAATAAGTTTAAGTTACCCTCCGATTATGTTGATGCGTCTAGTAATTGTTATCAATGTTTTAAGGGCATCGCGCATACATGTTGTTTTTGGTAGAAAAATACTCTTTGAAATACTCTGAAGCTAAAGTTTGGTTAATGGTGATATAGACTCAGCTATACTTATGTGAATTAAACACAGTGAGTAAAAAAACGAGTGATATCACAAATAGCTATTAGAATGGGGTTTCTGCTCTAAAGCACTGTTTCACTGTTGATTGATCATAGTCAAAGATATACGTAAATAAAAGTAAACTCCGCCTGCGAGCTCCTAAGAAGTATAAAAACTCTGAGAATAGAGTGCGGGATGTTAGATAAAGATCAAGGTACTGATCCGATGAACCGCGACCGCGACCGACAAAACTTCCACTTTATGACTTAGAGCCTGTCCAGATGAGGCGTTTCACGTGCTAGTGCGCGACTCCGGCGTGATCGCGTACTCGAGATACTAGAGCTACATATATCCCGTTCATATTTTTTTTTTTTATGAAATAAGGGGGCAAACGAGCAAACGGGTCACCTGATGGAAAGCAACTTCCGTCGCCCATGGACACTCGCAGCATCAGAAGAGCTGCATGTGCGTTGCCGGCCTTTTAAGAGGGAATAGGGTAATAGGGGAGGGTAGGGAAGGGAAGGGAATAGGGGAGAGTAGGAAAGGGAATAGGGTAGGGGATTGGGCCTCCGGTAAACTCACTCACTCGGCGAAACACAGCGCAAGCGCTGTTTCACGTCGGTTTTCTGTGAGAACGTGGTATTTATCCGGTCGAGCCGGCCCATTCGTGCCGAAGCATGGCTCTCCCACGTATATGCTTACTCGCGTTTCCCTACGCGTAAAACGCGTGCAATGAGCCGGACTCTCCACTCGCCCGTTAAACGAGCGAGTCGAGATACTTGGGTGCCATTGCGCCGTCCAGTACTGCGCGCGAGTCCGTGGCGAATGGACGAATTTGATTGGTGCGTGATAACTTCGAGTCCATGTTTGTAGCGTAAAAACGGGCGTAAAACGCGGTATTCGGATGCAATAGAAATTGAAACGCGCGTATAATGTTCGCGCGTAAAACGCCTCATCTGAACATGTACGTAGGCTATAGGTTTCATTTTGTTTTACAACACTGCAAAGCATTAAGCAGCGGTGGCGTGGGTCCGCTGAACCAGTCTAATGTCATGGCAGTGGAAAATGAAACATGTAGATTGCCTATAATACACTGACCTCCATTATACAAGTACGCTGGACTTATGATACCCAACTGTTTTTTGTGCCTATTTGAAGCAGAATCAGCGCCCCCAATGCGGGGGAAGAGAACTAAATCTGACGTAACTTGCAAATGGCCGCTTAATCGCTATTGGTAGTAGAAACTAGTATTAGTTCCAAGTACTCCCACTACTGCTATCAGCGCCCATATGGCGATTTTCAAACGTCATTTTATGTCAGCGTACTTGTATAATGGAGGTCAGTGCTATAATATCATAAAGTGACATTTTATTTGATTTTTTGTCGGTCGCGGTCATTTGCGGCAGAGATCAAACCACCTTCAAATGAAGGTTGGGATAATGTATTATGTTGATATGACATGTGTGCGTCGGGCCTTATGTGAATAAATGTATTAACTTGTATATAAATTGCGCTTTACATATCCGAAGCTTGAATAAATTTTACCAAATATAAAGTTTTTTTTTCTACATAATAAGTAAGTATATCAAACTAATTTTTGCCGAGAGTAAATAATATAATCAGGGCGCCCGTAAGGGCTACTGGCGCCTGTGTGCAAAAAAAGGATTTTGGCGCCCCTTTAGGCAATTTTTTTGGGTCCTTGGTTTTGGCGCCCCTAACGATGACAATTTGGCGCCCTTAGAGGATGGCGCCCGTGTGCATTGCACACATTCACATATGGTAGCGGGGGCCCTGAATATAATGATCCATTAAATCTATCCCATTCGTTCGAGCCGACCAATTCAAGCTGAAGCTAGACGTTACAACATTTATACAAAATATCGTAAAGTCCATCTCACGGGAATGTTTCAGTAATCAGTGTGATTCAAAAGCATTCTCTGGTGGGATATTCGAGAGTAATTAAAACCGACAGCCAGTGGCGGATTAACAAATTTGCCGCTACTAGGCGTACCCAGGATTTCAGCTAGGGGGGGCAGCTCATACCTTCGAGAAGATGGTCGGTCTGGTATATTGAAACAAAAAATCATGAAAATTTACTTTTATTAATCTGACTGAAAATATATTTTGCTTCCAACGCTTCATTTTGCGTAGAGTACCTAATTAGTAACAGTACGTTTCTAATTTCCATTTGCCAGGAAAATTTACATTTATTTTATGTTCCGTATCTGGGTACGCCCATGACTAGGCTACTCAATTTTAGCCACCCCAGAACCCTAAAGGAAACCTTGCCAGATGATGAAGGAGGTAAGTTACAGGGTTTGTTCTAATTATAAGGGAAAAAATAAGAAATTGTCCTTATTATAAAATGTATTTATATTCACTTACGTCTTCATTTCTGTAAGGTAAAGAATTAGGCCAAATTTTGCCGCCCCTAAAATCTGCGGCAGTCTATTGGTAATTCCGCCACTGGACGCAGCTAATGAAAACAGATTACGTTATATAAACTTCTGGAACGGATAATATAAATTGCTTTTCATGTTTTCATTTCATAATAATTAAATGTAGTGATGAATGAATGAAAATAATATTACTAGATGACGCCCGCAACTCCGTTGCGCCAAAACTTGTTTATCGCGTGGGAACCGTACATTTTTCCGGGATAAAAAGTATCCTATGTCTTTTCCCGGGACTCAAGGTATAGGTAGACCCAATCCTCTACCCTTTTCCCTTCCCTACCCTCCCCTATTACCCTATTCCCTCTTAAACGGCCGAAAACGCACCTGCAGTTCTTCTGATGCTACGAGCGTCCATGGGCGACGGAAGTTACTTTTCATCAGGTGACCCGTTTGGAGATTTTTTTAATGAAATAAGGGAGCAAACCCCCTTTTTTTCATAACAAAAATCTCCATACGAATTTTCAGCAAAATCGGTTCTGCCGTTTGGGCGTCAAGAGGTAAGACAGACAGACGTACAGACAGACTGACACACTTTCGCGAATGGATTGTCAAGAAGAGCCTTAAAACGCGACAGTCAGCAATTCAAGTTGAAGCGAGAATAATGAAGATGGATGGTATTTCTGAGATCATTGAAAATAAACGCTGCCTTTTACAGTTGACGCGAGATTCTAAGGTTTTTAAGGTCCCGTACAAAGTGTAAAAACTTGACCACTCCTGTGACTTCTCTGTATATCCGTCCGTTTCTCACAAAGCTGTATCTTTTTAACCACGCGTGGTTCGCGTGGCTACCACACCACCAACTAAAGGACACCGGAATGGCAGCGGCGAGGCGAGCACTTTCAGTGTCATATGATTTTAAACTTTATCTTCATTATTGTAATACATAGTATCGCTTGAGAAGTCTACGGCCGCCCGTGGCCGCTCGTGGCCGCTCGTGGCCGCTGGCGATTTCTCAAGCTATACTATGTATTACTATAATGAAGATAAAGTTTAAAATCATAATATTATGACACTGTATGTGCTCGCCTCGCCGCTGCCATTCCGGTGTGTCGCCGGGTGAAGCCAAACGAGCGTAATTTGTGAGTTGTGAGTCGCAGAATTTCGGCTGGCAGAAATTCTGCTGCATTCAGTTTCATACAAAAGTCTTGTTTGATTCACACGAGTGTAATTTTGTGTCATGATTTGTATGAAAAGATATTTAGGAGGTAAATGATCCCCTTAAGGGAAAAATCTTAAGTATGGCTAAAGTTGAAGGGAAAATCACAATATTTATATGGCTGGATGTAGTGAATTTACCAAACTTCGTGATAGCATACTTATTTTTTATCATATGTACGTACTTTTTTTGTACTAGCGGCTTTTGTAAAAGTTTAACTAAGGGATCATTTTATACACCCCTATGTATAAAATGATCCCTTGAGTTGGGGTAAAATAATCCCAGAGATAATATTTATTATTGATAACCAATTTAAGCATATAAGTAAGAAACACGCATCTTTTAGTTTATTAGCAAGTTTTTTTAGGCTTCGGTAGCCAAAGGATAAAAAGGGGAGCAAATTTATTAAGATCTTGCTGTCTGATCGGTTTATCGGTCCGTCTCAAGGCAAAACACGATAGTAATGACTTCTGAAATCGATATCTTTGATAATATATTTGTTCTTTAATAATTAAATTAAAATAAAATAACAATTTCATCAAAAGAAAAATATTCCCCAATTTCTACTTTATATCCAGGGATCATTTTATACACACAAATAGGGATCATTTCACCCCATATACCAAATTCCAAGAAATCAATCAAAACACAACCATCAAATACCACGTGGGGTGATCTAAAACTGTTTAAATATTAGGTAACTGCTATTAATACCCTATAACAAAATAACATTTAAATAAACACGAATTCCTAAAAAGTTATGAAAGTCCAAAAACAGGCTTAATTTAAATCAGAGCAACACTTTTTAAAAAGAATTAAATAAAATTTCGCCAAGCGCTCTGATCGCCATGATACTATAAGTGGCAACTGGCAGGGTTATGGGCAACCCGTTTCACTTGCATTTGGAAAGATGCCTCTGGTTTAATCTGATTTAAGGGGATGGATCATTTGACCCGTAGGGATCGTTTTACCTCACATTCCCCTACACGACAGAAATTCTGCGACTCACGACTCACAAAATTACGCTCGTTTATCACCACCCTTAGGATCCGAGGATACTTTTTATTCCGTAAAAATGTACGGTTCCCGAGCGAGAACCAATTTTGACGCAACGGATTTGCGGACGTCATCTAGTATCTATTATGTAGTACGTTTCGTAATACTTAAAGATACAGTACCTGGATGACCGAGCTTTGATCGGTATAGCAAACACTCATTGACTTCGTGTTACTTAATAACGCCATCTGCTGGTCGTTAAAACAATTAGTTGCTAACAAAATAGTATTATTATTCGCCAATAGATGTCAGGAAGAGTCATATTTTTCAGTTTATCGATTATCGATAAAACACGAATAAAAAGACATTTTCTGAAAATGATTCCTAGCTAGATCGATTTATCGCCCCCGAAACCCCCTATAAACTAAATTTCATGAAAATCGTTGGAGCCGATTCCGAGATTCCAATTATATATATATACAAGAATTGCTCGTTTAAAGATATAAGATACAGCCGAACGTATTACCTCCTCCTTTTTGGAAGTCGGTCAAAAAATACACGGTATTCAGGTTATCCTGGTTAATTTAACAGAGGAAGGTAATGTGGTAATTGCATTACAAAGGTTCTCGTTACGAAAGTCAACTCCATGAGGGATGGAAAACATCGTCCATGTCAATGGTACTCAACCTTTTCTTTTACACGGGCCACAAACGTTTTGATCTTGATGTCGCTGGCAGCAACCAAATATTTTTAGGATTTAAGAAATAACGTTCTTCAAACATAGTTTTTTTTTTTTTTTTTTTTATGAAATAAGGGGGCAAACGAGCAAACGGGTCACCTGATGGAAAGCAACTTCCGTCGCCCATGGACACTCGCAGCATCAGAAGAGCTGCAAGTGCGTTGCCGTTCTTTTAAAAGGGAATAGGTTAATAGAGGAGGGTAGGGAAGGGAATAGGGTAGGGGTTAGGGGATTGGGCCTCCGGTAAACTCACTCACTCGGCGAAACACAGCGCAAGCGCTGTTTCACGCCGGTTTTCTGTGAGAACGTGGTATTTATCCGGTCGAGCCATCCGGGAGAGCCATGCTTCGGCACGAATGGGCCGGCCATTCGTGCCGAAGCATGGCTCTCCCACGTTTAAATGGTATATAAAAATAGAAAAAAAAAATCACGATTTTCACGACGACGACATTTTTGAAATGTTTTTATATAATTATATAATATTAAGTATGCTAAATTGTTATTAAATGAATTGTAAATGAGATATAAATAAATGAATAAAAATAAATAAATTTTGCCGGTGGGCGTTAATTTCAAAATGGTTTTACTTCACGCGGGCCACTGATTAAGTCCAGGCGGTTCGCATGCGGCTGACCGCAGGTTGAGACTTGAGTATAGCTGGTCCAGATAGATTACGTGAATACGACGATGCCAAAAAGGGTAATGATTTTGGAAGTTCGTGTTAGGGCCAACCCAGACGTATCACAACCACACGACAACCACAACCGCACCACGTGGTCGGGCGTATATTTCGTATTGTAAATGAACTGGACCATTCACACGTACCACATTTTGTACTCGTTGTCGACCACTTGTGTGATACCGACCACATCTCAACCACGGCCAACCACAACGTTGCGGCGATGCAATGCGCGCAAACCGCCCGCGCTCTTCCTTCCCTCCGTTTCATTGACTTTCGTACATAACCACATCGCAATGCGCAACTACTGGCGACAACGCAACCACGTCGACATTTTGTCGGTACCACAACGCAACTACAAAAAGCTGCAGCGACACCATTCACACGTAAGTAACCACTGCTTAACGACATTAATTTGTCGTTGCGATATGGTGTGAGTTGGCACTTGGTACTTAGTTGTAGTAAAATCCTTACTTATTATTATAAAATACGCTAAAAAGGGGGCTGTCTATCTCATGTCTGTTACCTCTTCACGCCCAAACCGCTGAACCGATTTTGCTGAAATTTGGTATGGAGAGAAAGGACATAGGATACTTTTTATCCCGGAAAAATGTACGGTTCCCGCGCGTTAAACGAGTTTCAGCATTGGGCATCTAAGCAGCGGGGCTAAAATGGTCGCTTTGGAGAAACATATTATGAATCATAAAATGATTCATTTTTTTAAATCGCAAAATTGCCACTCTATTTGCAAATGTCTAAATTCGTATTAATTTGACATTCGTGACTTTGACAGTTTTGACAATTCATTTTGTGAATTGATTGAGAAGAATTGCTAAATGTGATCATTTTAGCCCCGCTGGACTACTCTTAATTTCGCCATAGTCGGATAAAATACTGACGCAAGAAAAGCTACAGCTGGGTAATGAACATAAAACATTGTTAAACAATAAATATTCGTTAAGCACCTGCATGCCTCCACGTAAAGCAGATTTTCTCCAATAAATCATTTGATAAATTTATTAGCTCTACCCAGCGGTTCGAGAGAACCCCTACTTTTCACTCGCAGCGGAATTAATTTTAATATTTAGTGTCATGTAGCATTTTTTATTACAACTAAAACAGGGGTACTCAAACTTTTTATGGTTGCGGACGGACCCTAATACAAAATAATGTTTGTCTCATATTCTTATTTATATACTGTCGTAGTTTGTCTGATGACATTTAAAAAAAAATGATCGCCAGCGGAACCTTCACGGAGCTCCAGGGCTCCGTTACACTTTAAGAGGATACACCAGGGGCGAGAGAAATTGAAAATAGGTATTTGAAAATATATTGCTGTCTCGCCAATCTCAAGTCTCCCATCGCAGAGCGCGATAGACACAACACGACAAAAGTTCTAATAAAAGAACAGAAAATCTTCGATTCGTTGTCCGCTGATTCCTTCTCCAAAACTTAACCGATTTAAGTACTTTTTTCATTAAGAATTAAAGCATGGCTTGAGCTGTGTTCCTATGTTTTATTTTTTTTGTATATTTTAGCCAGTTTTCTTTTCTGGGTGTTTGAACACAGAGGAAAATCTTGCCATTTTTTTGGGTTTTTGGACGTTCTTATCTTTTTTAATAGTAAAATTATGAAAAAAAAAGAAAACATAGGGACATGCTAATAGTGGTCATAGAAAAAAATCGTAACTCTAACGGCATTATCCAGGGAGGAAACAGGGGACAGCGTTTGTATGGAAAAACGGCGGTGTGGAATCCTCTTAAGAATTGCTGACCTAGACCTTAACCGCAACTACCTTGAATTTTGAGGGAACCGTTCCCTTTTTTTTGGATGGAAATTGTCCTACGTCGTTTTCCAGAAATCAAAGTATGTTTTTACAAAATGTCATTGTTAACTACGTATAAAGGTAACAGACGGATGGAAAGACAATGCGTTTATAATATTTTCACGTGGGAATATTATTCATAACCTTAGTCTAGAGCCAAGTAAACCACTGGACCATAAAGACGTTTTCTAAAGGTTTCCAGAAAAGTTTTCCTTAGCCTACTGTGATATTTATCTCCATTTAATTTTAATTTCGATTTTAATGTAAACTAAAACTCGACTAAATTTACTCGATGTTTTTAAAAGCTTTTATTTTTTTCTATTTCAAAATCGGAAAAATCCGAAGTGTAGCAGTAGCTTTGTATTACAGGCACTGCACATAAAGTACCTGTTTGTTTTCGAGGATAAGATAAACCTGGGCCATTTAGCCGAAACTTTTCGTTTTCGCTTCGTTATAGAATCGCCGATCAAAATGTATGGAATTGACATAAGACGAGTCGAACGTCAACGTCATATTAACGAACGCTTATGTCAATTCCATACATTTTCATCGGCGATTCTATAACGAAGCGAAAACGAAAAGATTTTGGCTCACTCCCCCAGAATACTTTAACCTCAAATATCTTACTCATTTTTAAACTAAAATCAGATATTTTTCTCGTCATTTTACATATAATTTCA
Organism: Aricia agestis; assembly: GCF_905147365.1. Classification (NCBI taxonomy): domain Eukaryota; kingdom Metazoa; phylum Arthropoda; class Insecta; order Lepidoptera; family Lycaenidae; genus Aricia; species Aricia agestis. The sequence goes on from NC_056426.1 coordinate 3,494,254, forward strand.
GTACAATATCATATTCCTTAGCATTAGTAAAGGGGTATGAAGATTTTTATATGGAGCCTGGCCGACAAAAAAGTTGCAATAATATCATAAATTGGTAAAACTTTGGCAGCTCATCTTCGAAATGTGACACTTTACGTGGTTTTGTCTAAGATTTTTTTTTATGAAATAAGGAGGCAAACGAGCAAACGGGTCACCTGATGGAAAGCAACTTTCGTCGCCCATAGACACTCGCAGCAGAAGAGCTGCAGGTGCGTTGCCGGCCTTTTGAGAGGGAATAGGGTAATAGGGGAGGGTAAGGAAGGGAAGGGAATAGGGGAGGGTAGGGAATGGAATAGGGTAGGGGATTGGGCCTCCGGTAAACTCACTCACTCGGCGAAACACAGCGCAAGCGCTGTTTCACACCGCCTTTCTGTGAGAACGTGGTATTTCTCCGGTCGAGCCGGCCCATTCGTGCCGATGCATGGCTCTCCCACGTGTAGATCATAGTATTTTTTGTCTGTATTAATGTTAGCTTTCCATTTTTAAAAAAAGTATTCGTGAACACGAAAAAACACTATAGCGGACAGTAGGTCGGCCAAAATCTTCATAGCCCTTTCGTTTCCCATTTTTCCTAATGCACGTTAGTAGCATTATACTGAGTTTTGTTTACACTTAGTTTAAAATGAATCGGAATGGAGCTGACCCTAATTACGAAACAAGCGACTGTAAATCTGTACACTGTATAGTTTGTACAATGTACATGTATATATATACAGACATTATGTGAAGTTGGCGACCCAGTTCCGAGTGGCCAAGTTTATAGAATTACTGAGACTGAAGACCTTCAAGTTTCTGGACCCTAAATACCCATTTTGTATTAATTAGTTACTAATAAAGGTTTAAATATTAATTATAATAGATAACAACAATCTAAACACTAAGAAAATGCAATCTTAAATATACAAACATATATAAACGTAAGGTATACAACTATAAAAAGGAAAACTTCCCCAGGCCGTCCCCACCTGGCAGAGAGCATTGCCACGTTGGTTTTTTGTTTTATGAAATAAGGGGGCAAACGAGCAAACGGGTCACCTGATGGAAAGCAACATCCGTCGCCCACGGACACTCGCAGCATCAGAAGAGCTGCAGGTGCGTTGCCGGCCTTTTAAGAGGGTAATAGGGGAGGGTGGAGATGGGAAGGGAAGGGAATTGGGGATGATAGGGAAGGGAATTGGGCCTCCGGTAAACTCACTCACTCGGCGAAACACGGCGCAAGCGCTGTTTCACGCCGGTTTTCTGTGAGAACGTGGTACTACTCCGGTCGAGCCAGCCCATTCGTGCCGAAGCATGGCTCTCCCACGTATATTTGGTTACGTTGGATGGCAATTGCTATCCGCTGTGCCAGGTAGCTCCCGGCTCTGGGGTCTCGGGTGGCTTCAATAAGCTTCTTAGATATCTGTCTAAAAAGCTTATGTGCCCCCGGACCCCCTGCGCCTGGGGTTTCCACCAAACGGTTCAAATATGAGATCTCCACTGAGGTAAAAATAAAGTAATTATAAGATTTATAAGAATCCACCATTTATGCCAAATACAAGATTACCCGGTGAGCTTCGTATCACTTCCCGCCTAAAGAAAACCTTCCCTGGACTTCAAGACGAAAATCAGGCGAATTGGTTCAGCCGTTTTCGAGTTAAGTATAGCGAGACTAACAAAATTGATGATTATTTTTTTTATATAGCTGATTATGAAAATTCTACCTATATGCCAAATATAACTTAGGTTCCGTACCCTCTTTTACATACTTTTGAGCTAGTAACGAATTGCTACGCCGTAGCTGGTTACGAAATGCTACGCCGTAGCTGGTTACGAAATGCTACGCCGTAGCTGGTTACGAAATGCTACGCCGTAGCTGGTTACGGAATGCTACGCCGTAGCTGGTTACGAAATGCTACGCCGTAGCTGGTTACGGAATGCTACGCCGTAGCTGGTTACGGAATGCTACGCCGTAGCTGGTTACGAAATGCTACGCCGTAGCTGGTTACGGAATGCTATGCCGTAGCTGGTTACGGAATGCTACGCCGTAGCTGGTTACGAAATGCTACGCCGTAGCTGGTTACGAAATGCTACGCCGTAGCTGGTTACGAAATGCTACGCCGTAGCTGGTTACGGAATGCTATGCCGTAGCTGGTTACGGAATGCTACGCCGTAGCTGGTTACGAAATGCTACGCCGTAGCTGGTTACGAAATGCTACGCCGTAGCTGGTTACGGAATGCTACGCCGTAGCTGGTTACGGAATGCTACGCCGTAGCTGGTTACGAAATGCTACGCCGTAGCTGGTTACGGAATGCTACGCCGTAGCTGGTTACAAAATGCTATGCCGTAGCTGGTTACGAAATGCTACGCCGCCGTAACCATAAAGTTAATATACCTAGCGGAATAGAGAAACAAAGGCCTGAGCAAGAGAGATGTCACTATATGATTTTTTCGAAACCGGTTGTGTATTTAACAATTTTGTAATAAATATCTTAAAATAAAGTGGAATAAGTGCAAGGAAAGTGTATAATTATTTAATGGAAGATGAAAACCAATTTCGATTACGTTTGACAGCTCGAGATTGTTGCTCTATTCCGCTAGGTATATTAACTTTATGGCCGTAACTGGTTACAAGTTGCTACGTCGTAGCTGGTTGTAATTGCTACGCCGGTTGTAATTTAGCAATTCGTAGCCATCTATGGCGTAGCAATTCGTAGATAGCTGTGTATAATAATCGTTTTGTAGTTGTATTATACTATTAGATGTAGTCTATACATATAAAACTCAATGGTGACTGACTGACATGGTGATCTATCAACGCACAGCACAAACCACAGGACCGATCGTGCTGAAATTTGACATGCAGGTAGATATTATGACGTAGGTATCCGCTAAGAAAGAATTTTTATCAATTCCACCTCCAAGGGGTTAAAATAGGGGATGAAAGTTTGTATATAATAATACTTCTTAAATCGAGCGAAGCCGCGCGCGAAAGCTCGTCTCGATATAAAGAAAAACTAAATCAAAATGAAAGAAAAAAACAGAAGGTCGTCCTACGCATTACAATCATATTAACACTCCTCGTAACACGAATTAAGACATTATATTCATATCAAAAGCAACACACGAAACATTTTATGCAAGTAATAATCATATTAACTGATACTAAAAATACCGTGGAAAGGAGGATGGACCCCTCCCCCTTTTCCCCCTAAACGGGCGGGGTCATTATGGAGAAGCTCGCGTGAGGGAATTCTGTGAATCTCCTATTAGGAATATACGGGAATATGCGCTCTAAGAATTAAAAAAAAGATGATGAAAAAACTTCCACCTTAGGAAGTTTTATGCGTCAATTCCATAAAGTTTATATACCTAGCGGAATAGAGAAACAAAGGCCTGAGCAAGAGAGATGTCACTATCAGTAACACTGCGTGGTAAAAAGAGACGTGTGATACATGACAGCAGCACTCTTTTTTTGACGTCCAGTCGGCACGTGCCGCACGTTGACAATTTAATCTCATAGAATTCATGTTCAATCATGCTTGTGTAAGTGTATAGTTACACATATTTTTCACACAGATGTAAACCAATTTCGGTTACGTTTGACAGCTCGAGATTGTTGCTCTATTCCGCTAGGTATATTAACTTTATGGTCAGTTCACATTGAAATAAAGCGAAACGGGAATAATTGGAGGTGCTTAAAAATAGTAGAAATATAAAATTGGTGATGCGCTTAAAATCTAGGTATTTTCCTTATCTCTCTAGTGATAATACCCATCTGAATCGGTTTAGCAGTAAGAGCATGAAGAGTTAACAGACAGACAGACAGAAAGACACACTTTTGGGATTTATAATATTAAGTAAGATATTTAATTGCTAATACTGCTGCGTACTCCTATGCAGCTTAAAATCCGAATCTTTATTACATGAATTAACAAATATTAAAACAGTATTTATGAAATTAGGACATAATTAATAAACTAATATACGTGTTCTACAAATGTTGTCACATCCTTTAATTTGATACACAATGTTATACCGAGGTTATACTTAATTTTAATTGTTTTATTTTTTTATTTTTTTATTTATTTAAGGTTGCTTTAACATCAGGGTCATTAGCGACCACAACAAAGAATACATTACAGAAGACTTAAATACATTTGTATAAATTTATCATTTTCAAAAATTGTAGAGTTTTAATACATCCATTTTCATCATTTAAACATTCTTTTAGATCGGTAGGTAATTTACAATAGCTTCTTTCAACATTATATTGTCTTTTGACGAAATGTTGAAAAAAAATTATGATGGTAATTAGCTCGTTGTTTGTTGTGTTTGTTAAAACTTGAGTGTTATTTTTATTGAATTCCATTTTAAATTTCGAGCGTAATACTGAGTAAAACAAACTAGGCCTTTACATCCGTTGTGGATGATTTATACAGTATTTCCAGAGCGAAGGTACCACCCCTCAAATACTGTAGTGCCTGGGACAAGATTTTTAAATGTCCGTATGGTTGCCCAAGCGCATACGGCATTCTCGCATCATAGTCGGCCTAGTCCAGAGGAAAGAGTCTAGTCAATACGTCTGGGACAACTATGTGCGGGTTTCCTCACGATGTTTTCCTTCACCGTACGAGCGTTCGTATTATGTACTTGAAATCAGAAAATGTCTCATTGGTACACGCCTTCACCCGGGTTCGAACCTGCGCCCTCTAGGAGTGCGAACCGAAGGTCTACCCATTAGGCCACGGACGCTCTTAATATTACTGAGTTAATATTACTTAAATTATGCTTCAAAATGAAATACACAGTTGGGTCACGGGTTCTTAAAAAAAAATCCGTTTAAAGTTCTAAACCAACGTTTGTCAGTATAGGCTTCCAAAATTCAAACTGATGTGGCACAAAATATGTGTATTTGTGTAGAAAGTAAAGGTCTTTTTTTATTAAAAAAGCAGTACCACGTCACGTCTTGGTCTGATCACTCTGACCCGTAATTATTCATTATGTCAAGTATCGAATTGTAGATCCATAAGTGCTTGGGGCTCTACCTGTTGAGCTGAAATGCCTCGCAAATTTTATATAGGTCGGGTTTTAAACTGAAATAAGGCATAAATAATAAATTAGGGAGATAAAATACGTAATTATATTTAAATAAGTTTGTTTTTGTCATCGTTTTAATTATAAATAGGCTTTATATAGTCGTGTAAAATTCGTCCGAAAATATGAATAACCTCAAACTCCTCAACATACCTTCAAAATTTAACTATTAAAATATATTCGAATTTCGAATACTCACTTTTTTTTAATTCTTTTTTATTGCATAAACTGTGTGCACCGAACCTGCGCGCTCGAAAAACACGCCTGCCGCAGCACCAGTCATCGCTCGCTCGGCACACGGAGCGTGCGTCTTTGCCTCTTCCGCCTCACGAATTAAAAAAAACGTGAATTTGAATTAAGAATTTTTTGAATTTGAAACTGTGCTGCAGTGTTTTATGTGCTTGTGGATTTTTATTTAGATTTTATGAGTAAGTATTTTTTAAAGTTTTCATTATAATGATATATTATAATATAATAACATTTTGTTTGTTACTTAGTTGTTGTAGTTATAAGTAAAAATAACAACTGGCTTAAAATTAGTATAAATAATTTTAAAAAATGCGTTTTTACTTATTATTGTATCTAGTTTTTACAATATAATGTCATTCTTGAGTACTTTTGTAAATTCGAAAGAAGTTGTACCGTACTCAATTAGGGAAATAACCAAAAAAATAATTGCAAAACTTTTTGAAGCTTGTTTAAAAAACGATCGATTCTGAAAAAGGTGTTGAAAAATTATGGAAGATACATTTTTAATTTTAATTATTGTTTTTGTGTTTCTAAAAAAACTTAAGTAACTAAATTGTTGAAGTCTACTCAGGTAGATCTCTTCTCTCTCACGATATTTTTGATAAAAATAATAATTTACATAGTGTAACAAAACTAAGTAATAATACTTAAGGGTAGTATGTGTCCTTACATAGAGTTCACTGTGAAAATAGCAGCGCTAAAAGAGTTTTATTTTAATTTTTTTATGGGCACAGCCATGAAGCTGCGACGCTTGGCCATACCAATCCAAAAAATACTCTTTCAGGGCTACTATTTTTACAGTGAACTGTATGTAAGGGATATACACACCCTGAAGTGTTATCACTCAGTTTTATTAAATGGATAATAACTTATTCGTAAAAATTACGATACACTGTACGTGTACACATCAAGTAGTAAGATACGTCGTAACCTTTCCTTAATTTTATATTCTATGTTGTAGAGATCATTTTTAACTTTTGAAAATTATGAAAATATGGATCAAGGTGCCTGTTTTCTCCTGGGCTTTCATTAACATTTTCTACTTGACGGAGCCAATTAAATATGAAAATATTATTTCTTCTTCAAAATCACTCTTACATATTTTAAGATAAATTTCATGATTATATCTTAAGTTTTAAATACTTACTGAAAGTCCATTTAGCGATGTGCCAAAATACGCGTTCTCGAAAAACATAACTCTCCTGACGCAGTTGAGTAACAAAACCTTCTATAAGGTTGATGTTTTGTGCAACGATTGTGCATAAAGATACAGAGAACTAAGGGAGAACCGTACATTTTCTAACTGTAAAAGTAGCATGCGCTTTTGCCGTTGACTACGTTATAAATGTTGGGTAACAAAGTGATTTCAGTAATTTAAAATCCTATTTGATACATGGTTAATAGAATCAGGCGTTACTTTGCGGAACTACGAACAACGTCCGTTAAGGACTTGACGGACGTTGTTCGTAGAGTCCACATCCTGAGGATGCTCCGGTGTTGGGGCGAAACGCGCGTCAAGGTTTTCAACCTGCATGGTGGTGAGGGGCCTTGCACGGATTTGCCAACATTGTTGCTTGTATGGTGGTGGTGTTTGCAGGTTCTTGCATGCGAGTGTACGCATAGGCAATGTGGGAAAGGAGGGAGGTGCTGTACGCATGCCTATGCGTACACTCACTCATTTACTCAAAGGTTGAGGTTTATTTCGCGGAATATTTCTAAAAATAATATCAAATTAAATTTTAAGCTATTTGATACAAACAAGTAAACAAAACTTCCCTCTTTATAACACTGGTATAGAAGACCTGTATATTATCTCTTATTTATAATAGTGATTCATAGATCTATTGTATACTAAACCATTATAAAAATAACATAAAAATTATATTATTTTGTCCGTCTGTACTAAATCAGGTGTATGATAACGTCACTCAATGGCAAACTCTTTATTACGGCTTGGATACGACACAAAACAATTTATTTCTTTTACTTTATCTTTTTCTAAGTATTTTCCTTATTGTTTTCTAAGTTTGAAGACTTTAGAATATGTTTTTGATCCCAACACTGTATATCGTGTATCATAAATAAATGATAATACTTTAGAGTTTGTATATACATGTCTCACATTTAGATTAATCCATGCTTCGGCACGAATGGGCCGGCTCGACCGGATAAATACCACGTTCTCACAGAAAACCGGCGTGAAACAGCGCTTGCGCTGTGTTTCGCCGCGTGAGTGAGTTTACCGGAGGCCCAATCCCCTAACCCCTACCCTATTCCCTTCCCTACCCTCAACTATTCCCTTCCCTTCCCTTCCCTACCCTCCCCTATTACCCTATTCCCTCTTAAAAGGCCGGCAACGCACTTGCAGCTCATCTGATGCTGCGAGTGTCCATGGGCAACGGAAGTTGCTTTCCATCAGGTGACCCGTTTGCTCGTTTGCCCCCTTATTTCATAAAAAAATAACTATGACAAAAGGAGCACTGAATTAGTTTCCATTTAAAATTTTGTATGAGCAGTAACTTGAGCAGTAACTTCTAAAGTAGCTATTTCAGCGTTGCTAATTTCACTGTGAATCTTATATCTTTAAACGAGCAATTCTTGTATATATATATTATAATAATTGGAATCTCGGAATCGGCTCCAACGAATTTCATGAATTTTAGTATATAGGGGGCTTCGGGGGCGATAAATCGATCTAGCTAGGAATCATTTTTAGAAAATGTCATTTTATTCGTGTTTTGTTGAATACCGAGCAAAGCTCGGTCAAATAGCTAGTTTTATATTAAAAGGGACATAACTTTATCTCTACCTTGTGTATCTGTAGTACGCGTCAAGTTGCAGTCTGAGCTGACCCTAAGTCTATGGAACTCTACTACTCTACATAATATTTAAATGATGTTTTCCCAGTAAATGGTATACCTGTGTACCTAGACCTAGGTCTAGCTGCTTAACCCGATTCAGTGACCTGATTTTATCGGAACGATGGGAAAACGCAAAATGTATCGCTCCGAACAATTTCAGTGTGGGAAAAACTACGTATTTAGTATTATACCACCACAACTTTGTTGAACCAAATGCGTTTATAATGCGGGGATCGTAATTTTTTTCTGAATAAAGAGTATCATAGATCTTTTATCGTTTCTCAAAGTATCGCCATACCAAATTTCATCTTAATCGGTTAAGACAAGCGTGAAGAAGTAAGAGACACAATTTGGCATTTACAATATTAGTAAGGATAAGGTTTTAGCAACGCTGAGGCATAATGCAAGTCAAAATAGTGTAGCTCCTGTAAATAATGATTATCATACTAATATTATAAATGCGAAAGCGTGTCTGTTTGTCATTTCTTCATGATTGAAGCTTAAGCGTAAAATTTAGTGTACTGCTCAGCGTTGCAAAAATCTTAATGTAAAAAATAATAATAATGCATTACTCATTACTTTTTTCAATGGAAATTTAATTGGTATCCATTACTCATTAAAAAAGTCTTTGAAAAAAGTTACATACATACATACAGAGCAAGTCAAATAAAATCTTTTAAAAGTAATGTGTAATGACAATTTGGTACAGTAGATACTCATTAACATTAAACATTGTAATTTCTAATGTACATTTTTAAAATACACATTAAATTAAAAAAAATACTAAAAGTAATGAGTAATGGACACTGACTCCATTACTCATTACTTTTAGTAATGAGTAATGAAACGTCAATGCATTAACTAAAGTAATGCATTATTTGCAACTCTGGTACTGCTTTACTTTAAACAAATTTAAACAAATCAAACACAAAAATACGTAAAATAATAACATTCCTATTTTCGTCGTCGATTAATAGAAGGAGGTAGGAAAGGAAATGAAGTAAATTTATTCACAAGGGAACCTTTGGTACTCCTACTAATATTTTAAAACCGCAGTTTTATTGTAGGAGACAAGTGGTGTCAGGTAAGCTGTTTGCTTTTTAATATAAGAATGTTATTACTTTTAGTATCCATACTGATATATAAATGCGATAGTGTCTGTTATCCTTCACGCGCAAACTGCTGAACCGATTTTGCTGAAATTTGGTACGGAGATACGTTTATTTTTATTTTATTTTTATTTATTTAGGAAAACTTACAGCTAGAATAACAAGTAGTTTTAAAATAACATAGGAAGGCCAATTACAAGTTTTCACACACATAAAATACGCTAGAGAAGTTAAACAAAGAAAGAAACAAACAGCAAACAAAGAATAGAATACTTAAATAATAATATTGTATATGATATTAATTTATTTAAAAAAGGGGTCGCTAAGGTTCTTTTTTATTCTACCAATACTGGTACAGAATAAGTCTAGTTCTGTGCTCCGAGTTACCTCATTGTACGCTCTACTAGATCTAATAACATAGGAGTTTCGACGATAGTTTGTTGATACTGGGGGAACGTACAGAAGTTGATGACGTCTAAGTGATGCTGATGGGCCACTGATACTAAATTTTTCAACGAGTTCGGGACAATCTATGATGCCGTTGAGAAGTTTAAATAGGAAAACTATGTCGGCAATTTTTCTGCGCTCAAATAGTGGAAGAATATGAATTTTTTTACAACGCGATAGGTAGTTATTAATAAAGTTAGATTTGCAGTAATTAAAAAAGTTGTTAATTTCACTCTGAAGCAACACAGCATCCTCAATGCCTTTGATTTGTCTCAAGATCTTCATGTCATCGGCAAATAGTAAGATCTTAGAATTAGAAAATTGTTTGGATATATCATTAATGAATATGTTGAATATGAGAGGGCCCAACAAAGATCCCTGTGGAATACCTGACGAGACGAATGAAGTTCTTGATGAAAAGCCGTTCAGAACCACTGTTTGACATCTGTTGCGAATATACGATTCAAACCACCTAAATAGATCGCCCCTTATGCCAATGTCTAGTAATTTACGCAACAAGATAACGTGATCGAGACGATCAAAACATTTAGCGTAATCAGTATATAAAACATCCACCTGCGTTCGTTCTGACATACACTTATTTAGGAAATCACTACAGATAATCAAGTTGGTCGTAGTAGATCGCCCTGCGAGGAAGCCATGTTGGTCAGCACTCATACTTTGCCTTAATAATGTGTGTAATTGACCATGTACTATTTTCTCTAATATTTTAGCGAATACGCAGAGTTTGGAAATAGGTCTATAGTTTTGGACATTATCTTTTGGCCCTTTCTTATGTATCGGAGTTATAAATGCTGACTTCCATATAGTGGGCATCACGCCCTCGGCTAGAGATCTTTTATAGAGAATGGAGATCGGTACAGTGAGACTGTCAGCACATTTGCGAATAAACAATGGTGAGATTTTGTCCGGACCAGCAGATTTATTGGTATCGACAGTCCTAAGTAGTTTATTGATTTCCGACTCTTTGATATCGATCGATGATATGTCTGCAATACAATTAGGGTTCAATGTTGACCTTAATGACTCTTCAGAGAGGGTATCACCGTCGTAAGCAGTATTGTTGGAGTGGAAGTTCGAATCGAAATAGTCACAGAACATGTTACAAATGTCCACCCCATTACTAGAGACAGAATGATTAAACTTAAAAGTGGAGGGGTACGAATGAGATTGGCTTTTGGATTTCACGTACGACCAAAATGATTAAGGACATTTAGTAATATTATTCTCGATATTCGATATGTAGGTAGTGTACATTTCATACTCTATTGTATTGGCTCTTTCACGTAGTAAAGTAAAAGATTCATAATCCGATAGGTTGCCATACTTTTTAAATTTTGCATGAAACTTTGACTTTTCCCTGAGAATTTTGATAAGTGGTTGCTTATACCAAGGAGGAAATCTACGAGAAGGAGCCATGACTTTAGTACGTATGTAAGTGTCAATGATTTTATACAAAATATCATAGAAAGTAAGAACCGCATTTTCGACAGTATCACCATTTAATGCATTTGGCCAGTCTATCTCACAGAGTCGATCGTTGATGGAGGTGAAGTCAGCGGCATGATATACGGGGCTGTGACATAAGCATGTTGAGATTAGCTGGGTTAGTTGTAACGATATACGGGGCTGTGACATAAGCATGTTGAGATTAGCTGGGTTAGTTGTAACGTAGAGGGCTTTGTGATGGGGATCTTCTGGCACCAAGGCATCCGGGCAGTGATTTACTGTAAATTCGTTGTTTGATAAGATCAGATCTAAAATTTTATTGTTAATGTTAGCGTAGGAGTTATATTGCAGAAGGTTTGTAAGATTAAGATTATCAAAGAATTCAACTTGGGCGTCGCCTAGTATATTTAGGGGAGTTAGAGACTGATCGCTTTCGTTAGGTTGCCAAAAGATGTTTGGCAAGTTAAAATCACCAACAACCAAAAAAGTATCAGATACGTTGCTAACAACAATATCGTACAGACTATTGAGAGTAACCTAGGTTCTGCTTACAAATGTAGACTACGCAAATATGTATCTTTGTAGCTGTGGATGATCGCTTGTTGCGTATGGACAAAGTAATCCACAGATCCTCAGCGGTCGAACACCATTCGCTTGTCGCTTACTAGGTCTCGCCGCACAGCGATGAGCACACCTCCTCCTAAAGTCTGGTTTGTAGCAGTGTAATCCCTATCACGCCTCCAGACCGTATATCTATCATCAAATAACTCGCAATCACCAATGTCTGCGACAAGCCATGTTTCTGTAAGACAGATCATAGGTACTAGCACATATGTTGCGGTAGAGCTCAGTAGTCTTCGTGCGTAAACCTCTTACGTTTTGATAGTAAACGCTAGGTCCCGGTACGTTTAGTCCCGGGAAAGGATGTAGTGTGGTATAGAGATACGTGGAGGAAGGGCGTAGGATACTTTTTATCCCGAAATAATGTACGGTTCCCGCGCGATAAACTAATTTTAGCCTAACGGAGTTGCGGGTGTCACTAGTATTTTACATGAACGTGTGAAGGGGAATATTATTATGACGTCATTGGTTCGAATTCGACAGACAGACAGAGTAGAAAATATGATTTTTATTATTATTTACTAGATGACCTTCGTGAATCTTTTACACCAAAATTCGTTTAGCGTCCGGAAACCGTACATTTTGCGCAAGACTGTCCTATGTTCATCTAAATCAGACCAGCCGTTTGTGGGTGAAGAGGTTACAGACAGAAAGACACATATGCATTTATATTATTAAGTAGTAGTAACAATACCTCATTTTTACAATTTGGATACGGATCACGGAATCGTAAATTCATTCTGATCACGTACATAATATTTTTAGACGACATTTTCAAACCCAAGTCTTTCTTTTACGAGTAAGCGTTATTTAAATCGTCCTGTTAAGAAAAAGATTAATGAAGACAGAAACAAAAACATTTTTACCTGTGACAGGTAATAAATTACCCGTCGCGGGTAAAATATAAACTGATATTTGCTTTTCTTTCAATAAACTTTGCTCATTGATTGATAAAAGGAACTCCGCACAAAGAAAAACTTTGGTACACGTTCAAAGTCAATTGTTCAACATATATTACTTTTATACGACTTGTGATCATGAGTATCTTGTATACCTACTTAATGTGGGAGAGCCATGCTTCGGCACGAATGAGCCGGCTTGACCGGAGAAATACCACGAGCTCACAGAAAACCGGCGTGAAACAGCGCTTGCGTCAGTGAGTTTACCGTAGGCCCAATCCCCTACCCCCCTAGAAATGTCGCAGTTAAATCATACCACCTGCAACTTGTTGCCATCGTCGCACGCGAAAAATATACCATCCTCATCACGTTGATGACTGGCAGTCTTCCACCGTGCGTTTCTTGCGCAACTTTCTGCCGCGCACTGTAAAACTCTGGAACAAACTGTCACCAGCAGTATTTCCGGAACTATAAGACCTGCAAACCTTCAAGAAAAGAGCGTATTCCCTCTTAAAAGGCCGGCAACGCACCTGCAGCTCTTCTGATGTTGCGAGTGTCTATGGGCGACGGTAGTTGCTTTCCATCAGGCGACCCGTTTGCTCGTTGCCCCCTTATTTCATTTGAAAAAATGTAAAGATTTTGCACATTTTGCTGTACGCCACTAGAAAGCAGTGGCGGGCGGCGGCATGGGTCGCTAGACCAATTTCGGTGGAAAATGAAACTATACTTAACATGACTGGTGAAACATGGTCAATACATAAGGAGAGTACTTGATTCTCATTATAACTATGTAATAAAATTAGGTACTTAATTTTTTTCCGGACTTCCCTTTAAATAAATGAATCATGGACACTAAGCGCCTGTTTCACCACTTCCTGATAAGTGCTGGATAGTCTATATCTACGACTTAAAGTGACAGATAGAGTATAGAGAATCTGTCAAAAAAGTTGTGGATAGCCTATCCGGCACTTTATCAGGAAGTGGTGAAACAGGCCCTAAGTAAATTACGCGGCTAGGCAAGTAGTAGTAATATGCAGCCGGCGCGGTGGCCAGCGCCACCAAAGAAACACCACGCCGCTAACCATGCGTTGGGTAAATAATTATTATTTAACTTTATGCTACATTTACTCAGTGATCAATTATTGATATTATTTTTTTATATTATTTTCTCATCTAAATTCTAGTATAATAGCCAAATATCACGTCATCGAGTATTGAACATGTACACCAGTCACGCAGTATAGCCTATGACATAGACAAAATTTTGTAGTGCGCGCTAGCTCTATTACAGGGCTAAATGAAGGCCGCTCTGTTGCGCCAAAATTCGTTTAACACAGGGGAACCGTACATTTTTCGGCAAAAAAGGATCGTGTGTGCATTTCCGGGACTTAAAGTATATCCATACCAAATTTGAGCAAAATCGGTTTAGTGGTTTGGGCGTGAAGAGGTTACAGACAGAAAGACGCACTTTGGCATTTATAATGTGATACTACTTCAGAATGTTTGTGAATGAGTTCACTGTGAAAGTAGCAGTGCTGAAAGAGTATACTTCTATTTTCTATGAGAAATAATTTTTTTTTTATGAAATACGGGGGCAAACGAGCAAACGGGTCACCTGATGGAAAGCAACTTCCGTCGCCCATGGACACTCGCAGCATCAGAAGAGCTGCAGGTGCGTTGCCGGCCTTTGAAGAGGGAATAGGGTAATAGGGGAGGGTAGGGATGGGAAGGGAAGGGAATAGGGGAGGGTAGGAAACAGAATAGGGTAGGGGATTGGGCCTCCGGTAAACTCACTCACTCGGCGAAACACAGCGCAAGCGCTGTTTCACGCCGGTTTTCTGTGAGAACGTGGTATTTCTCCGGTCGAGCCGGCCCATTCGTGCCGAAGCATGGCTCTCCCACGTATATACTCCAACGTTACGAATTTGCTTTTGATCTGAGAAACCGACTAATAAACATACATGCGTTAATAATATTAGTATGGATAGCAACGTTCACTGACGATGCCTAAATTGATTTTAGAGTACGAAAGCTAATTATAACATATTCAATAAAACCATCCAAAGTTAAATGAATAATACAGCGAAATTAACTTGAAGGGCTTCTGTATACCCGCCATCACATTTGACCTTACGGCCTTTAGAATAAAGTTCAAAATACCTAGTCGCATATTTCCCCGGCCGTACGAGGGTGAAATCCTCGCTTAATTAGACATTTCACCAACCACCAACGAAATTTGATACAAACATCTAAACATTTATACTGTTTTAGTATATGTTTGTGTTATACTGTATGTGTTGCTAACTAATTAAGGCGTTTAAATTGAAGTTTACAGTGAGTCGTCTGTAAAATTGATCAATACATATTACATACTACTATACTAATAATATACATGTAAAAGTGTGTCTGTCTGTCTGTTTGTTACCTCTTTACGCCTAAACCACTGAACCGATTCTGCTGAAATTTGATAATGAAATACTTTGGTCCCGGAAAAGGACATAGGATACTTTTTATCCCGGAAAAATGTACGGTTCCCACGCGATATACGAATTTTGGCGCAACGGAGTAGCGGGCGTCATCTAGTCAGTTTAGGGTCAATTCAGACCGCAACGATTTAGAAATGCATCTACGTGTTGCGTTGCGGAGAAGGCGAATGCATTTTTAAATGAGCCATTCAAAGGAATAGGCAGCCCGACACCGCGAGCGGCAAGTCTGTTAATTCAATGTATGTCTTCTCGTGTTGTAAATAAAGTTCAGTTTTGAATGTCTCATTTAAAAGTGCATAAATAAGTAATTCTAAATTGGAATACGCCAACACCGCGAGTCTACTACTGTCAGTAGTAAAAAAAGTTCAGTTTTGAATGGCTTATTTGAAAATGTCTCGCTTCGTTTCTTCGCATTGCAATGTCAACTAACTTAAAAGATTTGAATTAATTTCCAAGTAAATTTGTATTCTGTAAAAAACGCGCCGCGTCGCGTCGTGTATTATTGCGTCTCACTGTAAACCGTAAAGGTTCAAATAAAATGCCACTTTATGACCTACGCTATAGGTTTCATTTTCTACCGACATGGGTCTAGCGACCCATGTCGCCGCTGCTTTGTAGTGGCGTAGAAATCTCATTTTATCACCTAAATCATCCAGGTATTTGCAATGGTACGTTATCTCTTATCTTATCAATTATCATACTAAGATCGTTTCCTAGAGAGATTAAAGTCTTTTGATCATTGCATCTACCAGATTTTACGTCTGCGTTACCATCGTTTGTTATATAAATAAATTAAGTACCTATATTATCATTGGCATAAGCCAAATAAATTATTATAATTTGGCAATATGCACAAAGGTACTTTACAAAAGAGCAATTTTCCTCTCATGCGTATCGCCCGCGCGCGGTCCGAATGCAAGTTGCCCGCATACTATCATAACATAGATGTTTTCCTGTCATGCGGGCAGTATGCGTCCAGGAGCATGTTGTCACCCGCATGCGATCCGAACGCATGCGTGTAGGACCATGTTAGTGTGGTTTTATAATTACGTGTCTGCCATCGCGGTTGGTAAGCATCGCGGGCCACGAGCTTTGAGTGCCTTAGATCGTTATATAATAAAGAAAACCGCGCAGATGTCCCGCGCGGACGGTGTTTCGGCCGCGCTTTTTACGTTTCTACTGTACGAGGTGGCAAACTGCGTTGAACTCGTTTTATAGTTTCGAGCGGGTCATCCGCGTGCTTGCGAGCCGCGCTTACCACTCGCGCGGACGGTACGCGTCACTGTAAAACCAGCCTTAAGGCGCTGTGGTTGTTGCAACTACGTAAAATAGTTTTTTTAAAACACGTTTTTAGTAAAGGAATGTCATTATTTAAGTATAAAATAAGTACCGTTTTAAAATTGAGAAAATTTCCTATACGCAAAGGTATATCAGTACACAATTTGAAAAAATCTGCTCGATAGAAAAAAATCTCAAAGATGACTGTTATAACGCTGTTTTTCATAATTAAATCATTTTCTAGAAAAAACAAAAAATGTAGTATACGTGTCGTAACCTATCGTAAACGATTTGATATATTTGATTTGTGTAATACTAAAAACAAAAGGTTTTACTCCTATTATCTAATATCAGCCACTGTACAAGGCGCGCTGATATGAATGTTATTTTAATGTACTTAACGTCGATATTCGTACTGACAGACATCGACCTGCTAATTTTAGGGACTACTGGGCCTTAATGAGTGATCGCACATTTATCAGCACGCAGGCGCCGTACGCGCCGCATTTTAGAATTCGTTGTATGAAATGTTGTGAAACCTCGCACACTCGTCCGCACCGCACGTCCGCATTTCGTTACTGTGCGGTGCGTTCGACGAATGTGCGATTATCTTAATGAGACATAAACCATTTCAAAATCATAAAAATATGCCAACGTACGAACAGAATACTAAAATTTATGTGTAACTTTTTATAAAGAGCAAGGTATAAAATTTATTGCTGTACACGTATTTTTATTTTGTACGTTCCGCCATTTTCTTTATTACGTTTGCAGAATTCGACGTTGAGACTTGAATTATGAAATAGGTCCCATTTCACAACAAGCACTTTGGTTTATATGCATTTGACAATAATTGAAGACGTAAGTGGATGATGTTGGTAACTAAAATTTTGAATCATAAAATTTGGATTTTATGTACGGCTGCACATATAGCTAAATGATGAAATAGGTAAGTTACAACTCTTACAAGGTTTGTTCAAATTATAAGAGAAAAATGAGTTATTGCCATTGAACTATTATTACTACGTATAGAAACGACATAGCGAACTTGTTTTTTGCGCTGTAAGTTGATGCTGACTGTCAAAAAATGCTGAGATCAACTCAAAATGTCACTTCATGTAAAAGTGTCACATCTGTCACGGTGATATAATATTCTATGACTAGTAGTTGCGGCATAGATTTTGTTCGTGCTGTCTTTTCTATACGTAGTAATAATAGTTCAATGGTTTTTGCAGTTATGTCACAAAATGTTAGTAATCCATGACTGACTTACGTCACAATAGACATAACGACCAGTAGTTCGACTGCAAAGAAACGGACAGGTTTCAATATTTGTCAAATTCGTCGGGTTTCACTAGGATTATGAACGGAATGTGCCTCGCGCTGGCTGATATAATTTATTTTTAAATATTTAAAATAAAGATTTCAAAATTGGATTCTGACAATTTTAATCGCATATGCCAAAACACAAACAACAATACGACCAAAGAGGAACACGTCCAGCGAATATGTCATAGTTTTAAATTCGTAGGTAACAAGTTAACAACCCTAGCAACGATTTTCGTCATAATACGTCAAATTTAAAAATTTCAACATCAGTTCTAAGTCGGCATACTCTATCATTCTGTCTACTCTGCTTACGTCTTTAACTATGGAACCCTAAAAAGCCAAACCATTGCTATACTTTTCCTACTCAGGATATAGAAAAGTCATAAACCTATACAACTGTACTTAGCGAACAAATCTGCATATACTTGACAATAAAAAAAGTCGAAGAAATAAGTACTGTCGCGGTGTATAAGAGGATTTTCTTAAGCGTATTATCGGAGGAGAATTGCCAGTGATATTTTCGTGTTTTTGTTATATTGCGTTCATTGTCTACCTGGCTTCGCTCCTTCATATTTTATATTACCAGTAGTAAATCTCATAAATTTGTACAGTTTTGGTACAGTTTCGGTGCAGTCTGTGTATTCGTACTAATATTATTTAATGCGAAAGTGTCTGTCTGTCTGTTACCTCTTTAGGCGCACACCGCACCGCTGAACCGATTTTGCTGAAATTTCATATGGAGATTGTAGTGTACCTACATAGTAGACACTTAACATTGTCCCATAAATACCAGTAGTGGGGATGCAGTCTATATAAATAATCTGTCAAGTAGTCAATATCTCTCAGTTGTATAGTTGCAGTGACGGTGGATAGACGTGCGCTCCACAATGGTACTGAGTGTATTAGTGAGCCAGTGTCCCTAGGATTCTACAGAGATACTTTGATTCCCGGGAAAGGATATAATAATAATAATAATCTTTATTGTACACCACGAATATATACAGTTATAACATACACATCAGTTACATATAAGTACAATTTTGGCGGCCTTATCGCTAAAAGCGATGTCTTCCAGGCAACCATCAAAACGTTTCAGAGAGCATCACATCTAGAAAATAACAATTAGGGTGGACAAACAAGTAAACAAAGCTTAAAATAATAATTTACACAGATATAGGATAATTTTAATCCCGAAAAAATGTACGGTTACCGTGCGATAAACTACTATTATCCGAAAATGTCAGTCGGTTCCTTTTTCATGCAAACAGCTTAACAGTGTTGGATGGGTGTTGGGTAGGTAGTTACTTTGAGTCTAGCTTCTGAGCCGAAAAAATGTAAGGCCATGTAAGGCTTCCGAGTCTTAAACGGATAGCGCCCTCAACTTGCCAACCTCAGATTGCCTTTGTGTATTTAAAATGTAGTTCCCGCATTGGAATCATGTTATTTCCAGTTGTTTGGTTAGGACAATGCAGGCTGATCACCTGATTGTCTGACAAGTAAGATGATCCATGCGTCGGATGGGCATGTAAAAAGTCGGTCCTGCGCCTGACCTCTCGCCGGTCGTGTCGGTCTTCCGTCCCACTGGGTTAGGAGAGTAGAAGGAACAAAGAGTGCTATAATTGAGCGCACATACTTGGGCACTATGAATTACTCTTGCGTAACTGGTCTGGTTTAAATAAAACCGGCCACCGTCACCGAAACCGGTGTGGGAGGTATTATGTTAATGCCAGATTCGCTTTGTAGCTCTAAAAGGAGTGAAGTAGTAGGGAACAGTTTAAATTAATTTTGACAAAGCCGTTGTATCTACAGGATGTCACTGTCAGATCTTGATGAGATGACAAGGACAGCATGCAGTGACTAGACAGCTAATCTAACTATCAGTTTAGCAGTTATCCCAAACTTCGACCATGTTAAATTACGTAAGTACTTAAGACGTGGGCGAGCCTTGCTTCGGCACGAATGGGCCAGCTCGACCGGAGAAATACCGCGGGCTCACAGAAAACCGGCGTGAAACAGCGCTTGCGCTGTGTTTCGCCGAGTGAGTGAGTTTACCGGAGGCCGAATCCCCTACCCTATCCATTCCCTACCCTCCCCTATTACCCTATTCTCTCTTAAAAGGCCGGCAACGCACCTGCGGCTCTTCTGGTGCTGCGAGTGTCCATAGGCGACGGTAGTTGCTTTCCATCAGGTGACCCGTTTGCTCGTTTGCCCCCTTATTTCATTAAAAAAATTGTATTTGTTTCTTGAAAGTTGAGACTTGAAAGAGTTGCGTTCTTTAAAGTGCATTTTAGTTTATAATCGTGTCAAAATAAATAAGTACCTGTCACCAGAAAAATTGATCAATAGGCCTGACCTTCGTATTTAGGCGGATTATGTAAAACTCACTGATATATCACACCATGGGTATAAGGTCGCCCCCTGCAGAGCTGTTGTTATAATAATCAAGTCTAAAATCTTGTCCAATGTCAGTTTTATTTTGCTTATCACAGAAATACTGCGTAAACTAGCGTTGTGCTTGCGATAGTCGATATATCGATAAAACATATCGACAAAAATAAGAAGACAGAATTCAGAATAGACAACAGGAAGGATACAGGATACTGAGCAATGTCAAAGGAAAGTATTGTCAATCCGATTTGTATCTTCATTTTTATTTTTTCGCTACTGGCCTACTTCCTTTTGGCCTCGAAAGTAGGATTTATAAGGTTGTGTGTTTGTTTGTAAGTTTTTACCATTGTAATACTGAAACTACTGATCCGGTTATACTTAATAAAGAGATCTAATTAAATGTTAATTTACGATGTATAATTTGACGTAGGTAGTCGAAAAATTTTGACTGGGCGACGGTAGTTGCTCCCCATGAGGTGACTTTCCGTATTAATATTTATTATATAATTCTTAAATTACGTACTTATATAAAGTCGAAAGTATGCCTGTCTGTCTGTCTATCTTTTACCTCTTTAAATCTGAGCCGCAGAACCGATTTAAATAATTATGGAGATAAGTACTTACTTAAAAAACAGAAAAGCACATATTTTATTATGATGAATTTACGATGCGGCAAAATGTACGGTTCCTAAAATAGTGTTTCAAACAGCTTGGACCCCCTGGAATTACGCCGAGATGTAGCTTCACTCTGCATCCTCTATCGGTTGTATCACGGGGAGTGCTCTGAGGAATTGTTCGGAATCATACCTCCTGCAACTTTTCGCTATCGTCCCACGCGAAAAATATAATATACCATCCTCATCACCTTTTTCGCGTAACTTTCTGCCGCGCACTGTAAAACTCTGGAATGAACTGTCACCAGCAGTATTTCCGGACCGATACGACCTGCAAACCTTCAAGAAAAGAGCGTATTCCCTCTTAAAAGGCCGGCAACGCACCTGCAGCTCTTCTGATGTTGCGAGTGTCCATGGGCGACGGTAGTTGCTTACCATCAGGTGACCCGTTTGCTCGTTTGCCCCCTTATTTAATTAAAAAAAAAAGCGAATTTATGTGCAAATTTATATATTACATTACTTGTTGATAACAAGTAATGTAATATATAAAATTCTCGTGTCACAATGTTAGTTACCGGACTCCTCCGTAACGACTACTATAATATGAATATTCAGTAGGTCTGAGAATCGGCTACTGGCTACTTTTTATATTGATAAGTGCATTTGTTGGATAAATAATAGTTAATTATTACAATAGACTGACGGCGACCATTGTTTGTGCGACGGGATAGCGATGGACGTTGCCATGGTGCCATAATTAATATGTCACTTCAATAAAATACTGGGCGAGATACTTTATAAATCATCTTTATATAGCAAAACAACGTTTGCCGGGACAGCTAGTAATTAATATTATATCTACGTAAGAGCCGTAGCCTCTTTTCTGCTGAACTATCTAGTCCAGCTATGCTCAACCTGCGGCCCGCCAGGACCTTATCAGTAGATCGCGTGAAGTTCAATATTCGCAATAACGCTTTAAGATATTGTGTAAGAACTTGAATATTTTGCTGAGAAAAACATTGGCACTGCTAATTGTTTGATATGACGTTGAAAATCGTGAAATTTTTTTCACTATTAAGGTGCCCATACACAGGACAATTTGTCGTTTCGATCGATCGTCAAGAAAATCGTCCAATCGATCTTTTGAACGTAAAATCGTTTGCGATATTGCTACACACGTACAATTTGTCGTTCGATTTTAACATCGAGGAGACAAATCGTTACGATAATAATTGTCCCGTGTATGGCCACCTTTAAAACGTTAATTCTGAATAATTTTGGTTGCGACTTGCGACATCAAGACTATGTCAACGTATTTGTGGCTCGTATGAGTAAAAGGTTGAGTACCGCTGATGTAGTCTGTGTAAATCTGTATTGAACTAATCAACAGCATATTCTGACATGTTTACGAAGCAATATTAGTTTATGGCTGTACTTTACATAATTTCTATTATGACACAGACAGACAGATAACAGTATTTACTCGGCTTGTGTTATTGGATTTTCCCGTTAACTTTTCATTGTAAGGATAAGGCGGTTCCAGCTTTATATCGTCTTCAAAATTGGGGCCAATGTGTTTTGTAATCGAGAACGCATGTCCATACTAATATTTTAAATGCGAAAGCGTGTCTGTCTTTTTTTTGCTGAAATTCGGTGCTAAGATACTTACTTAAAGTCCCGGAACATAGGAATTCTTCAGGATATACTTTCTATCTCGGAAAATGTGCTATTCCTGCGCGATAAACTGGCATAACAAAGTTGTGGACGTTATCAAGTAAAACATTAATAATTAAATGCTTTTTTACAAAGATATTAAATACATAATACGTGTGCAGAGGAGCTCATTCTTACTTCAAAATTATAATTATTTATATCCATGATATACTTTACCACGAGCAAGCCGCAAGCATTATGATAAGGTAGATTAAAATTGAAAACTCATCATCATATAAATTAATACCTACTTTTTAATAATAAAATTCATTGTGAAAATAAATGACTACGTCACGGCTTTTATTTCAATTTGTTTCATATTTTATTCAAAAAGAGAATACAGCAATAAAATGGCGGAGATATAATCGGATTCGCGCCAAAACGGTTATGAAGGATAGACAATATCTAGCTTTTATTGTTCGCGGCTATCCATCACCCTCAGACATTTAAATAAAGAATGTTGTTTATGAATATAAATGGCCATTTTCTTTTCACCAACTGTTTTGAATTTCGAACTGTTCTATTTCGAATAAGTAATTACTAGCTGTTTGACCGAGTTTTGCTCGGTATTCGATAAAACACGAATAAAATGACATTTTCTAAAAATGATTCCTAGCTAGATCGATTTATCGCCCCCGAAACCCCCTATATACTAAATTTCATGAAAATCGGTGGAGCCGATTCCGAGATTCCAATTATATATATAGATATATACAAGAATTGCTCGTTTAAAGATATAAGATAAGATAATATTGTTTTCAGAAAACATGAATTGTTTGAGTTGTAAAATTTTTGTTTCTTAAGAGCCACTTTAAAATAACAATAATTGTAATTATCTTATTTATTTATTACAAGCAAATTTCAGAGGCAGTAAAGAAAGTACGTTTGCAGTAAAATAACTTTCATCATAAAATCTTTTCCTTCGGTCATTTCACGTAGGAAAAGATTAAAATAACCTTTTGCCGGACCATAAAAGTATCTCTAATTAGTCTTGAAGCCTTCTCAAGATTCAGCATTAAAAAGTTAGCTTTGATGTAAGATTTAAATTGGACTTTTGTGGATTTCAAAACTGAGTGAAAGAAATGGAAATCCATACTAATCTATATATCTATATATATATATATATATAATATAAAACTCAAAAGTGACTAACTGACATGGTGATCTATCAACGCACAGCCCAAACCACTGGACCGATCGGGATGAAATTTGGCATGGGAGTAGATATTATGACGTAGGCATCCGCTAAGAAAGGATTTTGATCAATTTCACCAAGGGGTTAAAATAGGGGATGAAAGTTTGTATATAATAATATTTCTTAACGCGAGCGAAGCCGCGGGCAAAAGCTCGTAATATTATAAATACAAAAGTGTTTGTCTGTCTGTTCTCGCCCAAACCGCTGAACCGATTTTGTCGTTTGGCATAATAATAGCTCCTACACCGGTTTCGGTGACGGTGGCCGGTTTCATTGAAACCAGGTCAGCTACGCAGGAGGAATTTTATAGTGCCCAAGTGTGTGCGCAGTACACAAGAGCACTCTCTATTCCTTTACTCTCATAACACAGTGGAACGGAAGACCGACACGACCGGCGAGAGATCAGGCGCAGGACCGACTTTTTACATGCCATCCGACTCATGGACCATCTTACTTGTCAGACAATCAGGTGATCAGCATGCATTGTTCTAACCAAATGGAAATGACATGTTTCCAACGCGGGAATCGAACCCACGACCTCCGAGTCAAGAGTCGCGCTCAATACCACTAGACCACGGAGGCGTTGTTTGGTATGAAGATACTTTGAGTCTCGGGAAAGGACATAGGATATACTTTTATCCCGGAGAAATGTACGGTTCCCGCGTGATAAACAAATTTTTGACGCAACGGAGTTGCGGGTGTCATTTAGTCAATAATAAAAGGATATAAAAAAAACTTTATGACAAAGTTAGTTAACAAGTTTAAGGATTTTTGCCGGTTTGAAAAAAGACATACTTTGATTGGAAGTCGGTTAAAATACCATCAAACCGTCTCGGTGAATCTCCTAACAAAAGCTATTAATTGAAGATATAAGATGGAACAAAATATATAAGTTCTACGAAATAAGGCGCCGAACGCACTACGCGTTTAATTTCATGGGGTTCTAATTTCCATATAGCTGACTAGCGAAATTCATTGCTCAACTTCTACATATAACATAGCTGACTAGCAAAATTCATTGCACAACTCCTACATAGCTGACTAGCAAAATTTATTGCTCAACTTCTATATGGCTGACTAGCAAAATTTATTGCTCAACTTCTATATAAGGTAACTTGATTTAATAAACTATTTCTATTCTATTCTATATAATAACTGACTAGCAAAATTCATTGGTCAACTTCTATAAAACTGACTAGCAAAATTCATTGCTCAACTTCTATATAGCTGACTAGCAAAATTCATTGCTCAACTTCTATATAGCTGACTAGCAAAATTCATTGGTCAACTTCTATAAAACTGACTAGCAAAATTCATTGCTCAACTTCTATATAGCTGACTAGCAAAATTCATTGGTCAACTTCTATAAAACTGACTAGCAAAATTCATTGCTCAACTTCTATATAGCTGACTAGCAAAATTCATTGGTCAACTTCTATTAAACTGACTAGCAAAATTCATTTCTCAACTTCTATATAGCTGAATAGCAAAATTTATTGATCAACTTTTATAAAGCTGTCTAGCAAAATTCATTGCTTAACTCCTATTATAGCTGACTAGCAAAATTCATTGCTCAACTTCTATATAGCTGACTAGCAAAATTCATTGCTCAACTTCTATATAGCTGACTAGCAAAATTCATTGCTCAACTTCTATATAGCTGACTAGCAAAATTCATTTCTCAACTTCTATATAGCTGAATAGTAAAATTTATTGATCAACTTTTATAAAGCTGTCTAGCAAAATTCATTGCTTAACTTCTATTATAGCTGACCAGCAAAATTCATTGCTCAACTTCTATATAGCTGACTAGCAAAATTCATTGCTCAACTTCTATATAGCTGACTAGCAAAATTCATTGGTCAACTTCTATAAAACTGACTAGCAAAATTCATTTCTCAACTTCTATATAGCTGAATAGCAAAATTTATTGATCAACTTTTATAAAGCTGTCTAGCAAAATTCATTGCTTAACTCCTATTATAGCTGACTAGCAAAATTCATTGCTCAACTTCTATATAGCTGACTAGCAAAATTCATTGTTCATTTTCTATATAGCTGACTAGCAAAATTCATTGTTCAACTTCTATATAGCTGACTAGCAAAATTCATTGGTCAACTTCTATATAGCTGACTAGCAAAATTCATTGTTCAACTTCTATATAGCTGACTAGCAAAATTCATTGTTCAACTTCTATATAGCTGACTAGCAAACTTCATTGGTCAACTTCTATATAGCTGACTAGCAAAATTCATTGCTCAACTTCTATATAGCTGACTAGCAAAATTCATTGTTCAACTTCTATATAGCTAACTAGCAAAATTAATTGTTCAACTTCTATATAGCTGACTAGCAAAATTCATTGGTCAACTTCTATATAGCTGACTAGCAAAATTCATTGCTCAACTTCTATATAGCTGACTAGCAAAATTCATTGTTCAACTTCTATATAGCTGACTAGCAAAATTCATTGTTCAACTTCTATATAGCTGACTAGCAAAATTCATTGCTCAACTTCTATATAGCTGACTAGCAAAATTCATTGGTCAACTTCTATATAGCTGACTAGCAAAATTCATTGTTCAACTTGTATATAGCTGACTAGCAAAATTCATTGTTCAACTTCTATATAGCTGACTAGCAAAATTCATTGGTCAACTTCTATATAGCTGACTAGCAAAATTCATTGCTCAACTTCTATATAGCTGACTATCAAAATTCATTGTTCAACTTCTATATAGCTAACTAGCGTTGTGCACTTTTCGGATAGGCAAAAAATTTTAAACTCGTATCAGGTCATGTAGCCTGATTGCAAATTCGTAAAACGAACGCTGAAACTGCGTAAAAGAGGAAGTTTTATACTAGGAGTAAGATTTTGAATTTTCACGAAATAAATATTTGTGTTTATTGCATTAAATTCGTTTCTAAGCTACTTTAAGAGGGCGACTAACGCAAGAAATCAAACATCGTCCTTCTCTCTTCACACTCACGCCAGTCTTTCATATGCCAGGTGAAAAAGGAAGATGCGGAATCATCGCCAAGTTAGTTTTTTCTTAAATAACTCGATAAATATATAATATTTTAAAAATCCGCAAGGTCAGTGTCTCAATAATAGAATTTTATACAACGTGTTAAAATATAAACTTAGTTTTATGCTCGGTTAAGGCAAATGGCAATATATGAAAAAATCGTGAAAATTAGATGCATCTTTGTGATTTCTTTCTAGCGAGAAAATTTTAAGATATCGTGTTTTCGCTCTGATCTAATTCTTGGAAATATATTTATTTAGTATCTATGTTCAGAGAATGAAACAATTCGGGGCTTATTTTCAAGTATAAAAATGAATTATAAAATCGACACTTTAGGGTTAGTCGCCCCCTTAATAGATTTTAATAAAATGCTATACTGTACTCGGCGAAACATGGCGGTAGCGGTCATTGACTCCCTATCAAAAACTTGTCACTTCTATACAAAGCCACGATTGGCAACATCTGACACTTCATTGTCAATTGCGGTTTACATAGAAAATGACAAGTTTTGACAGGGAGTCAATGACCGCTACCGCCATGTTTCGCCGAGTACAGTATAGAGAACATACATTTCTTCTTTTTCCGATATAATGTAGGACTCCCGTGGTATTTCGCATACCAAATCGCTTAAAACCCCCTTAGGGTCTACACAGACGGACCGCATTTCAACTGCAATCCAACTGCAAATTGCAGTTCAAGTGCAGTTTGAATGCAGTTGACACGACTGCAATACGACTGCAATAGAACTGCAAATCAAACGCGCAGTCGGATTGCAGTTCAGTTGCAGTCGGCGTGCAGTCGTGTGAACTGTTTGGTTTGTAGTTCTATTGCAGTCATGTCAACTGCATTCAAACTGCACTTGAACTGCAATTTGCAGTTGGATTGCAGTTGAAATGCGGTCCGTCTGTGTAGACCCTTAATACTTATAAAAAGATTTCAGGTTGATGATGATAACTGTATTGTATACACGATGTTATTCTTATTCGTAAGCTAGTATACAAAAGATAATAACAATCCTTATTTCGGCTTAGCGCATCTGCCGAAAGCCCACGGGTTCCATAATCCTTATTAATAGTAAACAAATGTTTGCCTCAACCTTAGGCCGTTTGTCCATCGCAGCCGTCAACGGGACGTCACCGGGACGTCGCCGAGAACGAGGTGACGGCGACGATTCATTAGGTCCACACTATGCACTTTCATCTTCAATTTTCGCCATCTTCCTTTATTCAACTTTCGTTTTGACGCATTCAATAATTGAATGCGTCAACAAACGCAACGCTAGTCATGCGAAAGTTTTGGATACGGTCAGAGCCCATGCGTCGCGGGCATGTCTCATGTGCGCTGTTGACTGCGCTATAAAGCTTAGGCCAAACCTACGCGAACAGGCGTCTGCGAAGCGGAGCGTCAAGTTGTCAAATGTGTGTTATGTATACAAAAGGTTTGGCCTAAGCTTTACGCATGCCCTTGATGAAGACAAAGTATGGACATAGCTATTTAGCGATACATACATTCGGGGACAATTCAGACATCAACGCGATGATACATTTTAGCTGTCGTATATAATATACCGACGCACTTAGAAAACTTCGATAGCGCGATGCAGGAATGTTAGGCGATGTTAACTGTGACCGGTCTGATGGGTTTGACTGAACGCGACCAAATTAATTAGGAATCAACTTCTCTGTTAGTACATTCCCGGAACTCAAAGTACTAGAGATCGCCTAATGGTCGAAATTCGACCTTAGTTTTAACGACATTAGGACTACACCTATATTTTGTAAAAAATATTGACTTTATCATATTTTTTTCAACTTTTGTCTCTGGGACTCAGCTGATCTCAGACTGACCGTGTAAGCATTGTCTAATAGCATCTAAGTTTCAAATAAAAAAAAAAAAAAAACTATAATCCATTTTCAATTTGTCACCTTGTTGTCAACAGACTTCAACCATAAATAAAAGAGTATAATTCGTATGTATAGGCTTGTCACTCAAAAATCTGTTATTTTTCTTAGTGTGTGTGTTGTAGTGTGTGTAATGTTTTATTTGTTAAAAAAATTATGATAAAAGCATAATTTCAAAATAATATTAGCTCGATGCACTCCTTCACCATATAAACTATAACTGTACAAAATTTCATGCACCAACGTTTCCCCATTTTTCGTCAAAAGGGATACAAAGTTTTTGGCTCACGTATTAATATATAGATATCCATATTAAATGTCAGACAAATCGGTTCAGCGATTTGGGCGCGAAGAGGAAGAGGGAGACAGACACACTTTATAATATTTTATTATAGTATGGATATATCGTTAAATCAGCGCCGTCATCTCGTTCTTTTTGACGTCCTGGTGACGGTGACGTTGAATATGGACAAGCGGCCCGGTTCAACCAAAGGTTGAATTACTTAGGATCGGAAAGTTTTTGACATTTACCATTAATCAAAGTTTACTCTGTGGTTTCAAAACCACGTTGCTAATGACCATCGCCTTTTTATATGGGAATGACTGAAAGATGGCCGAAAGACATTGAGAGTGAAATTCAAAATTCCAAACATACAGGATGTAACAAAACTAAGAGATAAGTGTTTAGGGTGTGTATGTCCCTTATATTATAAAGAGTTCATTGTGCAAGTAGCAGTGCCGTTTTTTTGTGATTTTTATGGGACCATCATGAAATTGCACATACAAAAGTTAAAAAAAAAAACTACTTTTTCAGCGCTGCTACTTTCACAGTGAACTCTATACAGGGGACACGCTCGAAGTATAATCACTTTGTTTTTCTTCACCTGTTTCTTCTTTCATAATGTTTATTAGTAAGAAGGTACAACATTCATATTGTAATAATTTAAAAACTTTATGTCAGCCATTTTGTATTTCACACGCGTCTAGACTAAATAGAATTGGATTACAATTAATTGTTGTAACTCTATCTGTGTTGAGTTTACGCGTCTAAATAATTACTTACCTAAAAATAGAAAACATTTTCAATCCATACGTCCATAATTATAAATGCGAAAGCGTATCTGTCTGTCTGTCTGTCCGTCTGTTTGTATGTCTATATGTCTGTCTGTTACCTCTTCACGCCCGAACCGCTGAACCAGTTTTGCTGAAACTTGGCATGAAGATGCTTTGAGTGCTGGGAAAGGAACTTTTACCACATAGGATACTTTTTATTCCGTAAAAATGCACGGTTCCCGCGCGATTAACTAACTGGGGGCAGTTGAAGAAAATTCGTGATTTTTAACATAAGAGTATCTCACAATAGGTGAGGTAAAAATTAAAAACAAAATATTTTTTTGTATACATAAAATACCTGTATAGGTATTTCACAATTATTACAATCTAGCCTAACTAAGACTAATAGGTAATTTTACGTTCACTTAATCTGCTAAGTAGAGTTAACTAAGATTGTGTCCATCAACACTTTCTTAAAGTCTCTATAAAGGAGAATACACACTATTGTTTGTGTTCGTCACAGTTACTTTAGGTCTTTTACACTGATTTTAACACTTAATACACAAACTCAAAAGGTTTTGTCCATTTAAGTCTTCTAACTAAGTCCGTGTTGTCGAGGAGCTGGATGGCCTCGACATTCACGTGATGGTGAAGTCTCTTTTCGTGAGCTTCGGCGTATCTTTTTATAACTGTAGAGACCATGTCCACGTTAAGGTCCCGGTGCAGGTCTTCGTTTGTAATGTACCAGGGTGTATTTACAATGCATCTAAGTACTTTGTTTTGAAATCTTTGTATCATCATGGTATTAGTCTTTTTGGTACAGCCCCATAGCTGAATACCATAAGTCCATACGGGCATAAAGACTTGTTTATATAAGAGTATTTTGTTACTGATGGATAGGGATGACTCTTTCCCAATCAGCCAATGCATTTTCCTGTAGCGAAGCTCCGAATCTTCGCGCTTCTTTTTAACATGAGCTTTCCAGCGAAGCTTTGAGTCCAGTGTCATGCCGAGATATTTGGCGGTGTTTTCGTGCGGTATAGTAGTAAAAACAAAATATGAGCGAGCGAACTGGGATTGAATGCCTCCCCTCTCACCCCGCAACTCTCTCCGCTCCATGTTTAGGTATGAAACTCGTGAGCAACAACCGATCGCTCTTGTGGTCGCCCTAACCTCGATACGCCCATGTAAATCGGTCACTCATAAAGAAAGACAGAGTAACTAATAACAATGTATTTTCTTCGGGAGTTAAAAACCAAACACAATGTTAATTCCCAAGCTACAAAGATATTATAAGCCTCTGTTCAAAGCCTTATTTCGACTTATAATTATGTTAAAACAACGCGAACGCCGCAAATTCTAACATTTAATAAGATTACTGCTTTCTATTGTCTCCTAATAGTATCAATGCAAACTTACCAACTCTTGAAATTGGTTTATTTTGGCTTTACTAAGGTATCTTAAATCAATTAAAATTTTGAAAATATTATGAAACTTTTAAGGTTGGGTTGCACCAGAGGCGTGGTTAAAGTTATGGTTATAGTTAAGGCTAAATTTAACTTTAACTTTAACCTTAACTTTGACCGGAGAAATTGACAGATGAAAGCTGTTCCAAGAAGGTTATAAATGAACGTGGGCGGGGGCGCTGCTGGTAAAGGAGAACTGTCAAAAATGGCGTTTTTGTATGATGACAGCGTTAGTTCCTTTTTTCGCCTCGTGCATTTAAAAACTTGTCGAGCTCTATGGTTATGGTTAAATATGGCGTCTTGATGGCGCCCATTTTTAACTTTAACCAAAGATTTCACATTTTGCATTGTAGTTAAAGTTATAGTTAAAGTTACAGCTAAAGTTAGTTGGTGCAACCCAACCTAAGTATATTATAATCAAAGTAACGAGGCCCAGGCTCGATTTATTTATGTAATACTAGATGATGCCCGCAACACTGTTGTGCCAAAACTCATTTATCGCGCGGGAACCGTGCATTTTCCGGGATAAAAAGTATCCTATGTCCTTTCCCGGGACTCAAAGTATCTCCATGCCAAATTTCAGCAAAATCGGTTCAGCGGTTTGAGCGTGAAGAGGTAACAGACAGACAGACAGACACACTTTCGCATTTATAATATTAGTATGGATGCGTCTGCCCGACAGAACAGTTTGGCCGGTACACAGTGAAATCACAAACAACAGTAGGTGACGATGTATTTAAACAGCGGCGTGGTCGCGCTACAATAGGGATGATGACAAGGTCAAAGATTAGCGAATTTTGTTAATAAAATAAAGAAATCACGGTAAAATATAAGTGTTCCCTTTCAGCTTGATAGCATTTGTATTTTTTTTTGTTATGTGCCTTCAAAGTTCGATATTCAAGTCGAATTTTTTTTCAATTAAATTTCTTAATATTTGTATAACATTCGATAACTTATGCAATTAAAAGCAACTTTCGTTATGAAACAACTTTCATAAACGCAATATTCAATATACCTATCGAACAAAGTTCTCTACCGATGCGTACAAACTACAAAAGAGTGACGTCATACTTTCGTAGCACTTTGTATGGAGCGTTTCAGGCAGGTCTATTTTATGAGATGTTTGAATTGTCATATCTTGGTGAATTTTTAAGCTATCACAGTCATTCTTTCTGCGATGTTTCTATTTTTTAAGGGCCTTTCAATTACCAGTAAGGAAAAAATAGTCATCATGCCTGTTGCATGTGATTTCATTGTGTAGCGCCAAACCGCTCAGTCGCGTGGACGCTTATAAATCAAACCTCAAAATGTCAGACAGTATAAGAAATCCCACCAAAACATTAAATGTAAAAAGGAGCCAAGCAAAATATTGCATAGCTATTAGCTATGCAATATAATTATCTATCGTATAAAGTTTTCAGATCACATTCAAGCCAAGCCTTCAACTTATTTTGTAATTTAAATCAACATTAAGTTTTATCAATAGTTTTCTTTATTTTATAATAATTATAGTGGCTCTAAAAGTGGAATAATTATTATATAACTTCATATTTGGAGTAGTTCATACTTACACAAACGGCAAGCGTAAAGTGTTTTTTAGTATGGAACGACGTATGTGGACGATGGTACCCCAATAAATCCGCCTAAGTAGACAAGTAGCAAAACGCTAACGCTAACGCTAGCGCTACAAAATGTATGGATTTGACATTAGTATTCGCTAGCAAAGCGATGACTTATGTCAAATCGCATACATTTTGTAGCGCTAGCGTTAGCGTTAGCGTTTTGCCACTTGTCTACGGGGGCGGATTTATTGGGGTACCATCGTCCACATACGTCGTTCCATACTAAAAACACTTTGCGCTTTGCCACTTGTCTACAGGCCCAGGTCAATCGCTGATTATTTCTCTAGTGCTCATTGCCAAGCCACTATCGAACGGCTTCGAGAAAAGTATGGTACGGCCGTGCTCTTGCTAAAAAGCTTGGCTGGGGTACTGCCGTGCCCCCAGATCACTTTTAAGTTGTTTATTTCTTTGAGAAATGCCCCAACGTCGTGAATTTGCTCGTACAAAATAAAAGGACTGGAAAGAAAAGGACGAAGAACTCTTTCAACTTCAACTCTATAGTCGCTGTTAAACATTCAAGTCCAACTTTTTTTAAGATTTTGAATGCGGTCTTGTCCTGCATCATCTTCAGAAACTGCATTCATAAATCATAACTGAATATTTTTTGAGGGTTTTACAGAAATGCTTACCAGCGTCCATATATGGGACACTGACAAATTACAGGCAGTGAGAGTGGTTTATTACGAGCCTTACCATCTCAGAATTGCCGTGTAGATAGGTGTTAGTGATGGTCGGTATCAATTTCTCAATTAATCCAGGTGAGCGCTCAATCGCTGTAACCCGACTCGCTGCCCACCTGCTATACACCTCGGTGTGTGTAACCACAACCTGGTTTCGAAGTGATTAACACTTTGTAGCGGAATTGTGACCTTTTTAGGACGGGTAAGAAATTTAACTAGAGTTATTTAAAAGCTTACTCTTGTCCAAAGATCTTTAATACTATACAGAAATTACGACAGTAAATAGAAGCCGTTAAAATGAAAGTTCCACTATTGAACATTTAATTAATTTGACAAATACCGTCGTCTATAGAGGCAATTTGTAAAAATTAATGAGATAAAACTCAAACAATAGATGAAACATGGTTCGTTGAGAATTGAGAGACGCAATTTATTTTAAAATATCTCTTTTCAGAGATAATAAAACTTAAATTATAGGAAACAATTAAAAGCGACGTTTTCAAGTTTGTGAGGGTCAACTATATAACTAAGTAGATGACGCCAGCAACTCCGTTGCGCCACAACTCGTTAATCGCGCGGGAACTGTACATTTTTCCGGGATAAAAAGTATCCTATGTCCTTTACCGGGACTCAAAGTATCTCCATACCAAATTTCAGCAAAATCGGTTCAGTGGTTTGGGGGTGAAGAGGTAAGAGACAGTCACATACCTTCGCATTTATAATATTAGTATGGAAGTATGGATATTACATTCAACCAACTACCTAATATAAGATTCAAGTAAAATTTTCTTTTCGATGACCTTATATAGTGAAAATACGAGTCTCACGTAGAAAGAAAATCTATCTATCCCAGGGGAATCATACGTTTTGTCGGGACGAAAGGTAATCTATATGCTAATAGGCAGTTTTATTTTCTGAACATGAAAGAGATGTTTCGAAAAATCAATTATATAAAATTTGGGATCAAAGATTAAAAGTAGAAAGATGCAAGTTATGATTATAATATAACATTTATTTTTAAGAGAAAATGGTTTTGAAACTCAAGAAAACTAATCTACGATGTAGGGTGTTTTTTTTTATGAAATAAGGGGGCAAACGAGCAAACGGGTCACCTGATGGAAAGCAACTTCCGTCGTCCATAGACACTCGCAGCATCAGAAGAGCTGCAGGTGCGTTGCCGGCCTTTTAAGAGGGAATAGGGTAATAGGGGAGGGTAGGGATGGGAAGGGAAGGGAATAGGGGAGGGTAGGGAAGGGAATAGGGTAGGGGATTGGGCCTCCGGTAAACTCACTCACTCGGCGAAACAAAGCGCAAGCGCTGTTTCACGCCGGTTTTCTGTGAGAATGTGGTATTTCTCCAGTCGAGCCGGCCCATTCGTGCCGAAGCATGGCTCTCCCACGTATAAATGTTTTAAATGTTTTTTCATGATTGATTATTATATGAAACATCAGCCACAAAACAAACAAATCAGCCAAGTGCGTGACGCACACACAAAGTATAAACGAACGGACAGACAGACAGACATGACGAATCCGTTCCGTCTTCTACCATTTGGCTACTGAACCCTAAAAACCGTGCATGATGAATCCGTTCCGCGACTCGCACTTGGCCAATATCGAACGTGTCATGTTATATCCGTATCCGTCCAAGGTTCTATTACTAATAATATTTTTATAATCTGTATCCTTCTTACAATACCGTGTCTAGATATCCCTTTGTGTCACGGCAAGGAAAAAAAATAAAAAATCTATAAAATAAATTTGAGATTTTCATATCTTATTATAATATGAAAGTATAATTGCTGAATGTGTTACTTAATACTCATCGTTAATCTTGAGAAAGGCTGAACTGATTTCGCTAATTCTTTTTTGGAATATTTCTTGAAGTATGGGGATGGTTCTAACGGAGACAAAAACTTTTGACAATTTAAACTTCATAGATATGACGAGACAACCTCCA
Organism: Aricia agestis; assembly: GCF_905147365.1. Lineage (NCBI taxonomy): Eukaryota > Metazoa > Arthropoda > Insecta > Lepidoptera > Lycaenidae > Aricia > Aricia agestis. The sequence continues at coordinate 3,529,737 of NC_056426.1, forward strand.
TCGGGCCTGCTAGTTATGAGATAATTTTGGTGCGTATAATAACAGCTTTTGAGAACCCAGGCCCCAGCTATAGTTTATTCTCCCCTAAATGTGCATCTTTGAAACAAAACTCACGTTCGCCTTGACTTGAATTGGATGGTGAATTTTCAAGCACCAAATATATTTTATTTTTATGCAACTTGGTATTTCTCAGTATCGGAACTGGGAAACAATTCTTAAGTTTATATTTAAGTAGATGTCATATAAAGTTTGCGAGATCGGGATAGGAATATACAATAAAATATTGGTATCTCTATGAAAAATGAAGGTGTCCGTTTGTAATATATTGTGAAGATATACAGTACAAGTTGGAACCGATCGACACGCGACAACTGCAGACGACGTGTCGTCGTGACACTACTGGTTTCTATGTAATCTATGAAATACACTGCGCATCTAGCGACACAAAGCTAGCGACACTTATTCATAGAAATACATAGCAGTTATAGTGTCGCGACGACACGTCGTCTGCTGCCGCTTCATGTAGCGGGCTTCCAACTTGTACCTTTAGCGTGAAGAGGTAACAAACATAGACAAACTGTCACATTTAAAAATTAATGAGGAATAAGCAGTGCTAGAAATAAGTATCTATTTAGATTTTTGTAACTACCCAAGAATAATTTATCCAAGTAATATGTTTAACCAATCTTACAAAAAGTCGACTGATTTTGACGTAACTTATATTGGTTGGTGAAGGAAGCTGTTTAAGCCCGGCCGCACATTGTCCGAATTCTGATCAGAACCAGTTGAATTTCGCCCGACCGCTTCCCCGCACACTATCCTAAATATCCTTCCGGCGAGTTCGAGCTCACTCGGCTCAGTACAAAATGTAAGAGACAGCGCGGACGTTCAACTGTTTCGTATCAGAAATTTCGGACAATGTGCGGCCGGGCTTATTCTGTTAAGTTTTTTTTTTCTAGGCAAGCGAAGTTGCGGGCAAGTACATAATAAAAATTGGTGATACAAAGTTAGAATTTGGAAAAACCTTACCAATGGTTACTTTCTGGCAATTTGCCAATGCCAATATATGGCAACTGGCCAGAACAGGTCTTTAAAGATTATTGCAAAAAGGTTTTTTTTAAAACCACATTTTTAAACCAAACTAAGGTTAGTTATATTAACTTTTTCAACTTAGGGCCTTCGCCCACTGCGACTTTTAGTAGCGATGCAGTCGGGCGACTATAAACACACTAGGACACATAGCTAGCGACTGCATCGCGACTGTATCGATGCAAATAATCGACAGTATCGCGACTGCATCGCTACAACAAGCCGCAATGGGCGCACGGCCTTAGTTCAAGTAGTTTTAGACAGGGTGAAACTACTATTTTATTGTTATTACGGTACATTTTTCTGGGATAAAATGTATTCTATGTCCTCGATACTCAAAATATCTCCATACCAAATTTCAGCAAAATTAATGCAGTAGTTTGGGCTTGAAGAGCTAAACAGACGGACACTTCTTCGCATTTATAATATTAGTATGGATTTATAGTATTCATTTTAGAGTAGTATAGAATAGACGCTAAACAAAATGTTTTAAATGTTATCAAGAATGTTATCAAGAATATCGAATGGTGGTTTTTGTGTCTCGAATATCCACAAAACAGGTTTGTATTAGTCCTCACGCCCATTGCGACTTGTAGCGATGCAGTCGCGATACTGTCGCATATTTGCATCGATACATTCGCGATGCAGTCGCTAATTGTGTGTCCAGGGCCTAGAGACAAGTGTCAAGCAATTATTATCGTAAACACCAACAAAATGTATGGGATTTGACATTAGTATTCGCTAGCGAAGCGATGACTTGTGTCAAATCGCATACATTTTGTTGGCGTTTACGATAATCGCTTGCCACTTGTCTAGTAGGGCTGTATGGCGTTGCAAATGCGACTAACGTTAGTAGTAATGCAGTCGTGCGCTTCATAGTCGCGCGACTGCATCGCTACTAAAAGTCACAGTGGGCGAATGCCCTTAGGGTCAATTCGATATAACTTTTTGTTTATATTTATTCGAATATAACTCAACTAAAACCAATAGAAAACCTTAGAAGCTTTCCGTAATACATTGCGATACAAAGCAATTTTATATTCATACCCGAATCACCCTGGAAGGGCAAAAGGGTCGCACCTGCTTTAAGATTTATATATACACAAAATATAGTGATTCAGTAATAAACCGGACCTTTATCCCGAGCTTGTCGGGGGAAAATCATACGAGTCCCTGGTAAATAAAAATACAGGGTAAATATCCGTTGTATGACTTCGCAGAATGCTAGTGTAAATAACTCCTCCCTGGTCCAGTTAAGAGCATCTCTTGACTTTCTTGCCAGCAAAACACGTCTGGCAAGAAAGATCGCGGGTATGAAGATACTTTAAGGGGGAGACTAACCCAAAATTGTCGATTTTATAATTCATTTTTATACTTGAAAATAAGCCCCGTTTTAAACCATTTTCTAAACATAGATACTACATTATATTTCCAAGAATTTGATTTGAGCGAAAACACGATATGTTAAAATTTTCTCGATAGAAAAAAATCACAAAGATGCATCTAATTTTCGCGAATTTTTCTGAATATATTACCGTACCGTGCATTAAACTAAGTTAATATTTTAACACATTGTAGAAAATTCTATCATTGAGACACTGACCTGGCGTATTTTTAAAATGGTATATATATTTATCGAGTTATTAAGAAAAAACTAACTTGGCGATGATTTCGCGTCGTCCTTTTTCACCTGGCATACGAAAGACGGGCGTGAGTGTGAACAGAGAAGGACGATGTTTGATTTTTTGCGTTATTCGACCTCTTAAGTCACGGTTTCCGCGCGATAAAAGAATTTCAGCCCATCGGAGTTGCAGCATAAAGTTGATATACCTAGCGGAATAGAGCAACAATCTCGAGCTGTCGAACGAAACCGAAATTGATTTACATCTATTTGTAGAAATATGTGCACGTATACACTTACACAAGCATGATTGAACATAAATTCTATGAGATTAAATTGTCAACGTGCCGATAAGTGCCGACTGGACGTCAAAAAAAGAGTTCTGCTGTCACGTCTCTTTTTACCACGCAGTGTTACTGATAGTGACATCTCGCTTGCTCAGACCTTTGTTTCTCTTATATTAACTTTATGAGTTGCAGGCGTCATCTAGTATTCGATAATTTCAAAGTAACAAATCATAGTTTTTATAAGATTAAAAACACAGTGCGGTTTTACAATACAAAAATAACAGTGGCACTCGGGCATGCCGCGGTAAAGCTATTGCATAGCATTCTTGTCAACTTATGCAATTATAATTCGCATTTTTGGCGTAACTTTCTGCCGCGCATTGTAAAACTCTAGAAGGAACTGTCACCAGCAGTATTTTTGGACCAATACGACCTGCAAACCTTTAAGAAGAGAGCGTATTCCCTCTTAAAAGGCCGGCAACGCACCTGCAGCTCTTCTGATGTTGCGAGTGTCCATGGGCGACGGTAGTTGCTTTCCATCAGGTGACCCGTTTGCTCGTTTGCCTCCTTAGTTCATACAAAAATTATACACAAACACCGTGCCGAATTCTGCAGAACAAAAACGACGTAAGACGATCGTCATCGCCGCATCGCAGTTCTGGGTCGGAGTGGGGGTGTGTTAGGTTTTCGTCACGGAATTTCTTGATTCGGTCGCCGCGCCCGAAAGCCCGCGATAAAAGCTGTGCAATAGTTTAAAAGTATCACGATATTATATACTACACTTACTAGTACTTATGTTTTTTTCATAAAATAAGGGGGCAAACGAGCAAACGGGTCACCCTTCCGTCAACGGCAACTTCCGTCGCCCATGGACACGTGCAGCATCAGAAGAGCTGCAGGTTCGTTGCCGGCCTATTAAGAGGGAAAAGGGTAAAAGGAGAGGGTAGGGATGGGAAGGGAATAGGATAGGGGATTGAGCCTCCGGTGAACTCACTCACTCGGCGAAACACAGCGCAAGAGCTGTTTCACGCTGGTTTTCCGTGAGACCGTGGTATTTCTCCGGTCGAGCCGGCCCATTCGTGCCGAAGCATGGCTCTCCCAGTCGTCTTCAAAGGAAGATATTCTGACTGAGCGACGTGGTAGGCCCGGTCAGGCCGAAGCCCAAGTGAAACATTTCAGCTGTCGTATATATACCGACGCGCTTAGAAAACTTGATGAAAAGATGCAGGAATGTTAGGCGAATTGTGGGTACCGCCACACCAGTTTCTAAATAAAAATTCCTGAACACATTACACAATACATAAAGTCATCTTCTAATCGTCACATCAAGGTATTTTCATCTTTTAACTTCTGCCTTCGAAGTTTGAAGTTATGGAGTAGAATTTATCGAAGATGCCACAAAATGTAACGCCAAGTTAGTAATAAATTCTTGTAATTAATATAACTTTGATATATTTGAAACTAGAGGACGCCCGCGACTCCGTTGCGTAAAAATTCGTTTATGACACTGTTTCTGTCTAAAGAGCGTCCGTGGCCTAATGGGTAGACCTTCGGTTCGCACTCTTAGGCGTGCAGGTTCGATCCCGGGTGGAGGCGTGTACCAATGAGACATTTTCTGATCTCAAGTACATAATACGGACGCTCGTACGGTGAAGGAAAACATTTGTAGGAAACCCACACATAGTTAGTCCCAGACGTATTGACTAGTTCCTTCCTCTGGACTAGGCCGACTATGATGCGAGAATGCCGTATGCGCTTGGGCAACCATACGGACATTTAAAAATCTTGTCCCAGGTACTACAGTATTTGAGGAGTGGTTACTTCGTTTTGAAAATACTGTATAAATCATCCACAACGGATCCATACGGACTTTTAAAGTCTTGTCCCAGGTACTACAGTATTTGAGGAGTGGTTACTTCGCTCTGAAAATACTGTATAAATCATCCACAACGGATGAAAAGGCCTAGTTTTGTATCTGTCTGTTTCCTCTTCGCGCCCAAACCGCGAACCTGTAGGCCTGCAGCTACGAAACCGTTCTGAGACTCAAACAATCGGCTGAGAATGCAGCGTCCCGCTCTAACAACACAATTTCTCGTTTGTTAAAGTAGGGCGCGGCATTCTCGTACGATTGTTTGAGTCTCAAAACGGTTTCGTGGTACGTTCCCTGTTTCCGCTGAAATTTTGAGATATTTTGAGTCCAAGGAAAGGACATAGAATAGTTTTTGTTCCGCAAAATGTACGGTTCCCGCGCGAGAAACGAAATTCAGCGCAACAAAGTGGCGAGCCACATCTAGTAAGTACTAGTAGTACTATTATATAAGACTCAGATTTAAATATTACCTAGAATAAAGCGGTTCTGAAGGACAGCCGTTTAGACCTAAACGTATTACCTAGATACAACTAGGTAACCTAGTTTACGGTAAGCTAGTATTTTCTAGCTACTTTCCGACCGCAGTAACCGACTACCACAAAAGAAGCATACTGTTATAATGATTATGGCAATTTACACCTGTTGAATCCATACTTAACACTGTTTTTATGTAATATGCTGAATTGTTGTTAAATGAATTGTAAATCTTATATATAAAAATGGATTTTCAAATGTGTTAGTCGCGCTAAAACTCGAAAACGGCTGAACGGATTGGGCTGATTTTAGTCTTAAAATATTAGTCCAGGGAAGGTTTTAAAGTGACACGAAGTTCACCGGGACATTTAGTGAGATAATATAAATAAAATATTATATACGCGAAAGTGTGTCTGTCTGTTTCCTCTTCACGCCCAAACCACAGAACCGATTTTGCTGAAATTTGGTATAGAGATACTTTGAGTCCCGGGAAAGGACAAACGATACTTTTTATCCTGAAAAAAATGTACGGTTCTCCTGCGATACACGAATTTCGGTCATCTAGTAATATAAAACGATTATGGTATAATTTAGCCTTGTTCAATTAAATTAAAAAAAAAAAAAAAATTATTAGCTTTTTTAATTATCTCGTATATTTTTATCAGCAAAGGTTTAAATTTGCTCAGCTTTATTAAAGTGAACAAAAAATGCAAAATGAAAGTCTAATATTGACGGAGGTTCATTTTTATGAAAACGGTTGCCTTGTGCACGAAATTCACTCTTGTTCTGCTATTTTGATTTAACATTAACCTATCAAGCCCCATAAGGACACCGGTGACCGCGACAACAATAGAATAACAATAGATTTCAAAGAATCCGAGATCGAAGGATATCGCTTTGATCTATCAAATAATGCTATCAGAGCGCAAAATAGTATTTATGTACACTTAAGGTGATCGCACATTAATCAGCACGCACCATTTGGAATTTGTTGTATGATGATGTGGAACCTCGCACAGTCGTCCGCACAGTACGCGCCGCATTTCGTGTACTATGCGATGCGTGCGACGCGTACGGCGCGTACGATGCTGACAAATATGCGATCACCTGCTGGATTTATAATATGCGTCCACGCGAACGAGTGGTTTGGCCGCTACACCGCGAAATTACAAGCAACAGTAGGTATGTAACGATTTATTTAACCCGTCAAGTCCCATAAGCTCACCGGTGAGTGAGACACAATAGAATAACAATAGATTTCCAAGAATCCACGATCGAAGGATTAAAGAGTACTTTATTGATATTGATATTTTTGCACTATCCTATAATCAATTTAAAAAACATGTCCATGACCATTTAAAAAATTGTCATTAGCTGTTACAGCTGCGGATGATTTTATAATGATCTTATAATCTTATAACAGTTATATTGTTGTTTTATTTTCTTATTTTTTGTATTAAATTATTTTCATAATTAAGAATAGTATCAGAAATGTTTTTCATCTTTTACGAACCACCTAATATTGATAATGTATTTATTTTTTCCTCTTTTTTAGCAAAATTTGTATTATTTTTGTCACGCCGCGAACAATAGTGTGGGTTGTGTGTTTATCTATATTGTATATATCTAATTGTACTTATTTTAAGATTTTAGCATGTAACTGTTTTTTGTTCCAATAAAGAAAAATAAAATAAAAATAAAAGAGCGTCGCGGTCGCGCTGTCATTTACATACTGTCATAACTACGCATTCGGGCGGACGAATTTGAATGCCGCCGCAAGTCCAAACCTTACTTAGTATAAAATATCTGAGTTTTGTAGTTAATTTTTTCAACGCTGCCGCTGAAAGAGTCACTGTAAAATTAGCTGTAATTTTACAGTAAACTCTAAGTAAGAGCCTGTCCAAGTGAGGCGTTTTACGCGTGTACTCGAGATACTAGAGCTACATATTATATCCCGTCTAGATGCCTTCGCGCGTTTCCTTACTCGCGCGTAAAACGCTTGCAATGAGCGGGACTCTCGACTCGCCCGTTTAACGCACGAGCGACGCGCGAGTCGAGATACTTGGGTGCCATTGCAGCGTCGAGAACTACGCGCGAGTCCGTTGCGTATTTGGTTGGAGCGTCATAACTTCGAGTCCATGTTTGTAGCGTAAAAAACGCGCGTGAAACGCGGTATTTGGATGCAATAGAAATTGAAACGCGCGTAAGAACTTCGCGCGTAAAGCGCCTCGGACAGGCACTACGGCCCGTATAAATAGTCAGCACTTAAGATGTGACCCGGTCTCAAGACGCGGTTCGGCTCTATGATTGGTCCAAATTTTGACAGCCAACCAATCACAGAGTCTGAACCGTGTTTTGAGACCGAGATACATCTTAAGTGCTGACTATTTATACGGGCCTAAGACTACTAAGAAACACCTTACTCACTTTAAAGTATCAGTAGATGCCGCACTCAGAAACATTATTATTATTTTACTTGTAATAAACTCCATACATTTTCTGTCAAACTCTTCATTAAATTAAATTCATGAAGAGAAGAATATATTATATCTGAGAGCAGCCATTAGGTTATGACCTTTATAGTATGTTTGAGTACACGGGTTTCTTTTAACTGATTGAGATTAAATAACAAAGTTGTATATTAATAAACAAGGTTCGACCTTAATCGTCTTTGGCTTTAACTTTAACCTTTAACCTCTGTTAAACAACATAGTATTTACTTATATCTGTATTAATTACCAATATCTTATATCTTTAAACGAGCAATTCTTGTATATATATAATTGGAATCTCGGAATCAGCTCCAACGATTTTCTTGAAATTTCTCGGTCAAATGGCTAGTAATATTATAATAAGCTATATTTTCAAATGATATAAATTACATTGTTTTAGTTCATCTTCTATTTTCATTTAAATATTAAACTAGATGACACAGGCACTCCGTTGCGCCAAAATTCGTTGATTTCTATATCAAACAGGAAAATTGATTCAGCGGTTTGGATGTTTTTTTTTCAAGTATTTTACAATCTTGTTTCGTTATTCTAAAAACCGCCAAACTGCATATCAGTTTGTTGGCGATATTTGCAATACATATTTAATATAATATATCTAATTAAACAATATAACACATGTTATTAACAATATTAATAAATTAACAAAACAAAATATTGTATTTCATATTTTTTCAATAACAAAAAATTCAATAACAAAATATTGTTCTTCTTTCATAAAACAAAACAAAACCTTATAATGTAACATAATGCTTAAAATTAATAATAACAATCAATGAATAATCAAGTGCTCTTATAAAATAAAATGTATTATTATTTAAGTATACTGTATACAGCCTTTTTCCAAAAAATAACTTTTTAATTTTTCCTTTAACTTAGTTTTACTTAGTTTGTTACTGTCACCCCTTATAAAATCAATGTGAAGAGGTAACAGACAGACACACTTTCGCATTTATAATAGTAGTGTAGATACGCGTTAACAATAATTATTGTAAACCTTTTCCAGTATCGTCATTTTAAAAGTGTGTTTATTGCGTTGAAATTCCAATAAAAACCGGCGTACCTGTTCGATCGAAACAGAAACAATTTCGTGGAAATCGGTGCATGAAAACACTCGTTTGTTGTGCAAATACTCCTCGAAATATACGGCCGTGTTGTACAGTCGGCCGAGGAAAAACGTTGGCAGAAAGTGCTTAGTTTTTTTGCAACGAAGTTCCTTATCGCGCGTTTGGAGGCTAGACAGAACGATATTCGACCTCGACACTTTTTTATTAGTACCTGCATGGCAATGGCAGAGGGCTTTCATAGTATTCCTGTTCGTCAACTAGATGGCGTTTTTTGAGAATTAACAGCGACGCATTGTTAGTATTTTATGTATACAGGTTTTTTGAACATAAGAAATAACTTCGTTCCATTCGGGTGCCCCTTGACACCTCTCAAGTTTTTATATAAAATACGGGGGCAAACGAGCAAACGGGTCACCGGATGGAAAGCAACTTCCGTCGCCCATGGACACACGCAACATCAGAAGAGCTGTTGCCAGCCTTTTAAGAGGGAATATGGTAATAGGCATGGTAGGGGAGAGTAGGGAAGTGAATAGGGTAGGGGATTGGGCCACCCACGGTAAAAATTAGTAGGGGATCTAAAACATATACTAGCTTACCCGGAAAACGCTGCGCTAAAATTCGTTTATCACGTGGGAGCCGTAAAGTTCTCCGGGATAAAAAGTATCCTTTGTCCTTTCCCGGGACTTAAAGTATCTCCAAACCAAAATTCAGCAAAATGGGTTCAGCGGTTTGGGCGTGAAGAGGAACAACATACAGATAGACATACAGACACACTTTCGCATTTGTAATATTAGTATGAATGCAATTTAACATAAGCTGCGTCGGGCTGCGCAACTAAGTTTAGGCACAAAATATTTTTAGCTCTTACGGTCAATTCAGACCGCAACGTGACGCGTAGATGCTTTTCTAAAGTATGGATTTGACAGATTTCAACTGCGTGAGACGTCATGCAAATCTGTCAATTCAATACAAATTAAGAAATGCATCTACGCGTCGCGTTGTGGTCTCAATTGACCCTTACAATGTAAAGTTAGTCTTTGTGTAGTTAATAAAGTTAAGTTCATGTCATAAAGTTAATATATCTCTAGGTATATTAACTTTATGGTTTATATCGTATCTACGCCTAAAACTCTTCATTTCTGTGTAGCCGACCCTTATATTACTTTTTCTATTACATTTTAATTTCCTATCGAAAATGAAACTCGAATAAATACGGAAAAATATTATATCAAAATATATTGAAAGAGGAAATATGAAGTATTCTCTAGGGATAGTGGAGTATCCATCATCCATCATTTACTGCGAGTTCCTCGGCGCTAATTGGCCAGCTCCATATTGAAATGTTTTTGTTATGTATGCCTCCTGTAAAATAATGGATTTCTCCCTCTACTGTACATGCTATCTATATATAAAACTCAAAGGTGACTGACTGACATGGTGATCTATCAACGCACAGCCCAAACCACTGGACGGATCGGGCTGAAATTTGACACGCAGGTAGATGTTATAACGTAGGCATCCGCTAAGAAAGTATTTTGATAAATTCCAACCCCGAGGGGTTAAAATAGGGGATTAAAGTTTGTATATAATAATACTTCTTAACATGAGCAAAGCCGCGGGCAAAAGCTCGTATAATATAAAATGGCGGCAACTGTACCGGTTTTAATAAGCGCATTTTTACTGCGCGATTTGTGAGGCATGAATTTATTAGCAAAGCCTACCTATCACCCCTGTATCTTAGTGGTTGAATGCTCAAGCAGACTGCGGGTTTGTATCCTGAATTGACTTCTATGTTTCTTTGAATTTACGAGAAGGATATGATAGATATAAAGTACTAAAAATATGAGCTGTAAACAAATTAACTATCAAAGATATTTTCAGTTAGTTCTACTGTATTTCAGACTGACATAAAAATATTTTGCATTATTTGCAGTTAGGTTATAGAAAAAACTATATTTTTTGTTATGAACATGATTGATCATTTATAATCATCGCATATTTAAAAAAATGTTGTCCTTATCTGTGATCTATTCCTTATGTCTCATCAAAATAAGTGACCTTAAATAAATGGAAAAAAATGAGTCAAATAGTTTTGGATCTTACTAAAAATGACTACTTCCTACTTACGAGTATTACTACAGATTATAACAATAACCACATCTTTTGCGTGTTTCAAATTTAAATTGATCCCACGCAAATAATCTTAAAATATTCCCTTCCTTTTCGTGGAATGTTTCTCAATTCGCGGCTTACTTTTTTAAATTCACCCCAAAACTCTTGAATATTCAAATAAGGCTGCGTACAGACAAAATTCTTCGGATGTCCATAACTCTAATTCTATAAGTTTCTTGAGTTGACTTTTTACATTTTGAAGATCGTCTACCAAATCCCTACTATTTTTGAAGCGCAAGTAATCCTTGATACTTACTACAAAAATGACTATAAAGTTATATTAAAAACATTGAGATTGTAAAGATTATGGTAAGACAGAATTAATTTCTTCCATGTACTGAGCGGCTGGTTGTTTCTATTGGACTGATCTCAGGCTAACCTGACCGTCTCGTTTTGTGCATCATTCATTCGGTCAGAACAGCCTGCGATCGGTCCGACTGGAACGATCCGCCTCTTCATGTATGAAGGCCTTTAGCCGCTCGTCTACACGAAACCTAAGTTCGGTTACGCTTAATAGCAATTAATATTTTTCCTTGAACTTTTGTTAATGTTTTTCCTCGAAAATATTTCCTTTATTTATTTAAAATCGAAAAATGTTTGTGACACTTTCCATTTAATTGAACATGATATTTTGATATTTGGATGTTTGTAACACTTTGCAAACCAATTACTGACAAAAATCTAATTATATTTTTTTAAATTGTAGGAAAAATTACTATAGTCTTTATTTTATTGGTACTAAAACCTTTAAGGAATTATTTGAATATTTGTAACACTTTTCAAACAAATAACTGAGAAAAATCGAATGATATATTAACATAATATTATAAAAAATCGTATTAATAGGGTTAAGTTTTTAGCAGGAATTTTTTCTTAAGTTTTAATTTTCTTTAATCTTAAATACGGAGAATCTTTGTTCAAGCTGTATATACCAGTTATAGACTATTGCGTTAGATCTTATCATAGCTGTAGTAGATTTTAATTATGAATGTTGCCGCAATGTGGTGTTGGTATATCTTTAACAAATAAATAAATAAATAATAAATAAATTAATGCTACAGAATATCTGTCACTGTCGCATTCAGATACGTATATTAATAATTCAATTAAAATTAAATGAAGATTAATAAGCCTGATACTTTATCTGTCAAATTCTTCATTAAATTGAAGTTTCATTATTAAGGGCCTCCTAAAAAGTACTAGATGCGCACATTTGAAACAAACAACTCATAGACAAAGTTGTCTAATGCGTACAAGAACTGCCCGGCGACAAGTCTGACTAACGACTGTCGGCTTCCCTTTGAAGTGTATGCGAGCGCGCACATCAACGACAAAACTGTCTAGCGGTGTACCTAGTCTGAACTCTGATCTGAGCCATCCGAGCGTTTTCTGCTGATGAATATACAATAGTGTGCGTTGCGTCGTCGTAGTTAAAACTGTTTCGTCTTGGTGTGCGCCGCGTGGTAGACACAACTGTTTCTCTTATCGTAAAGCTGACTCGTCTATGTGAAACAAGATTGTCTAAAAATTGTCGTGTCTCCAATGTGCGGTCGCACAAAATGACATGAAGTCTGTCCGTTACTTCTGTAGGTTAGTATGGATAGACTAGTCAATAAACAATGAAAGAACCTCAATAAAAGAAAGGTGAAGGCAAATCGATTCTAAGTTTAGCCAGCCGGTAAATAATATAGCCGATATCCGTAACATAATAGCCAAGCATTTAGCTGGCTAATGTAACCACTAACCATACAAAGTTATTATTGTTATACCATAGTTTTTTTTTTGTTTATTTGTTGTAGACAGTACTTGTAAGTGCATATTTTTTATAATTTTTTTATGGATTATCGATATCGATAAAACCTCTTAAATTTTAGCAGTAAAATAGCTAAAAATGTACACGTGTGTGTCTGTATGTCTTGAATCTGCTTAAATTAAGCCTCTTAACTAAATTCGCTCAAACAAAAAATGTTTCAACACAAAGTATCTATATAATCTACAGATACTTATTGTATTGTTGAGAATTTTTACCGTGAAAGAATTTAATAGTTTTATTCATAATATTAAATGTCCTGTGACTTCTTGGTAGAAACTGATGTAACACAGTAATAAATATGGACCTGAGCATGATTTTATTGAAACAGGTCTCGTAAAACATTAAAATTGTAACAAATATATAATTAAGTGGCATAAGGGCAGTTAAAGTGTATATTTATCTCTCTATTAGTTTTATTGTAGCAAATTTTACAGTTAGCACGTGACAAATAAACATAATATTATGTATAATCTTAAACAAGTCGCGGGCGTGTAATATGTCATACTCGTGTAAGATGGCCTTACATGACACCGGAAATGACGCGGGGACACGCGAGCGGAAGTCGTGGCCTTGTCGCGTGGAAACCATATTTCCTTTATTTCTTACGAAATAATTGCTACGGCGTTCTTTGCTGTGGTGTAGTTTGCTAGGAAGCGGCGGTGTAGACAGTCGCAACGTAGTCTTTATTTCGTGACATTTCGTTGAACGGAGTAGAGATGGTACGGCGGAGATGCTTTTATAAATAAATATCTTTATACGTGGGAGAGCCATGCTTCGGCATGAATGGGCCGGCTCGACCGGATAAATACCACGTTCTCACAGAAAACCGGCGTGAAACAGCGCTTGCGCTGTGTTTCGCCGAGTGAGTGAGTTTACCGGAGGCCCAATCCCCTACCCTATTCATTTCCTACCCTCCCCTATTCCCTTCCCTTCCCTACCCTCCCCTATCACCCTATTCCCTCTTAAAAGGCCGGCAACGCACATGCAGCTCTTCTGATGCTGCGAGTGTCCATGGGCGACGGAAATTGCTTTCCATCAGGTGACCCGTTTGCTCGTTTGCCCCCTAATTTCATAAAAAAAAACATCTTTTATAAATATACTAAATATACAAGGGACAAAACACAGCCAGATTTAATAACAACGCAAAAGGAAACAAGTAAATTGATATAACACACTATATAAAACATTTAAGCTAAAAAAATTAAACTATAAAACACTTAATTACGAGCTTAAAACTAAACAAAAAGTTATGGCTGTGCAATGCATACACCGCATGTTTAAAGGGAAAGCAAGCAGGCATCGACCGCGGCAAGCCGTGGCGCCTGATCTTCTGTGACCCCCTGTCACTCTGTGATCCCACAAACGGCTTTTAACGTAGAGTGCTACGGCGTAGACTGCTACGGCGTAGACTGCTACGGCGTAGATCGGCTACGCGTAGCATGATATGAGGTAGACTGCTACGGCGTAGACTGGCTACGCGTAGCATGATAATTGACGTAGACTGCTACGGCGTAGACTGGCTACGCGTAGCATGATATGACGTAGCTGCTACGGCGTAGACTGGCTACGCTTAGCATGATATGACGTAGCTGCTACGGCGTAGACTGGCTACGCGTATATATTAGTAATATAATATATTAGAACAAACATTGTAACGCTTTTAAATATTGTTTATACATACTACGACTACTGGCACTAATGACGATCGAAGGTTCTATTATTTAGACATTAGGTAGCTTGACCGTGACTATTGAATAACTAACACCCCGCGCGCGAGCTCCGAGAAATCAGGGACAAAATGTACAGTTTACGCGACAAAAACTATTTCCTACAGATCTAAGATGTAGGTGATATGTAAAATTTTATATGAAATCAAATCCATTAAAATATAATTATACATTTCTAATGGCTTTTTTAAAATGAAATACGAGCAAACGGGTCACCTGATCGAAAGCAACTTCAGTCGCCCAAGGACACTCGTAGCATCAGAAGAGCTGCAGGTGCATTGCCGGCCTTTTAAGAGGGAACAGGGTAATAGGGGAGGGTAGTGAAGGGAATAGGGGAGGGTTGGGAAGGAAATAGGAGAGGGTAGGGAAGGAAATAGGAGAGGGTAGGGAAGGGAAAAGGGTAGGGGATTGGGCCTCCGGTAAACTCACTCGCTCGGCGAAACACAGCGCAAGCGCTGTTTCACGCCGGTTTTCTGTGAGCCCGTGGTATTTCCCTGGTCGAGCCGGCCCATTCGCGGCGAAGAATGGCTCTCCCACGTAAAATTCCTATGTTCAGGAGAATATTGTTTACAGTTTTAAGCACTTCTTGGTCACGCATCACTTTTCTTCCAAACGTCTTAAATGTACATAAATATCCATTAAATATATAAGTTGAGATATATTTGAGCATCACAGGGGAACCGTACATTTTAAACTTATTTATTATAGTCAAGTCTGTGCCAAGTTGTAGTAGAACTCGTGCCAGGACACTCATTAATGAAACAAACATGCATACATACTAATCAGGAGTTTCGTTACTCGGTTGTACCATTGTTGGCTTTAAATTCACTACATTTATTATTAAATAAGTGCTTTTGATGTATATTTTATAATAATTTAATAATAAAAAATAGCACATAATGATGTTATGGTAAAAAGTTACAAGCTTGATTTAAAAAAAAAATTAAAGTGGATTATGAGATTTTTTATAAATAAATCATCCATACTTCCTTACTAATATTATAAATGCGAAAGTGTGTCTGTCTGTCTATCTATCCGTCTGTCTGTCTGTCTTTCTATCTGTCTGTTACTTTTTCACGCCCAAACCGCTAAACCGATTTTACTGAAAGGTATGGAGATAAGTACTTCGAGTCCCGGGAAAGGACATAGGATACTTTTTATCCCGGAAAAATGTACGGTTCCCGCGCGATAAACGATTTTTGGCGCAACGGAGTTGCGGGCGTCTTCTAGTACAAAATAAAATATTAACAATGTAATTTCAATCACTCGCTACTGTTGTTAATAAAGAAACAGACACACAGATTAAAAAATAAATGCATTATATTAGTTATTCTAATAAAATATATTAGTAGGGTATATTTAGTTTACTATAGACATAGAACCATCATATAGTCAGATAATATAGGGCCAGGCCACAACACTGCGTTGCGGCGTCGTGTCGTAAAAACAACATCGCACAGAAATGCGATGCGTTGTCACAACGCAAAAATTTCATCGGAAATGTCGTTGATGCATTGCAAATTTCCACGATGCGTTCTGCGACGTTAGATTTTTAAGATGCGGTGCCGCAACGCATTGTTGTGGCCTGGCCCAAAGATAGGGTTCGTAGTGGGTCTACGAAGTGCTACGCCGTAGCTACGAAGCGTTAATACTTGATGAGACATGATGAGACAATTAACGCCATAGTCTAAGTCACGAAGTGCCTTCAACGACTTTAAACCATAAAACTTTCACCCATAAAACTTAGTTGTAGATACTAAAGTTAGTTGTAGATACTTTGACGACATTTTAATAAGTTTTTATGCGCTGACAAAGTTTTATTGTTTTAAGGGGGCGACTAACCCTAAAGTGTCGATTTTATAATTAATTTTTATACTTGAAAATAAGCCCCGAACTGTTTCATTTTCTAAAATTAGATACTACATTACATTTCCAAGAATTCGATCTGAACAAAAACACGATATCATAAAATTTTCTCAATAGAAAAAAATCACAAAGATGCATCTAATTTTCACGAATTTTTCATTTATTGCAATAACCGTGTATTGAACTAAGTTAATATTTTAACCACATTGTATAAACTTCTATCATTGAGAGATCGACCTAGCGGATTTTTCAAATGTTGTATATTTATCGAGTTATTGAGAAAAAACTAATTTGGTGATGAATCCGCGTCGTCCTTTTTCACCTGGAATATGAAAGACGGGCGTGAGTGTGAAGAGAGAAGGACGATGTTTGATTTTTTGGGTTAGTCGCTTGGAAATATGGGCTTATTTTCAAGTTTAAAAATAAATTATAAAATCGAAAATTTTGGGTTAGTCGCACCCTTAAACACCAGCGTAGACCGCTGGGTGCAATTCAAAAACACTTCCTATAATTTTATACAATTCGGACCTACAATAAGTTTAAAATCAGCTTAAAAATCAAATTGTTAAATGTTATATTTCCCGTCTGTACAGAGGGAACTCAAATAACCTTGACCGGTCAGATCCGGATAAGATCTTACTTTTATTACATTCGTAATGACAAATCGATACCGCGGCCGGAATTTCCGCTCGGAATTATTGAAGAGCTGGGAAATCACCTGATGATAATAATATTGTTTATGCGTGGGAGTCTTAACGGGTCAAAAGTTCCGAGGTTGTTCGCTCTGTCAGATTGAAAACTTCTTCTTAGTTGTTATCTTAGGTATGAAGTGTTTTAAAATCAACAACAGACATTTTGGGCACATTTTGGAAGATTTAGGCAAAAAAATAATTCTCATAAAACATCTTAGCGTAAGCAGACGATATTAATAAAAAAATATATGGCCAAAATATCTGTAGTATTACAGAGCAGGAACAGGCACCTTGGTCGCCACGAATACTCGTCCACAGAGGAAATTCGTGGCACCAACCCCAACCATATCGTTCAATTTATGAGCAGTATAGGGTTGGGGATGATACTCTAGTGCGAAGGAGTCACAATAGATCCTCATGGGTCGCAGTGACGTCAGGGCTACAGTGACCTGCCTTCTTTAAAAAAAAAAAAAAAAAATCTGTAGTATTCTTTTTAAACAGTAACGAACTCGGAACACTTCTATAGCACGAGAAACATGGACTGTTTTTCCACTATTGTTTCTGTGGACGCTTCTAAGCTAAAGAAAGAAGATATGAGAAGGGATTGTTATGGTGACCAGAGATCGGGGATAATAATTTTTATACTAAATAGCATACACAATATCGTCGTGCCGAAGCATAGCTTTTACGACCAAAACCGAATATCCGGTCAAAATTATTAATGAGCCCAAGTTCCTAATATCAAGGGCCTTGTGGAATTGCCCAATTATTATTATGGAATATCATTAAATCATTAAAATGAGTCCGTAATCGTTAATCATTAGGAGCGAAGCCACGTTGCTTCGTTGCGGTGCGTAACACGACGTCGGAACGAACGAAAATGCCACTTTATGACCTAGGCTATAGGTTTCATTTTGCTCTGCGCCAATAGAAAGCAGTGGCGGCATGGATCGCTAGACCAATGTCAGTAGAAAATGCAACTTACAGCCTAGTTCATAAAGTGGCATTTATTTTTGTCGGTCACCATCGCTTACCGCGTTGATCGGAGCGGTACTGTAAAAGCGGAACTCCGTAGCTTTTTAAACATAAGACAAGAATACATTAGGTTCTTTATTTATTCCTAGAATGAAATTGTAGTTTGCAAATGTGTTGCATTCGTAGCAGTAACAATGTTATGTAAGTTATGTTATCGGCTCCGTGATCTAGTGGTATAGAGCGCGGCTCTTGACTCGGAGGTCGTGGGTTCGATTTCCGCGTAGGAAACATGTTATTTCCAAGTTTGGTTAGGACAATGCAGGCTGATCACCTGATTGTCTGACAAGTAAGATGATCCATGCGTCGGATGGGCATGTAAAATTCGGTCCTGCGCCTGATCTCTCGCTGGTCGTGTCGGTCTTCCGTGCCACTGGGTCATGAGAGTAAAGGAATAGAGGCTGCTCCTGTGTACTGCGCACACACTATAAAATTACTCCTGCGTAGCTGACCTGGTTTTAATGAAACCGGCCACCGTCACCGA
The DNA here is from genome assembly GCF_905147365.1 of Aricia agestis. Taxonomy (NCBI): domain Eukaryota; kingdom Metazoa; phylum Arthropoda; class Insecta; order Lepidoptera; family Lycaenidae; genus Aricia; species Aricia agestis. The sequence goes on from NC_056426.1 coordinate 3,548,441, forward strand.
AACCGGTGTAGGAGCTATTATTATTATGTTATCACACCTAAAGGCAACACAAAAATGTGGCATATAATGTTGTTCCAAAAATGGCAAACATGGGTGATGTAAAAAAATATGTACTTTAAAATCGCAACGCAACAGTGCAGTGTGGCCCCGCTCTAGGGTAAATTGTTTCTAAGAAATTGTAAATGAGTATTTGGAAAATTAAATTGGGGTGCAAAAATAGTATAAAGACCATAAAGTTAATATACCTAGCGGAATAGAGCAACAATCTCGAGCTGTCAAACGCAACCAAAATTGGTTTTCATCTGTGTGTAAAAATATGTGTACGTATACACTTACACAAGCATGATTGAACATGAATTCTATGAGATTAAACTGTCAACGTGCGGCACGTGCCGACTGGACGTCAAAAAAAGAGTTCTGCTGTCATGTATCACACGTCTCTTTTTACCACGCAGTGTTACTGATAGTGACATCTCTCTTGCTCAGGCCTTTGTTTCTCTATTCCGCTAGGTATATTAACTTTATGATAAAGACCACTTGCGCAATAATTGTGAAAATCTAGACACGCGGTAGCGTGATCCAACAGATCACAATTAACAAAATTGACATGATCCGACCAAATGACGTTGGTCTGTCAAACCGCATAGGAATCAATTTCCTTGATGGTACATTAATTTTTTTACCAGATAAAGTCCTTTTATTTCTTCTTTTTAACCGACTTACAAAAACGAAGAGGTTATAATATGTTCGGCTGTGGATATATTTTTGTTATTTTTAACAGTATACAGCTGATAATGATGACACATCACGTTTGACTGAACTTATAATTGAATCGTTTGGGCGTGGGACGGCGTGTTGGGAGAGGGGAGGGGTGGGGTGTTATCTCAAATCCGAACCGTAGGGTTTTAATCATATTACACCGCTTAATTACAAAGCTTAAGGGCGCGTCACATGTCAAGAGTCGCGAGTTCGATTGCCCCGCGATTCTAAATACGAATCAAACGCCAGACGGCCAATTTTAAAGTGTATTGTTTGAATTAGTACAAAATATAATATTAACTGGCGTTTGCTTTTCTCCGAACGAAGCGATATCTGCACGTACGTTTCAAGTGCAAGTCGATTCACCTATGAGGCTGACATTAACACTGAGTGTTAAAAGCCTCTGTAAAATAATAATAAAAGATTTAAGAAAAAGTGCAAGTCGGCGTGTTCGCGTGTAAAAATAATCAGCCAAGTGCGAGTCAGACTCGCGCACAAAGGGTTCCGTACCGTTATAGAGGAAAAATAGGCGAAAATTTGTGTTTTTGTATGGGAGCCCCCCTTAATTATTTATTTTATTTTAATATTATTCTTAAATATTGAAGTAGACTAATTAAGGTCTTTGTGAAAATATCAAGTGCCTCTATTGCCATTATTAATATCGAGCAAAAAAGGCCAAAACAATCACGTTTGTTGTATGGGAGCCCCCTTTAACTATTTATTTTATTTTAATATTATTATTAATTATTAAATTGTAAATAAAACTAAGTATTTTGTAAACATTTCAAGTGCCTACCTATTGCCATTATTGATATCGAGCAAAAAATAGCAAAAAAATTAGGTTTGTTGTATGGGAGCCTTAAATATATTTTAATTTATTTTGTTTTTAGTATTTGTTGTTATAGCGGCCACAGATATACATAATCTGTGAAAATTTTAGAAATCTAGCTATAGCTAGATTTCTGAAATTTTTGGAGATCGGCTATAGCCGATCTTGAGATACAGCCTGGAGACAGACAGACGGACAGACAGACATCACAGTACGGAACCCTTCGTGTGCGAATCCAACTCGCACTTGGCTGTTTTTTTTTTATTTCAAGTCATTTTCCCGTTCAAAAAAAATATTTATGCAAAAAAAAATATTAAAGGGGGCTCCCATACAATAAACACATTATTTACCTTTTTTTGCTCTATAATGGTACGGAACCCTTCGTGTGCGAGTCCAACTCGCACTTGGCTGATTTTTTTTTATTTCAAATCATTTTTCCGTTCAAAAAAAACATTTATGCAAAAAAATATTTTTTTTTCAAAGCATTACTTACCCACTTCATCCACTTACGTCATCAAATATGATATGAATATAGTATTTACATCAGTACCTAAACTCCAGTCTAGACTCTAGCTAGTCTATTCACATTATACTCAAGTGTATTTCACTCATTTTCATATTCGACAATGAATGAAGAGTGAATGTATGGAACGTTAGTTTTGAATACTTTCTTTTACATTCGTTCGTTTTTAAAGCGAACTATTTTAAGCCTGGCATTAGGTCTGACATTTAGGAATGGAATTGAAATGTATATTGTACGAGCTTTACTATATTAATACACATAGGTATGTATGCCTTGTTATGTGGAGCTTCTTTATCGTCGTTTGAGAGACATTTTTAAAACACATAACACGAAGAACATTCCATCAAGACTTCACAAATCAATTATTATTTGCCATATCTTTTTTCCTTATGCCTTACCTAATTTCTGTTTGTAATTAATATAAAACGAAAATGTTAATAAAATCAGGCGTCACTTTGCGGAAATCCATAGCTTAAAATGTAGTATGTTGATTAGCAATATTCCGCGAAATAAAGACATACTATTTCGTGGAACATTGCTAAAAATATCAACATGCTAAATTTTAAACGAAAATGTCATAAAGAAGTTTCACATTTTAGATATTCCCTGGCACCTACGAATAATAAAAACTATTTATATTATTCGTACTAGTTTTTATTATTCGTATCCTGGCACATACACTTTATTATTATTTGATTAAACATAAGGAACGTGCAGGAATTATAGGCCAGGTGGCAGCACCTATTATCGAGTAAATAATAGAAATCTCTCATCACAATATGCGTGAATCTCTACTATGGGAACTCGTCGTGTAACGGGGCCTTAAGCTAAGTCAGAGATCCCGAGGTCGTGTAATGAAGTCGTTAGGTCCGCGTACACGAGCCACAGATGGTGCGATTAATGGAGTGACCATGGTGCTGGTAAAATGTAGGAAAAGTCCCAAAATATTACGGTCCTCTTTATGCAACAATCGATAATACTATATTGTGCATATTCGCCGACTTCGATAGTTGCAAAATCACGGATATTCATTATGGCTTAGCACTAAGAAGAGCCTTTATGCAAATATTTTACTATATTAATGATATTAATCATAGTTGTGGGAATAGTGGTAAGTTTCTTTTTTGGAAAGAGTAAATAAGACAAGCGAAATCGTTTATTAAAAACAAATCGGCTCCAACGATTTTCATGAAATTTAGTATATACAGAGTGTAACAAAAACAAGTTTTTTTCACTTTTGTATGGGCAAGGGCCCGAGCGTCACGAGTTTCCCCATACAAAAGTGAAAAAATTTTTTGGTCTTTCAGCGCTGCTACTTTCACAGTGAACTCTCTACAAGGAACACGTACACACCCTAAAGTATTATCACTTATTTTTGTTACACCCTGTATAGGGGGTTTCGGGGGCGATAAATCGATCTAGCTAGGAATCATTTTTAGAAAATGTCATTTTCATCGAATATCGAGCAAAGCTCGGTCAAATAGCTAGTAGTATATTATATGATTATATTTTACGAAAGTCAAGAAAAGATTATGATCATTATAACGTAATCGCAAACCTGGTAAAAGTTACAACCAGAAACGATATGAAATACACACAAGTTCAAAGTTAGACAATCAGTATTAACTGTCGCCAATCAGAGATACCAAGAAGTGTCAATAAAGCCGTTTTGTCCGTACACGAGTTTAATAGGCGTTAGTGTGACAACAACGCCTCCGTGGTCTAGTGGTATAGAGCGCGGCTCTTGACTCGGAGGTCGTGGGTTCGATTCCCGCGTTGGAAACATGTTATTTCCAAGTTTGGTTAGGACAATGCAGGCTGATCACCTGATTGTCTGACAAGTAAAATGATCCATGCGTCGGATGGGCATGTAAAAAGTCGGTCCTGCGCCTGATCTCTCGCCAGTCGTGTCGGTCGTCCGTCCCACTGGGTTATGAGAGTAAAGGAATAGAGAGTGCTCTTGTGTACTGCGCACATACTTGGGCACTATAAAATTACTCCTGCGTAGCTGGCCTGGTTTCAATGAAACCGGCCACCGTCACCGAAACCGGTGTGGGAGCTATTATTAGTGTGACAATGATACTAGCAGTTATAGGATTTATTTGCATTTTGAGGAAAATGATGAGATGCAGGTGCGTTGACGGCTTTTTAAGAGGGAATACGCTCTCTTCTTGAAGGTTTGCAGGTCGTATTGGTCCGGATATAGTGCTGGCGACAGTTCGTTCCAGAGTTTTACGACACCGACCCTATTTAGTTCAAAAGTTATACTTCTTACTCGTGTACTCAGTATTCAGTACACGCTTATTTATCACGACTTTGATAGGTTTTGATAGAAAATGTTTCAACTGACATAAATAAATATTAAATTTCCTCACAGATCTAGATCTACGTCTTCAGTGATAAAATCTATTATTCTGAAATATAGCTTCTAGGTTGGTAAACTTACATTTGCAGACTTCGAGGTAAAACATTTGCTTATTTCCTATCTCGTCGCTCGTGTTATGCTGTAAATAAGTTAGTGAGGTTACGTTTAGGAAATCATATTGCTTGAATGAAAACGCTGAGCGTTTAAGGAAATACGACTTTGATTTATTAGAGTGCATCTATTAAGTTTTCTCGTTGCTTTGAAAATATATTATATGAATTAAATTTAAGAGAGAGAGATTTATAATGTTTTATTTCAATGTTTCACATATTATTCAAATGATAATATAGTGTGATTGTCTACGAATAATAAAAACCAAGGAAAAGTAACTGCGTCAAAAAACATGCTCCACAATACTTGTCAAAAAAGTGTACCTTAGGTACACATTTCAATACATTTGCAATATTTAGGTGACCTTGAGCGGTACTAGGCTGACGTTACATGACAGATCAAAAGGAACCAAATTTAAAACGGTAATAGTATGGGAGTTACGATTCCTTAGTTTCAATTTTCGTAGGTGATTGTTTTGTAAATAATGATATTAAAAAAACCTTTTTTTTCACATCGTCTTATGTCTACAAACACGGTGGTCTGATAAATTAATTTAATATGAATCTCATAAGCAATTTCTAACCTTGTTTTCTCTTAATCATAGTTATATGGGTGTATAAGTACATATTTTTTTAATTATACGTGGGAGAGCCATGCTGCGGCACAAATGGGCCGGCTCGACCGGAGAAATACCACGTTCTCACAGAAAACCGGCGTGAAACAGCGCTTGCGCTGTGTTTCGCCGAGTGAGTGAGTTTACCGGAGGCCCAATCCCCTACCCCATTCCCTTTCCTACCCTCCCCTATTCCCTTCCCTTCCCTACCCTCCCCTACCCTATTCCCTCTTAAGAGGCCGGCAACGCACTTGCAATTCTTCTGATGCTGCGAGTGTCCATGGGCGACGGAAGTTGCTTTCCATCAGGTGACCCGTTTGCTCGTTTGCTCCCTTATTTCATAAAAAAAAAAAAAAATTTGATCTTTTATCCTCGCTTCTCCGCATCCATGGACACCGTACCTACAAAATTCTGAAACCAGTTCACTATCTATTTGTCTCCGCACATCGTCCAAAACCCATGGCCACCGTACTACGATAAGCTCGAAAGCACCTGCGTCCTGATCTGTATAATTACTTAGCCGCCAAACTTTGTCAAACGTTTGTTCACCAACTCCCTAATGACTTTGAATATTTGATTAATGTTATTGATACTCATCATCATCGGTACATATCTATTCATTTTGACCGATTGCGGCAAAAAAAAAACGGTTATGATTTTGGCAACATAAAAAATAGTATAAATATTTTGCCTCCTACACCGGTGTCGGTGACAGGTTTCATTAAAACCAGACTAGCTAGTAGCTAAGCCGCAGTGTGTGCGCAGTACACAAGAGCACTCTCTATTCCTTTACTCTCATAACCCAGTGGGACGGACGACCGACATGACTGGCGGGAGATCAGGCGCAGGACCGACTTTTTACATGCCCATCCAACACATGTATCAAACACGGGAATTGAACCGAGGACTTCCGAGTAAAGAGCTACGCTATAAATCACTAGACCACGGAGGCATTAAAATTTCATTATATTTGGTTCATCATTAAAATAGTAATTTAATCCATTTTTTACTTCAATTTCATTAAACACTAGATGACGCCCGCAACTCCGTTGCGCCAAAATTCGTTTACCGCGTGGGAACCGTACATTTTTCCGGAATAAAAGTATCATATTATTATGTCCTTTCCCGGGACTCAAAATATGCCCATACAAAATTTTAGCAAAATCGGTTCAGCGGCTTAGGCGTGAAGAAGTAGCAGACAGACAGACACACTTTCGAATTCATAATATTATCAGTATGGATATGGATTCACTTAGTTTTGAATCGGTGGTTGTTAATTTCTTGATTTAAGAGGAGTCCACACCGCCCTTTTTTCCATACAAACGTTGTCCCCTGTTTCCTCCCTGGATAATGCTAGTAGAGTTATAATTTTTTTCCTGAATATCTACGGCCACTAATACAATGTCCCTATGTTTTCTTTTTTTTCATAATTTGATTATTAAATAAGATATGAACGTTCAAAAACCCAAAAAAATGGCCAGATTTTCCGCTGTGTTCAAACGTCCAGAGCAAAACATAGGAACACAGCTCAAGCCTTTTTTAAATCTTTAATGAAAAAAATACTTAGATCGGATAAGTTTTGGAGAAGGAATCAGGGGACAACGAATCGTTGATTTTCTGGATTTTCTGCAGTTGTCTCTATCGCGTTCAGCGGTATAGGCTTGAGGTAAGAGAGACAGCTATAGATATGACACGTACTTTTTTTTTCATTTCTCTAGCCCCTGGTGTATCCTCTTAATGCTAGCAAGTTGTGTCGGTACTTATTCTTGCAAAATAAAGATTTCCACGATCGCAGAATGTCTTAATTATTTTTTTGCTCACCAGACCGTTTCTTGGGAATTATAAGGACACAAAACGCTTAGGAGATATTCTCAATTGATATCGAGTCCCTTTTATCTGGTCCAGTCGTTTAATCCCCATCGCTTGGTCGGACATTTTTGGTACGCGTACACACTATAGTACGTAATTCTATTATTTAAACTCAACGACAGTAAAATTCCGGTCTAGAAGGGTGAGCCAAGATCTTTTCTTTATGGCTTCTTTATAGAATCGCCGATCAAAATGTATTGAATTGACATAAAATGAGTCGAACGTCAACGTCATATTAACGAACGCTTATACATTTTGATTGGCGATTCTATAACGAAGCGATAACGAAAAAGTTTTAGCTAATTAAAAAGACCAGATAATTAATAAGTAAAGGCAAAATCGTATTCCCATTTTGTACAAGGTGTCTTTAAAGAAATCTTATATTTATATAGCTTACTGCGTGAACGCAACGTATCTACGGTTATGTCAATCGGTTGCCTGGCTCTTGGGAATTCAGAGCTTTATGTAGAGATGTTAAACAACTTGAACTGCAAAACTTTCCTGGTCATAACCAAAGAACATGGTTCCAACAGGACGGAGCAACTTCCCAACGGGAGTCCTGTGTTAGACAGATCCAGGACATCCGTATACGGCTGAAGGCAAACCGCAGATGGTTTTTGTAGGTAAGCCCTTTCCGGCAGTCTCACATACCCCCGGGGTGCTTCAGCTTAACTGAGACACATCCCCAATCCGGGGCACCCATAAAGGGTTTCCTCTGCACATAAAAAAAAACTTTACATAATATTATATGTTTCATATTTTTAATTCAATATAGCTATAATTTATTATTACTAGAGATCGCCCAATGGTCGAAATTCGACCTTAGTTTCAACGACATTAGGACTAAGTTACATACATTTTGTAAAAAATATTGACTTTATCATAATATATTTTTTTCAACTCTTGTGTCTGGGACTTAGCTGATCTCAGACTGGCCGTGTAAGCATTGTCTAATAGTATCTAAGATTCAATAAAAAAAAAACTATAATCCATTTTCAATTTGTCAACTCGTTGTCAACAGACTTCAACCATAAATAAAAGAGTATAATTCGTATGTACTTATAGGTTTGTCACTCAAAAATCTGTTATCTTCTTGAGTGTGCGTGTTGTAGTGTGTGTAATGTTTTATTTGTTAAAAAAATGTATGTTATAAGCATAATTTCAAAATAATATTAGCTCGATGCACTCCTTCACCATATAAACTATAACTGTGCAAAATTTCGTCCACCTACGTTTCCCCATTTTTCGTCAAAAGAGATACAAAGTTTTTGGCTCACGTATTAATATATAGATATTTGTAAGAAAAGAGTCACTTACTAAATTGCGTTTGTAAGGAATCTGCGGTCGTCCCGTTATGGTGACAGTAAATGGTTACTCGCACAGTGTGAATGCGGCCTAATGGAGTATATAATATGCGATACGCACTTCGGATTATTTTCAATTTTCGTTTGATCAGTAATAAGTGGGGAAAAGGTCGAAGTTTCTTTTAGTCGCTGTACGTAATTTTTTATACTTCCGTTTTGAAATATATTTATAGCCATAGCTAAAATACGTGTGGCACTCGGGGACTGCCGCGGTAAAGCAATTGCATAGCATCTAGTGTACACGCAAACGTCTGGTCGCACGCACACAAACACCGTGCTGAAGTCTGCCAAACTGAAACGACGATGCACGGATGTCAACGCCGCTCCGCTGTGCTGGTCGGATTGGGGGTGTTAGGTTTATTTTTGTTACGGATTTTTTTCATTTAGTCACCACTCGCCGCGCTCAAAGGCCGCGATAAAAGCATACAATAGCTTAAAACCTATATTATTTCATCATCATCATCATATCAGCCCATATTCGTCCACTGCTGGACACTGCTGGATATAACATACGTGGGAGAGCCATGTTTCGGCACGAATGGGCCGACTCGACCGGAGAAATACCACGTTCTCACAGAAAACCGGCGTGAAACAGCGCTTACGCTGTGTTTCGCCGAGTGAGCGAGTTTACCGGAGGCCCAATCCCCTACCCTATTCCCTTCCCTACCCTCCCCCTTTCCCTTCCCTTCCCATCCCTACCCTCCCCTATTACCCTATTCCCTCTTAAAAGGCCGGCAACGCACCTGCAGCTCTTCTGCTGCATGCTGCGAGTGTCCATGGGCGGCGGAAGTTGCTTTCCATCAGGTGACCCGTTTGCTCGTTTGCCCCCTTATTTCATAAAAAAAAAACCAGGCCTCTCTCAATGAACGCCAAGATGACCGATCTTCTGCAACTCGCATCCAACATGGGCCCGCAACTAAACGGAGATTATCATCATCCGTTCATAAATACTTGTAATCAATGAGTTTCTAAAATACTAGAGTAGCAATGTCTTACAAAAGATTCTCAGAAATGCTTAACCACTTTTTTGTTCAAAAGACAATGTCAAGTCATATATTCGTTATGTCATTATGTATGTGAGATATGCCTGCAGGCATCTTCGAAGTGGCAACGCGTTGCTACCGTAAACTTCCAATCTAGTTACGTTAGTAACATAGAATATTTTGCTTGTAATAGTCTAATTAGTCGCTAGTTGAGAGAGTTATCATTTTACCATCAAAGGAATTGATATTATATGTGTCAGTTCATTAATCCATTTGGTCCGGTTCTTATTAAAGCTGGCTGCTTATACACGTTTTCCGTATACGATTTCCGAATTCGTTTGCCGTATTGAGATTAGCGCAAACGCGTTTTTTTCACGCGCGAACGCGATGGCTTGCACTTTTTATTTACCTGCGGAATTCGTTACGTACGAAGAAAAACGAATGTGTATTTTCTACTGGTTTCATGTATTCGGATTTCCTAATACGGAAAACGAATTCGGAAATTGCATACGGAAAACGTGCGTTTGCGAAGGAGTAATCTGTCAGCTCAGTTTGACATAACGCGACCAAATTACGTAGGCCCGACATATATTTAAGATTTTTATTATATGATACACATATTTAATACACATCCATGACCCTGGAACTTTGAAAACTTTTTGTTCCGTCGGCGGGATTCGAGCCCGCGACCTCCGGCTTGAGCTACCAACAGCCCACCAACTGGGCCTCAGAGGTCGTCCACAAATCAGTGAGCAATTTCAATATCGACCATACAGTTGCGGACTTCAAAGACACATTTAGAGGGAATTTACATGCGCTAAATCCGTAAGAATTAAGAGAATAATGAACACGTTAGTAGCAGGTAAGTGACAGTTAAAAATTTAGAGCCAGAAAAAAGATTTGAAATCAAAAAACTGATTATTTTACGTGTAGCCAGATATATAATTATCATGAAGTAGGTTAGTTACAAGGTTTGTTAAAATTATAAGGGAAAAGATTAGTAATTGTTCTAACATTATAAAAATACTAGCTGACCCGGCAAACGTTGTTTTGCCATATAAAGTATTTCACCCGTATTATTTTATTGAAGTGACTAATAAGTTATTAGTCATGGCAACGTCTATCGCTATCCTGTCGCACAAACAATGGTCGCCGTCAGTCTCAAGCTGTAATAATTTACTATTATTTATTCAACAAATGCACTTATTAATATAAAAAGTAGCCAGTAGCCGATTCTCAGACCTACTGAATATGCATATAAAATTTGGTAAAAATCAGTAAAGCTGTTTCGGAGGAGTACGGTGACTAACATTGTGAACGAGAATTTTTTATATATAAGATGTTAGTCAGCTGGTTACACTCACGTCTTAAATAATTGTCCTTAAGTTATAAAATGTTAGTTATCTAGTTCTTGCACTCACATATTTTTCATTACGCAATTCCAGCATACAAAGACACATTTAGCGAGAATTTGCATGCGCTAAGTCCGTAAGAATTAGACGAATTCGCAGCTTTTCGTGGGATCTCGTCGACTCTCGACAATAATCCTACCACTCGTCGTGCTCATTAAACACTTCAAGGCTTTTCAAAAGGTTTCGACGACTCTTTTCGACGGAATTAAAATTCACGACGAAAGTCTTTCGATGTATTTTTGTGCGTTCTTCGTTTGAAAGGTTTTATGTCGAGTGTCAGGAGAGGTTATAATATCCATATCCATACTAATCTTATCTTATATCTTTAAACGAGCAATTCTTGTATATTATATATGTCACCGTAAGATTGTAAAAACCGCGAAATTGTAATATGACGAAGTGATGGATTGTAAACAAACAGTTTTCCGGTGATTTTAAATTAATTATTTCGTATTTAAAATAATTTCAATGCCAAATAGTATGAGATGTATAACATAAAAAAAAATAGATATTATATTTAAAGTGCTGTTTGAATGTTCGGTTATTAAAATTAACCTAATTTATAATTCAAACTGCACTTTAAATATCTAAATTTTATTCAATGTTATACATCAAATATTCAGGCAATTGAAGTTATTTTAAATACGAAATAATTAATTTAAAATCACCGGAAAACCGTTTGTTTACAATCCATCACTTCGTCATATTACAATCTCGCGGTTTTTACAATCTTACGGTGACATATATAATTGGAATCTTGGAATCGGCTCCAACGATTTTCATGAAATTTAGTATATAGGGGGTTTCGGGGGCGATAAATCGATCCAGCTAGGAATCATTTTTAGAAAATGTCATTTTATTCGTGTTTTATCGAATACCGAGTAAAGCTCGGTCAAATAGCTAGTATTATAAATGCGAAAGTGTGTCTGTCTTTTTTTATGAAATAAGGGGGCAAACGAGCAAACAGGTCACCTGATGGAAAGCATCTTCCGTCGCCCATGGACACACGCAACATCAGAAGCGCTGCAGGTGCGTTACCGGCCTTTTAAGAGGGAATAGGATTACAGGGTAGGGGAGGTCAGGAAGGGAATAGGGAAGGGAAGGGTAGGGAATTGAGCCTCCGGTAAACTCACTCACTCGGCGAGACATAGCGCAGGCACTGTTTCACGCCGGTTTTCTGTGAGCCCGTGGTATTTCTCCGGTCGAGCCGGCCCATTCGTGCCGAAGCATGGCTCTACCACGAATGAACGTCTGTCTGTCTGTCTATCTGTGTGTCTGTTACCTCATCATGCTTAAACCACTGGACTGATTTAGATAAAAGGTATGAAGATACTTTGAAATTTGGATCCCATTAAAAATAAAATACGACACTTAAAAATTGTTACTTTGAGCCTCCAGAAAAAAAAAACATTAAAAACATACCTATTGTTATTGTCGTGATGATTTTCAGAAACTACTATATTGATTTTATGCTATATAGATTACTAGGGTTATTTTTCTATGAGCATTCTATTCCCAACTACATGGACTCATAGTAAATGCCTACATAACATAGCTACAACATAAACATGAACAGTAGACTATCTTCGAGTGCGCCTGAATGTGTCGCACGAACACATAAGCGTGATTCACATAACATAAGGTCTTAGCTAAAAAATGCCGCATCTATCGACAAAACTTGTTTCTGTGTTTAGCGTTTCGTTTTTTTTTTAAATACTGTTAAATTGGTTGATCGACATCACTGTCGAGAGATCAGGCGCTGGAATAATATTTTACATGCCTATCCCACGTATAGAAATAATAATTTTTATACGCGGGAATCAAACATGCGACCTTCGAGTCAAAAGCTACGCTAAATACTACTACGCTGGCTACTATGGCTGTGTTTTGTCCCTCGTATGTTTAATAAAGATGTTTTTATTTTTTTATTTTTTAAGAGGATACACCAGGGGCGAGAGAAATTGAAAATACGTATTTGAAATATATTGCTGTCTCACCAATCTCAAGTCTCCCACCGCAGAGCGCGATAGGGACAACACGACAAAAGTTCTAATAAAAGAACAGAAAATCTTCGATTCATTGTCTGCTGATTTCTTTTCCAAAACTTAACCGATTTAAGTAATTTTTCATTAAGAATTAAAGCAAGGCTTGAGCTGTGTTCGTATGTTTTATTTTTTTTGTATATTTTAGCCAGTTTTGTTTTCTGGGTGTTTGAACACAGAGGAAAATCTGGCCATTTTTTTGGGTTTTTGGACGTTCTTATCTTTTTTAATAATAAAAAAAAATATATTATTTATTGAATTATGAAAAAAAGAAAACATGCTAATAGTGGCCATAGATATTCAGGAAAAAAATCATAACTCTACCGGCATTATCCAGGGAGGAAACAGGGGACAACGTTTGTATGGAAAAACGGCGGTGTGGACTACTCTTAAATCACTGGAACTAAAAACGATTTTCGGGTTGTTAGCTTACTGTATAACATTTATATTATAGTTCTACGCGTATACTAAATTAGCTTTGCGCACATCACGCGTCTCTTCACAGAGGCACCAGAGCGTACTATTACATGCCCAGTTGATTAATATACCTTTTGTACCTTTCATGTGAATATTTATGTTACGTAAAATCTAATAAAGAGGGAATATTTGATTGTTTTCATAGAATAAGCTCTGAATACTTATTCGACCGATTTCGATAAAAACGGATTTTGTTTTAGACGTTTCGTTCCGCAATTTATTTTATTGCGCAGCTGCGCGCAGGAACCGTACAATTTTACAGAATATTCTATGTAAGTAGAATTAATGGAGTGTAGATGGAGGAGAACTATATTATATGGCGGATATTTAAAAAAGTGTCCAGCTGTACGCAGTAAATAACAGTTGAAAAATCCTCCAAGAGTGGCGCTAGCTGCAGCGAACGGTATGGAATGAATGTAGCCGTTGGTGACAAAATATAAATTGAAGTTAGCCGAATAGCCGAGTTACAGAATTACTGGGTTAACACCAATATATTTTGAAAAATATAACCTAAAATAGCTGAAATAAGAGCTGCTAAATGATTTAAAATTTACCCTGTTGCTACTGTAGCGCCACCCTAATTTAACGCATTTCAGCGGACACTTTTTACATACAGAGATAGTTCTCCTCCATCTACACTCCAAAGTAGATATACATAAATACATCCAAAACGATTCAGCGGTTTAGGCGTGGTGGCCAAAGGAAGATCTCCCGACCGAGCGAGGTGTTATGCTCGGTCAGGCCGGAGCCCACGTGATACATCTCAGCTGTTGCCTGTCGTATACAGGGTGTAACAAAAATAAGTAATAATACTTTATGATGTGTACGTGTTCCTTGCAGAGAGTTTACTGTGAAAGTAGCAGCGCTGAAAGACGAAATTTTTTTTCACTTTTGTATGGGCAAGGGCCCGAGCGTCACGAGTTTCCCCATACAAAAGTGAAAAAATTTTTTGGTCTTTCAGCGCTGCTACTTTCACAGTAAACTCTCTATAAGGAACACATACACACCCTAAAGTATTATCACTTATTTTTGTTACACCTTGTATATACTGACGCGCTCGGAAAACTTCGATAGCGCGATGCAGGAATGTTAAGCGAATTGTGGGGCAGACACACAAACTACTTAATTACCAATTGAAAATGTACGTTTTCGGTGGAATTTCCTCCGGCATAGGAATTTCCTCCGGCTTATTATCCAAATATTATCTGCAGGATGAAAACATAAAACAGTCATTTCAAGATAATTCTAGAATCTAGGCAGAACGCAAAAGTTAGCTACAAGTTTCAGAAGTTTCGTATTAAAATATTTATCACTCGAACTTTGTGATTTACGACCTTGGCGACTTTGTTTTATTTTGTTTTGTGGTTTTGTTTTAACTGTTTTAAAACGAACGTGATTAATTTTTTCCCTAGCCGGGATTCGAATGTTCATTGAAAATCATACCTTGTGTGGCCAACCATTCACAACATTTTCGAAAGTGTTGTTATTAAGAAACTATTAGGCTCAATTTACACCGCCGCGGAATGGAACGGAATGGAAACGTCAAATTCGCCGTCAAGAATTGTCCGGTGTCAAGAAATTAACACCGGATAATTCTCGAGAATTCCGCACGGCCAATTTTTTGGCGCGTATTTAATTTGTGTGTTATTCTGTAGACATGAGGTTTATTGTGCTTTATAATAAAAAAAAACAGTCTCGTTGCAAAAAGTTGCTTCCATTCCATTCCGCGCTTGTATAAATTGAAGATTAACTATAATTATACTTCCCGGATTACGTATACCATATTATTCTATGTATATAATTATGTACAAAAATGCATAAAGTAATTCAAAAATTCTTTCTTTCCAGGTACTACAATGGAAAATGAAGAGAACATAAAAGACAGAATCACCTAAGATGAGGTTCGACATAGACATAGTTCTACAAAACCTGACTTTAGACGGCAAAGAGTTGTCCACCTCCATGTATCTAACCGACGCTTATGTTAACCGGACTTTTGAACTCAACGAGACCAATGATTTTGTGTATTCCAATCAGTTCAATGATCCATTGATAGTGTTACTGATTGTACTAAAATGTGCCATCATGCTGTTTATAATCCTCGCGGCCATCTTAGGCAATTTGCTTGTGATAGTATCAGTAATGAGGCACAGAAAATTACGGGTTCTGACGAACTATTTCGTCGTCTCACTCGCGTTGGCAGACATGTTGGTTGCCATTTGGGCGATGTGTTTCAACTTTAGCGTCGAAATAACGAACGGGGAATGGCTGTTTGGGTACTTCATGTGCGACGTTTGGAATTCTCTGGACGTCTACTTTTCCTCTGCATCGATACTCCATCTGTGTTGCATCAGCGTGGACAGATACTATGCGATCGTCCAACCGTTGGATTACCCTCTCATCATGACTCCTGGAAGATTAGGCATCATGCTAGCGGTGGTCTGGTGTAGTCCAGCACTGGTGTCGTTCCTGCCGATCTTCATGGGCTGGTACACCACGAATGAGCATTTAGAGTTCAGGAGACGCCACCCCAAGGTGTGCAGTTTCACTGTGAACAAAGTGTACGCGGTGGTGTCCAGCAGTGTCAGCTTTTGGATACCCGGTGTCATCATGATATTCATGTACTATAGAATATACATGGAGGCGGATCGACAGGAGAGGATGCTGTACAGGTTAGTAAATATCTCTTAAAGTTTGCTGTGCTATTAAATATAGAATCCGTTCAATAGGCCATTAAATAAACATATATTTTATGATTTAGCGAAGTTTTATGCAGGGTGTAAAAAAAACTAAGTGATAATGCTTTAGACTAGTTCCTCATAATATAGAGTTCACTGTGAAAGTAGCAGCGCTGAAAGAGTATTTTTTTGTGTTTTGTATGGGCAAACGCCCCAGCGTAATGGATTTGCTCATTATTGTCACTTACTTTGATTACACCCTGTATATTGAAAGTGAAAAAAAAAAGTTTGTGAAAATACACATAACAACAATTATTATTATTGTAATGAGATTTTAGCCTGTTTATTATACTCGTAATAAAGTTTTTAGTGTTGAAACCGAGTATAATAAGTTTGATAATATGAAAAGTTAACAATGTGATTTAAATGTCTTTCGTTGTCAGCTTATGACAAATGTAATCTACCTTCACGCTAAAGGAGTGAGCACACTGAGACGGGCCGTGCCGGGGCTCAGCGTGCCGGGGCTCATCGCAAAAATCCGCCTCCATACAATTTGTATGGAAGCGGAAATCTGCTGCGCCCCGACACAGTGTGCGATACGATACGATCCGCTTCCACACAAATTGTATGGAAACGGATTTTTGCGATGAGCCCAGGCACGGCCCGTCTCAGTGTGCTCACTCCTTAAAAGTTGTTAACCGATTTTGCTGAAATTGGGTACGGAGACTTTAAGTCCGGGGAAAAGACATAGGATACTTTTTTATCCCGGCAAAATGTATGGTTCCCGCGCAATAAACGAATCTTGGCTCAACGGAGTTGCGGGCATCATCTAGATCAGCTATCCCCAACCCGCGGCCCGCGGGCCGCATGTTGGGGATAGCTGGGACACACCCCGCCGGGAATTTATCTGTGGCCCGTGCGATGCTAAACCATTTTGGAATTCACGCCCAGCGGCGAAATAATGTAAAGTTGTCGTTAAAGTCGTAACTTTTTTCGCACTCTTAAATCATTAATTTTGAAGAACGTTATTTTTTAACCATAAAAATGTATGTTTCGGGCCGCAACACTAAGATCAAAACATGTTTGTGGCCCGTGTGTAAAAAAGATTGGGCACCACTGATCTAGATTCTAGGCTATACTAAAATCCGTTTATCTGTTACCTTTTTATGCTTCACCACAATATACTGATTTTCATGATTTTTTTAAGAGACAATATGAAAGTTTAACCCGCAAAAGTATGGTTTCCGCCAAACTTTGTCGGTTTTGCTTTACACAGAACAAAATCAGATAGCTCATATCCGATATCCATATAATCCTAATATCCGTTCCGGATATTACGCTTCCATTTCTGTTGTGTGGATCATTTGTTCCGTTTTGTTTGCGGATTGGCTTGGGAAGCCTATTTGTATTTGCAGAAGTTTGTGAGAAAACATTTCGGGTGCAACGCATGAAATGTAAACATACATTATCTGTAAAAATTTCAACTCTCTAGCTATTACCGTTCTTGAGCTACAGCCTGAAGACAGACGGACAGACAAGTTTTTTTTTTTTTATGAAATAAGGGGGCAAACGAGCAAACGGGTCACCTGATGGAAAGCAACTTCCGTCGCCCATGGACACTCGCAGCATCAGAAGAGCTGCAGGTGCGTTGCCGGCCTTTTAAGAGGGAATAGGGTAATAGGGGAGGGTAGGGATGGAGAGGGAATTGGGGAGGGTAGGGAAGGGAATAGGGTAGGGGATTGAGCCTCCGGTAAACTCACTCACTCGGCGAAACACAGCGTAAGCGCTGTTTCACGCCGGTTTTCTGTGAGAACGTGGTATTTCTCCAGTCGAGCCGGCCCATTCGTGCCGAAACATGGCTCTCCCACGTATAATCTCCCATGTTTATCTCCCACGTATAAGTCTCAGTAATAGGGTCCTGTTTTTACCCTTTGGGTACAGAACCCTAATAAAAGGACTTTATCTGGTAAAAAAATAGGCTGACTTAATAATAGTGATGTTAGTAATAATGGAAAATTATTAGTAACATCACTAACATAATATTTAGTATGTTTTATAAGCATTTGTTATTATTTATTATTATAATTTTGTAACTAACACACTAACAATACTATGGGCACATTGTTTTGTCTGAAATAAATGTTTTTCATTTATTCATTCATTCAATACACCATCGAGGAAATCGATTCCTAGGCAGTTGACAGAAAAACGTCATTTGGTCAGATCTTGTCAATTCAATGTTAATTGTGATTTGTCGACTGGGTTTGACGTGACGCGACCAAACTACGTAGGTCCCCCATCTGCCTAGGAATCAAGTTCTCTGATAGTACAAATTTTGATCCCCAATTTCGCCCCTTTAGGGGTGGAATTTTAAAAAACTATTGCTGAGTTAATGACTGCAATATAAGACAGTAGATGACGCCCGCAAATGGCAACAAGCAACCGTACATTTTTTCGAGATAAGTGTCTATGTCCTTTTTGGGGACTTAAGAGGATACACTAGAGCCGTTTTTCCATTTAACCGTTATTCCCCTGTTTCCTCCCTGGATAATGCCGGTAGAGTTATGATTTTTTTCCTGAATATCTATGGCCACTATTAGCATGTCCCTATGTTTTCTTTTTTTCATAATTTAATTATTTAAAAAGATATGAACGTTCAAAAACCCAAAAAACTGACTAGATTTTCCGCTGTGTTCAAACATCCAGAAAACAAATTTGGCTAGATTATACAAAAAAAACACCGGAACACATCTCAAGTCTTGCATTAATTTTTAAATGAACAAAAATTTGCTTAAGTTTTGGAGAAGAAATCAGGGGACAACGAATCGTTGATTTTCTGCAGTTGTATCTATCGCGCTCTGCGCTCAGGCTGGAGGTAAGGGAGACAGCAATAGATATTACACTACTTTTTTCATTTCTCTAGCCCTTGGTGTGTCCTCTTAAAGTATCGTATAATCGATTTAGCGGTTTATGCAAGAAGAGGTATCTAACAGACATACACACTTTCGCATTTATAATATTAGTATGGCTAGAATGGGTGTTTATTCCCCGTATCCGGGTTATAAACAGAGACTACATAACAGATGTCACATGAATAATTACACACACGCGGCGGATTATACATGACAAGCTGAAACAATAACTATTATACAACATGTTAAGTAGGATGGGTGAATATTATGTACAATATCGATGCAGGTATGGGTTAACTTTTGATTATTAGGCTCGATTTATTTGTGTCTGCCCGTACGCGCTGTTTGGCAGCTACACCGCGAAATCATTAGCAATTGTATGTAAATGACAGTGCGACCGCGACGCTATCATCTTATCTTAATATATATATTTCTTGTGTGCGTGTGTATGTGACTGAACTCCTCCTAAACGACTGGACCAATTTTGATGAAATTTTTTGTGTGTGTTCGTGGAGATTCGAGAATGGTTTAGATTTACAGTTTGGTCTACTGGAAAATGTTTTTTCAATTAATTTCTTATTTATAAGGAGTTGTTGATTTTGGAATGTTTTACATTAGATCCGGCGGACGGCGCTATCATCGCATTCAATATTATTCTATTTCAATTTAGAATAATATTGAATGCGATTTACTCCGCCGTTTGTGAACCGATTTTCAAAATTTTTCTTTTGGTATATGTGGTATCATCCCAATTTGGTATTAAATTCACAAAAGTGGTGATCTGATGAAGGATGCATAAGTAATCGAGGGAACTTCTCAAAATTTATATGGAAACATGTGGTGACTTCGGTTTCGTGAGAAGTATTCTAAGCATGATTTTGCAGCGAGGTATACCTGGTATACCGTGGTTCGGAAGATGCTGAGAGAACTCCTGATTCTTTATAGATACAAGTTTGGGAAATTCGGCGTTGTTTTAAGAACGGAAAGCATATGCTACTACGCAAATTACATTCATCATCATCATCATCATCACTACCATTTTATACCATACATCGTCCCATGGTTATGACTTATGAGCCTATAATGACCCTGTTATTGGTACTTTGCATAGTCTTTTAGATCGAGACTCGAGTTTGTCAAGCGATAATTTAAAAAAATCGATACTTAATATTGCTTGAGAGTATATTTGCTTGAACTGAGAGTATGTAAGATAGTTAATTTATTGAATAAGGCTATAGGCTATTTATTATCACGCTAAAACTAATACGACCGAAGAAACTCAGGAAAATGTGGGAAAAACGGGGGAAATATTAGAAATTACGAACTACTGCAGCAATTTTTATGGCAATATTTGGCACAGATATAGAGTAAACCAAGTGAAGGGAGTAGGGACATAAGAGCTATTTTTATGGGAAAATATCCGGTTTCCGTAAAATTCCTAATTTACGCGGGCGAAGCCGCGCGGGACATCTAGTACTTATATAAAATTCTCGTGTCACAATGTTCGTTCCCGTACTCCTCCGAAACGGCTTGACCGATTCTCATGAAATTTTGTGAGCATATTGAGTAGGTCTGAGAATCGGCTACTGGGTACTTTTTATATTAATAAGTGCATATTTTGTTGAATAAATAATAGTAAATTATTACAACTCGAGATGACGGCGACCATTGTTTGTGCGACGGGACGGGACGGGACGTTACCATGGTAACATACTTATTTAGTCACTTCAATAAAATATTAATATGCTCGAAATACTTTATATTATTATAGCAAAGCAACGTTTGCCGGGACAGCTAGTAATATATAACTATATTTATTTAATCTACTATTATTAATTACGCAAGCGAAAAACTTTGGATCCCTTGTCAACTAAAAATGCGGAAACGTAGGTGAATGAAATTTTGCACAGTTATAGTTTATATGGTGAAAGAGTGCGTCGAGCTAATATTATTTGTGATTTTGAAATTATGCTTTTATCATAAAGTTTTAACAAATAAAACATTACACACACTACAATGTGCACACTACCATCTTTTTGAATTAAATCTGAAATAGTCAATACTTTAAACGTGGAGCCAAAAGAAGAAAGGTCGAATTTCAACCATTGAGCGATCTCTAGTTTAAATAAATCATGACATACATATTTTGCTTGTGATCTTGCAGTGTAGCCGCCAAACCGCGCGTACGGGCGGACGCATATAAATCCAGCCTCCATATAAAATTTAATCCAACTCAGTTTAAAGATTTAAGCTTGAAAATGTATCCGACATAAATATAGACTTTATAATAATAATATAATAATACTAGCTGACCTGGCAAACGTTGTTTTGCCATATAAATAATTTTTGGTATGAAAAATAGATGTTGGCCGATTCTCAGACCTAATCAATATGCTCACAAAATTTCATGAGAATCGGTCAAGCCGTTTCGGAGGAGTATGGCAACGAAAACTGTGATACGAGAATTTTATATATTAGATCTATGGACGTTTCACACCACGTCAGTCTGGCCCCGTGTTAAGTACTGAACAGAAGGACTTCTGTTATACGGATACCAGACAATGGAAATATATTTAATACTTTTATACTATACAATAAACATATATTTAAGATTTTTATTATATGATACACATATTTAATCAAGTCAGCGCGCGTTCGCCGCTAGAACAACACGCTACCTACGTTATTGATACCCGCGCGTACAAAACCCGATTGTTACTATTATACTACTATCATACATACTACTAACTTTTATCGTTTGTGTCTATTACAAGCAAATACATACTTACTACATAAAGTAAGATGGTGATCTGCGGCAGATGCAATGAGGACGTTAACGAGGCGATCGAATGCTCTGCATGCCACAAGCATTTCGATTTCCCTTGTTCCGGGATTACAGAGAAAGGCTACAGAAAACTGGGTGAGCGTCAAACTACTTGGAGGTGTGCAGCTTGCAAGAACATCGGCCTCGCCAGCACCAACCAGCCACAATCTTCAATAACCTCACCAATTTCACCTTCGGCCATAACCCTGGACTCCGTAATGCGTGAATTAATTAATATTCGCCACGAACTCGCCCCGCTATCCAGTTTGACAGACGAAATGAAAATAATTCGGAAGCAACTATGTGAGTTAAAGGATTTACCAACAAAAGTGAAACTACTCGACGAAAGATTAACTGTAATCGAATCTATTCGTGAGGATGTCATAAACAATAAGTCGACAGTTTTAGAATTAAACAACAGTCATCGCGATATGGATCAGTGGGTCCGCAGCAATAACCTAGAAATCAAAGGTGTGCCAGTCAAGAATAATGAAAACCTATTTGAGATCTTAAACAAAATAGGTACAGTTATCTCATATCCTATCTCAAAAAACCAAATCAACTTCTTACACCGAGTACCATCTAATTCGACTGATATAAAGAATATAGTTGTGTCATTCTTATGCCGTTACGTCAAGGAAGACTTCCTAGCAGCAGCCCGCTCCCGCAAGCAACCCTTACTTCCAGCTGACATAGGATTGACCGGATCTGGAAGGATTTATTTAAACGACCATCTGACGGTCAGAAACAAAATGCTGCTCACACAAACCAAGACAATTGCCAAGAAACACAACTATCAATATGTCTGGGTCAAACATGCGAAGATATTTGTGCGACGAGACCAAACCTCAAAATCATTTGTTATCACTTCAGAAGGCGACCTGCAAAAAATACACTAAAATTATCAATGTTTTCTTGCTTCATGCCCTATTTGACCAGTGAGATTATAGTACTATTTTTATTACATAACATCTTTCATCACTATCTAAGTGCTATAGACATTGTAACACTAATGTGTGTCCTTTGTATTAACACAATATTACTACTAACTCCTGTCAGATTACTCTGTTTAGTGCACAATTATTATTATTTTCCAAACTTAATGTTGACTGTTCTGTCAGCTGATCATACATTGTATTGTGTTCCTTTTCTTCTAACCTTGTCTACAGTTTTGGTTATGCATATCACATATTACACGAACATATTTTTTTGTTGTAATGTTATAATATTAATACTTAAATGCATAAGCTGCTACTTTGATACAATAATATTATTATGTGTGTTATATGCTGGGTTGTTTGCACAGTTAAAATTTACCATACACCTAAAACTAATTCATGATTTCTGCTCTGACTTTCGCTATCATAAGGTATGTGCAGTAATTAAATATTACTACAGAACTTATTCTACTAATTTATGCATTGCCTTTCTTTTTAAAAATATAATTACTAAAACTTCACACTATTGGATAGGAATAGTGCTATTATATTATGTTATTTTAACCTATATCAAATGCCATGTCTTGAAACAATCTACTAATTCAGATATTGTATTAAAGACTAACCACTGTAATTGTTTTATTATCACACCTATGATTGTCTACCATATTTTGTATTGTACTACATATTTGTCTGCAGCCTTTATTAATAAGAATCACAATATAATTAAAATATGTGTATGTGACGTTTTAATATTAGATTATTGTTTACTCCAAAACAAACATTATTTCGATAGGCTGACTATAAATAACTGTAATAAAGCTCTATTTGTTCAATCGTACATTATTACTTACCTCACTTACCTAATACTATACATTATTTACAGTGCATGTATACAACTATGTGACCCAACATTACCAACAAAGCTATGTTTCTCTTGGCCTTGGAAAATCAAAACTGCAAAATGTTGTAGAATATATTACTTAATACCATGCAATACTTCTATTACTTATTTATATGTAGCTAACCATGTAATCAATGCATGAATTACTTATCTACTACCAGAACGTGCGGGGGTTGCGGACTAAATCTAATACTTTCTTTAGAAATTTAGCTGCCAATAACTACGATATAATATCCCTAACTGAAACATGGCTTGTAGACGGTATACTTGACAGTGAACTGTTCGACGATAGGTATCTAGTCTGGAGGCGCGACCGCGACTACTCAGCCACAGGCCAGGCTCGCGGCGGCGGTGTGCTGGTGGCAGTTCACCGCGACCTTGTAGCTTTTGAATATGTTAACTGGCAGTCCAGTGCAGAAGATATCTGGATCTCGATCCAGCTGCGCGACAGCACTAGAAAGAGTACATTTTCTCTTAATTTATGTACGCTTTACCTTTGCGAACAAAGTAACGGGAATAGCTTCTCCAATCAATTAAATGCACACTTGGACAAGCTTTCAGACCTAGTCATTAGTCGACCCAGTGACAAATTCCTCATTCTAGGAGATTTCAACATGAGTTCCATTATGTGGACGTCTACGCCAGACGGAATTGCTCCTTACTTATCGTCTAACAACATTGTACACTCTAATTTTATTGACACTCTAAACCTATGTGGACTACAGCAATACAATATAATCTTAAACAAACACAATAAAATTCTCGACTTGGTCCTATCTAACATCAAAGTTTCCGTTACGTCTAGTCTAGATCCCTTAGTTAGTGAGGATCCCTACCACCCAGCGCTATCGATTACGTTAGATGCAGCCCAACCTCAACCATTGAAGCCCCGCGCCCGTAATACTTACCAATATCACAAAGGCAACTTCGATCTCATTCGCCGTGATCTCAACCAAGTTAACTGGGTCGACCTAATTGCAAAGGACACTATAGATGTCGCAACCAGCAATTTTTATAAAATATTATTTAACATTATTGACCTACATGTCCCGCAGCGTCTTATCAATGGTGGTAAATACCCACCTTGGTACAACACAGCCCTCATCAATATAATCAAAGAAAAGTTTAAATACTATAAAAAATATAAAACTTATAGAAATATGTCAGACCTACTTACGTACCAACTGCTACGGGACAGAGCTAAGGATATAGAGCGGACCTGTTATGGGACATATATGGCCGGAATCGAATCTTCGTTACTAACTAACCCTAAGATATTCTGGTCTTATATTAAAAACAAACGTGATAATTTCAACATCCCTTCAAGTATGTCCTACGGTAATTGCAGTAGCAGTGACGGACAGGAGATCAGTGAGTTGTTTTCCCATTTTTTTAGTACAACGTTTCTTAACGCACCAACTTCATCCCCTAACGCTGACTCATCCGTTGATGTCACCAACTGTAGTATTAATGCAATCGGAATAGATGTGGGTGCGGTTGGCAGACACCTCAAATCACTTGATCTCAGTAAATCTTCAGGTCCTGACGGCTTGCCGGCGATAGTCATTGTAAGATGCGCAGAGGAGCTTGCCTTACCTGTCTCCCTACTCTTTAAAAGATCAATATCTGAGGGTCAATTGCCGTCTGTTTGGAAGTCTGCATATATAACTCCCATTCATAAAAAAGGTGCAAAAAATAAAGTTGAAAACTACAGACCTATTTCCAAACTATGTTTATTGGCTAAAGTGTTTGAGCGCATTGTTTATAATCAGCTGTATGACTTTCTCCAACCTTGGTTTGACCCGCAACAGCACGGATTTCTTAAAGGCAGATCCACTACATCTAACCTTCTTACTTTAGTTGACTTTATAACCGAACATATGGATAATGGTGACCAGGTTGATGTTGTCTACACAGATTTCAGCAAGGCCTTTGACAGGATTGATCACCGCATACTGCTCCAAAAACTATTTGAGTTAGGCATAAGGGGGGATCTATTGAGATGGTTTTCTTCGTATGTGGAGAACAGGGTTCAGTCAGTGGTTCTGAATGGATTTATGTCAGCCTGGTTACCTATCCCCTCCGGAGTTCCCCAAGGCTCTCTTTTAGGGCCTCTTCTGTTCATTTTATTTTTACACGATATTGGCAAATGCTTCAAGCACACAAAATACCTAATGTTTGCCGACGACCTGAAGATTTATCGTCCGATCAAAACCATATCAGATGCACACCTACTCCAAGAAGACATTTCCAGCCTTGCGAATTACTGCCTACTTAATAACCTCGAACTCAATATACCTAAATGTAATATAATATCCTTCACCCGTAAAAATCAGCCTCTATTTCACAACTATTCTATCTGTAACCTGTATTTAGCTCGCACTTCAGTCGTTAGGGACCTTGGAATACTCTTGGACAGCAAGCTCACGTTTGAACCACATATCGACCATATTGTCGGCAAATCTGTTAAGGTTATGGGATTCATCATCCGCAACTCCAGTGACTTTACCAAAATGAAGACACTAAAAATCCTCTATTGCGCCTATGTCCGCAGTCACCTAGAGTACGCTGCCCAGGTTTGGAACCCTAATTTTGCAATTCACTCAAGTAGAATAGAAAAAATTCAAAAAAAGTTCACAAGGCACCTTAGTTATAAATTTGGAATCCCAAACCTTGGTTATGCGGAGCGCTGTAGTCGCTTTCATCTTCCTCCACTTTCAACCAGAAGGGACATCGCCGACATCCGCTTCTTGTTAAAATTAGCCCAAGCAAAATTAAATTGTCCCGATCTCCTAACCAAACTAAACCTAAATATACCACCACGCCACTGTCGCATAAGAAATATTCTGCACATACCTCATGCGCGTACCTCTTACAGGCAAAATTCATTCTTTTTGAGGTCAATGAGACTGTTTAATGAGCTCGCTAAGTCGGAACCCACTATCGATCTTTTCACAAGTAGCCTAGCTTCTATAAATACCGCGATTCTAGGCAGACACCCAGACATAATAATATGATAAATATGTTATTAGATAATTTTTTTTTTTTTTTTTTCATCTCCTGTGTTATCATAGTTTGTACTTTGAATGCATTATATGGATAAGGACATACCTACAATTATGGTCAATGGAAAAATTAAGCAATACGCATATTAAGCAAATATTTAATTTTTATTATAAATAATCTTACTGTCACTAATTTGTTAAAATTGTTGTTTGTTGTTATTTATATTATTAATTGTATGTTTTATCTTACACCAATTACCTACTCTAAAGTAACTGTTATCTGTGGAGGCTTGTAATTGGCTTTTTTGTTAACTATCTTTTAAGCTTAATATAATATTGTTAGCTGTAAGCCACCCAAATAAAATAAAATAAAATAAAATAAATAAATAAAATTAATATACATCCATGTCCCAGGAACTTTTGTGAAAACTTTTTGTTCCGTCGGCGGGATTCGGACCCACGACCCCCGGCTTAATTAGCTACCAACAAGCCCACCAACTGAGCTTTATCTTCTTCGTCTCTTTAGTTTTCTATTATCTAGGTCTTTATTTTTGTAGTATGAATGACATTAGCACACTAAAAATATACGTAATTTATGTGCAAGTTTCTGGTAACTTGTGTAATTAAAGCTAAATAAGAACTGACAGACTCACGAACCAAAACAATCTAAAAGTTACGACACATTTATTGGACTTACACAACTTAGACTTAACTTAGACTTAATCACTTGGAGTTTCGAGTTTGGGTATGGCCACAACTCACAAGGCGTTGCGTTGTCAGTACGGAAAACCGCATTGGATGTGTTCGGTAGAACATAGGTTGTAAATCAAATCACTGTATGTTTTCCTGATAAAATAAAAATAAAATCTTATATATAAAATTCTCGTGTCACAATGTTAGGCCGCGTGCTCCTCCGAAACGGCTTTCCAAATTTTATATGCATATTTAGTGGGTCTGAGAATCGGCTACTGGGTAGGTACTTATTTTATTGATAAGTGCATTTGTTGAATAAATAATAGTAAATTATTACAACTCGAGACTGACGGCGACCATTGTTTGTGCGACGGGATAGCGATGGACGTTGCCATGGTAAGGTGCCATACTTATTTAGTCAATTCAATACAATAATATGGGCGAAATACTTTATGGCAAAGAAACGTTTACCGGGAGAGCAAGTAAATAAATAAAATAAAATAGGGCTCAAATGCATTTACTGGCGTTCATCACAGCTTACAACTATTTTTATATTATTTTAATAACTTCAAAAAGTATTTATTTATCATGGGATCACCTGTGAAGTATGCTCTTTTCGTCTAAGAAAGAATCATCAAAATCGGTTCAGAAACGGTGACATTATCCGCGAACAAACATAAAACATAACAAAATATTATATAGGGTCGAATTGAGAAACCTTCTCCTTTTTTGGAGTCGGACATTAAACAGTTGTTGGTATTTAATTGTTAGCGATAACCATGTTATTATGAAATTAATAAAAACTACAACCGGTCAATCCTGCACTGCGCCTGATTTCTCGCCATTCCTATCGGTCATCCGTCTTACTAGCTTATGAAAGTAAAGGAAGAGAGAATGCTCTTGTGTACTGCGCACACACTTGGGCTATTACTGGTGCCCTGCGAAAGCTGGCCTGGTTTCAATGAAACCGGCGAACGTCACCGAAACCGGTGTGGGAGGCATTATCATTATGGCTATACCTTTATCAAAATTAGTAAAATGGAGTATAGCACAAAAATAATTGGAAATGTTTGTCCGTCTATGCGTAAACATTTATTACCAGGAATTTTGTTACACTTTTTCCCTATTATTAGCTATTATTATGTTTACGCTTTCAAGGGTATATTTAATAAGGTTTATTTTCGGCCCAATGAAATTGCTAAATATTGCTAGCAATATAGTCCAATGTCAATGTTGCTATTTACTTAACCCTTATGGCCGCTACCAGTTGAGTGTAAGTTCCTATAACGTCATGAATCATGTAAACTAACTCATTACAGGATATAACAAAACAAAATGATAATAATTAAGGGCGTGTATGGGTCCTCTGTATTGAGTTCAGTTTGAAAGTAGCAGTGGTAACTATACTAATAATAATAATAGCTCCCACACCGGTTTCGGTGACGGTGGCCGGTTTCATTGAAACCAGGCCAGCTACGCAGGAGTAATTTTATAGTGCCCAAGTGTGTGCGCAGTACACAAGAGCACTCTCTATTCCTTTACTCTCATAACCCAGTGGGACGGCAGACCGACACGACCGGCGAGAGATCAGGCGCAGGACCGACTTTTCACATGCCCATCCGACGCATGGATCATCTTACTTGTCAGACAATCAGGTGATCAGCCTGCATTGTCCTAACCAAACTTGGAAATAATATGTTTCCAACGCGGGAATCGAACCCACGACCTCCGAGTCAAGAGCCGCGCTCTGTACCACTAGACCACGGAGGCGTTAGGTAACTATACATATATATCATAAAGTATTATCATTTATCACTTTATTATGTTACACCCTGTATTACTGTATAACATAGTTAACTACTTAATTGCGAGTAGTGAGAACAACTCGCATATTTCAAGCAAGCTTGACATACTTTAAGGCGAGGATAAACCCCAATTTGTTATTCCGCGACTTCCGGTTTATCTAGTTCCAATATAATAACGAAGTTTTAAAAAATATGAGGTATAAAGCACAATATTTAAAATACCTTAAACCAAAAACATTTTAATAAAACTTAATACTTTGGCTGTAATTAATTTACAAACTCACCTCCGATAAAAATCTATTTCATCGAAATATAAGTATTAACTAGGATAATTATACATTTTATTTGAATAAATTGTTAGCAAATCTATATTAAAAATTCTTTAACCGAACAATCTTCTCTATTTTTCAAGTTTTTAAAAAAAAAACATGAAAAATAGAGAAGATCCGCTCGAGTGACTACAGTTTTATGCTAAGCTAAAATTAATCTTATTGCGATGCGTATACGCTTCGCTTGGTCTTTGGTTGTGTGCAAAGTTATCGTTTTGGATTGAGATTAATCCCCGCCTTAAGGGCGCGTATTATATCAAATTGCTTTACATGATCGTCTGTAATATCAATATTATTGAAAAATTTATATACAAACTTTCGTCTCCTATTTTAACCCCTTGGAGGTAGAATTGATCAAAATCCTTTCTTAGCGGATGCCTACGTCATAATATCTACCTGCATGCCAAATTTCAGCCCGATCGGTCCAGTGGTTTGGGCTGTGCGTTGATAGATCGCCATGTCAGTCAGTCACCTTTGAGTTTTATATATATAGACTAGATGACGCCCGCGACTCCGTTGCGCCAAAACTCGTTTATCGCGCGGGAACCGTACATTTTTCCGGGACAAAAAGCAGCCTTTGTCCTTTCCCGGGACTCAAAGTATCTCCATGCCTTTCAGCAAAATCGGTTCAGCGGTTTAGAGGTAACAGATAGACAGACTGACACACTTTCGCATTTATAATATTGGTATGGATTATCTGTTTAAAAGTATAAAATTTTATTGTGTTGTACCGTTTTCCCTGCGTGGGTAAATAAAAAGCTTTCAACCGTCTTTGCCTCAAATGAAAATAAATTTTATTTTTAACCTGAGAAGCTTTTAAGATAATATTTGACGCGTAATCTAATATTTTGCCCTAATTTTAGCTATTCATATTTTGTTAAGAAATTTCTTTCTAATAATTTCGACAAGGAAAAATATTTGACACCTTTATAATAAAAAAAAAACTGTAATCGAATATTGAAATCATGAGATGTAATTATGCTATTATTAAACTACAGATTGATGGCCAGACTTTAGTAATCAAATCGAATCAGTAGTTAAGGCACTACATACAAACTATTACACTTTCAGAACATCTATTATTATTATTGGCACTTTAAGAATTAAAAAAAAAAAAACTAAAAGAAAATATTAAATCCTATAATTGGTATAGGCCTCCATACATTTGCGGACCCCTGGGTGTCCGCAAATGTATGGAGGTTTGCGGTGTCATCATCTTTGAACCAAACATAATTCAATTTTTTGCTGTTTATTTTACAAAGGGGTTCGTGAAAATTGTGCTTGACTTCCTAGGAGTCCGTGGCCTAAAAAAGTTGGAAAAAACTGGTATAGATATAATAGCTGATCTCATATCTCATCATACTTAGTTACAAATCAAATTGTCTCTTCTTCTAGAAGTAAAGTAGCAGCTCTGCTTCTGGACAAGCATCTCCAGATCAACGGAATATCCATGGGTGACATGATGAGGGAGCGCCACAGCATACAGATGCACCAGGCGAGCAGCAAGATGAAGAGGGAGAGGAAAGCCGCGAGGACGCTGGGCATCATCATGTCAGCTTTCCTGGCGTGCTGGCTGCCGTTTTTTCTATGGTAAGTGCAATAGTTTCTAGATTGTGGAATATCCAACATCCAACTGCACCAGGCAATTAGTAAAATTAACGAGCAGCAACAGCAACCAAAAGTAGTGAGAATTATAGGCACCATGATATAATTGTTTCATGAAAATCGGAGAATTTGGCACATTAAGGTGATCGCACATATTATATCAGCACGCACGCGCGGAACACACCGCATTTAGAATTCGTTGTATGAAATTATCTGAAACCTCGCACATTCATCCGCACTGACAAATGTGGGATCAGTTTTATAGAACAAGCTAAAAGTAGTCAGAAATTTGGCACATAATGTTTATATAAAGTATTCAGATGAAAGGATCTAGTCATATATTCCTTATTGTTTTTGCCATAGCCTTCATATTACGTTAATTGGTGTTGGGCACCTTATCCAACCCATGTTCCCAGTTTATCTGGGGTCGGGTCTACCTGTACGTTTGCGCCAGAATTTATTATTGCCTAATGTATACTTTTAAGATGCAGAATTGGCCATCATATAAAGTGTTCTTCCAGGTACATAATAACGGCACTATGCGGCGAGGCATGTCCGTGCCCACCGTCAGTGGTAGCCGCTATGTTCTGGGTGGGCTATTTCAACAGCGCCCTCAACCCGCTCATATACGCCTACTTCAACAGGGACTTCAGGGCTGCGTTTAGGAAGACCCTGGACTCTTGTTGCAGGTATTATTTTTTTTTTTATAATGAGGCGGCAAACGAGCATACGGGCCACCATGGAAATTAACTACCGTCACCTATGGACACTCGCAAAATCAGAAGAGCTGCAGTTACGTTGCCAATATTTAACATACCACTATGAAGCATCGCACGCACGATTGACAGAAAAATCTGACTCAGAGGAAATAAATAATAAAGAGTTCTGTACTACGAATAATAAAAACTATTTATTATTCGTAGGTTTTGTAGGAAAGTTCTGAAAAACTCTTTTGTTTTCCTATATTATGGACAAGTTTTGTAGAAGAGTAAACATTATTTAAATTGAGAGAAACAGAGAGCAGATGGTGGGCGGCGAATTCCTGTCGACAGTTTGTGTCGGAATTTTGTGTTGATTTCCGTTAATTCAGTGACTTGCGTTGGTATCATTGGATTTCTGAAAAGACGCTCAGGGCTAAGCTGGCCTCAAAACTTCTACCTTCTTCCCCAGGTCCATATGCGGAGACATCACCTGTCCCAAGACGCGTCGGGACCACCACTCCAATGCCTCCTCTGATATGCACCTCAACAACTGCGTCAAGTCAACTTCAGCTGACGTACTGCGGATACAGGCCAAACCTGACGAGTTTGGCACGTTATAGGTCAGACTGGAAGAGGTCAGAGAGTTTGGCATTTAATAGGAAAAGACGTAGAGAATTGTCACGCAATCGCTGGAAATGGTTAGAGTTTGGCACCTTATAGGCCAAGCTAAAAGAGATTAGAGGCATCATTGCTTAGGCCAGTCTGAAAGATTTTTTTGTAATGCAGATGTAAAGTTGTGTAATATACAAGATGGTATCTTTAGTTTTTTAGCTATTTGTTAGTGATAACACCTTCTAAATTTCTATTTGGAATTTCAAAAATTGTGACGAAACCTTTTCATCTTACTGAATAAACAAGCCCAACCTGACAAGTTTGGCACATATAATAGGCCAAGCTGAAAGGAATTTTATATTTATTTATAGGCCAAACTGAAAGGAATTTTATATTTATTTTAAAATATCTCTAAAATCCTATAGAGAGCCAAACCAAAAAGCCAAAGGTTTTATTCAACACTCTATTCTATAGCACTTCCCATTACAAATACTAATAATATACTACCTCACCTACGTACCTAAAGTAAATAATAAACCTTATAAATTAGTTAAATAGCTTATATGTATATTGTCTATTTTCACTGTAAATAGTTTTGTACATTTGTAAACATGTTAATAACTAAATACTAGTAATTAAATAGATGATAATGATTATATGTACTCCTAGGAATATTACTTTTAAAGCTTAAAAAATAAGAAAAAATAACAATTAAGTTTAGTAACAGAGCAAGAGGTTTTTAGATTTGTACATTGTTTACTAAAAAACCAACATTAAGTAATAATATATTTTGTCTTATAATCGTAATATCATTAATTTAAATCAAAAAAAATATATTGGGTTAATATGAAATATGATGTTGTTCTGCTTAGAAAATACATTATTTTTAGTGCTGTCCAAACTTTTTCATATTTTATTCGTTTAGCACCAAAATACACGTAATATTATGGTTTGACGGTCAAAATAATACAATTTCCACGATAACATTAAAAGGGCTATTTCCTTAATCCATTAATTATTTCATTTGACAGCTTTATTAAATAACACCATGTTTTTGTAAAATGCTTTTCTTACCATAAAAACAACAGCAGTGTTTTTCAGCCAATTTTATGACGTGACTCTGATAGAATGAAAGAATTCTTCTATCCTATCTACTTAACTGTATGTCAAAATAGATACGTTACCAAATTTTATCTAAATCGGCTTAGTGGTTTAGGCGTGAAGAGGTATCAGTCAGAAGGACAGACTCGCATTCAAATCTTATATCTTTAAACGAGCAATTCTTGTATATATAATTGGAATCTCGGAATCGGCTCCAACGATTTTCATGAAATTTAGTATATAGGGGGTTTCGGGGGCGATAAATCGATCTAGCTAGGAATCATTTCTAGAAAATGTTATTTTATTCGTGTTTTATCGAATACCGAGCAAAGCTCGGTCAAATAGCTAGTATTTTATTATATTAGTAAGAATGTAGTCTGGTTATATAATAATAGCTCCCACACCGGTTTCGGTGACGGTGGCCGGTTTCATTGAAACCAGGCCAGCTACGCAGGAGTAATTTTATAGTGCCCAAGTGTGTGCGCAGTACACAAGAGCACTCTCTATTCCTTTACTCTCATAACCCAGTGGGACGGAAGACCGATACGACTGGCGAGAGATCAGGCGCCAGGACCGACTTTTTATATGCCCATCCGACGCATGGATCATCTTACAGTATTCTTACTTGACAGACAATCAGGTGATCAGCCTGCATTGTCCGAACCAAACTTGGATAAAACATGTTTCCAACGCGGGAATCGAACCCACGACCTCCGAGTCAAGAGCCGCGCTCTATACCACTAGACCACGGAGGCGTCGTTTGGTTATATATTAAAGTAGCATCAAAATCATCCCGTTATGGAAGGGACAAAGGGTACAAACGGGTACGTAGGGTAAATCCAATCACGAGAAGATATACATCTTATTGTATTAAATTTAATCAACTATTAAGGTAGTTTAGTATAGATCCTTACTAATATACTATAAATGCGAAGTGTGTCTGTTTGTCTGTGGGTAAAATAATAATTTCTTATTTCACATATTTGCCAAAAAATGAATACTTATACCGTACAGAATGGATTTATTACTTTAAGGGTCTGTTTCACCACTTCCTTCACTTCAGAATAGGCTATTCACAATTTTTTTTGACAGATTCTCCATACTTGATCTGTCAAGCTAATTGGTGGATAGCCTATTCGTCACTTATCAGGAAGTGGTGAAACAGGTCTTAATTCTGGAAAGGAATTTCAGAAAATGAAATGCGAGATCCATGTACTAATATTATAAACGCGAAAGTCTGTTTGTCTGTTACCTCGTCATGCCCAAACCGCTGAACCGATTTCGCTGAAATTTGGCAGGGAGATACTTTGAGTACCGGGAAAGGACATAAGATAGTTTTTGTTTCGGAAAAATGTACGGTTCCCGGCGATGAAAAATGTACGTTTCGGAAAAATGTACGGTTCAGAGTTATTTAATAATAACTAACTTTAATTTAAATCAAAGAACTCGTCTTCTAAGGAACCCTTCGTGCGCTTTCGCTCACTTTGTTACGAAAGGTTTTACAAAAAAAAACAGAAAACAAAAAGACAAATAAAAATGCACAACAGCCCAAACTCCCAAAGTAATAAAGGTGGTAATCAACGTCTTGATTACTCGAGTTTTTTCGCTTTATCAAATAAAACAGTATGTAGGGCAGAAATTGCGTTATGGAAATTTAGTTTCGCAGCCGAGGTAACGTAATAAGGAGTATACTAAGATATTGCGAAGGTATTGTGGGGTCGACAAAGTCATCATCATCATTAGCATTGCATAGGCCTTTTTTTTAAGCGCAGGGGAAACTGGGCGCCCCGGTTTGGGGATGTGCGCCAGTTAAGCTTAAGCACCCGGGGAGTATGTGGGACTGCCGGGGCTTACCTACTAAAACCACCTGCGGTTCGCCTTCAGCAGTATAGGGAAAGATATCCAGGATATAACAAACACAGCGGGGCTAAAATGGTTACATTTAGCTATTCCTCTCAATCAATTCAGCAAATGAATTTTCAAAACTGTCAATCTGACAAATATGTCAAATTAATACGAATTACTAGACATGAATTGCAAGCTTACTTGCATTTTGCGATTAAAAAAAAATGAATCATATCATGATTCATAATATTATGATTCACCAAAGCGACCATGTTAGCCCCGCAGTACTCCCTCCACGACCGGCCGGTCTACCTTAGAAGGGACCGGACTTTCACCAATGTTAGGGAACGTTTCGGCAAACTGAAGCGTTCCCCTCGGCTCCGGGACTGGCTAAGCCGGGTAGGTTCCCATCCTGACCCGGCTGGAGCCTCGTAAGACGAGATTTAGGAGGTTCGCATAGCGTTGCCTCTGCACTCCCGTCCTACGCAGGCGGAGCGGAACGGAGGACGGATGGTGTACATAGGCTTCCCATAACGAGCGCCAGCCAAACGCGAATCACGCTTTTTGAAAAACAATGACAGCGCGATTCACAACTGAGCGTCGGTCCACTGAACAACAGAGGTCGTGAAACTCACACAGACAAACAAAAAGCATTCTTATGTAAATCAATTTCATAGCACCCTGCATATTTCGTTTTTATTTTACTGCCAATTTACAAAATGGCATCGCTCTTTGTTTAAACATTCTAATTTTATTATGTCTAGACGGCAAAATGTACGAATAAATCCTGCACTTTCGGAATTATTGCTTATTTAGTGGGAAAACTTTATAATGATGATATTTCGCGCTGTGTTAAACTTTTCAACTCTAATAATGTTAAAAGTGCTGGTGCAAAATATTGTTTTTAACAGTAGTAAATTTTATTATCTTGTCATTTTTTCCTTTTTTATGGAATTGACTGCGTTCAATTATATTATGAAATCGACTTGTGTCATGTCAATCTTCAATCTACATATATAAAACTCAAAGGTTTGACATAGTGATCTATCAACGCACAGCCCAAACCACTGGACGGATCGGGCTGAAATTTGGCATGCAGGTAGATGTTATGACGTAAGCATCCGCTAAGAAAGGATTTTGATAAATTCTAACCCCAAGGGGTTAAAATAGGGGATGAAAGTTTGTATATAATAATACTTCTTAACGCAAGCGAAGCCGCGGGCAAAAGCTCGTTCCATATATTTTGATAGACGATTCTATAAAAAAGTGATAAAGAAAACGAGTCGGCTAAGCCTTTTGTCACTTCCCTTCCCGTACTACGATGCATACCTAATATTTATTTATCTACTAGCTGTTGCCCACAACTTCGTCCGCGTCCGCGTCAACATTTTTTTTGTATTTTTTTTTTAATTAAAAGTATCCGTTACTTTTAATACCTCCAAGAGTATGTGTACAAAACTTTGTACACATACTCTTGTAGGTACTCACGATGATTCATCAAGTAGTTTTTACGTGAAAGCGTAACAAATATCCACGCTTTCACATTTATAATATTAGTAAGGGTTGGGTCTGCCAACAGGTCTACATCTTATCAAAACTTATTTCAATAATATCACATACACAAAACTTATTAAGGTGCAGACCCAATCACAGGCAGACTCAGCATGCAAATCATAATATTATATTTGTAGCGAAATGGTTCCTCTGAGGTCGATGATGACAATATTGCATATTATTAAATACTGGTATCGTACATAATATATGTACGATTTTTAATCAAAACTCAATTTCATTCGTCCAGGAAACATTTTATTAGAGCCATATCATTTTATCATTTCGCTTTTGATATTTTAAAGTATTGTAGGCGTATCGCCCCCTTATCTGTATACCCACCGGTGAAACCCACAATACGCCTCTGCATTCATTATCATCAGTACCCTATTAAAACCGTTATGGTTTTGCTGAATATTTTAAATTTGGGGACAGGATTTGCTTCATCTGAAAAAGTTTGGTAGTACAACTCTTGCTTGAACATTATTTTAAGACGTTTTTAACTTAAAATTACTTTAAAATTAGGGGAGGAATCACAAGACAAGAAGATATTTACAAAGTGTGTAATAATATATAATGATGTGTACCTCTAAGTACTGGAAAAAATATTATTTGTTTCGATCCCTATTCGGATGAATATAAATACTAATTATAAAATAGAATTTTATAATATTATTAAATGGTGTAAATATTAGCTACTTGTAATTAATAAAATATTTCTAATTAAGTACCAATAGTAATATTTTGATGTATAAAAATTATAAGTGTATTAATAGAAATGTGATTACTTATAGGTGATAGTTGAAATGTAAATAATAGAAAAAGAAATATACTTACTAGTTATACAGCATGTCTAATGAGACATGTTCAATACTCGAGGACGTGATATTAGACTATTATATTAGTTGAAAAAAATATATTAAAAATAATATAAATTATAATTGATCACTGAGTAAATGTAGCATTATATTATTTTTACCCAACGCATGGACACCGCGCGCGGGAAGGGTAGCGCGCGGCGCGGGGCCCACGCAGCTGCGCCGGCCGCATAGTAATTTACTAAGTGTCCATATTTCATTTAAGTATGTAACAAAAATTAAGTACTTAATTTTATTACATAATTATAATGAGAATCAAGTACCGAGTACTCTCTTTAAGTATTGATCATGTCTCACCAGTCATGCTGTACTTTGTATTGTAAATAAAAGTAGATTCATATATTAATATATTAATAGAAAATGTTGCCCGCAACTTTGTTTCTCAGAAATTCTTGTTACATCTCACTGCAACTATAAAGGTGACGTTCCAATCCTCGTGGCAAGCGAACGCAGCACTCTTGTTTTGACGTCCAGTCGGCACGTGCCGCCACGTTAACAATTTAATCTCATACAATTCGTGTTCAATCATGCTTGTGTAAGTGTATACGTACACATATTTTTACACACAGATGAAACCAATTTTGGTTACGTTTGACAGCTCGAGATTGTTGGTTTATTCCGCTAGGTATATTAACTTTATGCTTTTCCCAGTCCTGACAGCTATACTAGCGCACGATCGTGCTGCGGCTCAATTTGGAACTAATTCGATCTCAACGGCTTTTCCCGCTTCTGACAGCTATACTAGCGCACGATCGTGCTGCGGCTCAATTTGGAATTAATTCGATCTCAACGGCTTTTCCCACTCCTGACAGCTATACTAGCGCACGACCGTGCTGCGGCTCAATTTGGAACTAATTCGATCTCAACGGCTTTTCCCACTCCTGAAAGCTATACTAGCGCACGATCGTGCTGCGGCTCAATTTGGAACTAATTCGATCTCAACGGCTTTTCCCACTCCTGACAGCTATACTAGTGCACGATCGTGCTGCGGCTCAATTTGGAATTAATTCGATCTCAACGGCTTTTCCCACTCCTGACAGCTATACTAGCGCACGACCGTGCTGCGGCTCAATTTGGAACTAATTCGATCTCAACGGCTTTTCCCACTCCTGAAAGCTATACTAGCGCACGATCGTGCTGCGGCTCAATTTGGAACTAATTCGATCTCAACGGCTTTTCCCACTCCTGACAGCTATACTAGTGCACGATCGTGCTGCGGCTCAATTTGGAACTAATTCGATCTCAACGGCTTTTCCCACTCCTGACAGCTATACTAGCGCACGATCGTGCTGCGGCTCAATTTGGAACTAATTCGATCTCAACGGCTTTTCCCACTCCTGACAGCTATCCTAGCGCACGATCGTGCTGCGGCTCAATTTGGAACTAATTCGATCTCAACGGCTTTTCCCACTCCTGACAGCTATACTAGCGCACGATCGTGCTGCGGCTCAATTTGGAACTAATTCGATCTCAACGGCTTTTCCCACTCCTGACAGCTATACTAGCGCACGACCGTGCTGCGGCTCAATTTGGAACTAATTCGATCTCAACGGCTTTTCCCACTCCTGAAAGCTATACTAGCGCACGATCGTGCTGCGGCTCAATTTGGAACTAATTCGATCTCAACGGCTTTTCCCACTCCTGACAGCTATCCTAGCGCACGATCGTGCTGCGGCTCAATTTGGAACTAATTCGATCTCAACGGCTTTTCCCACTCCTGACAGCTATCCTAGCGCACGATCGTGCTGCGGCTCAATTTGGAACTAATTCGATCTCAACGGCTTTTCCCACTCCTGACAGCTATACTAGCGCACGATCGTGCTGCGGCTCAATTTGGAACTAATTCGATCTCAACGGCTTTTCCCACTCCTGACAGCTATACTAGCGCACGACCGTGCTGCGGCTCAATTTGGAACTAATTCGATCTCAACGGCTTTTCCCACTCCTGAAAGCTATACTAGCGCACGATCGTGCTGCGGCTCAATTTGGAACTAATTCGATCTCAACGGCTTTTCCCACTCCTGACAGCTATACTAGTGCACGATCGTGCTGCGGCTCAATTTGGAACTAATTCGATCTCAACGGCTTTTCCCACTCCTGACAGCTATACTAGTGCACGATCGTGCTGCGGCTCAATTTGGAACTAATTCGATCTCAACGGCTTTTCCCACTCCTGACAGCTATACTAGCGCACGATCGTGCTGCGGCTCAATTTGGAACTAATTCGATCTCAACGGCTTTTCCCACTCCTGACAGCTATCCTAGCGCACGATCGTGCTGCGGCTCAATTTGGAACTAATTCGATCTCAACGGCTTTTCCCACTCCTGACAGCTATACTAGCGCACGATCGTGCTGCGGCTCAATTTGGAACTAATTCGATCTCAACGGCTTTTCCCACTCCTGACAGCTATACTAGCGCACGACCGTGCTGCGGCTCAATTTGGAACTAATTCGATCTCAACGGCTTTTCCCACTCCTGAAAGCTATACTAGCGCACGATCGTGCTGCGGCTCAATTTGGAACTAATTCGATCTCAACGGCTTTTCCCACTCCTGACAGCTATACTAGTGCACGATCGTGCTGCGGCTCAATTTGGAACTAATTCGATCTCAACGGCTTTTCCCACTCCTGACAGCTATACTAGCGCACGATCGTGCTGCGGCTCAATTTGGAACTAATTCGATCTCAACGGCTTTTCCCACTCCTGACAGCTATCCTAGCGCACGATCGTGCTGCGGCTCAATTTGGAACTAATTCGATCTCAACGGCTTTTCCCACTCCTGACAGCTATACTAGCGCACGACCGTGCTGCGGCTCAATTTGGAACTAATTCGATCTCAACGGCTTTTCCCACTCCTGAAAGCTATACTAGCGCACGATCGTGCTGCGGCTCAATTTGGAACTAATTCGATCTCAACGGCTTTTCCCACTCCTGACAGCTATACTAGTGCACGATCGTGCTGCGGCTCAATTTGGAACTAATTCGATCTCAACGGCTTTTCCCACTCCTGACAGCTATACTAGCGCACGATCGTGCTGCGGCTCAATTTGGAACTAATTCGATCTCAACGGCTTTTCCCACTCCTGACAGCTATCCTAGCGCACGATCGTGCTGCGGCTCAATTTGGAACTAATTCGATCTCAACGGCTTTTCCCACTCCTGACAGCTATACTAGCGCACGATCGTGCTGCGGCTCAATTTGGAACTAATTCGGTCTCCACGGCTTGTCCCACTCCTGACAGCTATACTAGCGCACGATCGTGCTGCGGCTCAATTTGAAACTAATGAGACTCGTAAATCGAAATCGTATCACTTTCGGGGGTAAGACTGCAGACCTTGTTCCCTGTATAAACACTTAACAACAGAGTGGCAGGCAATGCTTAGCATAATTAGATTATAATACAATAATTATAATAGACATTATTAATATTTATAAGACGTCTTGTAAATACCTTGTATAGTAATGTGTTGTGCCATTTTAGATTGTGAAATATTATAATAGTGAGTGTACATAGTATATTGTGTTATAGCGATGAATATTTTAATAGATTATGTGTTGTCATATCTCTATTAGATAATGTTTTAATAAATATTATTCGTGTAAAAGCTTTTTTCTGTCATCCCCTTGGTATAAGTTTTAATACATCCATACCAAAATTTAAATTGAAAGTATGTCTAGGCAGAAGCTGGCGACTTCGCCCAATCATCGAATACATAAAAATCACTGGATGGGATCACTGGATTGAATTAAGAGGGCGACTAACGCAAAAAATCAAACATCGTCCTACTCTCTTCACGCTCACGGCCCGTCTTTCATATGCCAGGTGGAAATTTTTTTTTCAATAAGTCGATAAATATACAATATGTTAAAATATTAACTTAGTTTAATGCACGGTTATGGCAATATATTATGAAAAATTCGTGAAAATTATGTGTTAGTGATTTCGTTTCTATCGAGATCTAGGCATGTTTAGAAAATGAAACAATTCGGGGCTTATTTTCGAGTATAAAAATGAATTATAAAATCGACAATTTGGGGTTAGTCGCCCCCTTAATGTAAAACAGCCATAATATTATTATGAGTAAGTACTAAAAACGACAGCACATAGTTTTCATTTCGCCAAAATGCACAGTTACCACGAAAAGAAACAAATTTAATACCAATACATATAAACCTTTATTTGTCTGCAGCAAATAAATACACTTCGACCGATTTGGATAACATTTTT
The DNA here is from genome assembly GCF_905147365.1 of Aricia agestis. NCBI lineage: Eukaryota > Metazoa > Arthropoda > Insecta > Lepidoptera > Lycaenidae > Aricia > Aricia agestis. The sequence continues at coordinate 3,590,400 of NC_056426.1, forward strand.
CACAAATATAGACTAGTAGATAAGTGGCAAGCGATTATCGTAAACGCTAACAAAATGTATGCGATTTGACATAAGTCATTGCTTCGCTAGCGAATACTAATGTCAAATCCCATACATTTTATGGCGTTGGCGTTGGCGTTGGCGTTTACAATAATCGCTTGCCGCTTGTCTAGGCCCTGTGACCATAAAGAAAATCTCAGCGACCATATAGCCTCTAGACGCCTAATGCAAGGTGAATACTTTCAGACAATATGTAAGACTTATATAATAGGTCTTACTTTAGATAATGATAGCGAAATCTGTCTTAGTATCGACCACATCCGTGACCCATGTACATCTCGTGCGTTTCATACAAAATATTTTTTTACTGACAAGAATCAATTTATTCAGAGCTCAAATTACACTGGTCTGAATCCATGACGAAAGCATTTGACATAAGTCATATCCCTTTCCATCAAATACAAATTAGTAATGCTTATCCTTTCTTCCGGTATCGTCACGCGTCACTAGTGATGTGATACCAACTATCTTTCCGAGGTATATTTTTTTTTAATCGAAAATCGAAACAAAGCGTGATATACTCAAGTCATTTTGAGTAGAACTGTTGTTTATAGTACCTTAAAAATGAAGCCTACAATCATCAATAGTTTCTAGAATAAACACTTTTGAGTAGGTACGAAGCTTTTGATGTCCATGATTGGTATCATTCGACTTACATAAGTATTCAAAACGAGCGCTGATATTTTCAATGTTAATATTGAGGTCGCTTCAAGTTCGTTTATTGTTTGGTCGTCCCAGTTTCATTGGGATTATTATGGAGTATGCATTTTTGTCCCATTAAAGTTACCTACATAATATGGGCACAGATTACTAAATATTTACGATATGGGTCTTGTTTTTATTAGGGCAATGTTCCAAGCTTGGTTAGGACAATGCAGATGCAGGCTGATCATCTGATTGTCTGATAAGTAAAGTAAGATGATGCACGCGTCGGATGGGTATGTAAAAATTTGGTCCTGCGCCTGATCTCTCGCCGGTCGTGTCGGTCTTCCGTCCCACTGGGTTATGAGAGTAAAGGAAGGAGTATTTAAAGATATTGCGTACTTTGAAACTGTTAAATACTCCTGCGTAGCTGGCCTGGTTCTAATTAAACTGGCTACTGTCACTGAAAACGAAATTCTCATACGTATTATACTGGCTACCGTCACTATATACTTGTGCTAATGTTTTTAGTGACTTGGTACAATTTGAAAATCAATATAATTCACCGAATGGCGCTCGCAGTTCGTTTATCGCGCGGGTACACTTTTTTCCGGGGTAAAAAGTATTATATGTCCTTTCGTGGGGCTCAAAACATCACAAATTCCAGCAAAATCGGTTCAGCGGCTTAGGCGTGAAGGTAACAGACACACAGACTGACAAACTTTTGCCTTTATAATATTAGTATGAATACTATTCGTTACTTTTAACCAGACATGTCAAAAGCGCGTTACTTTTAATAACTCCGCTCGGTCCCCTGCTAAAATGGTCCGTATTATATCGTCCCACGTTTGAACACCGTCCAAATGTCATCTCCTCCGGGACAGCTGGCGCAGATAAAAATGATGGATAGGCGCAATATGTGACTTTTGAATAAAGTGATGAAAAACTTTACTTGTGTTTGTTTGTGTAGATATTTACGATGTTTTGAATTTTTACCTATATTATAGGTAAAAATGGTTTCATTGAAACCAGGCCAGTTACGCAGGAGTAATTTTTATAGTGACCAAGTGTGTGCGCAGTACACAAGAGCACTCTCTATTCCTTTACTCTCATAACCCAGTGGAACGGACGACCGACACGACTGGCGAGAGATCAGGCGCAGGACTGACTTTTTACATGCCCATCCGACGCATGGATCATCTTACTTGTCAGACAATCAGGTGATCAGCCTGCATTGTCCTAACCAAACTTGGAAATAACATGTTTCCAACGCGGGAATCGAACCCACGACCTCCGAGTCAAGAGCCGCGCTCTATACCAGTAAACACCGGAGGCGTTATAGGTACATGTATACAAGGTGTAACAAAAATAAGTGATAATACTTTAGGGTGAGTGTTCCTTATAGAGAGTTCACTGTGAAAGTAGCAGCGCTGAAAGACCAAATTTTTTCACTTTTGTATGTGGAAACTCGTGACGTTCGGGCGCTTGGCCGAATAAATAGATGAATCGCGGATTCATCGCCAAATTAGTCGTCCTTTTTCACCTGGCATATAAAAGATGGGCGTGAGTGTGAAGAGAGAAAGACGATGTTTGATTTTTTGGGTAATGGGTTGATCGCCCTCCCTGGGTCTAATACATAGTTCGCTGTGAAAGTAGCAGCGCTGAAAGATTTTTTTTTTCACCTTTGTGTGGATAAATTCATGACGCGGGGGCATGCTCATACAAATCACAAACAAAAATTTGCTCTTTCACTTGCGCTGCTACTTTCACGGTAAACTCTATATAAAGGACACATACGCATCCTAAAATATTATCACATAGTTTTGTTACATCTTGTAGAGAGACACATACAAGAATAGCAATTGACATAACATATTGCTTACAACACCATGTTTTAGTGTTAGTTCATAAACATCACACAAACAAAGCCACGGCAAACCAAGTATTACCGGAAAAGTCTAAATAGCTCATCGCGTCACAAATGCGAGATTAATGTTCCATTCCCGTGACGTCTGTGAAAACCGTCTCTGGAGAAATTATATCCCGGGTATGCCCGGGGACATTTCCCGGGGACATGTCCTGGGGACATTCTATCCCGGGGACATAATATAAACATGTATTCAAATTGTTCTCGTTGTGTTTGACGGTAATGTAATACAGGGTGTATTTTGTTGGAGTAAAGGGAAACCTAAAAATGTTTTATTTTGTAGCTTATTACCAACACTGTAATACGTAATAAAATACCTTATCCATACCAATCCTTACTTAATAAACGTGAAAGCGTGTCCGTCTATCTGTTACTTTGAGCCGATTTTGATAAAAAATTTGGTACGAAGATACTTAGAGTCCCGGAGGAAGATTTATTAAGACTAGAGATCGCCCAATGGTCGAAATTCGACCTTAGTTTTAACAACATTAGGAACACTACCTATATTTTGTAAAAAAATATTTATTTTATCATAATTTTTTCAACTCTTGTCTCTGGGACTCAGCTGATCTCAGACTGGCCGTGTAAGCATTGTCTAATAGTAGCTAGAATTCAATAAAAAAAAACTATTATCCATTTTCAATTTGTCACCTTGTTGTCAACAGACTTCAACCATAAATAAAAGAATACTCTTTTATTATTTAGCCTATACATACGAATTATACAATTCGTATGTATAGGCTTGTCACTCAAAAATCTCTCATTTTTCCTGGTGTGTATGTTGTAGTGTGTGTAATGTTTTATTTGTTAAAAAAATGTATGATAAAAGCATAATTTCAAAATAATATTAGCTCGATACACTCCTTCACCATGTAAACTATAACTGTGCAAATTTTCATTCACCTACGTTTCCCCATTTTTCGTCAAAAGGGATACAAAGTTTTTGGCTCACGTACTAATATATAGATACTTTTTATCCGGGAAAAATGTACGGTTCCCGCGCGATAAACGCATTTTGCGAGCGTCGTCTAGTTTTAAATATATAGATAGGTATTCGAGCGCTGGACCGATTTAAACAAATGTTTATTGAGTACCTACTTGATTCCTGTGACATGTTACGATAGTTTTTATTGCAACTAAATTTGCTCGTACGTTTAACGCATTATATTTTATACGATTTAATGAAAAAGTTACAGAAAACAGACTCAATTTCTTTTAACTTTGCACCATAATATTTCGTACTTACCTAATTTTCAAAAAATACTTTTCAGAATTCAACTAATAAACTCATCCTGTATCTTCATTTTGTATGGCAAATATTTGAAATTAGAAATCATTGTTTTAACAGACCTACCGTGTGTATAAGGTGAAAAGAGTTTTCCATCCGTTTTTCATTCATCCCTTTTCGACCATTTTCACATAAAGCCTTTGATTTTGCTTTTCCGGATGTATAATTAAACCATGGTGTGCAATATTCTTTGTTTTAGAGTTCCGTATTCAATGGATGAAATTGTTACTGTATTTAACTAAGATCTCTGTCTGTTTGTCAGTCTGTATTTCGGTGAAGAACGTAGAAAACGGTTTTTTTTTGGATTCCGTACCCAAAGGGTAAAAACGGGACCCTATTACTAAGACTTCGTTGTCTGTCCGTCTGTCGGTCTGTCTGTCTATAAATAAAGAAATTAATTAAAGTTTATTTGACCCAATACGACATTACACTACTTACAATAATTAACATCAACAATTTTTATACAAACATTAAAACATAACAATACAACATAAAATAAAACCGGACACATTAACAAAACAACAATAAATATAACTTAAAATGGAATGGTAGGTAGTGCAATTACTCTGATCAACAAGTGCCATTTTCGTCAAAACCTGATCTCATGCACCGAAAATTATGATTTTGATCTCATTCGATTCGGAATACCATCTACAACATTCTATCAAAATTACAAGAGGGGCTGAAAAAAAAAATGCAAAAGTTATAAACATTTAAGTAAACATGAAAAGAAGGGTTTGTTTTTTTTTAATATTTCGAAAACTATTTGAGATAATCAAAATTTGAAAACAGATCCTTAAAGAGTAGGAAATTTCCTAAAATAATTCTAGATTTTGGAACCTTATCAATAATCCTTATAGGTTTATTTTCGCGTGATTTGCCGCAATCTGCCACGTGAACTAAAAATATATTTTAACTGATTAAATATTGTAATATTAAGAAATAAAAAAAATTGGGCACTAAGTAGACATATCAATAAACAATAATCCGTCAACAAAAGTAAATTATCACAATTTGTTTAATTGTTATGCTTTTGTTAATTTGTTAATAGTCACCCATAAAAACTCTGATTATTTCAAAACAAGAAATCTAGAATTTTTTATTATTCTTTTTTTGCAGCAAATCACGCGAAACCCGAACCACGCGTTTTTACCGGTACTTTTGTCGCTCAATTAAAGCTATAAGAATTATTGATAAGGTTCGAAATCTAGGATTTTTTTAGGAAATTTCCTGCTCTTTAAGGATCTGTTTTCAAATTTTGATTATCTTAAATAGTTTTCGAAATATTAAAAAAAAAACCAAACCCTTCTTTTTATGTTTACTTAATTGTTTATAACTTTTGCATTTTTTTTCAGCCCCTCTTGTAATTTTGATAGAATGTTCTATATAGTATTCCGAATCGAATGAGACCAAAATCATAATTTTCGGTGCATGAGATCAGGTTTTGACGAAAATGGCATTTGTTAACTAGAGTAAATGCCTTATGTGCCAAAACGGACACCGGTCAGGCGTAACTCTGTAGCGAGCACTACAGCGGCTGGTGTTCTGTGGCTCCTGCTGTTGTTGTCGTTGGACGGACAGTTAAACACTCAGCAATAATACGTGTAGGTAATTGTAACGCAGACATTACGTCTACGTCACAATTAATAATATGAATACAATATATTCTGTATGTCTCCAGGCTGTAACTCAAGAACGGTAATAGCTAGAGAGAAGAAATTTTCACAGATTGTGTATATCTGTTGCCGCTGTAACAACAAATACTAACAACAAAATAAAATTAATATTTAAGGGGGGCTCCCATACAACAAACGTGATTTTTTTGGCCTTTTTTGCTCTATATCAATAATAGCAACAGATAGGGTACTTGAATTTTTCACGCAATCCTTGGTTTTATGTGTACCTTAATATTTAATAATAATATTAATATTGAATTAAAAATTAAGAGGGGCTCCCACACAAAAAACACAAATGTTGGCCTAATTTTCTCTATAATGGTACGGAACCCTTCGTGCGGAAGTCCGTCTCGCACTTGGTCGATTATTTTTGTGTCATGCTTAAACCTCTAATACTTGAGTCCCGGGAAAGAACACCAGGTACTTTTTACGACAGCAAAATATAAAGAGTGTAACAAAACTAAGTGATAATACAAGGGTGTGTATGTGTTCCTTGTAAAGAGTTCACTGTGAAAGTAGCAGTCGCCGAAAGACCATTTTTTCACTTTTGTATGGACAAGCGCCCCAGCGTCACGAGTTACCCCATACAAAAGTAAAAAAAAAATCATCTTTCAGCGCTGCTACTTTCACAGTGAACTCTCTACAATCAACACATATACATCTTAAAGTATTGGAACGAAGTTCCTTATCGCGCGTTCGGCGTAAAGGAGGCTAGACAGAACTATATTTGACCTCGACACTTTTTTATTAGTACCTGTATGGTAGGGGCAGAGGGCATTGATAGTATTCCTATGCGTCAATAGATGGCGTTTTTCTAATAATTATTTTGAGTGTATAATATGTATAAGTACAGCTTTTTTGAACATTCGTAACATACATTTTTTTATTGTTTTATATAAGGCCTTTGCGGAAACCCAAGTGTCCGCAGAACACACTTTGAGAATGCCTGATCTAGACTGTCATAAGTCCTGTAAGTAACTATACTGTACTCGGCGAAACATGGCGGTAGCGATCATTGACTTATAATTAAACCGCGATTGACAATGGACAAGGAACATCTGACCGCAGTTTATATAGAAAATGACAAGCTTATGACAGGGAATCAATGACCGCTACCGCCATGTTTCGCCGAGTACACTATAGTAAATGCTAATAAAGTCTTTGAATCTTTGAATGCTAGTTATCACAAGACTTAGTACTTGGAAATCTAGGTACCATCCAGTCTAGATGCACTAGAGATGTGAAACGCGATAATACAGGTCGTTAGCTATTAATGACTAGATTGCGCTAGCTCGGAGTTCCTGAGCACTAAGTATCATCATCATCACCAACATCATCATCATCATCTTCATCACCATCACCAAAATCATCACCGTTAACTTTGCTTTGAGTGTGTAAAAATGACTTCACATTTTATAGGTAACGTCAGGTAATTGATTCAAAGGCAGATTGGAGAGTTGGACAAGAAAAGTGATTTTTTCCGTTCGTATGTGTGTGTGTGTGTGTGTGTGTGTGTGTGTGTGTGTGTGTGTGTGTGTGTCTGTCATCCAACGAGTGGACCGTTTTTTTTTTAAATGAAATAAGGGGGCAAACGAGCAAACGGGTCACCTGATGGAAAGCAACTTCCGTCGCCCATGGACACTCGCAGCATCTGAAGAGCTGCAGGTGCGTTGCCGGCCTTTTAAGAGGGAATAGGGTAATAGGGGAGGGTAGGAATGGAAAGGGAAGGGAAGGGAATAGGGGAGGGTAAGGAAGGGAGTAGGGTAGGGGATTGGGCCTCCGGTAAACTCACTCACTCGGCGAAACACAGCGCAAGCGCTGTTTCACGCCGGTTTTCTGTGAGAACGTGGTATTTCTCCGGTCGAGCCGGCCCATTCATGCCGAAGCATGGCTTCCCCACATATCTAAACTGAATATGAACATAACCAGCAGTGTTCCTAACCAAAGTTCATCATCATCAGCTCGCACATTATTTTAAAACTATAATTTTTAGGGTTCCGTACCCAAAGGGTAAAAACGGGACCCTATTACTGAGACTTCGATGTCTGTCCGTCTGTCTCCAGGCTGTAACTCAAGAACCGCTATAGCTAGAATTCTGAAATTTTCACAGACTGTGCATATCTGTTGCCGCTATAACGACAAATACTAAAAATACAATAAATATGTAAGGGCTCCCATACAACAAACGTGATTTTTTTGGCCTTTTCTGCTCTATATCAATAATGGCACTTCATTAGGTAACAGGTAGGTACTTGATTTTTTCTCAAAGTCCTTAATTATATGTGTACTTTAATCTATATATATAAAAATCAATTGCTGTTCGTTAGTCTCGCTAAAACTCGAGAACGGCTGAACGGATTTATCTTATCTTGGTCTTGAATTATTCGTGGAGGTCTAGGGAAGGTTTAAAAGGTGAGAAAAATTCGAATAATTGCCGGGAAAATCCTCAAAACAGCATTTTTCTATTTCCCATACAAACGTTTTCTAAATAAAATGGAGAGTCAATTTGTAATTTATTACCGCTGCATAAAGTTCAAATTCGCGTGCGCGTTGGAGGACCTAATATCGCGTTCTGAAACTCAACAAAAGTGAAAGTGAATCGCGAACGCGACAAAATTGCAGTCTCAAAATACATAGTACATAAATAAACACAATTTTAGCTAACTTCAGTTGTTACTCTGTCCGATTATTTTTTTATTTTAGCTAACTTAAGTTGTTACTCTGTCCGATTATTTTTTTAATAAGACTATATAGAAATCGAAAGATAAATCTATATATATAAAAATCAATTGCTGTTCGTTAGTCTCGCTAAAACTCGAGAACGGCTGAACGGATTTATCTTATCTTGGCCAATTTTGATAAAATTTTTTGTGTGTGTTCGTGGAGATTCGAGAATGGTTTAGATTTACAGTTTGGTCTACTGGAAAATGTTTTTTCAATTAATTTCTTATTTATAAGGAGTTGTTGATTTTGGAATGTTTTACATTAGATCCGGCGGACGGCGCTATCATCGCATTCAATATTATTCTATTTCAATTTTAGTTTGTCCTGACAGATGGTGCTACGATTAATTTGAAAAAAATTTTGTTATTCAATTCATGTGCTGATTAAAATATTAAATAAATAACACATAGGCTACAATTTTAACCGACTTTCAAAATGGGGGAGGTGTTATGTTCGTTTTCTTATATTCAACGATTACTCCGCCGTTGGTTAACCGATTTTCAAAATTTTTCTTTTGGTATATAGGGTATCATCCCAATTTGGTATTATATTCAGAAAAGTGATGATCTGATGAAGGATCCATAAGTAATCGAGGGAACTCCTCAAAACTTATAGGGAAACATATGGTGACTTCGGTTTCGTGAGAAGTATTCTAAGCATATGCTACCAACAAGTAAGATTTTGCACCGAGATATACCTGGTATACTGTGGTTCGGAAGGTGCTGAGAGAATTCCTGATTCTTTATAGATACAAGTTTGGGAGTTTCGGCGTTGTTTTAAGAACAGAAAGCATATGCTACTATGCAAATTACATTCTTCATCATCATCATCATCATCATCATCATCATCATCATCATCACTACCATATCATAGTCTTTTAGATCGAGACTCGAGTTTGTCAAGCGATAATTAAAAAAAAATCTATATCTACCTAATATTATAAACCTGAAGAGTATGTTTGCTTGAACGCGTCAATCTCAGAAACTACAGGTCCGATTTAAAAACTTATCTCAGTGTTAGATAGATCATTTATCGAGTAAGACTCATCATTTATCGAGAAGGTTATATAGATATTATTACTCTAAGACTAATACGACAGAAGAAACTCAGGAAAATGTGGGAAAAACGGGGGAAATATTTTTTATGGGAAAATGTACCTACGGATTCTGTAAAATTTCTAATTTACGCGGGCGAAGCCGCGCGTAAATTAGAAATTTTACAGAATCCGTAGGTACATTTTCCCATAAAAAATATTTCCCCCGTTTTTCCCACATTTTCCTGAGTTTCTTCTGTCGTATTAGTCTTAGAGTAATAATATCTATATAACCTTCTCGATAAATGATGAGTCTTACTCGATAAATGATCTATCTAACACTGAGATAAGTTTTTAAATCGGACCTGTAGTTTCTGAGATTGACGCGTTCAAGCAAACATACTCTTCAGGTTTATAATATTAGGTAGATATAGATTTTTTTTTAATTATCGCTTGACAAACTCGAGTCTCGATCTAAAAGACTATGATATGGTAGTGATGATGATGATGATGATGATGATGATGATGATGATGATGAAGAATGTAATTTGCATAGTAGCATATGCTTTCTGTTCTTAAAACAACGCCGAAACTCCCAAACTTGTATCTATAAAGAATCAGGAATTCTCTCAGCACCTTCCGAACCACAGTATACCAGGTATATCTCGGTGCAAAATCTTACTTGTTGGTAGCATATGCTTAGAATACTTCTCACGAAACCGAAGTCACCATATGTTTCCCTATAAGTTTTGAGGAGTTCCCTCGATTACTTATGGATCCTTCATCAGATCATCACTTTTCTGAATATAATACCAAATTGGGATGATACCCTATATACCAAAAGAAAAATTTTGAAAATCGGTTAACCAACGGCGGAGTAATCGTTGAATATAAGAAAACGAACATAACACCTCCCCCATTTTGAAAGTCGGTTAAAATTGTAGCCTATGTGTTATTTATTTAATATTTTAATCAGCACATGAATTGAATAACAAAATTTTTTTCAAATTAATCGTAGCACCATCTGTCAGGACAAACTAAAATTGAAATAGAATAATATTGAATGCGATGATAGCGCCGTCCGCCGGATCTAATGTAAAACATTCCAAAATCAACAACTCCTTATAAATAAGAAATTAATTGAAAAAACATTTTCCAGTAGACCAAACTGTAAATCTAAACCATTCTCGAATCTCCACGAACACACACAAAAAATTTTATCAAAATTGGCCAAGATAAGATAAATCCGTTCAGCCGTTCTCGAGTTTTAGCGAGACTAACGAACAGCAATTGATTTTTATATATATAGATTTATCTTTCGATTTCTATATAGTCTTATTAAAAAAATAATCGGACAGAGTAACAACTTAAGTTAGCTAAAATAAAAAAATAATCGGACAGAGTAACAACTGAAGTTAGCTAAAATTGTGTTTATTTATGTACTATGTATTTTGAGACTGCAATTTTGTCGCGTTCGCGATTCACTTTCACTTTTGTTGAGTTTCAGAACGCGATATTAGGTCCTCCAACGCGCACGCGAATTTGAACTTTATGCAGCGGTAATAAATTACAAATTGACTCTCCATTTTATTTAGAAAACGTTTGTATGGGAAATAGAAAAATGCTGTTTTGAGGATTTTCCCGGCAATTATTCGAATTTTTCTCACCTTTTAAACCTTCCCTAGACCTCCACGAATAATTCAAGACCAAGATAAGATAAATCCGTTCAGCCGTTCTCGAGTTTTAGCGAGACTAACGAACAGCAATTGATTTTTATATATATAGATTAAAATGAAATAAAAAATTAAATCCCATGCAAAAAACACAATTTTTGGCCCAATTTTGCTCTATAATGGTACGGAACCCTACGTGCGCGAGTTCGACTCGCACTTGGCCAATTATTTTATTTATTTTATATAAGTATATAATATATTTATGTTAAATATATGTGCTAGTAGTAAACGAGGAAATATACCGCATATTCAAAAAATCCTTTTGCTTGCAATCTCAATCCAGACCGAGTAACTTCTTCGAGAATTAGGTCCTTGAATAGCGCTCCTAGCTTAATCTAGATACAGACTAGCATATCTCAGAATTCCCAGTAAGTAGACTTTAACTAGTTTTATAAGCACTTCGCATCAGCTGCGGAAAGATCGTTAAATAAAATATAGATGCCAGCGCTTTTCATAAAATGGCTTTTATGAAAAATGAAGTTACCCGCTTTACAAAAAAACTTGAACTACAATTTCTTATGCACTTGTGCGAACGTGTGATGTTTTTTTGTTTTTTTTATGAAATAAGGGGGCAAACGAGCAAACGGGTCACCTGATGGAAAGCAACTTCCGTCGCCCATGGACACTCGCAGCATCAGAAGAGCTGCAGGTGCGTTGCCGGCCTTTTAAGAGGGAATAGGGTAATAGGGGAGGGTAGGGATGGGAAGGGAAGGGAATTGGGGATAATAGGGAAGAGAATTGGGCCTCCGGTAAACTCACTCACTCGGCGGAACACAGCGCAAGCGCTGTTTCACGCCGGTTTTCTGCGAGAACGTGGCATTTCTCCGGTCGAGCCGGCCCATTCGTGCCGAAGCATGGCTCTCCCACGTATTTACGGAATTATTGTAAAGGTCTCTCTGCACGTTGGGTCATGGGTAACCACTAACCACACAGAAGGTAACCATGATTGCGAAAGTAACTCAAGACTCGAGTGGACGAATAGGGTAAGTAACATGAAAAAACTTCCCGTTTTCTTGTTTTAATGGAGGCTTTAGGGCCGGAAAAAATATTTGAAATAGAAAAAATATGGATTATATGTGTAGCCAGATATACAGGGTGTAACAAAAATAAGTGATAATACTTTAGGGTGTGTAAATGTTCCTTGTAGAGAGTTCACTGTGAAAGTAGCAGAGCTGAAAGACCAAACTTTTTTCACTTTTGTATGGGGAAACTCGTGAAGCTCGGGCCCTTGCCCATACCAAAAGTGAAAAAAAATTTTCGTCTTTCAGCGCTGCTACTTTCACAGTGAACTCTCTACAAGGAACACGTACACACCCTAAAGTATTATCACTTATTTTTGTTACACACTGTATTAGCTTGGTTGTGAAGTAGATAAGTCACAAGTTTTATTAAAATAATTAGGGAAAACATGAGTTATTGTCCGTATGTTACGAAATGTTACTTGTTCGATTCTTCCACTCTCGTCTTCAACTATGGTATACAGTATACACTATTGACTATGCACAGAGAGTACTATAATACTGGCGTAACTATGCACATTGCATGATTGCACTATCGAAGATTGATTCATAGACAGTTGACGGATCTACGTCATTTGGTCGAATTACGTCAATTCAATTTTTACTGTGAGCTATCGAATAGCGACCAAACGTAGGCCTGCCAACTGCCTAGTAATCAACATCTTGATAGTACAATGGACGTTGAACAGGGCTAATTAAGAGCCTACTGTCAAAACGCTGGCCCCGCCTACACACACCGCTATCCTCCAATCGTGATACAATGATTCCATGAATCGTGCTCCCGGGCAATGTGCTTTACGGTGCAGCTAATAGTGAACAATATGGCGTAACAACGGTTCCCACATTATAGCACGAAAGTAAAGGTCGTAAGTCCTAAAAATGTTTTTGATGATTACTTAAAATTTAAATATAACACTAATATTTCCTTTAGCTATTATTTTAGAGAGTGTATGATTGTAGTAGTGCAAGTTATTTAATGATATTAACTCAATAAGTGTAACAGATATTTGTTGAAAAGCCCAGAAAGATTCATTATTTCGAAAAATATAACTATCGACAAAATAAGCGAATCGTGTTTTCGGTTAGCCAAATATCAGATAATTAATATACAATGATTAAATAAATTTCATTTGAGTCAATCATCATCATCGTAATACTTATTAGAAAACACAGCAAAATTTGACAGCCCACTCAATGCCACTCTGCTTACCCGAATAGTTGACTTCCGCAACTCCGGTGCACTGAAGTTCGTTATCGTGCGGGCGGGAACCGTACATTTTAACGAGATAAAAACTATCCAAAGTCCCTTTCCCGGGACTCAAAGTAGCTTATGAGTGAGAATTTGGAATGCCAAATAACAGCAAAATCGTTTCAAAAAATGAAAATAAAAATTAAAAAATAGATATGTTATTACAGAACTTGGACAGACAGATACACTTTCGCATTTATAATATTGGTATGAGTAACGCCTCCGTGGTCTAGTGGTATAGAGCGCGGCTCTTGACTCGGAGGTCGTGGGTTCGATTCCCGCGTTGGAAACATGTTATTTCCAAGTTTGGTTAGGACAATGCAGGCTGATCACCTGATTGTCCGACAAGTAAGATGATCCATGCGTCAGATGGGCATGTAAAAAGTCGGTCCTGCGCCTGATCTCTCGCCAGTCGTGTCGGTCGTCCGTCCCACTGGGTTATGATAGTAAAGGAATAGAGAGTGCTCTTGTGTACTGCGCACACACTTGGGCACTATAAAAATTACTCCTGCGTAGCTGGCCTGGTTTCAATGAAACCGGCCACCGTCACCGAAACCGGTGTGGGAGCTATTATTATTATTATTATTGGTATGAGTAGTATGAAAGAACATTTTACAGAACTTGATATATAGATTTAGCGATATTGTAAGTCAAACAGCTCGCGACTTTGCAAACTGACCTAAGTAAATATTGAGGTAAATCGTAACAAATCTCGGAGCCCTTGTCAACAGCAGTAAAAAGCTCGTTATGGATTCTTTTGTGACCGAACGTTTAGAAAAAAAGTAAAAAATATTTGACTTGAAACATCTTTGTAGGTAAATGATAATTATTTTGGACTCGATCACGCCCGCAACTCCGTTGCGCCAAAACTCGTTTATCGCACGGGAACCGTACATTTTTCCGGGATAAAAGTATCCTATGTCCTTTCCCGGGACTCGGAGTATACCACAAACAGTTACAGCAAAGTCGGTTTAGCGGTTTGGGCGTGAAGAGGTAACAGACAGACAGACTAACACACTTTCGCATTTGAGGAGCTGGCGAACAAAACCGGACAAGTCCACAAAAATGCGAAAGTATTATTTTTTTTAGAATCGTCTTCTCTTGACCCATCTGCGTCCATCCCTGTTAATATTTTCAATCAAAACCGGTTATGTAGGCTTTAAAAAGTCCATTTTCAAACAAAACCGGATTAGTTCAGTAGTAGTAAATAGTAGGTAGTTGATACGGTACTAGTTTTTTAGCCACTGTGTAGAATTTTTTCTCGTGGACTAATCCGGTTCTGTTCGCCAGCTCATTTATAATATTATAGTAAAAATCTATACTTATAAAATTACATGTCCTGACTGACTGACTGACTGACTGATTCATCATCGCTGAGCAAAAACTGTTAAAGTCACAGCAACGAAATTTGGTGAGTAGGGTTGTTTTATTAGGTAGACACCCACTAAGGAAGGAATTATGAAAATTTTATCCCGAAGGGGGTGAAATAGGGGTTGAAAGTTTGAATGAAAGTCCGTCATTTCTTAAGTTAGAAACATGAAAGTTTATTTTTGAGTTACTGATTAAAAATTAATGGATACGTATTTAAGCGTTTTTGGAAATTCTACCCCCAAGGGGGTGAAATTGGGGTTGAAACTTTGAATGAAAGTCCGTCATTTCTTGAGTTAGAAACATGAAACTTTATTTTTGTGCTACTGCTTAAAAATGAATGGATACGTATTTATGCGTTTCTGGTTATTCTACCCCCAAGGGGGTGAAATTCCGTCATTTCTTAAATTAGAAACATGAAAGTTTATTGACGTTTGCGTTTGACGTTTGCTTAAATAGGGTCCCGTTTTTACCCTTTGTATAAGGAACCACAAAAAGGGGAAAACTATCCATCTTTGTTATTAAGTATAACTATGTTAAGGCGAACGAAGTCGCGGGCAACAGCTAGTATAGTATAAAAGTATGGATATTGAATACTGCTGTTGTTATTGTTTTATGGAAACTATTTTGCAATATTTTTATTTACTTTATCTCATGCGTTTCTCTGTTGTACATTAAAATTAATGTTAAGTTGATACTTTCTTGCAACATTTCCAAAATCTTTTAACGTGTTCGTACTTTGAAGTCCAAGATTTGGAGTCCAAATTACTATATCCTACAAATAAGCATATTCCCACAACGTATGGCAAAACAACACCTGTCGGGTTAGCTAGTATTTACGAATCTCCTGTTACATTTCAGCATCCATTTTTAAAATCAAAGGCGAAGTCACAGTTGGAAGGCCAGTGGCCACTATTTCACAGCAAAAAACCGTTAAAATCGGCCAGCCGGACCTCTATTCGTTAGGAGCGGTGTTGCCACAATAAAACGAAAAACTAACACCAACGATGTACTGTTACTAGATACTGTCAAACTTCTTTTTAAATAAAATTCTCGTGTCACAATTTTAGTAACCGTACTCCTTCGAAGCGGCTTTACTGATTTTTACCAAATTTTATATGCATATATTCAGTAGGTCTGAGAATCGGCTATTGGATACTTTTTATATTGATAAGTGCATTTGTTGAATACGTGTAAATAACAGTAAATTATTTCAACTCGAGACTGACGGCGACCATTGTTTTTGCGACGGGATAGCGATGGACGTTGCCATGGTGACATACTTATTTAGTCACTTCAATAAAATAATATGGGCGAAATACTTTATATTATGGCAAAACAACATTTGCCGGGACAGCTATAATATTATGAATGCGAAGGTGTGTCTGTCTGTTATCTGCTCATGCCGAAAACTCTGGAACGAATTACTGTCGCCAGCAGTCGTATCAATACGACCTGCAAACCTTCAAGAGGAGAGCGTATTCCCTCTTAAAAGGCCGGTGACGCAGTTGCAAGTTCTTTGATGTTTGGAGTACCCTTGGGCGGTGGTAGTCGCTTTCTATAAGGTTAGCTCAACCCTAATTTTATAGAAAAAAAAGCGTCGCGTTGCGGTCTGAAAGGGTCTATTCATGTAAGATGACATTTGATATGGAAATACTTTGTGTTTCGAACATAAAGTTAATATTCCGATAGGTATATTAACTTTATGGTTTCGAATAATAGTAGGATAGTTGATTTGTTTTGTTTGTTTGAATAAAGAGTTTTCTATTTATTTATAATTTTAACTAACTCTCCCGGCAAATGTTGTTTTGCCATGAAATGATTTTCCCTGTTTTCCTGCTTTTCTCTTGAAGTTTTTTCTGATTATTTTTTCTATAGACCTTACGGAGCCCGAGACCTTTCCAACGAATGCAAAACCGTGGGAATCAGTTTGTGCGTTCTGGGGTTATAGCGTCAGGAAAGAAAATCCGACTTATTTTTATATATTAGAAATCGGAAAATGCACGATTATTAGTCGATTACATTACATCGTACTGCGTAAGCGTAATAAACGACGTGGTTTACTTAAACCACTTTACCGATTTTGCCCTGTTCCCTCTGTTACCTCTTTACAGGCGTAAAGAGGTAACAGACAGACAAACTTTCGTATTTATAATATTAGTATGGCTGTAGAGCTTATTAAACTGATTTCGATATTTCATACATTTTAAGTAACGAGAAGAATATTATCATACAGATATATTGCTTCTGATATCTATGAATATTATCTATCAATAATTTTCATTAAAATGTATGGTTCCAAGTTCCAACACAATAATCGGTTAAATGCGCATCAAAATTCCAGTCAACATCTAGATTTTGTCATACATCAAAGTTCACTTCACTCGAATCTACTCGAGGGTGCGGACGATAAAACAGCAATTGCTTCTAAATAAGCTGCTTTACAGTACCAAATTAAATAAGATCTAAGTACTACTATGTTTTCACGTTAGAGGCAGCACCAGTATAAATACCAAAAAAAAAAGTTTTGTTCGTCGTTTGACAATATTCTGTGAATATTTTGTTGATAATAATATATTTAAACACATAAGTATTTATTATAAGGTCAATGTGTCGAAGTCCGGCATAATTTTCTAAAATTAAAGTTTAACATAATTTATTGACTTGAGATTTGCTTTTTAAAGTAACTTGTGTCATCGGAAATTATAGGCTATATATTAATTAGACCTATAATGATCTAAAAACAATCTTAGTTGCCGTATTTTTTTACTTATGAGGTATTTTTTTAAAACTCGGCGTGTAGACGGACTTCCCTTACAGTTTGAGGTAAGTCCGTCTAGCTGCAGTATAGCCATAACTTGTGAAGTAAAATGCATGGCAACGGTTTCCAGCAAAGCCGCAAAACAGCCATTCAAATATGTGTTAAAGGTGTCGGTAACTAATTAATATAATTTTGTTGTAATAAACATTTATTTTTATTCATAGTGTTTAATTTTTCAAAAAATTCACTATGATTTAAATGAAAATGTTTGCAACCACTTAGACTTACGACATGCCGGACTTGCCTTAAAATGATATAAAATTAATTTTCTCTCGCATTCCAGAGAAAATTAATTTTATATCATTTTAAGGCAAGTCCGGCATGTCGTAAGTCTAAGTGGTTGCAAACATTTTCATTTAAATAATAGTGAATTTTTTGAAAAATTAAACACTATGTATAAAAATAAATGTTTATTACAACAAAATTATATTAATTAGTGCCGGTAAAATCTACAACTTTGCTTCATCATCATTTATGGGATGAGACATTTTTCAACATACTCCCCAACTTCATTTTAATTTGATTATTGTTATTGATATGTCTACTTAGTACTTATTTTTTTTAATTCCGTAATATTAATTTAGTTAGTTAAAATAAGGTTTTAGTTTATGTGGCCAATTGGGGCCATGCACGCGAAAGTTACGCGTTTTTACCATTATTTTCGCCGCTCAATTAAAATTAAAAGGGTCCGGGATGTAGGATTTGTTTAAGAAAATTTCATGCTCTTTAAGGATCTTTTTTCAAATTTTGATTATCTCAAATAATTTTTGGTTTTTGGTATAAGTATTAAAAAAACCAAACGCTTCTTTTTTTACTTTGTTGTTTATAACTTTTGCAATTTTTATCAGCCCCTCTTGTATGCTCTTTTCGTGCAGTAAAATTTGGGCAATGCTATGATTTAGTAGTCCGAAGTTATATATATTTGTAAAGGTTGATAATATCTGATTCGAGGCAAGACGGCATATGACGGCCTTTCCTTATGAAAACTAGACGGACTTCCCAATTATTGCAATTTTAGGTTAGACACATGTTGCAGGTGATAATAACGAAACTAAAGCGATATTAACGAATCGGACACCAGTAATAACTATAAGTAAAAGTATCACTAAATTACGTAATCCAAGAAACTCCAAAAACTCCTTCGTATTTCCACTTTTTTTAATTTTTTTGGCAGAGACTTACACTCCGACTGCGAGTACAAAACGGAAAAAAAATTGAGATCGGTTTTTTTCGTAACAGGTAGTTAGTAGCGACACGTCTCTTTCTTAGGTCAAACTAACTCTGCAATATTGTTTTACCCACTGAGCCATATGAAACTAGTCGTTAAAAGATGGAAGTTATTGCCGCTAGACGGACTTACCTCCCAGACGGACTTCGACACATTGACCTTAATAATATATTTAAACACATAAGTATAAGTATTTAAATGATATTATAGTGTGCAACATTTCTGATTTTGGTCGGATTATTTACTGTATGGAGCTGTATGGGCTAAGATGGCCCCGTGCGAGTTTCTTACGCCGGTTCTTCTCGCCGGGTTAGTTCCCGAACCGGTGGTAGGCACCTTAGTATCGACGTTCAGAAATATTTTTGTAAAAAAATTACTCTGAATAAAAAATATTTTGATTTGATTTTGATTGTCAAACAAATAACTTTTTAATTCGTCAACCGACATCCGGGTAATCCCTTTGACAAAAATTTTGAAACTTAAACTTTTACATTAATATTTATTTGTGAAATCCCATAGATATAATTAATCATTACCCCATGCTAATATTGTAAATATGCAAAATATGTCTGTCTGACTATGTTTCCTCTTCACGCCCAAACCGCTGTACCGATTTTGCTGAAATTTGGTATGGATATACTTTTAGTCCCGGGAAAGGATTTAGGATACTTTTTATCCCGGGAATATGCAGAGTTTCCGCGTGGTAAACGAATTATGCACCAATTGCAGATGTCTAATGAAATACATTTCAATTTTCAAACGCTTTACAATTTACAATTAGCTTTGTGCCTTTTTCTGTTCGTCAATGGCATGTGTTTCAGCGCAGTCAACAGCGAACGTGAGGCATGCCCGCGACGCATGCCCTCTGACCATATCCAAAACTTCAAAAATGACAATATTGGCGTTGCGTTCCTTGACGCATTCAATTATTAAATGCGCCAATATGAAAGTTGATGACGAAAATTGAAGATGAAGTGCACAATGTGGACATAACTTATGCATTTCAAGTTAAATACTCAGTCCAGAAACTAGATGATATACTTAGATATTTTTAGTATGCACGTATTTAGGTCTATTGTGGTAGCCCCAGATCTAGGTTACACAGATACAGCCTAGAGGTCGAATTATTTTTAAACCCGTCTAAGGATGTATGGAAAATCAATATCTATTTATATGTGCAAACGAGCGAGTGACCACTGCGACCAGTGTCTCTTTTCCGCGATATAATTATACAACAGTTTGGGTGACAGTGACCGGTTTTATTGAAACCAGTAGGCTTACTATGGAACCGGTTTGAGACTAAAACAATCGAATGAGAATGCCGCGTCCTGCTCTAACAACGTCATTTCTCGTTTGTTACAGTAGGACGCGGCATTTTCGTACGATTGTTTAAGTCTCAAAGTGGTTTCGTAGTAAGGGCCCTTGTCAGGTGCGAAGGAGTGAAAATATGAACTCTCTCTCTTCCTGTACATTCTGCGAGTGGGACGAAGACGTTAGTATACATAAAATGTAATATAGTTTGCAAACGAGCAAACGGGTCACCTGATGGAAAGCAACTTCCGTCGCCCATGGACACTCGCAGCATCAGAAGAGCTGCAGGTGCATTGCCGGCCTTTTAAGACGGAATTGGGTAATAGGGGAGGGTAGGGAAGGGAATAGGGGAGGGTAGGGAAGGAAATACGAGAGGGTAGGAAAGGGAAAAGGGTAGGGGATTGGGCCTCCGATAAACTCACTCACTTGGCGAAACACAACGCAAGCGCTGTTTCACGCCGGTTTTCTGTGTTTATTTATTTTTAAAACCTCCATGTAGAAAAACAGCCAGCTAGCTTATCGCCTAGGCCGTTCATAACGTATCTAATTTAAAAAAAACCCTTCGTTTTTCCGTAAGTTATCAATATTTCTAATACATCAGCTACACAATAACTATTTTTGTCGTTAATTCGGCCAAGCGGAAACTTCGGCAGGTGCAAATATCTTTGGAGCATGGCTTTTTGTAGATAATTTTCGTATATTCAGAGCTATTTTTCCTCGATGTTATATGATTTTGAATCTTACTACAACAACATAAAGATGTTGTAGGTAATACCGTTCTCCCAAATTTTGTATCACTTCATATTATGTTCTTAATATGAGGATATAATACTGTTTAATGTTTCGTTAATTCATGTTCAAGTAACTTTTTGTTTATAAAGGAAGAAAAATATTATTACATGTTTAGTATGATTTTTTTTTACTTTCGTAATAATTAACTGGTTAACATTAAGATTTTTTAAAAAACATACTTACACAAATTAAGTCGTTTATCTCTCAGCAAACTTTCTCTCGGCGAAAAGTGACATTCTAAACATTAAGCTAGCAGTGACAATGATAAATATAGCCTAAGCGTTGGTCGAGGTTTCCCCGACTTAATAACCCGTATCAGAGGAAAAACACGGATGTCTTAAAGACCTTTTAAGCGTATAGTCCCAGGGGTGAGGGAAAAATAATGTCATCCATTCGGTCGTAACAAACTTGGTTGTAAAAATAACGTGTATAAAAATGACTGTTTTGTCTATATTAAAGGCCTGTTGCACCACTTCCTGCAATAAAGTGCCGGATAGACTATTCAGAACAGCTTACCTGACAAATTCTCCATACTCTATCAAGTTAAGTGGATAGCCTATCCAACACTTATCAGGAAGTGTTGAAACAGGCAATTAGTGACTTAATTTCTAAATGAATTGGTAAGTGGATATTGAAACGAACTACAATAAAAATATGTTTAGCTATTTAATCCTTCGATCGTGGATTCTTGGAAATCTATTGTTATTCTATTGTGTCCCGCTCACCGGTGAGCGAGACACAATCCTTCTCACAATATATTTTTTTACATTAACGGAGGAAGTTCAATCGTATCTTTTTCTATGATTCTAGTCGACTGTTTCAATCTATTACATACCTGAGGCCGTAGCCAAAGTCACTTTCGTTAAAAAAGATGACGAAATTCGTTATCAAAATGTATGCGCTTTGACATAACATTAATTAACGAATTTCGACATCGTTTTTAACGAAAGATACTTCGTCTAAGGGGGCAGATCTAGAATTACACGGAGACCGTACATTTTGCTGGGATAAATAGATACTATTATGTATCCTTGTCTGGAGTTTAAAGTTTGTCCATAACAAATTTCAGTGGTCTGGGCATGGAGAGAGAAAGAGAGACCAACAAATAGACAGACGACAGACAAAGAAACTGACAAACAGATACCCAATTTATAATATTAGTATGGATTAAAACTCAACAAACTCCTACACTATAATTCTTCGTAATAACATTGTAGTCCAGGAGGCCGTAGGGAAGTTAACGTGAATAAAACTTGAGATTGCACAAGTTTGGGAAGCCGTTTTATTTTAATCTCAATTGAAATTGAAAGATCAGGTAAGTGGAATACTTGAGTAAGCTACACCACAATCCATACTCAATTACTCAATACCTACATACTAATATTATAAATGTGTCTGTCTGTTTGCCTGTCTGTTACCTCTTCAAGCAAACTGCTGAACCGATTTTGCTGAAATTTGGTATGAGTCCTGGGCAAGGATATATGATACTTTTTATCCTAAATAAATGTGCGGTAAACCGTGCGATAAACGTATTTTGGCGCACAAAGTTGAGGTTTATACAATATATTCGCACGTGTGTCTATATTTCTATCTGTATGTCCATTGTTTCTCTTTTACCTTTTCAACAGTGCTTAGAGAGGTCGTTCATTATTATGCATTCCGCCAAGCGATCTTAAAACTATACGTGGGCTATGCTTTCAAGCTAGGGTGTATGGTAAGAAATTAATGACATGCGGTGAGATGAGCGGTAAGTTCATTACACAGTTCGTGAAGCATGGCATTACATGTTGACATAATGTAATATTATGCCTGTATATATAATGTCATGTCTCGAATTCTCATAACTCGAAGGAGCCCAATTCTCGTAGCTCGTGCGTCGATACAGCTTGAATTACCAAATAATAAAGAATTTGTTGGTGTTTATAATATTATATAAAAAGTAAAAACCAGTTGTATGAAACTGAATGCAGCAGAATTTCTGCCAGCCGAAATTCTGCGACTCACAACTCACAAATTACGCTTCTTTGGCTTCACTCTTACGCATTAACATAACCTTCGTAAGTTCGTAGCATTTCTACGAAAATTAAAATTTCGTAGCACCTCGCTACGAAATATTTTGTCAAATTTTATTATTTTGCTTAAAATAAAAATAACTACTCAAATTATTATATTACATATATACCCGGGATCTAATTGCAATTAATAATTTTATTATGATGACTTTTATGCAAATCGAATAAAAGGAAGGGAGAAGGTAACATAAAATAGATTTTCTAACTCATATTGCTCGTTTAAAGATATAAGATTTCATTCCAAACAAAATATCACTTACTGTAATTCGGAAACCAAAAGGTGAACATTTTCCAATGGGAATAAGCTGAAGATCAACTTTCTCCCGCGGGAATAAGACACAATACAAAAACATGTACAGTTGAACACGCAGTTCCTCACCTTTGTTGCTTAAAAAATAAGAGTGACATTGCAATATGACTCGTCGATGCAGCATTTTTAATCGGCCATTCAAAATTAAACTTTATTTACTATACAAGAAGATACACATTAAATCGACAGACGCGCCGTCGTCGGGCTGCTTGTTCCAAATTTGAATCTAAAAATGCATCGCAGCGCCTATACTCCACTCGGGCTAACTTGTCGCTAGCGGTCATTGACTCCCTGTCAAAAACCATGTCACCACCCATTTTCCATATAAACCGCATTTTGGCAATGAAGTGTCAGATATTGTTTATCGTGTAAGGCCGGCCAGGTAGACGGACCGCATTTTGCAGTCGAAACCGACTGTAAAATGCGGTCGCCGCACGACGATCTGAAGTTTTCATAATTCATATCCGCAATACACCCGCTATCCCCAACAGCCGGGACTTTGTTTGTGGCCCGCGTGAAATTCACGCCCACCGGCAAAATAACGTGAAGTCTACGTGAGTCGTTAAATTTTTTGCACTTTTAAATCGTTAATTTTGAAAAATGATATTTTTTAACCCCAAAAAATGTTTGTTGCGTCCTGCGACACCAAGACCAAAACATGTTTGTGGTCCGCATGAAAAAGGTTGGGGACCACTGCAATACACGGACCGCGACCGCTCTAGAGCAGTCGGTCCCGACTGCAACTTTCGGTCCGTCTATGGCCAGGCTCGTAGTTTCACAATTTAATTGGACAACTTTTAAATTTGTAGGTAATCGGAAAGGAATCGCGGTCCTTAAAGTACGATTAGTGTCCAATTATTTAGTTGTACAATTTAATTGGATGCAATGTGCGATCTCTCATAAGTCGCTATAGCTATTATACTATGCGATTTAGTTGGCCAACTTGAAATTGTAAGTCTGCGGTCGCTCTAAATTGACTCTATTTCTGCCGCATAAGAAAAAAGGCCGCTAAGTGATATTCGCATATTTTCAGGTTTTGAGTCCACTGAACTTAGTCATTTCATAGATGTTTCGGTGTCATGCGGGCAACACGCGCGGCTAGGAGCATGTTGTCAGTTGTCACCCGCATGCGGACTGCGCGTTGACAATACGTATGACAGAAAAATGGCCCTTAGGATATGCAACTCTATTTATTTCGCCTACTGTACGTGTCATGGTATCACATTACTTGAGGTGTGCTCGCGTCACGTCACGTCATGTCGCGTAATATGACGTGACGGGTCACATGTTACAGATAACTTCAAGATGCTGTGGTTAAGTTTGGTAAGTAATGATTAAAGTAATTTATACAGTGTGTAACAAAAATAAGTGATAATACTTTAGGGTGTGTACGTGTTCCTTGTAGAGAGTTCACTGTGAAAGTAGCAGCGCTGAAAGACCTATTTTTTTTTCACTTTTGTATGGGCAAGGGCCCGAGCGTCACGAGTTTCCCCATACAAAAGTGAAAAAAAATTTTGGTCTGTCAGCGCTGCTACTTTCACAGTGAACTCTCTCCAAGCAACACGTACACATCCTAAAGTATTATCACTTATTTTTGTTACACCCTGTATACTAGATGATGCCCGCAACTCCGTCGCGCCAAAATTCGTTTATCGCGCGGGAACCGTACATTTTTTAGAAATGAAAAGTATCGTGTATCCTTTGCCGGGACTCAAGGTATCTCCATACCAAATTTCAGCGAAATCGGTTTAGCGGTTCGGGCGTGAATAGGTAACATACATACACACTTTTGAATTACTAAACTACCTTTAAATTAATACCACCTACCCAATGATATAACAATAAAACTCAACCACCATTTACCTACCATTTACCTAACCACATTCTTCCAGAACTTTTAAAAACCAAAACAATGTTCAAAACAAAAGCAAAAAAATAAACCGTATTTTCCTTAACTTTTATTTTAGCACTATAAATGATTACCAAGCGTTCAAAAATACAGTTTATTTTCACCATAAAAGTGCTATTTGTATAACACATAAATAGCCTTAACATTGAATAAAAATCTATGGACAGTGAAAAGCAATGACCAGAAAAATAATTTACCCCCATAGTAAATGTCTATTACTTTGGGACAACCGTATGATGAACTTTTATTTTCTTTTACCTCATTCGAGTGGTTTTATCACAAACATGTAAAGAGAAACGATATTTTAGTTTGTATTCAGTATTGAAAAAGAGGTAAAAATAAGATATAAAGTCGCGCGTCTTCAGTTCATCATTAAGAGGAGTCCACACCGCCATTTTTCCATACAAACGTTCCCTGTTTCCATCCTGGATAATGAGGGTAGAGTTATGATTTTTTTCCTGAATATCTATGGCCACTATTAACATGTCCCTATGTTTTCTTTTTTTTTCATAATTTTATTATTAAAAAAGATAAGAACGTCCTAAAACCCAAAAAAATGGCCAGATTTTCCTCTGTGTTCAAACACCCAGAAAACAAAACTGGCTAGAATATACAAAAAAAATAAAACAAAGGAACACAGCTCAAGCCTTGCTTTAATTCTTAATGAAAAAATTACTTAAATCGGTTAAGTTTTGGAGGAGGAATCAGCGGACAACGAATCGAAGATTTTCTGTTCTTTTATTAGAACTTTTGTCGTGTTGTCTCTATCGCGCTCTGCGGTGGGAGACTTGAGATTGGTGAGACAGCAATACATTTTCAAATACCTATTTTCAATTTCTCTCGCCCCTGGTGTATCCTCTTAACAAATGAAGTTTGACGGTTCGCGCCGTAGTCGCGCAGGTGTCAGGTGTGCACGGCCAGTTTCGCGTTGCAGACGTTGATTGTTTTTGCGCTTTGATCAACATAGAAAGTGGCCAAGTGCTAGTTAGTGTCTAAACACACTAGGCTGAAAATACGCGGCCGAAGTTCGGCATGATTACGCCTGCAATGTTTTTCAAATTACCGATGACACACGTCAAATTACGTCGCGTTATATTATATGCGTAGCGCATTGCTGGGTTTCATACTAATAGAGCAAAAAGGCAAAAATTCGGTTTTACAGTATGGGTGCCCCTCTTTTCTATTTAGTTTATTATAATAGCTACAGCGGTTTATGAGAATGCCTTGAGACAGACAGCAGACAGAGGGACAGACAAAGAAATTAAACCTTAGTTAATAGGGTCCCGTTTTTACTTTTTGGGTACGGAACCCTAAAAAGTTTCATTCATTTCAGAAAAAACATTGCTTTATGTTAACACGAAATAAATATTCCCACGTTGTTTCGCGAAAGTCGTTATTCCACACACATTTTATTTGAATATAAAGCCTCTTTTGTTACGTCACTTAATCCAACAAATTGTGCCCAGAGGCGTCATTTAAAACAGCTTAGTCGCGAATTATATCATAAAAGGCTTATAGATCCCACTTTTTGCGGGAAAAAATACCGAGAATCTGTGCAAATTTAACTAATAAACCGACAACTCATAAGGCTTTACGCGCCGGTTTTACATAGATTTACGTTAGTGCTTTACGTGGAAAAACGTTAAGGAATTTTTGTATCTTACGTTAATTTTATTGAAATATTGATTACTAGCTGTCCCGGTGAACTTCGTGTCACTTTAAAACCTTCCCTGGACTTCTACGAATATTTTGAGACTAAAATTAGCCCAATCCGTTCAGCTGTTTTCGAGTTTTAGCGTTACTAACACAATTGGAAATCTATTTATATATATACAGACGATGCCCGCAAATCCATTGCGCCAAAATTAGATTATCGCGCGGGAACCGTTCATTTTTTCGGGATAAAAAGTATCTTATATTATGGCTTTTCCCGGTTTCAAAACGGTTCAGCAGTTTGAGCGTGAAGAGATAACAGACAGACAGACAGAAAGATAAAAACACTTTCGCCTTTATAACATTACTAATGTTATAAAGGCGAAAGTAAGGATTTGTATAATATACTAGATGTCCCGCGCGGCTTCGACCGCGTAATTTAGGATTTTTACGGAACATTTTTACCGTACATTTTCCCATAAAAATTGCTCCAATAGTTCGTGAGATAAACCCTTTCTAATATTTCCCCCATTTTCCCCACATTTTCCTGAGTTTATAATATTAAGTTTAGATTTTTTTAAATTATCGCTTGACAAACTCGAGTCTCGATCTAAAAGACTATGAAGAGTACCAATAACAGGATCATAATAGGCTCATAATCATAGGACGATGCATAGTATAATATGGTAGTGATGATGATGATGAATGTAATTTGCATAGTAGCATATGCTTTCTGTTCTTAAAACAACGCCGAAACTCCCAAACTTGTATCTATAAAGAATTAGGAGTTCTCTCAGCACCTTCCGAACCACGGTATACCAGGTATACCTCGGTGCAAAATCTTACTTGTAGATAGCATATGCTTAGAATACTTTCAAATTGGGATGATACTCTATATACCAAAAGAAAAATTTTGAAAATCGATTAACAAACGGCGGAGTAATCGCTGAACATAAAAAAACGGACATAACACCTCCCTCATTTTGAAAGTCGGTTAAAATTGTAGCCTATTTGTTATTCTGATGTATCCGTTCAGTAGTTTTTACGTGAAAGAGTAACAAACATCCATACATCCATACACCCAAACAAACTTTCGCCTTTAAAATATTAGTAGGAAGTAGGACTAGTAGGAAGTAGGATATACTCGTACACTATACGGATAACAGTATAGTGTACGAGTATATTCTACTTAACGAGTATAAACTCGTAACTCGGCGAAACATGACGGTAGCGGTCATTGACTCCCTGTAAAATTGTAGCCTGTGTGTTATTCTGATGTATAAGCTATATTATTGTAAAGTTTCATTCAAATCCGTTTAGTAGTTTTTGCGTGAAAGAGTAACAAACATCCATACATCCAAACAAACTTTCGCCTTTATAATAAGTAGGAAGTAGAATATATATACTTTTATATTCGTAACTCGGCGAAACATGGCGGTCATTGACTCCCTGTCAAAATCTTGTCATTTTCTATATAAGCCGCGATTGACAATGAAGTGTCGGATGTTGTCAATTGCGGCTATGTATAGGAAATGACAAGTTTTTGACAGGGAGTCAATGACCGCTACTGCCATGTTTCGCCGAGTACAGTACTATAACAAATTCTAGCCCCATCAAACGACCAAACTTACACCTATCACTCTCCAAACATTTCAATATTTAATATCTAAATCCCCTATACAGGAAAATATACGGGCGCGTTTTCGAGAAATATACGAATCCCGTATTTTCGAGAAATATGCGAAACCTCAATGGTATCGGGTTACATATTTTATCGTTAAACACGATGTAAAGGCCCTTCTCCACGTTGGGCAACGATGGATAGCCACGATCGTGAATTTATCTAAAACATGCAACAATCGACGTCAGCCGTCTAAACGTTCATAGTAATTAATATTGTAAATGCGAAAGTGTGTCTGTTTGTGATAACAAAACGTAAAGAGATACTTTACGTTTAAACTGCTGAACCGATTTTGATGGGTATGAATTCTCGAGAAAGAACATACTTTTTATTCCGGAAAATGTACGGTTTTCTCCCAGTAAACTAGTTTCTGCGTAACGGAGTTGCAGTAGTCTGGTCTTCTTTGCGTTGTGATAAATCAATACGTTTATGATCGTATACAGGGGCATATTCGCCTATGATTGCCTATGATTGTGGTCGATTATGTATGCTGTAGAAAACTATTCTTTTTTGGTTGAGGAAAAAAAGGGGGAGGAAGCTATAGACGAATAATCCCCGTTCGCAAGCACTGGTTGGTTCAACGTGTAGAAAAAAATATGGGCAACATATTCGTCATTGCTTGTATTGATTGAATATTGGCCAACGTGGAGAGGTAGCGCAATACAGAAACACTTTAAGCCGCGTCAATGCACAGTAGATGAATAATTTTATGACTTGGAGTTGTTTTAGTGGTGAATTGAAGCTAATAATACGACTTATGGTAAAATGTTTAAATCAAGCCCGCAACTACATTTCGCCAAAAATATGCGGTAACTGTACATTTTTTCGAAATAAAAACTATCCTTACCTTTTATAGTACACAGAATATTTCTAAGCATATATGGTAGCCTATATGCCTATAACTTTGCAGCCTTAATCCCAAATTATTAATTAACTTTAGCTATCTAAAAATAAAATCACTTTTTACGTAGCCGGGTAATGGTCGGGTAAAATGTTAATTTACATGTAGTCAGCTGATCGTTAATTCTGTTCACAACTGTTGGAGTTTGAATGAATTAGTAAGCTGTAGCGTGGTATTATCAAATCACTATAGATCACTCGCTGGTTGGGTATGTAAATTGAGGATGGGCAGACGAGAGACTTTTCATCGCATAGACTTAAAACAACCCCGAAAAAAATGTTAAACTTTAGATAAACCGCAGCGGCTGATGATGTTTTTTTTTATGAAATAAGGGGGCAAACGAGCAAACGGGTCATTTGATGGAAATCAACTACAGTCGCCCATGGACGATCGCACCATCAGAAGAGCTGCAGGTGCGTTGCCGGCCTTTTAAGAGGAAATACGCTCTCTTCTTGAAGCATTGCAGGTCCCATTATATTTTCGTCAAGGGTCAAAAATTATTTACATGGCAAAATTATATAGTTATCATTAGTCGTAATTGAGAGAAAACCGACGAAAACTGTGAAACGACGCTTGCGTTGTTGAAGAGAGGACTTATCAAGTTAATATGTTTATCTATATTTTTTTTTTTTCAACGGGCAAAAGGCCCACCACACATTCCCACCACCGCAACTCCTGTGTCGCCAGGATCAACAGTGGCAACCAACCACGATATATATAAAACTCAAAGGTGACTAACTGACATGGTGATCTATCAACGCACAGCCCAAACCACTGGACGGATCGGGCTGAAATTTTGCATGCAGGTAGATGTTATGACGTAGGCATCCGCTAAGAAAGGATTTTGATAAATTCCAACCCCAAGCGCTTAAAATAGGGGATGAAAGTTTGTATATAATTATACTTCTTAACGCGAGCGAAGCCGCGGGCAAAAGCTCGTTATTAATATAATGCTAACTTGTCTACATAAACCTTCTGTCTATAGTCTGGCATAAAAGTGAAGAAATTAAAAAGTGGCAACATTGTAGTAAGTACTATTTTCTTAGATTGATTTGAAAGGGATGACACTACGATGTTGCCATTTTTTAATTTCTTCACTTTTGTGCTAGACTATAGAATATAGATACCTATCCGTTGGTTTGTTTTCAACCTCATTATATTTCAAGCAAAGTGTCATGTCGGTTGCACCAGTCGCAAGTCTGCGAAGTCTTAATACCTTTTGATATTCTGAAATGTAAATTGTTTAACTTGCAGAAGTTGCAGATACGAGCGTACCAGATAACATCATTTACATCGTACATAGCTTGTAAGTCTTGTAACACTAGTAAAACTACCTAGAATTACTCGAACAAATAGGGAATAAACGCAAAGGTCAGGGCAGAGGGCGCCACAAGCACATACAGTAAACAATCCGACTAAAATCCGACATGTTGTACACGTCATATCAGAATATTGACAGAAACATTTTCGAACGTCGAACAAAATGTTTGGTTAACTATCTATGCTGGTGCTGCCATCTAGCGTGAAAATATTGCAGTAATATGTCCTATTACTTTGTATGAAAAATACTTCAAAAAGTCATTTAAAAAAAAAGGATAACCACTGTCCTATCTCCATGACCATCCATGACTTTGGTCACAGTATAGCAATATTAGTTATGTCTTATGTCATATTGCTATACTGTGCTTTGGTAGCAAAAACAATAGTGGCATTGCTTTTCTCTATAAATATTCTTTGCAATATGAAGAGAAAAATAAAAAAAGTATAAATGTTATTTCAAATGTCATTTCAAGAAAAGTGGTTTGGGAATTTTAAAAAGAATATTCTTGTTAGAAGTAAATTATTATAATTATTATATTCACCATGTCGGTGCTGGATAGGATTCCAACAGTCATTAGCTGTTGTTTCTGCTGCTTTTTACGAGCTGGCACCATCATGATAGCTATATTCACTTTCGTAAGTAAAATCTAGTCTTTTACCCGCCTACACCTGAAAGAGAGTTATGTTTTTCGAGAGCATGTAGGTACAACTCGGTCGAGTTAAGTCCGTACCTGGCGGCCATACTATAAGTACGAATAAGGTTTTGCGACGTATTGTAGCAGGCTGCTTACTCCTTTGAGTTTCAGGAAATTACTTGGAATAGAATTTAGTAGTCTAAGCCCGGTATATATCAATGAGTTTCTAAAATACTAGAGTATTAGTAACATAGAATATCATTGGTATATATAGTCAGTACTCAAGACGCATCTCGGTCTCAAGACACGGTTCAAGCTCTGTGATTGGTTGGCTGTCAAAATTTGGACCAATCACAAAGCCGAACCGCGTCTTGAGACCGAGTCGCATCTTAAGTACTGACTATTTATACCGGCCTAAGAGCGAGTGTTCGGCAGACTTACAGTAAAGTAACAAACTCCATATTAATCCCAGGTATACTGTTTATGTGCCGTTTTTTATTTATGAAAGAAACAAACGAGAAAACGGGACACCTGATGGAAAGCAACTAAACTACCGTCGCCCATGGACACTCGCAGCATTAGAAGAGCTGCAGATGCGTTGCCGGCCTTTTAAGAGGGATGACGATCTCTTCTTGAAGGTTTGCAGGTCGTATTGATCCGAAAATACTGCTGGTAACACAATTCATACGTTGGAGACACATTTATACGTGGGAGAGCCATGCTTCGGGCCGGCTCGACCGGAGAAATACCACGTACCCACAGAAAACCGGCGTGAAATAGCGCTTGCGCTGTGTTTCGCTGAGTGAGTGAGTTTACCGGAGGCCCAATCCCCTACCCCATTCCCTTACCTACCCTCCCCTATTCCCTTCCCTTCCCTTCCCTACCCTCCCCTATTATCCTATTCCCTCTTAAAAGGCCGGCAACGCACTTGCAGCTCTTCTGGTGCTGCGAGTGTCCATGGGCGACGGAAGTTGCTTTCCATCAGGCGACCCGTTTGCTCGTTTGCCCCCTTATTACATAAAAAAAAAAAAACATTCCAGAGTTAGGAATAGTGAATCGCTCGAACACTGGCTCTCAGTCTATAGAGAAAGTTTCATCATTATCATTATCATCAACGTCGCCGTCATCATGATCATCATCGTCATCATCATCAGCCTAATCGTCCACTGCTGTTTCATAAATTCGACAAATTTTTCTAGGCTCTCGGCGCGTTCTACGTGCCCAACCTAGCCTACCTAACCGACCAGAACTACCTGTGGCATACCGCAGGGGAGTCCGTCCTATCCTACCTCGGCACGGCGACCGAGCACGCCGCGAGGTGTATACTTGGCTGTGCGGGGCTAATGCTGATGATCATCGGTATCATGCTGATTGTTGGAGCCTTATGTGTGAGAATATCAATTTGATTCGTTCATTCACCGAGATTGTGTTGAAACTGCAACGAAGCTGTATTTATGTTGGATTCAAATAGCAGAATAGTAGGCTTCCTCAATAAGGCGTCATTTATATGCGGCTGCGCGAACGAGCGGTTTGGCCGCTACAACGCGAGATCACTATAGTAAATCAACAATTGCTTGGTTTGATTGAAATAATAGAATAGTAATATTCTTTGGTAAAAATGGAGGAGGCAAAGCAAGCACATACTAAATAATGTTCTATCAAGCAAATTTATTCATACAGAGATGGCAGACCTACGTCATTTGGTCGGGCATAGTCACGGAGCTAACTTCGTATGAGCTCCATGGGCATAGTCAATTCAAATCAATAGGTACCATTACCAGCAACGCGGCAAGCCGCTCATTCGCGCATACGCATAATATAAATACATCCTAAAAGGGGTGACAGACGTGCGAACTTATGGCTCGACGATCTTAATCGCCTGTGTGTCACCTAAAAACAGCGTACTTAAGGCGCTGTGGTTGTTGCAACTACGTAAAATGGGTTTTTTAAAACACGTTTTTAGTAAATGAAATGTCATTATTTAAGTATAAAATAAGTACCGTTTTAAAATTGAGAAAATTTCCTATACGCAAAGGTATATCAGTACACAATTTGAAATATTCTGCTCGATAGAAAAAAATCTCAAAGATGACTGTTTTAACGCTGTTTTTCATAATTAAATCATTTTATGGCTAAATTACATACTTTCTAGAAAAAACAAAAAATGTAGTATATGTGTCGTAACGTAAATTATAAACTACGATTATAATAAAAAATGATTTGATATATTTGATTTGTGTAATACTAAAAACAATTGGTTTTTACTCCTATTTTCTATTATCAAGGCACGCGGCGAGCGCGTAACAGCCACTGTACAAGGCGCGCTGATATGAATGTTATTTTAATCCTCCTTATCCTTAACGTCGATATTCGTACTGACAGACATCGACCTGCTTATTTTAGGGACTACTGGGCCTTAAAGATTTTTTTTTTTTAATCTTTATTTAAGGAGTTTTAGTTCTTACAAACTACGCCACTCCGTTAGACCATCTACATAATTAATAGAATATTATATTATACAATTGGACGACGACGTAAACCAGTAATCACAATTTTATACAGTGCTTTAGCTGTGTCACATAGAGGAAATGCCAGAACAATATTACACACACCAAGTTGTTTTAAATCTCCAGTAATTGGTGACATTTCATATCGAATATCTTCGTTCCGAACACACTCCGCCATAATATGTAACACGTCTTCTAAGATGCCACATTCAGAACAAAGCGGTGATGCAACCTTTCTCATCATAAAAGCGAATTTATTAAGCGGAATGTGTCCGGAACGCAGTCTAATAGCTGTACATAAAATGTTCCTCTTTAATTTACAATTAACAAACCATGGTCTCTTCCAGGGTTCA
The DNA here is from genome assembly GCF_905147365.1 of Aricia agestis. Lineage (NCBI taxonomy): Eukaryota > Metazoa > Arthropoda > Insecta > Lepidoptera > Lycaenidae > Aricia > Aricia agestis. The sequence goes on from NC_056426.1 coordinate 3,624,612, forward strand.
TTCTGCATCGTCCTATACCATATACCCTTCTCCACCGATCGCTCATCGAAATGAACTTTCCAAAGATTGTAACAATAATCCCGAATTAGGTAAAAACAATCGGTGAAGAAGGGTAAGGTGTTTTCAGGTATACCCGCACTACAAGCCTGTCTCGCCAATACATCTGCTTCCTCATTTCCGGCCAACCCAACATGCGATGGTATCCATTGGAGAATAATTTGTCTACAATTAGATATGAGTTCATAAATCGATTTAATAATTTCATAGGCTATGGGTGGGCTTACAACACTTGTAGTACAGCAAACCAAAAGTTGCAGAGAACTTTTGGAGTCGGTTAAAATAACAATTTTATCAAAATTTATTGATTTAGCATAAGCTAAAGCCTTAGAAATGGCTATTAACTCGAGATGAGTGATAGAAATATTGTAAGAGATTTTAAACTTAGAATTTCCTCCATTTTGAGGATCAAAAAATGCTAAACCCATAGATGTGCTATTCTCCTTGGATGCATCGGTATAAATTTTGTAATAATTAGCGTATTCATTTGCAATATATAAGGAGCAGGCCTCGTTGAGCTTTGCAATGTCGTAACTTCTCTTTGCTTTAGTAACAATAGGTAATTCATATTTAATTATTCCACTTAAGTCAAACCTGTTAATCCAATAATTTAATGAGAACATGTCCAAATTTTGCCGAGAATCTATATGAATATCTTTAAATTTTGAATACAAAACAGTTAAAATTGGTTTATTTTTACGTCTCCAATATCTGCGTGATGAGAGCGAATTTAATTCCTTCACGACATCGATAGTAACATTATTAGACAGTGCCATTGCCTTAATCAAAAATTTTCCACCCAAAAAATTTCGTCGTACTTCCAACGGGGCTATACAAAGCTCACTCTCCATCACGTGAATAGAAGTACTCTTAATAAAACCGCCAATTAAACGCATAGATTCATTTTGGACTTTATCTAACATGTATAATCTACCATTGCAAGCATTACCGTATAGAAAACTGCCATAGTCCAAGCGACTCCTAATAATTGAGATATAAAGATTTCTCAAATGTTTATGATGGACTCCCCATCCCGACCCCGCTAATACTTTTAAGATATTTAAATACTTCCTAACTTTTTCATGTAATTCTTTAATGTGCTTAGACCACCTAAGAGAGCGGTCTAACCACATACCTAAGTATTTAATATTATCCACAACTTGCAATGGTACACTACCTATTGTAATATGACAGTCAGTAATGTTATTACCCTTTTTAAATATACATATTTTGCTTTTAGAAGACGATACGCTTAAGCCTAATTGATGGAGTAATGCAACTAATAAATCTAATGAACCCTGGAGAGCGGTACAAGCTTCATCTATGAACTTTCTTAAAATATACAAAGCGAAATCGTCGGCATATTGAGAAAAATATACATTTTTTATAGAATTACAAATTTTATGGGTTCCCATGTTAAATAACTTGGGAGCCAGTGGATCGCCCTGTGCCAGACCTAAGCCAGTATTTCTACATAAATACGTATGTCCACATTTTATTTTCAAATTTCTTTCACTAAGAATGTTCCAAAGATAGTTACAGATCTTGGCCCCAACACCAATTTGATCTAAAATTAGCAGTAATGATTTAATATCTACATTGTTATACGCATTGTCGATATCGAGGAAGCAGGCCACAGTAGTTAAATTTCTTGTAAAACCAGATTGAATCCTGGAAACCAGTCTCGTCAAACCTTCCAAACTAGATTTAGATTTTCTGAAACCAACCATTTCTGCCGAAAATATACCCTGTTTTTCACAGAACCATTCCAGTCTCTTATTTAGGATAGAGTGAAATATTTTACAGACGCATGACATCAAGCTAATAGGTCGAAGAGATGAAATAAGTGTAGGGTCACGACCGGGCTTAGGTATCGGTACTACTCGTATGTCCCTCCACTGCACAGGTGTGAAGCCAGTAGACAAGGAAATATTATACAGAGAGAGAAGAATGTTTTTACCAACACTAGGTAAATTTTTGATCATCGAGAATGATATATCATCACACCCCGGAGCAGTGTCACTCGACTTGATACAGCTCTCGAGCTCGTGTAATGTAATCGGGGATTCTAATTTAGAATTGCTTGATTTAAAACTGGGTTTAGAAGGTAAAACATAGGGAGGACATAAATTTAACAGTAACGCTTGGCATTTATTCTCATCTACGTGTGCTACGTGGTTCAAATTGCCCTTAATCCACTTCATCTTATTCCACATATCAGTAGCAGAAGTGACCTCATCTATTCCATCGCAGAAGGATTGCCAGTTTTTCTTAGAAGCTCGTTTAATAAGGTTCTGCGACTCTTTGACACATTTGTTTAAAGTAATTAGATTAGAAGGAGTAGGATTTTTCCTAAATTTGGACAAGGCGAGACGTCTTTTGGCCACAGAATGAGATAAGGTTGGGGACCAGTATGGTTTCGATATAAAATGGTTAGTCGGGCTTAGATTATTATTTTTTTTAGGTATAGACTTGTTAGCCGCTTCGTTAATATAATGAATAAAATCGTCGTAAAGTGTTTGTGGGTGACCGAATACAGTAAAATTAGATAGTTTACAATCAAGGAACGATCTGTACGTTTCCCAGTTTGCTAGCTTGAAGTTGCGCTTCTTATCAAATGTTGGCTCATAATGGGAACCATCAGAAATTCGGACCACAACGTGATCACTGCCTAACATCTCACTTGACGCTCGCCAATTTAAATTACAGGCTATGTCAGAAGAAGCCAAAGATATATCGGGTGAAGTCTGTTGGAGTGAACCAGCTACTAACTTAATCCGTGTGTGACTACCATCATTTAAGGTAATTAGGCTGCTATCAGTTATGGCGTCATATATCTGGGCTCCTCTGGGATCGGTTTTACTCGACCAAGTGAAATGATGGCCATTAAAATCTCCTAAAAATAGTGACCTGCTATGAAATTGCGAAAACAAAATATCCCAATCTTGACGATGCGTAGAAACCCATTGAGGACAATATACAGCAACTACATTCTCAATATTTTTACAATTAAAAATTTTGACATGCAAAATCTGTATGTCCCGATTAGGGTGGTTCGTATGGCAATACTGAGCTTGAATGGACTTATGTGTTATAATGCAAACACCGCCGTACGCATCGCTTCTATCAGCTCTAAATAACCGGTAATTAGTTAATCTAAAATCACTTTCAGGACTCAACCAAGTTTCACTAACTGCGGCGATATGAATCTTATCTTGAAATAACAGATGTTCAAATTCTAAACGCTTAGGTCTAACGCTTTGCGCATTCCACTGCAAAATATTAATTTTATTATAAATATTAGCCATTACTGTTTCTTGAAAATAAATCAGATATGTTTTTAACTATAGAGATATTGCTAATGCTGTGTATTAAAGCCGACACACACCATTCTACAAATAAATTTATTATTGTTTTAATTTTATCAGACCAATTAAATCTTTTAGATAAAATCAACTCCTTAATTTTAGTAATCAGTGATTCGATGGACTCATTATTATTATAATTCAAAGAGGGCTCAGATTGGTCATTAGTCTCAATACACTCGTTATGTCCAGGCGTGATATCGTTCGAATCGCCGATCGGTTCGGCTGTAATACTTGCAGGTTCACGGCGCGGGACCGAGCGCTGCAGGCGCCGGCGGCGCGGCCGCGGACTGTGTGCGGTGTACGCGGTGGTGGCGACGACGTCAGCGACTGCAGATGTCGGCCGCTGCGGCGTCAAGATCCGACGATGACATCATATCTTGTTCCTCCGAAGAATTGCGTTGTTTTCTTTTAGAAGGCTGGGCAGCAACTTCCGCATACGTAATGACTTCCGAAGATTCATTTGGTCGTGTCAGAGTGTAAGGAGAAGAATTGGCGATATTATTTTCATATGGAGAGTGGGGTCTGGGTGTGAATGGTGGCACGTACATTGTTAACGCGCGACGATAGGTACAGTTGAAGTCCGCCATTAAACTCCTTATCTTTTTTTCTTTTATGAATACTGGGCAAGTTTTATCTAGTGAGATATGATTTCTTTTACAATTGACACATTTCAAATTAGTAGTCTCACAGTTTTGGTGATTATCACCACATTTTGGGCAAATAACTTTTATTGAAGGGCAAAACCTGGTCGGATGTCCAAAGCGCCAGCATCGGCCGCATTGAGTTACCGGGAAAACAAAAGGTTCGACTTTTGCTCGAACTTCAAAGATTTTAATATAGGCCGGTCGAGAATTCCCTTTAAAACATATGCGCACTGATTCAGACGGTACCCATCCTGATTCAGGATCTGAACCTCGCATTTGAAGTCTCTTAATAGATATTATTTCACAGCTATTTTTGTTTTGTATAGCTTCTAACAACTCTTGATCTGGCAAATCCGATTCAATATCGCGAATGATTCCGTATGACACTCCAACCTCCCATGTTTTATAAACTTTCCATCCTTTGTCCTTCACACACGCGTTAGAAGCCAATTTTTCAGCATATAATTTATCTGTGAATGAAACTATTATTTTAAAGGGGTTGACATACTTTATGTTGGTTATACCGCTAATTTTTTCTGAATTAAAAAGCTTGGCCATCGCAAATTGTTTCGGTAACTTCTCGGAATGCGAAATACAAATATCAATTTTTTCAATTTTTCGTCTTTTTTCTCTTGTGTTTAAACTCCAGTTTCCCTGATCGTCATCAAAATTGTGTAAGTCTTCTTCGTTGTTCGTCATCTCGGCTTCAAATTGTGTTAAGTCTTCATCCTCCATCCTGCTTTCATTGATAATATCCTCATTCTCAAGTAAACCTTCACTCATACTTCATGCAGTACAATTCGCAAGCGAGCGGTCGCGCGAGACCGCGCACCGACGCAGTGTAAATAGATAACTAGTAGGCAATTACAGAAAAAATGTTTTGCACTAAACGCGTCCTATTCACTCGATGAGTGGATTGGCACTCTGGCCTTAAAGATTGCCGCGCAAGTTTGCCGTCTCGGAATTTTACTCGTAGCTCGTCTCGGCTCGTACGTCTGGCGAGACTGCGAGCCGCGAGCCGTGAGCCTGGGGACATGGTAATCCAGTGTGAGCCATTAACGTGTGTCACCGACGTCGAGCCGAGTAAGTTCGCGATCGTAAAACCCGCGTACTAAAAGTTCGTACGTCTATATGACGTCGAGCCGAGTAAGTTCGCGAACTTAAAACCCGCGTGCTTTCAGTTCGTACGTCTATCAGGCCTTTAAGAGCCGAACAAACTAAGTAGACCCACCATCTGTCTATATACATATTCTGACAGCACTTTAATGGTTTCCAGAACTTTGCGAAGTTGCTCAGCATATACGAATGGGGTCTGATCATCCACACCGCGATCACCACCGTGCTGTACTTCGCCCTGGCCATGGTCTGCTTCTTCTACCACTCCCAGAGCTACCAGACGGGCATCATACTGCTAGGGATCGTCGTTCTGAATTTGGTTGGTGAGTGTGATTATGATGATTTCAATAAAAACTCTTTTACGGTCCAGTGGCGAATGTGGCTTTTGAAGTCGCTGGTTCGATTCCCGCGTGGGAAAAATGTTGGCACCAAGTTTGGTTTGGAGTGTTAGGACGAAGCAGGCTGATCACCTGATTGTTCATTTTTAATGAAATAAGGGGGCAAACGAGCAAATTGGTCACCTGATGGAAAGCAACTTCCGTCGCCCATGGACACTCGCAGAATCAGAAGAGCCGCAGGTGCGTTGCCGGCCTTTTAAGAGGGAATAGGGTAATAGGGGAGGGTAGGAAAGGGAATGGAATAGGGGAGGTAGGGTAGGGAATAGGGTAGGGGATTGGGCCTCCGGTAAACTCACTCACTCGGCGAAACACAGCGCAAGCGCTGTTTCACGCCGGTTTTCTGTGAGAACGTGGTATTTCTCCGGTCGAGCCGGCCCATTCGTGCCGAAGCATGGCTCTCCCACTTATAAATGGGAGTTGGGATTGTCTGGCATGATGATCCATGCGTCGGATGGCCAATGTGCATGTAACAAGTCGATCCTGTGCCTCATCTCCTGATGGTCATGAAGCGAGTGTACTTGTGTACTTCGAAGAACTTGATGCATAATAGACAGATGACGTACCTACGCCTTTTGGTCAGATTTTGTCAATTCAATATGTTAGCTGTGATTGGTCGTATGAGTTTGATATAAAGCAGCCAAATTACGTAGACCGTCCACTATGAGTCAACGTCTCTGATAGTCATGGGTCGTAAGGTACCCGAATTGAGTGCGTATTTTTTTTAGCTTGAGTGCGTTATTCTTCAAACTGGTAAATCTGTATTTGGCCGTACATGTACCTAAATGTTATTTTCTTTACAGTGACGGCATATTTCGTCATCGTAGTCAACAGTCTTCGCATGTCCATCAGCTATTTGAAGGGATACCAAGTCTGAAAATTGACGTCTGTTTTTTGTCAATGTATTTTTTTAATAAAGTTATTAAATCGTATAGATATTTTTTCGCTAATAATAAAAATACTTTGTCATGTGTGTAATTATACACGTAAATGTTTTGTCTTTTTCTGTCAGTCGATTTTTAAACGCTTCAAACAAAAACAAAACATTTTTATATAGTCAAGTCAACATCAGCTTGGGTCAAAAGTAGTAATAATCAGCTTAGGTATCAGTCAAAGCGAACAAAATTTCTTTAACGACATACATGTTCTACCACTTACTTATAAGGCTATCCACCGCTCATTTTCCGGTCTAAAGACAGCCCATACATGTTTCAAATAACAGACCCTTGGGGCTCATAATCAGGGCAAGGTCAGCGTCAGCCAATCAGATGTTCCTATCTATATTAACTCGGTTTTTATTCATTCAATCAACGAATAATAAATGCTATGGAGGAGTATAAGAGCCCTTCCACGCGACGTTTTTTTACGCTCGTTTGTATCGATACAAACGCAAGTCGAACGCTCAGCAAACGGAAAGAAGCCGACACGTTTTAAACTTTATATCTGCCAAAACGCGATGTAAACGCGCAGGAGACGAGCGCATCAGAAACGCGAATCGTCAGTACGCAAAAATACGTCGTGTGGAAAGGCCCTAAGGCTCGGTCCCCGCGAACAAGAGTTTTGGTTGCTACACCGAGAAATCACAAGCAATAGTATAAAAATTGCGCGTTCGCGCCTAAGTATATAAAAAAATCGTTGAATATAGTTTTTCCTGTTAACTCGCGGAGTAGCGGCCAAACCACTCATTCGGGCGAACGCATATTTAAATTTAAATCGAACCAAACTGACTCAAAAAAACGGCTTCACCTTTCTTACTTTCAGATACCAAAGTCAGCAATACAATAAATTTTCATCGCCGTAGGCTATGTTTTTATGTTAGCAATTAGAGCCATATTTTAGCAGTCAAAATATGTATGAGAAGTATTTTTCTATTATGTTATATTTCAATGCATTCGATGAATGATTGAAATTGCTTTGTTCAGAGTGATTCAAATAATAAACTTGAATGGATAGGTGAGATGAAATATTGATTGAGATAAAAATACTTACGATATAAGTTTTTTTTTAATGAAATAAGGGGGCAAACGAGTAAACGGGTCACCTGATGGAAAGCAACTTCCGTCGCCCATGGACACTCGCAGCATCAGAAGAGCTGCAGGTGCGTTGCCGGCCTTTTAAGAGGGTAATAGGGGAGGGTAGGGAAGGGAAGGAAATAGGGGAAGGTAGGGAAGGGAAGGGAATAGGGGAGGGTAGGAAAGGGGGTAGGGGATTGGGCCTCCGGTAAACTCACTCACTCGGCGAAACACAGCGCAAGCGCTGTTTCACGCCGGTTTTCTGTGAGAACGTGGTATTTCTCCGATCGAGCCGGCCCATTCGTGCCGAAGCATGGCTCTCCCACGGATAAATAATATATAATAATAAGTGGCCCGTTTTATACAAACTAGTTGACGCCTGCAACTCCGTTACGCCAAAATTCGTTTATCGCAAGGGAACCGTACATTTTTCCGTACATCTCTAGTACCTCCATGAAATGAGTGTCTCTATGCAAAATTTCAGAAAAATCAGTTCAGCGGTTTGTTTCCTGGGACTCAGAGTATCTCTATGCAAATTTTCAGCAAAATCGGTTAGCAGTTTGGGCGTGAAAAGGTTCTTTGCATTTATAATATTACTAGCTGACCCGGCAAACATTGTTTTGCCATATATAATAATAATATCTATGGACGCTTCACACCACGTCAGTCTGGCCCCGTGCTAAGTACCTGAAGGACTTCTGTTACGGGTACCAGACAACAGAAATATATTTAATGATTTTATACTATACATATATTTAAGATTTTTATCATATGATACACATATTTAATACACACCCATGACCCAGGAACTTTGAAAACTTTTTGTTCCGTCGGCGGGATTCGAACCCGCGACCCCCGGCTTGAGCTACCGACAGCCTACCCACTGAGCCAAAGAGGTCGTCAAAATTAAATCATTTCTAGTATCAATATAAAAAAAAACAATTTTGAAAATCGGACCACAAACGGCTGAGTAATCGATCAACTCACAAAAAAATAAACACATCTGAATATTTTTATATATAAGTGCTCCTTTAACTAAATGACTTATGAGTTAACTAAGAAATTCTGAATTCTGAGCATAAGAAAACACTGTCAGTTAAGTAGAAAATTGGATTCCAAACGAGGAAAATTTAAAGAAAATATAACTGAAAATGTTTTCTTTAAGTATTCTACACGTGGAATAAGATTGAGTAGGTAACTTTCATTTAGATTTTAAAATGTCTGAATAAGGAAATGGTATTCTGATATTACGATATACGTGGGAGAGCCATGCTTCGGCACGAATGGGCCGGCTCACAGAAAACCGGCGTGAAACAGCGCTTGCGCTGTGTTTCGCCGAGTGAGTGAGTTTACCGGAGGCCCAATCCCCTAACCCCTAACCTATTCCCTTCCCTACCCTCAACTATCCCCTTCCCTTCCCTTCCCTTCCCTACCCTCCTCTATTACCCTATTTCCTCTTAAAAGGTCGGCAACGCACTTGCAGCTCTTCTGATGTTGCGAGTGTCCATGGGCGACGGAAGTTGCTTTCCATCAGGTGACCCGTTTGCTCGTTTGCCCCCTTATTTCATAAAAAAAAATATATTAATAGGTAAGTATTCTACATATTTTAACAACTCAATGGTATTCTTAGACGTATTTTTGTTAGTTTTGTAAAAATATTATCTTTAATAAAAACTGAATTCTTTTTAGATGAAGTAGCAATAAGATTATTTTTGGTCCTCAAAATTGGAACTGGAGAGCGAAAAATTTTTTCTTTTACACTTTTATGGGTTTTTCACTAAGTTTTTCCTTAGCCGTTCTTCGCTTTTATTATAACTTCCATTTTTGAGTATTTTTTTCTAAGTTTTAATTTTTTTTGGCATAGCATGCATCCAAAAAAATCTTTAAGAAGAAGCACAACTTGTCATTTCATAACATAAGAAATGTCATAATAATAAGAGTGAGATTATTTTTATAGAATTGCAACCAAAATGTGCGACATTTTGCCTGAAATATCTAAATTCTGCATGTGCCTGTCGTTAAGGCTTGGCATGCTTATTATAGCTGTGTTAGCTATTGTAAGTAGATTCAAAGATTCAAAGACTTTATTAGCATCCAAGTATAGTATACAATATACAAATTCAGCACCTTGTACAGGCGGTACATTCATACGCGCGGCTTATATGTGTGCGCCATAGTATCAATGCGTCGCCACGTACGGCGCACAACAAAATCTCGGCCAGTTTTACTAGGCTGGTACCGCCGAGATTTTGTTGTGTGCCGTACGTGGCGACGCATTAATACTATGGCGCACACATACAAGCCGCGCGCGGTACCTTTGTATGAAGATAACTTACTTCCCCTCCTTTTACTATGTACATACTTTCACTTTCAGCATTATACAGGGTGTATTAGTTTCGATGTATGTGACCCTTAGCGCTCTTACAGACGAACGGCATTTGTCGACGGCAGGACAAGTGTTCCTGTAGCCCTAGCACGGCCACCAGTAGAAATGCGAAAGTATAGACCAACTGTGGACATAAACTAAAGGTGCCAGGACTATAGTCTGTCATAAAGTGGCATTTTAATTGAATTTTTGGGAACGAAAAAAGATCGGCACGCTACCTTAAGTTTATCTCCACAGTTTGTCCATACTTTCGCATTTCTACTGATGGCCGTGCTAGGGCTACTGCCGCCGTCGACTGCCGACTGCCGTCGACAAGTGCCGTTCATCTGTAAGCACTCTGAAGACTTATAATTACAGTTCACTGTGAAAGTAGCGGCTCTGAAAAATTTACTTTTGGCTTCTAGGTTTCATTAGAGCGTCAATATTATGAATTTACGGATTTGCCCAAACAAATGCTAAAAAAACAACTTTTTCAGCGCTGCTTCTTTCACAGTAAACTCTATATAGGGTACCCCATACACACCCCAGTATTATCACTTTGTGTTAAATACATTGTGTATCAAAAATCAACCAATAATTTTGTCCTCGTCAAGCAGCCCGCAGACTACAATATTATGGTTATAGTGAACAGCTGATTACAGTATCAGAACGCACCTCAAGTGCGACTTCGATCCCGCAATTAGAACCGGCTAGACCTCCAGCTATTTTGATCCGGGCTACACCCGGTTATTGCCGGGTTACTACTGGGTGTATTTGGGTCAGCTATATTTAGATGTATCTTCGACCGGTGTTGGTTTTGAATAAAGTATGAAAGATAAATTGATAGAAATGCTTCGAAGGTATAATATTGCGGTCGCGGCGCAAGCGCTGTTTCACGCCGGTTTTCTGTGAGCCCGTGCTATTTCTCCGGTCGAGCCGGCCCAATCGTGCCGAAGCATGGCTCTCCCACGGTTAGGTCATAATTTGTGATTATTTCGTGATCTACAGAATAGATACGTGGGAGAGCCATGCTTCGGCATGAATGGGCCGGCTCGACCGGAGAAATACCACGTTCTCACAGAAAACCGGCGTGAAACAGCGCTTGCTTGGTGAGTAAGTGAATTTACCGGAGGCCCAATCCCCTACCCTATTCCCTTCCCTACCCTCCCCTACCCTATAACACTATTCCCTCTTCAAAGCCCAGCAACGCGCCTGCAGCTCTTCTGATGTTGCGAGTGTCCATGGGCGACGGAAGTTGCTTTCTATCACGTAATCTGCTTGCTCATTTGCCCCCTTATTCTATAAAAAACTAAAAAAAATACCTAGGTATCACGTAAAATCGGTGGTTCAACCGTGGCAGACTTTTAATATAGTTTCAGAAGAAAAGATGTCCTAAATCCTGATGTTATTAGAAGCCACATAATCGACTCTGATTTAGAAAGACATATTATTATACTCGTAGATGACGTAGAGCAGGGTTTCTCAAAGTGGGTATGCGAACCCCTAGGGGTTCGCCATTCGACGGCAGGGGGTTCGCGACAAGATTTACGTAATGGTGGCAACAGGAGGCATTGTTAGATAATAATTATTTCCGTTAATGAAACTCTTCAAGTTGATTTAAAAAAGATGTCTTTGATAGATTTTTGGGCAGCTAGACGCTAGACAGGCAGAGTATTCCAATATAATTAAGGGGTTCGCTCTCACCTGGATATTTAACAGGGGTTCGTGGAGCTTAAAGTTTGAGAAACCCTGACGTAGAGTATGGTGGACGTAGGCAACTTAGCAATGTTTTCTTTTTCTTTCTTCTGTACCAGGTGACTGGAGCAATAGGACTCAGCGTGATGCAGCAGAGATCTAACGTCAACTTAGACTTGGTGAAAAACGCTACGGATGTGACAGGTGAGGAAGGCTTCTTGGTAAATAACAAGACGTTGTGCTCCGCCCATGTAAATCCATACTGATAATAACTCTATTTGTCTGTTACCTCATCAGTCATCATGCCCAAAGCGCTGCAATTTGGTATGGAATAACAAGTCTTTCTGCTCCGCCCGCGTAAATCCATACTAATATTATAAAATAATATGCGAAAGTATGTAACCTCTCCAAACCGCTGTGCCGATTTTGCTGAATTTTGATAAGGACATGCTTTGAGTCCCGGGAAAGGGAAATCGATTCAGCACCTTACAGCAAAAGAGGTTCAGTGGTTTGGTCGTCAAGAGGTAACAGACAGACACCTTCGTATTTATAGTGATATTACTATGGATTATGGTCCTTATTTCTAGCACAGAACGTGATCAAGAAGGGCAGCACGCTGCTGACTTCCGTCATCAGCTTCATGATGGTACTGTTCATGATAGCAGGTATCTCGCTGCTCATTGGCAACCTTTGGGTGAGTGAGGCAACGCATATTGTATATTTTGTCTCGCTCGCACGTTTACGTTTTGATGCGAGTGTGAATGAGACGTCTTTACTTTGTCTGTTGAGAGTTTTAGGCTTTATACATTTTGAAGAATTTTGAGACTTAGCGAAAATAAAAGCTTTCTGCGGGTTCGAATCCCACCCAGTAGCAGCGCCCTGGGCGACCGCCCAGGGCGCCGGGTAAAAGGGGCGCTGAAGGCAAACAAAAGGGGTGCCAATTTTATTCAGCACTATCAGCACCCTGGGCGCCGAAGAAATCTCGCCCAGGGCGCTGGTAGTGCTAAAACCGTCCTTGATTCCACCGAGAGAAACTTTTCATTGATTCAGTAGGTATACTACGAAACTGTTTTGAGACTCATACTAATCGGACGAATGCTGCGTCCTGCTCTAACAACGTCATTTCACGTTTGTTAGAGTAGGACGCGGCATTCTCATCCGATTGTTGGAGTCACAAAACAGTTTCATGGTACAAGGCCAGTTTCGTGGATATGTACGTTTGTGTTTAATTTAATAACATTCTCAAATATACAGTGTATAGTAAACAAATATTCTAAATATTTTCATAGTCTGGTCAAGTTCTTTAACAACATTTCCAAGAATCTTACTGACAATATGCTGTGAAGCGTCCAGTGTCCACAGATATTATTTAAAATACAAATTACAAGTCTACCACTTTTAAATACACACGCGGGTAAAATAATATTATTATTGTGTTCCTAAAACCCTTTTAAACATTAAATACTGACATTTTCCACATTCATTTTATGCAAAGTTTAAAATATTCAATTAAATATTTATCAGTCCAAACTTGTAACAGATCCCCAACAATGTTAATATTCACGAAAACACATTTGTAAAGGAAATGTTTCAATTTACACAACAATATTATGTACATTCAACTTTTTCCAAGTAATCTGCGAAACGAGCGCCATTTCGAAGAAAGTTTTCAATTCGAATTTCGAACACTCAATTTGGAGGGATTTGCGGTTTTTTTTTTAAACTTTTAATAAAGTTAGGCAAAAACATGTGTATTCTGCCACGCTTCTTTTCAACTTTTATTGTCATTATTACGCACGAAAATGGATTGAAACAAATTATCCTGGATTAGACATTACGAATAATTTAAAATATCAGGTTGCTGCACACCTAAATTGTACAAAAAGCAGAAAAACATGGCAGTAATATTTAAATTTTAAAGCTAAAGTGTGAGCAGCACTTTGTATTACATCTACGTCTTTTTCTGAGTTTTGGAGTCCAAAATTACTATTGCTAGCAATTATTTGAAAGTTGAACAAGAAAGAATGCTATCGAATGTAGAATGTTACTTATCTATAATGCAATCAAGTTGTAATTTCAACGTTATAAAATTGAACTCCAAGTCATTAAGCCACTAGACACAACTCTCTATATGCCATAGGTATATATATACCTATAGCATAGATAACCTATCCTAACCTACCCTTTAAACCCAGGACAACGACGGCGCGATCCAGGGTTTCGTAGGCATAATGCTGCTGAATCTTCTCCTGGGTTTTATCTGTGTGGTGACGACGGCACTCCAGTGCATCACCCAGGACCAGTGCCTCCTTAGCGACTTCGACTGGCTGTCGGGAGCGGTCATCCTCATAGCTATCACGGGGATACTGTTTTGTGAGTTTACTTTTTAGCTGATTAAAATTTAAAGTAGAGTAAAATTAAGAGTGCTCACTTGAGAGGCGACAGTCTTTTTTTTTATGAAATAAGGGGGCAAACGAGCAAACGGGTCACCTGATGGAAATCAACTTCCGTCGCCCATGGACACTCGCAGCATCAGAAGAGCTGCAGGTGCGTTGCCGGCCTTTGAAGAGGGAATAGGGTAATAGGGGAGGGTAGGGATGGGAAGGGAAGGGAATAGGGGAGGGTAGGAAAGGGAATAGGGTAGGGGATTGGGCCTCCGGTAAACTCACTCACTCGGCGTGAAACAGCGCAAGCGCTGTTTCACGCCGGTTTTCTGTGAGAATGTGGTATTTCTCCGGTCGAACCGGCCCATTCGTGCCGAAGCATGGCTCTCCCACGTAGACAGTTGTCTTAAGACAGTTTGCAATCTATGCTAATATTATAACTGCGAAAGTGTGTCTGTTTGGCTGTGACCTGTTCACGCCTAAACCGCTAAACCAATTTTGATGAAATTTGATATAATAATAGCTCCCACACTGGTTTCGGTGACGGTGGCCGGTTTCATTGAAACCAGGCCAGCTACGCAGGAGTAATTTTATAGTGCCCAAGTGTGTGCGCAGTACACAAGAGCACTCTCTATTCCTTTACTCTCATAACCCAGTGGGACGGAAGACCGACACGACCGGCGAGAGATCAGGCGCAGGACCGACTTTTTACATGCCCATCCGCCGCATGGATCATCTTACTTGTCAGACAACCAGGTGATCAGCCTGCACTGTTCTAACCAAACTTGAAATTAACATGTTTCCAACGCGGGAATCGAACCCACGACCTTTGAGTCAAGAGCCGCGCTCTATACCACTAGACCACGGAGGCGGAAATTTGATATAGACATAGTTCGAGTCCCCGGAAAGGTAAAATAATACTTTTTAGCCCGAAAAATTTACGGTTTCCGTACAATATACGAATTTTGGTGCAACGAAATTGTAAAGTCATGTAGTACAAAATGTTTGTGTGTGCATCTTAGTGTCTAAACACACTAGGCTGAATTACGCCGGCGTAATTTCCGCCGCAAATGTCAAGCGCATACAAAACGCGACGTAATACTCGTAGTATGGCACCCCTCGTATTCGGCACGTATTTTGTATGCAATTTAAACGCGGCGTAAACGCGGCGGAATTTACGCCGGCGTAATTCAGCCTAGTGTGTTTAGACTCTTAATGTGTATTGTATAATAATTAAATCTGTCTTAAGACTGCCGAGTCTCAATTGTGTTTTAGCCATCAAAATATATTAGGTAAGTATGCCAGCATACTTCACTAAAAACATTTGTCATAACTTCCCACATTTTCCCATAATCCACGTATTTCCCGAAATATTTCCCGTAATTATATTTTTCCATATTTTCCCATAATCGGTATGCTTCCAGTGTGGGTGTACTTCACGTCGATAGCGAGCAGCTACTTGGCCGGCGCTTAACGCGTTAATTAGTGATTTCACCGTTCCTGGTTCAGTAAATAAAGTAAAAAAATTGCTGCTGCTCGGAATTATGCTGAATGGGATTAAAAATAAAGGTATTTTGACCTCAATTAGTTTTTTTTATTGTTACTCAAAAGTAACAAGACAATATTCTGATGTGACATTTTTTTATATGAAATAAGGGGGCAAACGAGCAAACGGGTCACCTGATGGAAAGCAACTTCCGTCGCCAATGGACACTCGCAGCATCAGAAGAGCTGCAGGTGCGTTTCCAGCCTTTTAAGAGGGAATAGGGTAATAGGGGAGGGTAGGGAAGGGAAAAGGGTAGGGAATTGGACTTGTAGTGTGCAATACGTCGGATTTTGGTCAGTATTATTAATGTAATATTCCTTATCGAATGAACAGTTTGACATAAGAATGGAGCTTTTTTCTGAATCTTAATAGAAAAAATATAAGAATATATTATTTATAGATGACGCCCGCGACTCCGTTGAACTCGTTTATCGCGCGGGAACCGTGCATTTTTCTAGGACGGAAAGTATCCTATGTCTTTTCCCGGGACTCAAGTACCTCTATGCCAAATTTCAGCAAAATTGGTTCAGCGGTTTGGGCGTGAAGAGGTAACAGACAGACAGACAGACGGACAGACAGACACACTTTCGCATTTATAATATTAGTATGGATATTACTATATATGCTAGTGCTGCCTCTATCGTGAAAACACAGTACTATGTCCTATAAAGTTAAGTTATTTTTAAATGTCTCTGAGTGTAACCGCAATCCAATGTATCTGCGACATTTATTATCTACCAACAGAATTACTTCAGAATATATTAGTTCGATTTATCTCGAGCGAAAGTTCTCAAGTGCCAAATAAACCTGCAATGTTGGGACTTGGGAGTGTTTATTTGGTCTTCGTTTTATTTTGCTTTTTTAACCGACTTCAAAAAAAGGAGGTTATCAATTCGATGCGTATGTATGTAATATTTCCAGAACTGCTCAGTTTTTGTATATGTTAATCTGAACAAATGTGCCAAATTTCAAAAGTGTTCGTATGTATGTTTTTATGTTTGTGCACGCATATCTCCGGAACTACAAGTCTGATTTAAGTGATTCTTTTTTTATTGTACCAGGTATTGTTCAACTTAGGCAATACTACAAGTTTCATCAAAATCGGTTCTGTAGTTTTTGAGATAGGCAATTTTAATTCTTAATTACGTACAATTTGAAGTCGGTTTTATCTTTTTAAGGTACTATTATAGTTGTATATGAATTATTACTTAACTTAATTAAAATGTGTAGATTTTGATTTTTGACATAAGCCCCTTACATTACCTGTTTAACTCTCCTGCATTTAATTACACGTAATATTTATTTATTATACTATACGAGTAGCTCTATTATACTATTATTATTGCCTTGTTTCGTTTCAATTTTACGAATAAATTATTGAACAATTACCATTTTATGAGCGTTAATCAGCTATGATTAAAGCATCTTAATTTAATTAATTTTCCCCAACCCCGCAGCGGATCCAACATTTTTCACCAAATACCCTATTATCACTTTTGTGCTCGCTTTTGAATATTAAGCTTCCGTGAATATTAAATGACCAATTTATATTTTTTTCACACCTTCATAGTTTAATTTTCCCCCTTTTTATATTTTACGGAACGGAAATTACCTTTGATGGAATATTTCGCAATTTAGAGTACTATTAAAAGAATGTTAAAAAGAACGGGTTGTTGTAGGGTGTCGGAAAAAGTGAAAACCCATGCAAAGGGGAGGGGGGATATCACTTCCTTTCCTACGCCGCGCCGGCAGTGTAGAGTACACCGTCTTACGAACTCAAAAATAACTCCTGATTCTCTTTTTATTCCTACAAAATGCACAATCCATACTTATACATATAATATCTACACTTAATATTATAAAGCGGAAGAGTTTGTTTGTTTGTTTGTTTGAACGCGCTAATCTCAGGAACTAGGTCGAAGGTCCGTTTTGAAAAATTCTTTCAATGTTAGATGGCCCATTTATCGAGGAAGGCTGGCTATATTTTATTACGCTATGACTAATAGGAGCGAAGAAATAGAGGAAAACGTGGAACAAAACCGGGGAAATCACTTGAAATTGCTTATTATCTTATGAACTACTGGAGCAATTTTTATGTTATTTGGCACACATGAAGAATAGACCACGTGAAGGGACATACCTAGGCGGAAAAATGTACGGTTTCCGTGAAATTTCTAAATTATGCGGGCGAAGCCGCGCGGAACATCTAGTAACATTATGAATGCGAAGTGTGTCTGTCTGTCTGTCCAAATTACTGTCTGTTACCTTTTCACACCACTTAACCAATTTTGATGAAAGGACAAAGGCGAAATATTATTTGATATTTTTTTAAGCGTCTAGAAATGTCATGTACACAAAAACAAATATTTTATTATTTTACATTTTACCAATATATTCTAGGGTTTAGTAAAAGCCACCAAAAAAAACAATTATTTTTTGTAAATCAATTGACTACATACTTATTACGAATTTCATATTTTCCCCTCAGCTACCGTCAATATTGCCATTTTATATTTTTTGCCAAAGCGGCGGCGCGCACCGCGCGGCGGTTCAGCCGGCGAACGGCATAAATAACATAATGTTTCATCCTACCGTTTAAGTTATGAACAGATCTACAATTATTTTAGTTAATTCAACACTTTTAATAAATAAATCGAGTTTATTTTTTCAAAGTAGTTAGGTAAAAAATAATGGATGAGGAAGTTCCTAAAATAACTAGCAACACCTGCCGCGTGCGTTGCCTCTCGTGTTTGATTGTGTTTTATTGTTTTTCCTTTAATTTCGACCCGGCATATTTTTTGGACTTTGATTCTGTGATATTCTGTGATTTGGCTTGTTATATGGACTCCGTTATCCCTTTTGTGTGACTCTGTGCATGCCTCCCGGACTTTGATACTTCTACGTGATTTTGTCTTTTGTGGGCTTCTAGCTAAAATGGATTCGCGCGGTCCAGCTCGTGATAGACTTACTAGAATCCTGTGTGTTAACTGTGGAATTTGTGTTAATACACTTCGCCGATACCCTGCCTTGGCACTAGATACTAAAGTCACTGCACCCACAAATAGTAAATAAAATATTTTATATGATCTCAACTTAATAGCTTGTTGCCAGGGCGCTGGTAGTGCTAAAATCGCCCCTGCCTCCAAGTAAGTACATAGTTGGCCATTTCTCTATTGATCTCTGACACTTTGTTACTCAGTCCTACGGGAATGTAGCTCGTGGGGAATTTTCAATAATATATTAATACAAAACAAACAATAAAATAATACCAATAATAATAAGTAAGTAATAAATACAAGTACCTACCAATGACACATAACCTAAAATATTTATGATTTTTATGATGTAATATCTAATAACCTAGGCCTTCTCGGGAATATTTATTTTTAGAAGTTAGTTGTAGGATGAGTTCCTAATCATTTAAGCATTTTTTTATTTATAGACGCCTCCACTTTATCTCAAATAAAATCATGTATGAGAGTTCGCCATTGTTCTTTATTATGGAAGTACTTTGAGTCTCGGGAAAGGTCGTGGGATACTTTTTATCCGGGAAAAAATGTACGGTCACCTTGTGGAGTTGCGGGCACCTAGGGCTAGTGCTATAAGTTTTCACTTCAACAACGTAACCCTCCTTTTGGAACAGTCGGGTAACATAAGAGACAATAGCTTAAACGCCAAATGCGACAATTTCTAGGTACATGACAAGTACAGACCAAGTTACTGCAGGTCGATACTGTTGGTTCCGATACTAGTGTCACCATGAAATACTGAAGTGGCGGGATTGTGAACTAACTTGAGAGTTGAGAGTCAGTCTGAGAGATCTCTCCAGCGGGGCTAAAATGGTCGCTTTGAAGAATCATGACGCGAATCATAATATGATTCATTTTTCTAAAATCGCAAAATGCAACCCTGCTTGCAATTCATTTCTGTATTTTTGTACTGATTTGACATTTGTAAGTTTGACAGTTTTGACAATTCATTTGCTGAATTAATTGAGAGGAATTGCTAAATGTGACCATTTTAGCCCCGCTGTTCACATTGCAATGTGACGAAGCGATGTTATCAGTTATGCATTATTGAAAGTTATTCAAAAACTAGCTGTCCCGGTAAACTTCGTGTCACTTTAAAACCTTCCCTGGACTTCTACGAATATTTTAAGACTAAAATTAGCCCAATCCGTTCAGCCGTTTTCGAGTTTTAGCGTTACTAACACAATTGAAAATCCATTTTTATATACAGTGTGTAACAAAAATAGGTGATAAAACTTAGGGTGTGTACGTGTTCCTTTCTGCCGCACACTGTAAAACTCTGGAACAAACTGTCACCGGCAGTATTTCCGGACCTATACGACCTGCAAACCTTCAAGAAAAGAGCGTTATTCCCTCTTAAAAGGCCGGCAACGCACCTGCAGCTCTTCTGATGTTGCTTTCCATCAGGCGACCCGTTTCCTCGTTTGCCCCCTAGTTCATTTAAAAAAAGAGAGAGTTCACTGTGAAAGTAGCAGCGCTGAAAGACGAAATTTTTTTTTCACTTTTGTATGGGCAAGGGCCCGAGCGCGCGAGCGTCACGAGTTTCCCCTTATAAAAGTGAAAAAAAATAATTGGTCTTTCAGCGCTGCTACTTTCACAGTGAACTCTGTACAAGGAACACGTACACACCCTAAAGTCACTTATTTTTGTTACATCCTGTATATAAACAAATCTAACAAAAATAAGTAAGTAAGTAAGTAAAATTATACAAGAACATAATTTACATAATATTGAGTTGCCAAACAGAGAGATCAAAAATTGTTTTTTTTTTAATTCAAATTTGTTTTCACTTCTCTTAACTTCACTAAAATTTCATTTTTAATAAGTCGAAACAAATAATTTATTTCAAAATATTACATAACTTTTTAATGTGTTAGATTTAGAACAGTAGTGTTTTCACTTCTCTTAACTTCACTAAAATTTCATTTTTAATAAGTCGAAACAAATAATTTATTTCAAAATATTACATAACTTTTTAATGTGTTAGATTTAGAACAGTAGTGTTATACTTCAAACTTATGCATTACAGTAATGTAGACTATGTCATTGATTGTCCTACTAACACAATCTATCTGTATGAATAAAAATAAATGATCTCTAAAACTCAAAAACGACTGAACCGATTTGGCTAATTTCAGTCCTGAAACATTCATGGAAATCCAAGAAAGGTTTGAATATTTAGAAGGAAATTGAAAAACTCACCGAGTCATCTAATTCACTAATATTTTTATCAGCTGCCTGCCTATAAGCCTGAAATTAAGGTATTTTATTTATTTTAAGACTTGTCTCAATAAACACGTACAGTATCGTCACCCTAGTGTCCGGTGAAATTTGCACCCGAGGCTACGGAAATGAACGCCGAGGCACCGCCAACACTGAGTGTATTAATTTATTATTGCCAGAGTATGGTAAATAAATATTATTGATATAAATTTATTGCTATAACGAGATCGAGCATATTTCTTTATTGTACCTTTATATTGCTCTGAGGAATTGTTCGAAATCATACCCCCTACAACTTTCCGCCATCGTTCCACGCGAACAATATACCATCCTCATTCTTGATGAATGGCAATGTTCCATTGTCAGTGCGTTTTTCGCGTAACTTTCTGCCACGCACTGTAAAACTCTGGAAGTTAGAACAAACTGTTACCAACACAGTTTCCGGACCAATACGACCTCGGACCTGCAAACCTTCAAGAAGAGGCGTATTCTTAAATGGCCGTCAACGCACGTGCTCTTCTGAAGTTACGTGTCCATGGGCGACGGCAGTTGCTTCCCTCTTAAAAGGCCGACGACGCACGTGTTCTTGTGATGTTACGGTCAGTTATGTCCACACTGTGCACTTTCATCTTCAATTTTCGTCATCACCTTTCATATTGGCGCATTCAATAATTGAATGCGTCAAGGAACGCAACGCCAATATTGTCATTTTTGAAGTTTTGGATACGGTCAGAGGGCATGCGTCGCGGGCATGCCTCACGTTCGCTGTTGACTGCGCTATAACGCATGCCCTTGACGAACATATAAAGGCACAGTGTGGACAAAGCTATTGGACGACTGCAGTAGCTTTCCATCAGACCCGTTTGCTCGTTTACCCTCTAATTTTATAAAAAAAATCAAGAATCTAACCCTGCCGGCGCCATTAACCCTGACAATGCCGTATTAAAAATTCCTCCATGACATGTGCGCGGTAATTCCCGAAGTGGGACCCGCCGTTTTACGTGTAATAGCGCCGTAAATATTTATGACCATTCTACATGACGCTGGACCCAATTGGGATAAACGGAATGCCACCTTATCTAACGAAGGGACTTGGAATTTGTAATCTAAAGTAAAGAGAAATCTAAAATAGTAGAAATAACTAGTAATTCTTCTTTTTTCTTTTGCAGTGGTATTTTTATATTATATTTTTTACCAACTTTATTATTATTTAGCGCAAGGGTCACCAATTAGTTTTGCTCGGGGTCCGTTTTAAGACATGAAATAACCTTCGCGGTCCACACATTAAAAAAAATTATTAAACAAAGTTAATTACAGAAATTACAAAGGTATTTATTTAGATATCAATGAGATGAGATAAGAATGAATCTCTCTGAAGTTTGGAGTGAAATATTGGTGCAAGCTATAGATATTGACATTACGAGTAAATCCTAGAGATGTTGAAGTTCTAAGATGAACTAAGATCGTCTTCGAAGTTCGAACATGCTTGGACCGCACCCAATGGGTCGGCGCGGCGGTCCGGATGCGGACCGCGGTCCGCCATTTGGTGACCCCTGATTTAGCGCAAGTAGATCTATATTTTACAAAAGTTCTAATTAAGTTAAGTGTTAAGTTCTAGCCATGCAGAGCTTAATTTTCACTTTGCTTTGGTCACTTTCAAATTTCAAATTTTCAAATTTTCAAATTTTTCAAATTTCAATTTTTTATTTGCAACCAAGTACATATATAAATCAACATACATTGACGAAATTTTTCAAATTTCAAATTTTTATTTGCAACCAAGTACATATATAAATCAACATACATTGACGAAATACTTTTTATGTTTTTAAGTGGAAACTTGTTATTAGCTCTTTGTTGTGTAATAATTTTAGTAATAGTTGTTTTTATTGTGATAAAATCAAACACTCCAGTTATAACAAATCACCTTTTATTTTCTCACTCCCAAATTCTTACAACACTCTAGTTATAGTTATTCAAACTGCACTAATAACTCCCAGTGACAGTTCTACCGTAATGTTCACTCTATGGCTGCTTTAAGAAGAATCCCCTTCCAAATCAAGAATCGACTATTTATTGATCTTTAACCGGAAACAATATTTTAAAATTTATTTTATTAAATACAGTTCCGGTACAACATAGTATTCCGTACAATACAGTACACCGGAAACACACCCACAAATTTTCATTTAATAATGAATTGGCATTCTCCTTAGTTAAATAATTTATCACAAATAAAAATATAATTATAGAAGCCTTAAAATTAATATTAAAGCGTAACAATAATAATTTATTAACAGTATAAAAATGTAAACTTAATATATTAATTTGACTTCCTATAAATTCATGAAATAAATTGTAATACTGATTAATCATAAAATGTAAATATAAAAATAATTTGATGTACTAATAATTGATTAAATAAATAATCTTGAATAACAATAATAAAATCACACTTCTCCAAACTAACATTAATTATTTAAAATATTCGAAAATCATTACATTATGTAGCTGTAAGTTTTTCTAAGATAATGAAATGAAATAAAATAAATAAATAATAATAATAATATTAATATGGATTTTATTATTCAGATAATATTATGTAAGGTCAATACACGTAGCATACCCTTTATAGGATATAAAGTCTCCTAGGATTCGCATTCTGTCTAAATTATTCATAATAGTACAAAAATAGTATGTAAGATAGTTTATAAAACGTCTTATATCTTTAAACAGTCCATAAATTACAAAAATGGTTCTCCTTTCTTTGAATAAAAAGGATTCCTGTCACGTGCGTAAGTATATAGATAAGGCCCTAAATATGAAAGAGATCCTATAAGCTATTCATTTCTTTAGAAAAACCAACAATCCATGTTATTTTAGAACAATTTTTCGAGTGAACGCGCCCTTATGAAGGTTCCTGCGTGGAACGGAAAAATCTACTTTATCCCAATGATCCAAGGTTTGCTTTGGCTTGATGATAGCGTTATTAAGTGTGCTTACATACAGGTGATCGATGTTTGAACAGCTCTTGATGGGGTGTGCGAAGACTGGATGTAAAGGCGAGTTCACATTGACAAAGATGATGGGTTGCACTCAAGGAGTGCCGGCAGAGATGAAAACTTGAACAAATGTACAAAAGTACTATCATTTATGTGGTCTAATACAACATTCACTTTGAAGCAATATGGATAGATAGATAGATAGATAGATAGAGCGATAGAGAAGGCGATGTTACTTTCACTCCTACGCCGCGCCGGTCAACTCTCCGTACGCATTACGAATTTTCCTTCAAATCAAATAAATAAATAAAACGTTTATTATACTATCATTAAATGTTACATATTTAACACAATTTTATATTAAAAAAAAACCTATTAATAAACCCATTCTACAGTTAAAACATGAATTAAAAACTATTATTAATTATTGTAAAGTACATTTATGTTATCTCTATACTATCTGGCAACACAGTGTTTCTGTCTGTGGTGTAAACTTATTTTCTATGTTAATAATTGGCCAAGTGAGAGTCGGACTCGCGCCCGAAGGGTTCCGTACCGTTATAAAGGAAAAATAGGCCAAAAATAGTGTTTTTGTATGGGAAAAAATAAAAATTACTACACTTAAATTTTTATTTTATATTAATATTATAATTAAATATTAAAGTACACATATAATAAAGGACTTTGTGAAAAATTCAAGTACTTACCTGTTGCCATTATTTATATGGAGCAAAACAGGCCGAAAAAATCAGTTTTGTTGTATGGGAGCCCTTAAATATTTATTTTATTTTATTTTCAGTATTTGTTGTTACAGCGGAAACAGAAATACATAATCTGTCCAAATTTCAGAAGTCTAGCTATAGCGGTTCTTGAGTCACAGCCTGGAGACAGACGGACAGACGGACAGACATCGAAGTCTTAGTAATAGGGTCCCGTTTTCACCCTTTGGGTACGGAACCCTAAAAAAGCGTTCTAATATCTTTGCTCGGATCCATGATAATGTAAAAAGGTGAAATGATGTTATGTTCAGGAAAATAATTAAGTCAAAGTATTTTAAAAGTTTTCATTATTTAATAAAATTAAAACCTGTCACTCCTGACGCAAGTTTAACATTTTTTTATCCATCCCATAAAGTGCACAACACAGCTAATGAAGTTTTTCACTTCAAAACCATGACGTGGTCACGCCTTAAGGCCCAGTAGTCCCTAAAATAAGCAGGTCGATGTCTGTCTGTACGAATATCGACGTTAAGGACATTAAAATAACATTCATATCAGCGCGCCTTGTACAGTGGCTGTTACGCGCTCGCCGCGTGCCTTGATAATAGGAAATAGGAGAAAAAACCTTTTGTTTTTAGTATTACACAAATCAAATATATCAAATCGGTTAGGTTAGGTCAATGATATTCTATGTTACTAACGTAACTAGATTGGAAGTTTACGGTAGCAACGCGTTGCCACTTCGAAGATGCCTGCAGGCATATCTCACATACATAATGACATAACGAATATATGACTTGACATTGTCTTTTGAACAAAAAAGTGGTTACGCATTTCTGAGAATCTTTTGTAAGACATTGCTACTCTAGTATTTTAGAAACTCATTGGGTTAGGTTACGACAAATGCACTACATTTTTTGTTTTTACTAGAAAGTGTGTAATTTAGCCATAAAATGTTTAATTATGAAAAACAGCGTTATAACAGTCATCTTTGAGATTTTATTCTATCGAGCAGAATTTTTCAAATTGTGTACTGATTGATATACCTTTGCGTATAGGAAATTTTCTCAATTTTAAAACAGTACTATTGTTATACTTAAAGAATGACATTTTCTTTACAAAAAACATTATTTAAAAAAACTCATTTACGTAGTTGCAACAACCACAGCGCCTTAAGAAGTTTTTCACTTTAAAACCATGTGGTCACGCCTTAACAGTTGCTCACTATCGCCTCTTCAGTTTTTCCGCCACAAGTGTTCTTGAGGCTGACAAGCCAGCATCTAGCCTTAATATTGACCTATATCTAGTCCTTATAGCCTAGGTTACCTACGTCTGCAATATTTAGATTTAATTAGTAGGCTTATTAATAAACTGGTATACGTAATTTATTTCTAAGGGTGGGTTTCACCAGAGGCGTTGTTATAGTTAAGGTTAAAGTTATCGTCAAATATGGCATCCATTATTGTCTTTAACCAGAGATTTGACAGTTCATTTGACATTTTGCTATAGTAAAGTTAAAGTTAAAGTAAGTTGGTGCAACTCACCCTAAAAGGTTAACGATTAAAGGTAAATTTTTGTACCTCTATAGCTATGTCCACTATGCAATTTCATCTTCAATTTTCATCATCATCTTTTTATTCAACTTTCGTTTGGCGTATTCAATAATGGAATTGTCCATTTTTTTTTAATTTTGCTCATTACAAAAACATTTCGAGGAATAAGGTCAGTGATCGTTTTTCTGTATATAAACGAAAAAAATACCCATTAGTTACTTATATTTTTGAACAAATACGTTTAACCTTTGTTTGACCTTCAATGGCGTTCAATTAGCAATAAATTCGACCAACATTACGTTTCGAACTTTTGGTAAGCTTCTCGTATCAGCTTTCACATAATGAGAACTTGCATTTGACGAACCAGCCATTATAAATAAGATTGAAAGGAAATTTAAAACATATGCAGAGGTCAATTGGCGGCCGATGATGACGTCAGAGCGAAACTTTAAAAAATTATTGAGAAAAATCTAGCCAATGAATTTCAAAATTATTTAATTTATATTCTTAAAATACCCTATTTTAACGAAAAAAAATATAAAAAGTACATGTGATTTTTTTTGGACAATGCCCATTGAATGCGTCAAAATCCACCCGCGTTGGGAAGAAAAGTGTCATAGCATCGCGGGCAATGCCTCACGCGATGTTGACTGCGCTATAACGCATGCCCTTGATGAACAAAAAAAGGCACAGTGTGGACAAAGCGTCGGAAATAAACGCCGGATGCTCCGTTACATGGAAATTTGCTTATGACGTCAGAACCGTACATTTTTCAGGGATAAAAAATATTTATTAATACTGAAATAATGTAACAACCACTGGAATGCATTGGAATAAATTCAATCCATTCCAGAACCTTTTTTTTATGAAATAAGGGGGCAAACAAGCAAACGGGTCACCTGATGAAAAGCAACTTCCGTCAGAAGAGCTGCAGGTGCATTGCTGGCCTTTTAAAAGGGATAGGGTAATAGGAGAGGGTAGGGAAGAGAATAGGGGAGGGTAGGAAGGAAATAGGAGAGGGTAGGGAAGGGAAAAGGGTAGGGAATTGGGCCTCCGGTAAACTCACTCACTCGGCGAAACACAGCGCAAGCGCTGTTTCACGCCGGTTTTCTGTGAGAACGTGGTATTTCTCCGGTCGAGCCGAAACATGGCTCTCCCACGTCAAAAATCTGTTTATATTATTCCAATAGAAATCCAGCCCTGGATTGGATTACTGGATTAGAGTAATGTAAACCCGCTATCAAACGCTTAAAAATACGACGCAGAAGCTGTGAAATGGTTCTTACCGAAACTAATCTCTGCTTTGGCAATTTCTTGGCGAAAGACTTGAGACTCGAGTGTTAATTAAAGTTTGCCGAGTCAAGTGCCAGTAGCGGTGTTAGAGGAGGGCGACGCTGGGCGACCGCCCAGAGCGCCAGATAAAAAGGGGCGCTGAAGGCAAAGAAAAAGGGCGCCACCATTTTCAGCACTGCCAGCACCCTGGGCGCCAAAGAATTCTACGAAGAGTGACGCTGGGCGGCTGCCCAGGGCGCCGGATAAAAAGGGGCGCTGAAGGCGAAGAAAAAGGACGCCACCTTTTTCAGCACTACCAGCACCCTGGGCGCTGGTAGTGCTGAAACCGGCACTATCAAGTGCAGTAAGCTAGCGCTCCAGTGAAAAGATTTATATACAATTAGATGACGCCCTCAACTCTGTTGCGCCAAAGTACGTTTAAAAGTACCCTATGTCCTGTCCCGGGACTCGAAGCATCTGTATAGCAAATTGTATTATCAGTTCAGCGGTTTAAGCGTAAAGAGATAACAGAAAGGCTGACAGACAGAGAGACGGACAGACAGACACACTTTCACATTTATAATATTAATTATAGACTAGATGACGCCCGCATCTCCGTTCCGCAAAAGTGCTGTCGCGCGGGAATTGTACATTTTTCCGAGATAAAAGTACTCTGTGTCCTGTGCTGGGATTCAATGTATTATATTATTATGTATAGCAAATTGTAATATTATCAGTTCAGCGATTTAAGCGTAGAGAGGTAACAGGCAGACAATTTGCAACAAAATAAAAACCTTGCTACAAAATGACAAATTTGCTACGAAATGTCTACGAGATTTGTACAGGTGTCTACGAAAACCTTGCTGATGTCTACTAGGCCTGTACAGTTGTCTACGAGATATATACAGGTGTCTACGAGATATGTACAAGTGTCTCCGAGATCTGTACAAGTGTCTACGAAAACCTTGCTTGTGTCTTCGAGATCTGTACAGGTGTCTACGAGATCTGTACAGGTGTCTACGAGATCTATACTGGTGTCTATGAAATCTGTACAGGTGTCTACGAAAACCTTGCATGTATCTACGAGATCTGTACAGTTGTCTACGAGATCTATACAGGTGTCTATGAAATCTGTACAGGTGTCTACGAACACCTTGCATGTGTCTACAAGACCTGTACAGGTGTCTACGAGATCTATACAAGTGTCTATGAAATCTGTACAGGTGTAGTACGAAAACCTTGCATGTGTCTACGAGATCTGTACAGGCGCCTCCAATATCTGTTCAGGTGTCTACGAGATCTACAGAGGTGTCTACGAGATCTGTACAGGCGTCTGCAAGATCTGTGCAGGTGTCTACGAGATCTGTACAAGTGTCTACGTGATCTATGCAGGTGTATACAAGGTCTGTCTTAGATAGACGTCTAGTTTTTGTGCAGGATGTTTTAATATGAGTATTACAGTACTATTGGAGGTACAGTCTGTCAAGAAAGAGTAGACGCTGAAATAAATTTTTCAAACATAATCACGATCAAATTGTAGTTTATGCGCCTTGTATTTTCACAGAGAATGTTTGTACACTTTAAATATTAACGCTCCGACACATTTTTTTTTTAAATGTAATAAGGGGGCAAACGAGCAAACGGGTCACCTGATGGAAAGCAACTTCCGTCGCCCATGAACAGTCGCAGCATCAGAAGAGCTGCAAGTGCGTTGCCGGCCTTTTAAGAGGGAATAGGGTAATAGGGGAGGGTAGGGAAGGGAAGGGAAGGGAATAGTTGAGGGTGGGAATAGGGTAGGGGTTAGGGGATTGGGCCTCCGGTAAACTCACTCACTCGGCGAAACACAGCGCAAGCGCTGTTTCACGCCGGTTTTCTGTGAGAACGTGGTATTTACGGTCGAGCCGGCCCATTCGTGCCGAGGCTCTCCCACGTTTAAGATTTTTGTACTTTTTATATAAGTAATTTAAAAATTATGGTCGGCGTCTACACCTTTTTGACAAGCTATATAATACAGTACTAATATAGCTTTGTACTGGATTGGTGCTCTAATAGTCACCAAGGGAGTCTCACACCCCAGGTTCACCGCGCTCTATCATTTTGTTTCACCCCCCGAGGACCACACACTAATTGATCTAACTATTTTCAACTATCGACGATTCGAAGAAAAATATAGAAGATTATTGTTGGAAAACGAAGGAAACTTAATTTGTATTAACGAAGAAAAGTTAATTTGTTGTATGTTACTCTCGTAAAGTACTCTTTATAGGATTTTAGGCTATTTAAGGATTACTGCAATGTTTTCAGGCACGCAGCACATAAGCTTAGGCCGTAAACAAAAAAAAATATTTGACGATTGATTTAATAATTAATATGACGTGTGCACTACGAATAATAAAAACTACGTGTGCAACAAGTAGACGTTAATATGACGTGTGCAATAATTATTATTAATATTATGATATGCGCAACAAGTAGACGTGGGAGAGCCATGCTTCGGCAGGAATGGGCCGGCTCGACCGGAGAAATACCACGGGCTCACAGAAAACCGGCGTGAAACAGCGCTTGCGCTGTGTTTCGCCGAGTGAGTGAGTTTACCGGAGGCCCAATTCCCAACCCTGTTCCCTTCCCTACCCTCCCCTATTCCCTTCCCATCCCTAACCTCCCCTATTACCCTATTCCCTATTAATAGCAGCCATTTGCAAGTTACGTCAGATTTAGTTCTCTTCCCGAATATTGGGGGAGCTGATTCCGTTTCAAATAGGCACAAAATATATTTGGGTATCATCAGTCCAGCGTACTTGTATAATGGAGGTCAGTGCGTGAGATGCATATTTTCTTTTGTTTTGAATTGACAGACTTCAATTGCGTGAGACGTCATGTAAGTTACTTTGAAATCTATCTATTCCTAGAGGTGCAATTTAGAAATGCATCTCAAGGTCGCCTCACTTTGCGGTCTGAACTGGCACATCATTTGATGTCAGAATATTCAGGTAAGATGATATTGGTGGTATGTCTATAACCACATTATGTGTCGCCGGCTCTCCCTTGTCTACGTCGCTACTAATTTTATAATAAACCTAGACCTAGGAATAGGGCAAAAGGACAAAAATTAACGGGGTACGTTAAAGTCATCTTGATATTATAACGATGAAATGATCTGCAAAAACCTTAAATACTTTACGTATTTTATGAACGCCCCCAAGGGTTCACAGTTTTTCACAAGTTCACCTTTCAAACCGAGTCGTTTCACTCTTTGTTTAAATTGCTATGCTATTTCTATTGCTAAGAGCTGCACTCTCAATCATGTCAGCTTTGAAAAAAACTAGATCAAAATAAATCTACCCGTAAGTCATGCTACGAAGTCTCCAAAGATACATACATACACGTCAAACGTATATCACCCCTCTTTTTCCGTCGAAGGTGAAAAAATATATTCCCTGTCTTTTACTTTCTGCGCTCTGCAACGATTTTACAGTCCATCGCGCCGCTGTGTATCGGATATTACTCGCCGCAGGTTACTCATTCACAGCCTAAAATAAGTCTAACCTATAATAATAATGCCTGTCCTTTTAATATCGAGCAAAAACGGAAAAAAAACTTACACTCAAAAAAAATATTTTAAAAACGCCATCTATTGACGCCCACGAATACTAATAACGCGTCGCTGTTTATTCTCAAAAAAACGCCATCTAGTTGACGCACAGGAATACTATCAACGCCCTCTGCCTCTACCATGCAGGTACTAATAAAAAAGTGTCGAGGTCAAATATCGTTCTGTCTAGCCTACTACGAACGCGCGATAAGGAACTTCGTTCCAAAACATCATTGTGACAAGTCATAAGAGAGATAAAAAGTATGACGTGTTTAGGTAATAAAATACTTAAGAGGATTCCACACCGCACTTTTTTCCATACAAACGCTGTCTCCTGTTTCCTCCCTGGATAATGCTAGTAGAGTTATAATTTTTTTCCTGAATATCTACGGCCACTAATACAATGACCTGACCTGAATGAAATGAATGAAAAAAAGAAAACATAGTTTCTTTTTTTTCATAATTTAATTATTAAATAAGATATGAACGTTCAAAAACCCAAAAAAATGGCCAGATTTTCCACTGTGTTCAAACGTCCAGAAAACAGATTTGGCTAGATTATACAAAAAAAGCAAAACATAGGAACACAGCTCAAGCCTTTTTTTAATCTTTAATGAAAAAAGTACTTAAATCGGTTAAGTTTTGGAGAAGGAATCAGGGGACAACGAATCGTTGATTTTCTGGATTTTCTGCAGTTGTCTCTATCGCATTCTGCGGTATAGGCTTGAGGTAAGGGAGACAGACAGCTATAGATATTACACGTACTTTTTTTTCATTTCTCTAGCCCCTGTTGTATCCTCTTAATCCTGAATCCCTACACCAAATTTTATCAAATCTGGCTCAGTGGTTTTAGCGTGGCTCAGTGGCTTTAGGTGTCAGACAGACAGGTAGGCAGAATACAGTGATAGACTGACGGATATACAATAGACTTTCGCATTTATAACAATGCATATTCGTATGTTGTTCCATAGATACCCCACACCATATGTTAGATGAAATAATATTTTTTTCAGTTATACATATGGGGAATCGTATTTTTTTTATAATTTTTCCATTTTTGTATTAAAATCTTAATCTTAATGCGGTTCACAGACTACATCTACTTACCAAGTTTCAATAGTATGGCTCTTATAGTTTCGGAGGAAAGTGGCTGTGACATACGGACGGACAGACAGACAGACAGACAGACAGACAGACACACAGACAGACAGACATGACGAATCTATAAGGGTCCCGTTTTTTGCCATTTGGCTACGGAACCCTAAAAATGTTACTCTTTCAGCGTTGCTACTTTCATATGGTATTCTAAACAGAGGACTCAAACACACCCTAAACTCTAAAGTACTATCAGTTTGTTAGTAAGTACTCGTATACTTAAAGTATTACTAAACTTGATCAAAGCATATTTGTTATCACATTTCTATAGAAGCCGAGTCCCTGCGGTGTGAACTATCGAAGAACGCTCGATTAGTTTAGTTAATAAGACACGACAAATATTTGAGGTGGGAGGGAGGTAAGTTTGTTCAACATTCTTGTGATTATCATCATCAGTTAGGCATAATACAAAATTTATCATAATATTAAGTATTACAATAATAATAGCTCCCACGCCGGTATCGGTGCCGGTGGCCGGTTTTATTGAAACCAGGCCAGCTACGCAGGCGGCAGGACTAATTTTATAGTGCCCAAGTGTGTGCGCAGTCGATAAGAGCACTCTCTATTCCTTTACTCTCATAACCCAGTGGGACGGAAGACCGACACGACCGGCGAGAGATCAGGCGCAGGGCCGACTTTTTACATGCCCATCCGACGCATGGATCATCTTACTTGTCAGACAATCAGGTGATCTGCCTACATTGTCCTAACCAAACTTGGAATTAACATGTTTCCAACGCAGGAATCGAACCCACGACCTCCGAGTCAAGAGCCGCGCTCTATACCACTAGATCACGGAGGCGTTTATATAAGTTTTATAATATGTATCTACCTATATTATTATTAATGAAGACGTGAGTGGATAAACACGATATCTAACAGAAAAAAATATAATTTTATTTTTTTTCAAAAGAAAAATTTCCCACCTTTTTGGTAAAAGGTGCGAGTTTCTTACGCCGGTTCTTGTAGCCGGGTTAGTTCCCGAACCGGTGGTAGGCCGTAGGCCTCATGTAGACGTTGTATTTTGTTAACGTATTTAGAAATAATTTTCATTTCATTTTCGTTTCAATTTTATTTCGTTATTAAGTATTATATTTTTACCCTAAAAGTTAAGAATAATTAGATACTTTTAATATTATCAGTTTGGTAACTTTACTTTTGTAAGGCCTACCGTAATATTGCATTGTGGCTAACAATCGTTTACACGGCTTAACTTTTGCGAACACAGAACTATGCAAAACAGAAGTCAAACTTTAGAACGGAAACCGCACACTTTGCGCAGAATGTATTGTATTGTTTTCATGCTCATTGCAGTGCCCTTGAAATCTATCCTACTAATATTATAAAGGCGAAAGTTTGTTTGTATGTATGGATGTTTGTTACTCTTTCACGCAAAAACTACTGAACGGATTTTAATGAAACTTTACAATAACATAGCTTAAACATCAGAATAACACATAGGCTACAATTTTAACCGACTTTCAAAATGGGGGAGGTGTTATGTTCCTTTTTTTATGTTCAACGATTACTCCGCCGTTTGTTAACCGACTTTCAAAATTTTTCTTTTGGTATATAGGGTATCATCCCAATTTGGAAATTATTAAGGATGCATAAGTAATCGAGGGAACTCCTCAAAATATATATGGAAACATGTGGTGACTTCGGTTTCGTGAGAAGTATTCTAAGCATATTGTTGGCGACGCGACCGCCACCGTACTGCACCTTGCCACATTTTAGAAATGTAAAAAAAAAGAAAGGTTAATGTCTATGTTTCTCAGGAAAAGGAAGTTATGTTTTGTCTATGGCGAAGCGACGCCTCGAAATTCAACTGTTTTTTCATTGTATATAAAAGAGAATTGTCGGCGGATAATTTTAGTCTTTTTTAGTTTTTCTTATATGTGGTCTTCCGTTAATATACTGTGACTTAACTCGTACATCTAGAATTTTATTCTAAATTCCTCCTCCCGTAGCCTACACATATGCTACCAACAAGTAAGATTTTGCACCGAGGTATACCTGGTATACCGTGGTTCGGAAGGTGCTGAGAGAACTCCTAATTCTTTATAAATACAAGTTTGGTAGTTTCGACGTTGTTTTAAGAACGGAAAGCATATGCTACTATGCAAATTACATTCATCATCATCATCATCACTACCATATTATGCCATGACGATGCATGGCATAATATGGTAGTCCATGATTATGAGCCTATTATGACCCTATTGTTGGTACTTTTCATAGTCTTTTAGATCGAGACTCAAGTTTGTCAAGCGATAATTAAAAAAAATCTATACTTAATATTATAAACCTGAAGAGTATGTTTGCTTGAACGCGCTAATCTCAGGTACTACAGGTCCGATTTAAAAACTAATTTCAGTGTTAGATAGCTCTTTTATCGAGTAAGGCTATAGGCTATATAATATTATCACGCTAAGACTGATAAGTACGACTGAAGAAACTTAGGAAAATGAGGGAAAAACGGGGGAAATATTAGAAAGGGTTTATCTCACGAAGTTTTAATTGTCATTAAAATTGCTCCCATAGCTATTTTTTATGGGAAAATGTACGGTTTCTGTAAAATTCTTTATTATTACTGCGAAGCCGCGCGGGACATCGAGTATATTATATAAAACTCAAAGGTGACTGACTGACATGGTGATCTATCAACGCATAGCCCAAACCACTGGACGTATCGGGCTGAAATTTTGCATGCAGGTAGATGTTATGACGCAGACATCCGCTAAAAAAGGATTTTGATAAATTCCACCTATAAGGGGTTCAAATAGGGGTGAAAGTTTGTATATAATAATACTTCTTAACGCGAGCGAAGCCGCGGGCAAAAGCTCGTCTTATATATAAAAATAAGTCGGGTTTTCCTTTTTGATGCTATAACTCCAGAACGCAAGAAACGATTGCCACGGTTTTGCATTTGTTGGAAAGGTCTCGGGCTCCGTGAGGTCTATAGAAAAAAATATCACAAAAAACTTCAAGAGAAAAGCAGGAAAACATGGACAATCATTTTATGGCAAAACAACGTTTACCGGGACAGCTAGTCTGCTATAATCTTTTTGAAAGCAATAGACAAATCAAAAGTTATTTTTATAGAAGAGCTTCCTATGCCTTTTACATACCATAATATCTCCTCCTTTTATAGAAGTCGGTTAAAATTAGGAGACCAATATAATCGAAGTCTAACTTTCTTATTTATAAAAATACTAGGTTCGGCCGTGTAAGCGTAAATAAATACAGACAGACAATTATAACTTTAACGCAAAGACAAATTGTGTGTCCCTTATCAGTATCCAAGTTATGGGTCTACAGAACCCATTAACTGTCGGCCATCTTGGAATAAGTTTGTCCCTGAACCCTTGAGGTCCACAAAATATGAGGCATGACAGATTGTATAATGAGGCATGACAGTCTTGACATGGAGGTTGGACCCAGCTGTGTTACTTTAAGGGGGCAACTAACCCAAAATTTTAGATTGTATAATTTATTTTTATGTTTGAAAATAAGCCCCGAATTGTTTCAGTTTCTGATACTATCCGAGGGAAAACACGATATTTTAAAATTTTCTCGATGGAAAAAATCACAAAGATGCATTTAATTTTCACGAATTTTTCATTGATTGCCATAACCTTGCATTGAACTAAGTTAATATTTTAACACATTGTATAATATTCTATCATTGAGAAACCGACCTAACGGATTTTTAAATGTTGTATATTTACCGAGGAATGTATGAAAGACGGGCGTGAGTGTGAAGAGAGAAGGACGATGTTTGATTTTTTGGGTTAGTCGCCCTCTTAACATAAAAATAATATTTTGTACCATCAGAGAAATAGATTTATATTCAGAGGACCTACGTTGTTTGTTCAAAACAATTTTCTGCTTTAAACATTTTTTCTGAATTTGAGGATATTTACCATCGACACACATTCACACACATATTCAAGACGTGTTACGACTTTATCTATGTTGACTTTATCTATGTTGCGGTTACCAAACAATTTCATACGGTTAAATATTTAGTTATAAGTTTATAACTATTGCTATACCTAGTTAAAAACAGAATCCCTTTTTAGCAAGCAGTCAATAAAACACGCTGTAGACTGTAGTATCTATTAAACATAATATTGTAAAACAAAGTCGCTTTTTTGCCTCATGTCCCTTTGATCCCTAATCATTAAAACTACGCATCGGATTTTGATGATTCCTTGAGTGTTAGATAGGCAATTTATCGAAAAATGCTAGAGGCTATATTTTGTCACGCTAAGACTAATAGAAGCGAAGAAATAGAGGAAAATGTGGAAAAAAAACGGGGAAAATTATTTGAAAGGGCTAACTTGAACGCGCTAATCTCAGGAACTCCTGGTACGATTTGAAAAATTATTTTAGTGTTAGATAGCCCATTTATTGAGGAAGGCTATAGGCTATATTTTATCCCGCGCTAAGACTAATAAGCCTAAAAAGGAGAATGTGAAAAAAACAGGGGAAATTATTTGAAAGGGCTTATCACGCGAACTACTGGAGCAATTTTTATGTTATTTGGCACAGATAAGAAGAGATAACGTGAAGGATCATAGGCTATCAATTTTAATCATTTTTTCAGTGGCTATATATTTTATACCCGTGCGACGCCGGGGCGGGTCGCTAGTTTTATTATGTAATAGTAAACTAGATACCGCCGGCTCCGTAGGGCCAAAATTAGTAGCGCAAAAACCGTGAATTTTCCGGAATGAAAAGTATACTTACTATTATAATAATATATTAGGACATTTCGGCTCTTGACTCGGAGGTCGTGGGTTCGATTCCCGCGTTGCAAACATGTTATTTCCAAGTTTGGTTAGGACAATGCAGGCTGATCACCCGATTGTCTGACAAGTAAGATGATCCATGCGTCGGATGGGCATGTAAAAAGTCGGTCCTGCGCCTGATCTCTCGCCGATCGTGTCGGTATTCCGTCCCACTGGGTTATGAGACTTATGAGAGTAAAGGAATAGAGAGTGCTCTTGTATACTGCGCACACACTTGGGCACTATAAAATTACTCCTGCGTAGCTGGCCTGGTTTCAATGAAACCGGCCACCGTAACCGAAACCGGTGTGGGAGCTATTATTAATATAGGACATATTATAATAGTTCCGGGATACGAAATTTCTCTATAGTCTAGACCATATTTCAGCAAAATCTCTTCAATGGTTTATGCGTGATAAGGTAACAAACAGACAAACTTTTGCATTCATAATATTAAGTATGGATGACGTTTTTAATATTCAAAAACGCAGTGAAAACACTAAAACCATATACAATGAACTGAATAAGTTATGAAGGTATGAACTTAACTTAATAAGTTATGAAGGTATGAACAATGAACTGAATAAGTTATGAAGGTAATATTTTAATGCATTACCACACAACCAAAGCCTGTGAGCGAAACTCACAATAGTATACAGCCAGCGCTTAGCCTACAAAGGCTTTCAAAATAGCCCATTTGAGATAAAAAGTATGAAACAGGCTCCCCTATTTGTATACATTTGTTATAGTCTAGGAGGTGGAGGTGAAAACACAATATTAAACTGGATGACGCCCGCAACTCCTTTGCGCTACAATTCGTTTATCGCGCGGGAACCGTACACATTTCCGGGATATTTAGTATCCTATGTCGTTTCCCGGGACTCAGAGTATCTCCATACTAATTAAACTTTTTAATCGGGACTTAACGCGACTTATTTGTTTCGGCCGTGTTGCAACGGCCGTGGTCACGAGGGGACTGCAGGAGCGCGACGTCTTCGTTTGCACCGGGCGGTCGGTTCTACGACTACCCTCGAGTTGTCCAATATTTGTGTTACAATACATTAAAAGTCAGTAGGTTCACTGCGACACACAACACTAACTGTATCCGGGTTTACACTTATAGACAGAGGTGACACACGCGGTTTGCACTTATTGATCACTGGATTCCAGGCGGGCGACAATTTAAATCCGTCCCCTCGTGACCACGGCCGAAACGTCGAGAAAAAGTATGTACTCGTAGTAGCATTACTACTTAAATAAGTCGCGTTAAGTCCCGATTAAAAAGTTTAATTATAATGC
This sequence comes from Aricia agestis, assembly GCF_905147365.1. Lineage (NCBI taxonomy): Eukaryota > Metazoa > Arthropoda > Insecta > Lepidoptera > Lycaenidae > Aricia > Aricia agestis. The sequence goes on from NC_056426.1 coordinate 3,662,834, forward strand.
AACGCGAAAGTTTAAAATGTTATCTCCATACTAAATTTCAACAAAATTGGTTCAGTGTTTTGAGCGTGAAGATATAATAGTCTGTCTGTTACCTCCTCACGCCCAAACCGCTGAACCGATTTTGCTGAGCATGGAGATACTTTGAGTCCCGGGAAAGTACTATCAGAGAAGTTAATTCGTAGGCAAATGGCGGTCCTATACAGGGTGCAATTTAACCTTCCTGCCAAATTTGGATATATTGATCCTTGTTAAAAATAAAAATACACGTATTTCTTCTTTTATACTCACTCAGTACTAAAATTTTGAGAAATAGCCTCCGAAAGTTAGCCTACCAAACACCACAAAATATGGACACATGCGCGGCCCGGCCCCGCCCCACTCTTCCATTGACATTCTTGCAGTGACGGATTAAGACTACTTGATGCCCTAAGCAATCCATGCATGTGGGGCCCCCTATCCGTATCTCGACCGACTCGATCCGTATCCGAATCGGTCTTTGAACCTTTACTCTTCTGGTGCCCCCACAGACGTGATGCCCTAGGCAATTGCTTAATTTGATTAATCCGTCACTGCATTCTTGTTATTATCATAAGTTGCGAATTTTCTCTTCATACTTTGACGGACTTAGGACCGTCAAATGTAAAGGACGTAGACAGGTATGTTTAACATAAAATTAATTGGTACACATCAATAGAATGGAAAATTACAACTTTCTAATTACGAAAAATAAGCACTTTAGAAATTTATAATAAATCTAAACCTTTGCATTTAGGCGTATTTAAAAAATTCAATTAACTAGTTGTACTGTGTACATAACACAGTACAACTAATTAAAAATCAAAATAACCCACCTCTAAATCTTATTTACTTCCATCTTGTCTACACGCTCTAAGCAGAATCTAGCACGTTTTGCTCTAAGCAGAATCTAGCGCGTTTTGCACATTGTCTTTAAGACTTTAAAAGTTTGTTAAGCACAACTTTGTCACTTTTAACCTCGTCAGAGGCATGTCTTCGAGGCTGGCTAGGCGTGTGCAGGTGTTGCGAAGAGCGAACTGTCCATAATCCGAGTCTTTGATTGTTTCGTGATTCAGATTCAGGGTACAGCTGCTGCATTCGAGAATCATCAATCAGCTGTTACGGAGACGAGGAAGGCTTTCTTGCTCGTACAGTCTCTGGGCTCCGCGTAAACTTTCACCACTCAAAATGTAGCACCTCCACATTTCATAACACTCGATCGTGGTTAGGGTACATTGTAACAGACACTAATTAAAGCGCGGGGGCCGGGGGGGCCGTGACAAACTAAATAATTACGTGTTAGCTATACAACTACGCTAGTGACACTAAACGGTCGCTGGCGACCGGCGGGACTCCCGCCTCCCACCCCGCGCGTCACACATGCCCCCGTAGACAAGTGGCAAAACGCTAACGCTAACGCTAACGCTAGCGCTACAAAATGTATAGATTTGACATTAGTATTCGCTAGCGAAGCGATGACTTATGTCAAATCGCATACATTTTGTAACGCTAGCGTTAGCGTTAGTGTTAGCGCTTTGCCACTTGTCTACAGGCCCTGCTTTACCCGTAACCGCGTACGCATAACCGGTCTTCCGATTGGATATCGCGCGCGATGGAGTACTAGAGCGGGAGTCGGGACTCGCAAATCGCAATATCGTAAAATTATTATGAACATATGAAGTACCATTGTGCATCGATTTTTTTTTTGGGATAAAATCTTCGATCACTAATATACAAGATACACAGTCCGCGGCAAAAAACGACCTCACTAAAAGAGCACCAAATGCAACATTCTGGTGGACTTTCGATTTAGTAGTGCTCGAACGCCCCGCTGGGAAAATGTCCCAGTGCTCGTTCAACAATTGTAAAAATCATACGTTTAAAACGCAAAAAAGGATGTAATTTCATATTTCCGGTAAGTATTAATTTTATCCTAATATATTTCATACAATTGTATTATAAATATTGGTATTTCGTTAAGAAATCAACAAAAAACAGTTTTAAAATTAAGTTGTAAATAAATCAACACAAGGTATAAACCATCTCAATTGCGAATACTCATACCAAAGGTACTTGTCGTAGTTTATCATGCCCACTTGAAACGTTCGGGTTATACACTGTGTTTCTGTTCCATTTGGTGGAGTCGCTATTAATTATTGTTTATTTTATTGAGGAATATATTTTTTAGGTTTCCTCGAGATTCAGTTAGATGTGGAGATTGGATATCAGTTATAGCACGGCAAAGACGCGAACAATTTTTCAAGCCGACTTTAGCAAGCGTTGTATGTTTTAAGCATTTATATTCAATGTATACACGTATATTTTAGTTAACTATAAGATTAAACATATTAGAACAATATAATATTACAAGTAAAAATAATTATTCCACACTTTATACATTAAACTTTGGAAAAATTAAAAAATGGACTATTAAAATTATTACAATCAACAAAAAAATTTTGAACAGTTCGACTCCGCTCATACTTCACTTTACCTTGTTCCAGCGGCGAAGTGTGGCTGTAAAATTATTGAAGTGCTTTTTTGGAATTGTAATAATTTAAACTTTAAGACGCATACGCGGATGGTTGAATTTAGTTTGAAGCGTGCGTCGTTCGTACAAAATTTATTGCTTTGTAAACACACATTGTACATTGTTTTATAAAAAGATCTTTAATAACTATTATTAAGGTTGATTTTAGATAAATGTATACTTTTTTAAACACTTTTACTCGGCGACAGATTTTCGAGAGGTTTTGTATGGGACTGTGTATCTTGTATATTAGTGATCGAAGGATAAAATATGTTATTGTAAAAAAATTAACACCCTATTTTTTGTGGTTTAATGGACTCTTCTAATGATACTTAAGCCCGAAAAAAATTTGGCAGGTAGGTTTAATTGCACACTGTATAGTTCGGTCGCATAATGCCGTGACTTATTCGCGACAAGGCTAGGTTTGGCATTACGCGACCGAACTATATAGTTCGGTCGCGTAATGTCAAACCTAGCCGACAAATTACGACTAGGCGAGGCTTTAAATGAACGTGGGCGGGAGCGCTGTTGGTAAAGGAGAACTGTCAAAAATGACGTTTGTATGATGGCATTGATGGCAGCGTTAGTTCCTTTTTTCGCCACGTTCATTTAAAGCGTTGTTGAGCTGTACATTGAATTGACATAATCCGACTAAATGACGTAGGTCCGTCAACTGCCTATGAATCAATTTCATCGATGGACGATGGTACATATCATAACTTTTAACCCAGAAAATGTACGGTTCCCGTACGACATGCGATGTTCGCCTACACTAGAAAACAACAGTTTTTCCCCGTCATCTCCTGGCCTATAAAGCCGGCTTCATCTCGGAGGCTTGACATACTTTATTGAATCTTACGCCTCAGTTACATTACGTTGGCAGCTTTATTTTCACTCAGCTGTGACTCGTGGAATATTTTATAAGGCTTGGTGACATGGGGAGTGGTGAAGTAACGAAATTTACAGTGAAACTAACTGAAAGTTTAACAGAATCCATCCATACAAATAATGTCATTGCGATTGTCTGTCTGTTACCTCTTCATGGGCGTATATAAGGAGGGGGTCCTGGGGGTCCGGATTACTATCCATCTTACTTGGCCAATCGACAATATACCCGAATCGGCGAGGTACCTACGTGTATTTTTTTTCTATTTACAATATAATAATAATTATTATACTGTGGAGCGTGTCCGTAAGCAGAGTAGGTATTTAGAACCCTTCATGGGCGAGTCCAACTCGCACTTGGCCGCTTTTTTACGTTAGGGACCCCACCCCCTTATCAAAGCTATACATATATACGCCCGTGCCTCTTCAAGTCGGTACCGCTGAACCGATTATGCTGAATTTGGTATAATTAAAATATGACGCCTGCATCTTCGTTGCGCCAAAGTCGTTTATCGCGCGGGAACCGTACATTTTTCCAGGATGAAAAGTATCCTATGTCCTTTCCCGGGACTCGAAAGTATCGCCACACTAAATTTCAGCGAAATCGGTTCAAAGGTTTGGACGTAAGAGGTAAAAGACAAAGGTTCAGTGAAGAGGTAACGGACAGACAGACAGACACACTTTCACATTTATAATATTAGTTTCATATATAGCTATTTGACCGAGCGAAATGATTCCTAGCTAGATCGATTTATCGCCCCCGAAACCCCCTATATACTAAATTTCATGAAAATCGTTGGAGCCAATTCTGAGATTCCAATTATATATATATATACTAGCTGTTGCCCGCGACTTCATCCGCGTTAACATAATATAATAACAAAGATGGATAGTTTTCTCCTTTTTGTTTTTGTGGTTCCTCATACAAAGGGTAAAAACGGACCCTATTTAAGCAAACGTCAAACGCAAACGTCAATAAACTTTCATGTTTCTAACTCAAGAAATGACGGACTTTCATTGAAACTTTCTACCCCAATTTCACCTCCTTGGGGGTAGAATTACCAGAAACACTTAAATACGTATCCATTCATTTTTAAATCATAATTTAATTGGATACTTCTGAATGGCGTAAGTATGAGAATTTCTGATTATTGTGGCTTCCTCGAACGAATTGAATATTTTGTTAATGTTTATTAAGCGTCTTCAATAAAAATGAGGTTATCATACGACCTGTATGTTTGTAATAACTCCAGAATTGCCCAATTTTCGTCAGTATCAACGACTGAACACGTCATGTGCCAAATTTCAAAAGTCTTACATGTATGTATGTAAATTGTATGAGTGTATGTTTTTATGTTTATGTTCGCATATCTCCGGAACTACAAATCCGATTTGAGTCATTCTTTTGCAACGCAACGCACCTGCAGGCCCTACAATTATCGATCGAGGAAATGGCAAAAACCGGTTAAAACCGTTTTAAGGATCAAAAACGAAAAAATCATAATGTTCTCAAATAGTGTTCCGAATAGCGTTCCGTTCCGAACGAAACCGAAATATAATGTTCTTTAGGTATTTAAGGCGATAACGTTTCGAAAAATATAACGTTTTTCGAGCCCTGATATCGATCGAGGAAATGGCAAAAACCGGTTAAAACCGTTTTAAGGATCAAAAACGAAAAAATCATAATGTTCTCAAATAGTGTTCCGAATAGCGTTCCGTTCCGAACGAAACCGAAATATAATGTTCTTTAGGTACCGTATTTAAGGCGATAACGTTTCGAAAAATATAACGTTTTTCGAGCCCTGCCTGCAGCTCTTCTAATATTGCGAGTGTGCATGCGACGGTAGATCAGGTGACCCGTTTGCTCGTTTCTAATGTCGGCACTACATAATATAGGCGAACGCGAGGCGCGCGAAGTCAACTACAACTTACGAGTCAAACTATAAAATGGGCTACCTTTTATTTAGGTCTAGGTTAGGTAAAGTCGTAACTGGAATTGATATTTTCTATTCAAAGGTAAAATAACATCTCTAAAGCCTAATGGGGATAAACATAAGGTTTAAAATCAGACGTTCCGAGGTAAAATAAGTGTGAATATCTGAAAACAAAATATCGTTGTGACCCGGTACGTGAGTTGAAAATACATTGTAATTTGTAATCATAGGTGAGGAAGACAATATGAGTGCATGAAGTGGGTAACTAAAAATTTTAAATCTTACGTTTTTTGCATAAATGCAAAATATTATGATATTCACTTACCCATAACATTATCATCAGTTTGGTTTGCACCAACGCTAACATCCGTTTTAACCTTAAATGCATAATATTTTGAACTTATTCGAGTTACATATGCCTAACTTAAGAGTACGGTTACGAACTAAATTTTCAGCAGTAGGTATGTGATAGAGGGCGACTTCGGGCCGGCTACTTAAGAGGATACACCAGGGGCTAGAGAAATGACAAAAAATTACGTGTAATATCTATAGATGTCTTCCTTATCTCAGGCCTATACCGCAGAACGCGATAGAGACAGTTGCAGAAAATCAACGATTCGTTGTCCCCTGTTTCCTTCTCCAAAACTTAACCGATTTGAGTAATTTTTTCATTAAATATTAAAGAAAGGCCTGAGCTGTGTTCCTATGTTTTAGTTTTTTTTGTATAATCTAGCCAAATCTGTTTTCTGGCTGTTTGAACACAGCGGAAAATCTGGCCATTTTTTTTTGGGTTTTTGAACGTGCATATCTTATTTAATAATTAAATTATGAAAAAAAAGAAAATATAGGGACATTGTATTAGTGGCCGTAGATATTCAAGAAAAAAATTATAACTCTACTAGCATTATCCAGGGACGAAACAGGGGACAACGTTTGTATGGAAAAAAGGGCGGTGTGGACTCCTCTTAACGCAAAAAATCAAACATCGTCCTTCTCTCTTCGCACTCACGCCCGTCTTTCAAATACATATTATTACAGTCAAGTCATTTTTAGGGTTCCGTACCCAAAGGGTAAAAACGGGACCCTATTACTGAGACTTCGATGTCTGTCCGTCTGACAAGAATCGCTATAGCTAGAATTCTGAAATTTTCACAGATTGTGTATATCGACGACCACTGTGGCTCAGTTGGTGGGCTGTTGGTAGCTCAAGCCGCGGGTCGCGGGCTCGAATCCCGCCGACGGAACAAAAAGTTTTCAAAAGTTCCTGGGTCATGGATGTTTATATAATAAAAATCTTAAATATATGTATAGTATAAAAGTATTAAATAATAAATATATTTCGTTGTCTGGTACCCGTAACACAAGTCCTTCAGGTACTTAGCACGGGGCCAGACTAACGTGGTGTGAAGCGTGCATAGATATTATTATTATTATACTATTATTATTATTATCTGTTGCCGCTATAACAAATACCTTCTAAAAACAAAATAAAATTAATATTTAAGGGGGGCTCTCATACAACAAACGTGATTTTTTGGCCTTTTTTGCTCTATATCAATAATGACAACAGGTAGGTAAGTACCTACTTAAATTTTTTCCAAAGTCCTCCGAGTTGAACGTCGATCTTCACTCAACGTCCAACTAGTTAGCGATTTGTAATATAGCCCTTTGAAGATAGCGGACATGAAATCAGTCAGGTAACTGAAAGTATTTCAGCGGCGCTAGTTGTCACTAAAACAAATATGGCGTCACAGAGCTCGCACAGCTGATATCATGTGTTCATATTTTGTGGATTAAATTTACTTTAAAGTGCTTTATTTATGATAAAATAATATGACAGCGTGGATTAACCTATTACTACCCCGTCAAAGGCTACTTAAAAAAATTATATCATCCCATTTAACAAATTCACTTTAACGTTTTGACTTTTAGTCAAAACGTTAAACGTCATAATCAACGTCTTGACGAGTTGTCCTTTAGTCATTCAATTGAATGATGTCATTCAATGAAATCGCTAGTCATTCAATCGAATCGTAGATTGAACTAGATGACTGTGACATATCCACTTCTTTTGCCTACCGTTTTGGAATTTTTCTGTCCCCAATATAACATCTGCAATAGACTTGTAAATCTGTTTAACTTGAAGCTACACTCAGTTCATAAAGGAAAAAAGATACTTACCAAATCACTGCTGTCCTGGATGGTCGTACGACGAATTCGAAAATCTATAAAAAGTGTACAAATAACACATAATATAAAATTACGTTCACACACACACGCACTCGCACGCACACACACACACCACCATACATTTTATCTTCTTATACAGGGTGTAATAAAAATAAGTGATTATACTTTAGGGTGTGTACTTGTTCCTTGTAGAGAGTTTACTGTGAAAGTAGCAGCACTGAAAGACCAAAAAAATGTTTCACTTTTGTATGGGGAAACTCGTGACGCTCGGGCCCTTGCCCATACAAAAGTGAAAAAAATTTTTCGTCTTTCAGCGCTGCTACTTTCACAGTGAACTCTCTACAAGGAACACGTACACACCCTAAAGTATTATCAATTATTTTTGTTACACACTGTATATAAAAATGGATTTCCAAATGTGTTAGTCGCGCTAAAAGTCGAAAATGGCTGAACGGATTGGGCTGATTTTAATCTTAAAATATTCGTAGAAGTCCAGGAAAGGTTTTAAAGTGACACGAAGTTCACCGGGACAGCTAGTTCATCTATATTTTGTTAAGAATAAGGATTTTTTTTTACTTTATTTTAACTGAGTTTTTAATTTATTGAAACTGAGTACCTAACTACTAAACTATGCCTTGTAAAAACCTAACTAAGATTCACGTCACGTAAAAAAAATCCTTTGAAAGGGAGACGTGGATTCGATATTTGAAATGATAAGAAACCTGACCTTGTACCCTTAGCTTTGTAGGAATCGAAATAGACCCTCAGATTTGAGAAGTAAAAAAGCAATAAACTGTGATACTAATTTTACCCTTTGACTTTAAGCCCCAATTTCACCAACGTATGTTAGTGTTAACAGCTTGTTAAAATGTCATGTCTTCTCTTTCATTCATAAGAAAAATGAAAGAGGTAACGTGATACTAATTCGAGCGTTAACTTTAACAGTCCTTGGTGAAATTGGGGCTAAGCCTGCTGGTTTCAAATAAACCGGCTACATTTCAATACAGTGAACCTACTTTCGAAAAAGAGGTTATATGTTTGACTGTTAAGCCTAACCGTCTAAGGTTTAAGATGAATATAAGAATAACAAAATATTATTAATATGAATAACAGTCAAACATATAACCTCTTTTTCGAAAGTCGGTTCAATGTATTGAAATCATAAAGTTAATATACCTAGCGGAATAGAGAAACAAGGCCTGAGCAAGAGAGATGTCACTATCAGTAACACTGCGTGGTAAAGAGACGTGTGATACATGACAGCAGAACTCTTTTTTTGACGTCCAGTTGGCACGTGCCGCACGTTGACAATTTAATCTCATAGAAATCATGTTCGGTCATGCTTGTGTAAGTGTATACGTACACAAGCACGTATACACTTACACAAGCATGACCACACACATATTTTAAATATTTTATACACAGATAAAACCAATTTCGGTTTCGTTTGACAACTCGAGATTGTTGCTCTATAGTCTATTCCGCTAGGTATATTAACTTTATGATTGAAATATTGAAACTGACAGACACCTGTCTTTCCGATCCTCGTGGTGTCGCAAGCGACCGCGACCGACAAAAATTCAAATAAAATGCCGCGTTTTATTTTTTAAAAATTCCGTTTTTAAATAATAAAATATTACGTTTTAAAAATTCAAATAAAATGTCTAGACGGTACCTTAGGTTGGATTGCACCAACTATATCTGTAACTTCAACTACAATGCAAAATGTCAAATCTTTGGTTAAAGTTAAAAATGAAAGCCATCAAGACGCCATATTTAACCATAACCATAGAGCTCGACAAGGTTTTATATGCACGTGGCGAAAAAAGGAACTAACGCTGTCATCATACAAAAACGCCATTTTTGACAGTTCTCCTTTACCAGCAGCGCCCCCGCCCACGTTCATTTAAATAACCTTGTTGGACCAGCTGTCATCTGTCAATTTCTCCGGTTAAAGTTAAAGGACGTCATATTTTACTATAACCTTAACTTTAACCACGCCTCTGGTGCAACCCAACCTTAGGGTTATATAAAACAAAAGTATCATTCATTAGTATTTATTTTCAAATATTAAAAATAAGAATTATAAATAAATTGTTAGAAAAAAAGTTTACAAAAGTATTAAAAACTAATGGCACTAAAACTAATAATAAAGCTTAAAAAAATACATCATTCGTTTTTAATTTATAAAAATATGTTTGGACGAATAAAAATGGACGGATTAACATTATAACTATTTATAACACACAGAAATTAAATGGGCACCTCGTTTTATTGAAACTTTCTGGAAGCAGGTACCAAGCTAATTTGTGCGTATTATAATTTCTAATAATATCAATATTCAAACTTGTGCTTAAAAATGAAAATTAGTTCTTTAATATGTATCATCGAGGAAGTTGATTCCTATGCAATTGACAGACCAACGTTATATGGTCGAATATGTCAATTCAATGTTAATTGTGATCTGTCAAGTGTCAGCTGGGTTTGACGTAACGCGACGAAACCACGTAGGTCCCCGATTTGCATAGGAATCAACTTCTCTGATAGTACAAATATTACCCTTTTTCAGTACTTAGGTTAAATTTCGGAAATTTCATGTTAACAAATGTTAAGGGCCTGTTTCACCATTTCCTGATAAGTGTCGAATAGGCTATCCACCACTTAACTTGACAGATAAAGTATAGACAATCTGTCAAAAAAGTTGTGGATCCTAACCTATCCGGCACTTTATCGGGAAGTGGTGAAACAGGCCCCAAGTCTTTGTTTGATACGCAAGAAATTGACAAGACGGAAGCTACGACAAAACATAACATTTTTGTAAATACAAAGTGATTTTTTTTTATCAGTGATCTAAAATGTTACTTGATTTTTCTAATAACTTTACATTTACGGGACACTTAAACCTACAAGTTAATCATATTTACATGTTGGACGGAGGTTATTCAGACTTATAATATTACTATAAGTACGATTGGAGGTATTATACAGACATTAACGGCCGTTCCCAATATTCAATCTATCTCTGGTTTGACATACAACCGATCGCAGTTAACATTCAATTGACATAAAATATATGTCTCTAATGTCTAATGTGAGCTATTCCTGTTTCTATTAGGGCAAAACCAGAGATAGATCAAATATTGGGAACGGCCGTTAAAGTGCTAGGACATTTGCATAGACTATGGGGTAGACTTCGTTTCTTATTACTTTGATCTAAAAAACACAAAGAATGGGAAATACCAATTCAATTAACAAGCTTTGTATATCAAAACACACTAAAACTTTAAAAATATATAATAACAGTAATTTAAATAAAGGTTTAACACAAAAATACTTTAGTGCTTCAACTGAATTGTTAATTTACCCATTTTAAAAACTCTTTCTTTATACGGTCGTGCTATGTATAGCCGGATACAGAACAGGCAGAAATGGTCTATTGACCTAGAGCAACTTGCTTCTTTCACTCGCTCATGAAAACATCTTTAGCCCGCTATAATGTTTATGAAAACCAGATAGCAATCTATTCGAGGCTCGAGCGAAACAGACAAGCAGCGATAGGTTGAAGATCGAATTTCTCTGTCATTCGCGTCCCGACTATAGAATAGAATAATTTATACTTAATACAATTTACAATTGATTTTGGAAAAACATAATCCTGGAAAGTCTGTATGAGCTGAGAACCTAAGGATTCTATGAAATAATGTCAAAGATGAAGAAGAAAATACATGATATTGTGATGATAATGATTATTGAGGATATAGATAATGTTAATGAAATTTTAGATGCGACTTTATGAAGTATTTAATAGTTTAATGTTTGGCGTTAGTAAAAGAAACAATAATGAAATGAATAAAAATGTTTCCATAATGATTTCGTTAATGGTGAAAATGACATGAATATAATAAACAATATAGCATGTGTTGATCACGAGAAAATAGTTCTTTGATATAAATCCGAGGGTATTCTAATTTCTAAAAAATATTTCTCAACTGACATACGACATTGACAGTTGACAGCTAGCTTTTTTAAGACTAGCGGCCTCTAGCACAGCATGATGGCGCCGTTTTCTTTCGTCTCACAACTTAGTTCAGTACATGAATAATTAACACAACACACAAGCATAATCTTTAAATCGAATCCGAGGGTATTTTTCTTCCTTCTTATGGCGTGGAGTCAGAGAAGAAATATCATATCTGACATACGACCTTCACACTGTCAGATAACAAACGACGACAGCTGGCTTTCATAACTGGCGATGTTGACACTGACAGATGACAGCTAGCTTTTTCACGCTAGCGGCCTATATTATACGTGCATTTATCATAAGGAATTAGTTCTTTGATGAATCTGAGGGTATTCCATAACTATACTATATCTGACTTTGACATTGACATATGACAGCTAGCTTTTTTCACGCTAGCGGTCTCTAGTACAGCACTACAGCATGATTGCGCCGTTTTCTTTCTTCACACAATTTAGTTCAGTACATGAATAATTAACACAACACACAAGCACAATATCTTTAAATCGAATCCGAGTGTATTTTCTTCTTCGTATGGCTGGCTCACTATGTCAGAGTTGCTAGATAGCACTTTATCTTAAAAAAATATAACTGACATTCGACTTTGACATTTACAGGTGACAGTTGACAGATGACAGCTAGCTTTTTTCACGCTAGCGGCCTCTAATACAGCATGATGGCGCCGTTGACTTTCTCCTCGAGCGCCGGCGCTATCGTCTCCATGTCCCGTCCGTCCGCCATCGCGATCAGTATACACACGTTGTTCACGAACGCTGTTATAGTAGCCGCGACGACTAGCCTGAAATTATTTAGGACGGTATTAGATTATTTGCTGTTAATTTCAGTTCGAAAATATACTTTGATTTAAACTAGGGACCTTAAATTGAGACTTAGCTTAACGACTTAAACTGTTTTTATCTTGCAGGTTCTATGAGAATGAGCGTAATGTCATTGGAGCATAACATATGGCATCTATTTGTTTTGACTGTGAAGAATGCTTCAGCCAGACCATCTATAGCGTCGAGCGTAAACAGCTTATCTTGCTAGAAGGACCATTTTGGTCATTCGAGCCGCATTCCAGAAGGATAGCCCCAGGTCAGCCAGACAATATAGCACCCAGCGTAAAAAACCTATCTTGCTAGAAGGACCATTTTGGTTCTTCACTCAATCACCAGAAGGACATCCCCAGGTCGGCTGTCGGATCGGACGTAAACAGCCTATCTTAAGGCACTCAGGACAGCCCCAAGTTGACCAGCGCCGCGCCGAGTGTGAACAGCTTATCCTGCTAGAAGGACCATTTTGATCTTTCGAGCCACATTCCAGAAGGACAGCCCCAGGTCAGCCTGGCAACTATAGCACCCAGCGTAAAAAAAAAAACCTATCCTGCTAAAAGGACCATTTTGATCCTTCGCGCCACTCAACAGAAGGACAGTCCCAGGTCGGCTGTCTGGTCGGACGTCCACGTGTTGGCGAGGTCCTCGTGCGTCATGACATTGTGCTGGAGCCTCAGGAAATACTCAGTCAGCCAGACAGTTATAGTGACGAGCGTAAACAGCCTATCCTGCTATGAGCATTATGGTCCCTCGAGTCACTCACCAGAAGGACAGCCCCAGGTCTGCTGTCCGATAGGACGGCCACGTGTTGGCGAGGTCCTTGTCCGACATCACGTTGTGCTGAAGCCTCAGGAAGTACTCCGTCAGCCAGACAGCTACCGCGCTAAGCGAAAACAGTCTATCCTGCTTCGAAGAACCATTTTGGTCCTTCGACCCACTCACCAGAAGGACAGCCCCAGGTCAGCCAGACTGCTATAGCGCTAAGCGTGAACAGACTATCCTGCTAGAAGGACCATTCTGGTCCTTCGAGACACTCACCAGAAGGATAGCCCCAGGTCCGCTGTCTGGTCGGACGTCCACGTGTTGGCGAGGTCCTCGTCCGACATGACATTATGCTGGAGCCTCAGGAAGTACTCCGTTAGCCAGACAGCTATCGCGCCGAGCGTGAAGAGCACTGGAATGTGAAAAGCATTGTATGAATGTACTGTATAATATTACATATTATTATAACTAATATGAATTATTTTAAAACTTAATTATTTTTGTAACTAATTTTTATATGCTTCTATGCTCTTATTTTTCTATGCTTTTTAGTGCCAATGCATCATTTTGGATTTTTGTGTCGTATAGCTTTTGTGGCACTTTTGTGTCGTGTCGTTAAAACTTTTTCCGTGTAGCCCCTTTCGCAACGCGTGATAAGGAACTTGGTTCTAAAAACGACCCTCCTCACCTGTAGCACAGTTACACACTAGCAGCGGGCGCGGCGAGCATCTCGTCCTGGCCGCGGACCCTAACGCCGCGAGCACACAGGCGCCGCCCGACGCTGCTAGGGCCACAGCCAGCTGCGCCGCCGTCCCGCACCACGCCCACCGCCGCGCGGGGTGTGTGCCTGCCTTTACTGGAAACGAAACAAGATATTTTAAAAACCAGACTACATAAAATATTTTTCCTAACAAATATTGTAAATGCGATGTCTGTCAAACAATCAATGTTTTTAACAATTAAATACTTTCACAAAGGCCAACTCTAGAGCAAAGTTATTACCATTGGCAACAAAATCTCTTTTTATGTCACCAAATTACTGACACTGGCTATACCTTATGGGAGGCCATTTTTAAAAAGAAGAAGAACAATAAAATGACAAACTGCTACGGATAGATGGCACTGTACACCAATCGTGTCACTTCAGTTAGATGTGTCGCGGTGTCATATTTTTGTTACAAGCTTATTCCACTGTTTTGCAATCTTTTTTCACATACATGAAGCTAAAATTCGCTAAATAAACTTATTGTTATGAAGCTTATAGCACGCTTTGTCGTAGAATAAAGTCGCTGATCTAACTCCCATTCAGAGTAATCTTTTACTGCAAAAAACTTTATTAAGAAAAAAATAACAATAAAAACTTACTGCTCAAATCATAGTCTCTTTGTCCATACTTCAGAATCAGCTTCTTGTGACCTTCGAAGAGTCCAAAGTTTATTCTACCCTCAGATTCCAGTGTGTTTGACAGTCTTCTTGCTCTTGCATCCACCCAATGTGTGGTACCCAGGGACGCGACGATCAGCGCTATACATAGACAAGCGCCGAAGAACGTCGCAAAGATCATCGATCTTTTGAATAAGTTTAGCTTCATGTTTACTGTCGATAGATGGCGTTGTCACATTAGTTCATTGTTCCTCCGCTAGATGGCGTTTTCAAGTTTGATGCATCCCATCGTTTTTGCGACAGATCTCTATATTGTAACCATTGTTCGCTTTCCTTTTTCTCGCGGTGTCTTCGAGAAAAGTCTGTAACAATGGAAGTATAGGTTGCAGTGATATTGTCAAGGTGAATACAAGAACACATGCCTAGATAATTTTCGCTATGCATTTTTGCAAACAAATTTTCGACGAGTCAAGTTTGTCTCTTGGTCAGTAGTCAGTACACATCTAAAGTCTAAACGATACGTAACGATACGCGACGCGATGACGAAGAAAAATTGACTTGTGTCAATATAACATGTCAAATATTATCCAGTCAACGGCCCTATTGAATAGATTAAATCTGTAAAAAACCCACAGAAAGTAGACAAGACATGAGTCGTCCTAATCCAGACCTTAAGTCCTCTTACTGACATTTCTAAAAAAGATCATTCTAGGGATGCCGTATTAATTAATTCGTACTTCAGTACCGTACTTTGTATCATATCTGTGTTGAAATCAGTAGACCTGTCAGTTTCCCCCATTAGTATTTAGAACACCTTTCTAGACACGCATACTATCATTATGATCATGCAATTCAAATCATTAATGGAATCTTGTAGGCACGGTTGCATTCAGAGACGTTTGATGATAACTTTAACTCGACGAATATTCTGACAGCAAATATATGAGATGTCAAAATCGTCATTAAATTATTTAAATCTTTCAGAAGTAAGCGATTGGAATTTTTCGCTATGAACGCGGATGGAGGACCCAAAGATTTTGAAGAAATGTACACACCGCAAAAAAGTAGCCTATGTTATTTCCGTGTTCTCTATATCTTTGCTAAAGTACATGAAAATTGAATCAGTACCTACTTCGAGAGATCAGCGCGTTCAAACCAACTATTGTGCTTATACAATACACTAGATGACGCCAGCAACTCCGTTGCACCAATATTCGGTTTTATATACAGCGTGACTGGTGAGACATGATCAATACTTAAGGAGAGTACTCGGTACTCGATACTCATTATAATTATGTAATAAAATTAGGTACTTAATTTTTGACCAAATTTCCCTTTAAATAAATTAATCATGGACACTTAGTAAATTACTATGCGGCCGGCGCGGCACGGCGGGAGTCCATGCGTTGGGCAAGCAATTATTTAACTTTAAGCTACATTTACTCAGTGATCAATTGAAATTTTTTATATATTTTTTTTCAACTAATATAATAGCCAAATATCACGTCCTCGAGTATTTAACATGTCTCACTAGTCATGCTCTAAATATTTTCGGGAAAAAAGGCCAAATAACTATCCTGTGCCCTTTCCCGACACTCAAAGTAACTCCATACCTTTCAGCAAAATCAGTACAGAGGTTTGGCCGAGAAAAGGTAATAGACAGACACACTTTGGCATTTATAATATTAGTATGGATGGCTTTGTGAGTGATGTTAGATGTATCATGTATGTGTATTGTGTACGCATGATGTATGAAACATGTAGGTATGTGTGTTTGTGCGATATATGAAATATGTATGTGTACGTTTGTATGATGTTACATGAAACATGTATTTGTGCGTTTGTACGACGTATGAAATATGCATGAGTGCGTTTCACCTGGCGACTCGTGAGCAATTAAACCATCTTTTATTTAACACTCGCCATGGCGTGAAGGAATTGTGCCACTCTCGATTGTACACTCCGTCATAAATGCTGCAGTGGATCCATACAAATATTATAAATTGCGAAAGTGTCTCCGTCTGTTATCTCTTCACGCCCAAACCTACTTTTGAGTCCCAGGAAAGGACTTTTGATACCTTTTCATCCAGAAAATGTACGATTGCCGCGCGATAAACGAAATTTCGGTGCAACGGACGTCTTACGGCGCGGCGGAGCGGGCGTCATCTATTTTGAAATTATCGGGATTCGGGACTCAAAGCATCTCCATACCAAATTTAAGCAAAATCAGTTTTAAAAGGAGAGGTAACAGACAGACAGACGGACAGATATACAGACAGACACACTTTCGCATTTATAATATTAGTACGTAAATGGATGTGGGTGCCTTAAATCCTACATTTTACTAAGCTGAGTGTACAACATAAACGCCTTGTTTTCCAATGAGAGCTGTTCAAAAGCCATGTGGTTTCACATTGCAGCACTTAATGGGTATTAATTAACTTAGGATTTTAAGTCATTTGGTACAGAAATTAATAAAATATGTTTTTAAAATCTTTAGGTCAGCTTATCTTAAAGTGATTGTAAGGGCTGTGCGAGCGATACATTTAAATTGTTTCCAGAAATGTCACGACTCATGACACCAACAATCAGCATGGACACAATTACGTGGGAGAGCCATGCTTCGGCACGAATGGGCCGGCTCGACCGGAAAAATACCACGTTCTCACAGAAAACCGGCGTGAAACAGCGATTGCGCTGTGTTTCGCCGAGTGAGTGAGTTTACCGGAAGCCCAATCCCCTACTCTATTCCCTTCCCTACCCACCCCTATTCCCTCCCCTTCTCTCCCCTATTCCTTCCCCTCTTAAAAGACCGGCAATGCACCTGCAGCTCTTCTGATGCTGCGAGTGTCCATGGGCGACGGTAGTTGCTTTCCATCAGGTGACCCGTTTGCTCGTTTGCCCGTTTATTTCATTAAAAAAAATTAAAGACAAAACATTTTTTGGGGTCCGTCAAAAATTACACTTTTTAAAAAATGTTAAAGATAGCACGCGAGCGCTTCATTACGTCCGATCCAAATTCGACCCGAACCCGAGAAAATACGCTCCGGACTCCGGAGGCTGGAGCGGTTCTTAGGGCGTTTGTGCACTACACGGAAATTTACCATCCGGCGCGGCGCGGCATCTCGATTTCCTACCTTATTTATATGGCAAACGTGAAAGTTATGAACGCCGGACGGTAAAATTCCGTGTGGTGCACAAACGCCCTTAGAGGGGCATATTCGTTGCCCATCGATCTTCATGCTTACAGCTTCGTCATCATGAGGACAATAATATTTATCCATCATTGGCCAAGGCCTTACTAGGAAACGGTTATCAAATAACATTTCCTGTTTGACCCATCGTTAAACTTTTTAACCTGTGACTCTAACCGTCAAATATTCCACCTCATTAACCTCCCTAAATGCATGCACCTTGATGTTAGGTCCCTTCTTATAACCAAATTGCGTACTTCCTTTTAAACTCTAGGGTTACGTTTATAAATAAAAACTAGAAGGTGAATTTACTTTGTTGGTCGAATGAGTTATGAGACATTTTCAGATCTCAAGTACATAATACGGACGCTCGTACGGTGAAGGAAAACATCGTGAGGAAACCCGCACATAGTTGGTCCCAGACGTATTGACTAGTTATTTCCTCTGGAATAGGCCGACTATGTTGCGAGAATTCCGTATGTGATTATAGGCAACCATGTGGCCATATTTTCAAAGTGTCAGGTACCCAAGTGGGTGGGGACTTGTAGACGTCTTCAATTCCCAAACACTATTTTGTTTGTATGTAATATGTATTACGGAACGAGCAAGTCATTCAACCCATATTGGGGTCCGCCCGTCGGCCCCATTTTGATGATAGACTGCTGTGTCCGCTCTGCTGAGCACTGGACACGGGCTATTATATTATGTTCCAAGGCCACTAACGCAGAGGATAGTAATTTAAATGTTACATATATCCACACATTCGAACTTATATTGCAATCTATATATTATATAAAACTCAAAGGTGACTGACTGATTGACATAGTGATCTATCAACGCACAGCCCAAACCACTGGACGGATCGGGCTGAGATTTGGCATGCAGGAAGATGTTATGACGTAGGCATCCGCTAAGAAAGGATTTTGATAAATTCCAACCCCAAGGGGTTCAAATAGGGGATGAAAGTTTGTATGTAATAATACTTCTTAACGCGAGCGAAGCCGCGGGCAAAAGCTCGTACAGAATAAATCCTATAATATTGTACCTAAATGCGATTGTGTCTGTCTTTTTACGCTCAAACCGATTTAGATGAGTGATGGAGATGCTTTGAGTCCCGGGATAGGACATAGGATACTTTTTATCCCGGAAAAATGTACGGTTCTCGCGCCATTAACGAATTTTGGCGCGTTGCGAGCGTCATCTAGTTTAAAAATATGTCCTGTCGAACCTTAGAAACTTGGCATAAAAACCGTGCGTTTTTCAAACCTCTTTTCCACCAAGCAGCCATTATTACATCTTCATTTTCGCAAGGCTTTTGAATTGCTAAACCGATTTTAGCTAATAGAGTTAGCCAAATAGGTTGAAATGTTCGTAGAAGTCCAGGGGGGGTGAGACCAGATGTTTTCTTAATCACTTCTTTATTATATAATCGCCGATCAAAATGTATGGAACTGACATTAGACGAGTTGAACGTCCACGTCATATTAACGAACGCTTATGTCAATTCCATACATTTTGATCGGCGATTCTATAACGAAGCGATAACGAAAAAGTTTTGCCTAAGGGTTGATTCAGACCGCAACACGACGAGGCGAGGCGATGCGCGGCGCGGCATAAATTTTTATGGATTTGACAGATTTCAACTGCGCGAGACGTCTTGCGAGTCTGTCAAATCCATACAAAATTTAGAAATTATGCACTACGCGTCGCGTCTGAATCAACCCTAAATGGCCAGGAAAGCTTTATAAAATTATATTAGGACCACAGACATAGATCAAGATAGATACCGCATATCGCTTCATTTGTATGAAAACGAGCGTATCACTTTTTTCCTACTTACTGTGACCTACCGGTGATAAGAAACGTGTCCATTATCTAGGCTAACGTTACTATTTGAATTTCTACAGTTCAATACGGCACATTTAGGCATTTAGGCATTTTTAAATTTCCGATAGACATCCGACTCCGATAGCAGAGTAAAGAACAAACTTTCGAAAGACGAGCATTGCTCGTCGTTTGGGAGCGCGATATGGCACGCGAAGTACATACACATGCGGTATCTATCTTGATCTATGTCTGTGATTAGGACATTAGGAGGGAAGCACTGAGATATAAGTACTGTGGAGGGAAGTGATGCGAAGTTCACCGGGTCATCTAGTATTTCAATAATAACAAGAACTCGATTTTAACATAGCTGTAGCTTGAAGTATTTTGGGCACGTAAAAGTAACTTTCACTGATGACATAAGAGCACCGAGCGTAGTTAAGAACAATAGTATCTTGAGCATTGTTTGAAGTCATCATTAGCTGATCAGGAGATGATCATCATTATATTCTGATGATGAAGGTGCCGTCAAATAGCGACCGTAATGTAACTGTGGACGATAATATTCTGTTTGGACAAAATTACTTAATACTTAATCCTTTTGTTTTTAGACGCCCACAAAAAAACACATTTTTTTATCTATTTTTGTTTATTTTTTGTTACTTGATACGGAACCCCTAAGTCTATGTCGCACTTGGCCGATTTTAATTAGTAAAGTAATTCCTCGCTGTTTTTAACTAGAAAACGATAGATTACGATCTCTAGGCATGATTACTATAATATTTTGTAAAGAAAAAATTGAAAACTGACATCAAGGTTAAAACAACAATAAGGTAAAAATTAAAATGTTTAAATATTTACCTTAGTCTTAGAATTAACATAGTAAGTATAAAAGTCAAATACTAAGGCTCAATTTTTACCGGAGCGGAATTGAGTGGAAGCGACTTTTTGTCACGAAATTGTACCATCGAGGAAATTGATTCCTAGACAGTTAGCAGACCAACGATCAATTGGTCGGATCATGTGAATTCAATGTTAATTGTGATCTTTCGGCTGGGTTCGACGTAACTCGTAACGCGACCAAGTTACGTAGGTCCCCCATCTACCTAGGAATCTACTTCTCTGATAGTATAACTTTATGTCAACAGTACCGACCGAAGCTTCGGCTTCGGCTTCGGCCGCCTTCGGCCAAAAAAAAACACACCTTCGGCGAAACCTTCGGCTTCATGCTAAAACCCGGCCGAAGCCGAAGCTTTGCCGAAGGTCCGAGCAATCGTCGAAATTGAACGAAAGACTGAGGCCCATATTTTTAGTCAGTACTTAAGAAGCGCCTCGGCCTCAAGGCGCGGTTCGCCTCTGTGATTGGTCCAAATTTTGACAGCCAACCAATCACAGAGCCTGAAACGTTCCTTGAGGCCGAGGCGCTTCTTAAGTACTGACCAAAAATACGGGCCTGAGTGAGTCTTGAAAGAGCGACGGACTGGTCGGCGGTCGTGTATGCAGAGGCCACTGGGAGTCACTGTCAAATACAATAAGCAAACACTAACTTCTTAATAAATCATTTAATTATTTACTTAGCAATTTAGCATTTGCTTATTTTATTTATTACTCTAGTTTTGGTCTAGTCGAGTCAAACAAAGACTGATTGATTGGTGTAATTATTGTTATTTGTGAAATAATAAAGAAATTATAATTTTTTTATAATAGTTCAGTCAATAAAGTAGTTGTAGAGTGCGTGAGCAGGAACCTCAGAGATTTCTGCTGGAACTTATTAAGGGTGATTAGGGACAAAACATACTAAAAGTCCTGTAGTCTAGGAGGTGACCTGGAGTGAGGGGAGAGTGACAAAAGTCTCAATTGCTGGTTGTTTGCTAATAACTAAAAAACAATGCGTTCCCTAATTATAACAAAACCTAGTATAACAAAAAAAGAATTACTGAAATCGGAATGGTAGTTCCAGAGATATGCGAACACAAACATAAAAACATACATACATACACTTGTAATTTGGCACATTTGTTCAGACGAAGATACAGATTAAATATATATGAAAATTGGGCAGTTCTGGAAATATTACATACATATTCGTCGAATTGATAACCTCCTTTTTTTTAAGTTCTGTTAAAAATTAATTACTGAGAGTCGAGCGATTAAGATTATAAACCTTCGGCTTCGGCCGAAGGTTGTAGCTATTGCCGATTAATCGGCTTCGGCTTCGGCCAAAAATAGACCTTCGGTCGGACACTAGTCCACACACAAATTGAATTCGAGCCAAAAAATTAATCGCGCTTCCACTCCTTTGCGCGACAGTGTAAATTAAGCCTATACATAGATTTATTTAATCATACTTTCGTTGGCAGAAGTTGAATTTGATAAATTTTAACACGAGCAACTAATATCTATTCTGTGACAGGAGCTAAATCTATACTAATATTATAAATGCGAAAGTATCTCTGTCTGTCTGTCTGTCTCGCTTTCACGCCAAAACTACCGAACCGATTGTAATAAAATTTTGTATACAGATAGTCTAAAGCCTGAGAAAGGACATAGGCTACTTTTTTACTGGAAAAAAGGGTTGTAAGGGGGTGAAAATACGAAAATTTGTTCAAATTAAGTTAGTTCCAAAAATTCATACTAGATGGCGCCATACGTCTCTTACATCGCGCTAACGCTTGCCCAACATCTTTCTATAAGAGGTGGTATCATCATACGTTCGTTTTTTTCGATTGTTATTTCTTTTTTACGTTATATACACTTGCGAGCAAAGAAATCGACCCACCCCGCGCATTTCTGTTGAAGTCGCTATATCTTAAAAAGTTATAGTTATTTATTATTTCTTTTTAGTTAATATGATAGAGAATGTGTACGTTTACTCTACATATTCTAAAACCAACATGCTTGACTACGAGTACAAACGACACAAATCACTAAGCACCCCCATCACTCAGTTTTTTAATCGTTAATTGAACGGTTATGTTCTGTATGAAAAATCGGTCAAATCTTATAGTTTTCGTTTTGTCTTGACTTTTATTGATTTATTGTTCAGTAGCTGTTGCCCGCGACTTCGTCCGCGTGGACTTTAGTTTATAGCGCGCGGTGTCAACAAAATGTGTGTCTTTAAAAACTTTTTAAAACCCTGGTAAGTGGTACCCCTCTTAGGGCCGCGCTACACCGGAATGGCAGCGCTGAAAGTGCTCGCCTCGCCGCTGCCATTCCGGTGTAGCGCGGCCCTTAATCAAAATACCCAAAAACAGCTGTGCAGTGTGCACATAATCTATACTAATATTATAAATGCGAAAGTATCTCTGTCTGTCTGTCTGTCTGTCAGTCTCGCTTTCACGCCAAACGCCAAAAGTATCTCTGTATGTCTGTCTGTCAGTCTCGCTTTCACACCAAACGCCAAAACTACCGAACCGATTGTAATGAAATTTTGTATACAGATAGTCTAAAGCCTGAGAAAGGACATATGCTACTTTTTTACTGGAAAAAAGGGTTGTAAGGGGGTGAAAATGCGTAAATTTGTTCAAATTAAGTTAGTTCCAACAATTCATAATAGATGGCGCCGTGCGTCTTCTACGTCGCGCTGACGCTTGCTCAAAAGTCTTTCTATAAGACGTGGTATCATCTTACATTTAAGTTTCGATTTTTTTCGATTGTTATATCTATTCTACGGTATTAAATAAGTCAGTACTTTATCTGTGCAGTGACGTAACCTTAAATCTATCAATGATAAATAGTTTATGGGTAAAGTTGAGTAATTGGAGGGCTAAATAAGCTTTAAAATTTGGCATAAAATATAAAGTTTAATATAAAAAAATGAAATACTTATCGTGTGCACACTGCACAGCTGTATTGATTTAAGGGGTACCAGGGTTTTTTTATAAAAGCTTTTGACACCAATTTTGTTGACATCACGCGCTATAAACTGAAGTCCACGCGGACGAAGTCGCGGGCAACAGCTAGTATTATACATAAAATATGTTTAAGATTTTTGAAATTTTATTTTAATACACATCCAAGACCCAGGAACATTGAAAACTTTTTGTTCCGCCTGCGGGACTCGAACCCAGGACCCCCGGGATGAGCGCTGGCCACGCGCAATGCGAATTCATTTTCATCGAAATTTTCATGGAAATAAGATATTTTCCCACATCAAAATGTAGCCTATGTATCCTTTCTCAGACTCTAGAATAACTGTATACAAAATTTCATTGCAATCGGTTCAGTAGTTTTGGCGTGAAAGCAAGACAGACAGACAGACAGACAGACAGACAGACAGACAGAGATACTTTCGCATTTATAATATTAGTATGGATTTAACTTAATTTTAAACGTAATTTCTTTGTGGCAAAATGGATATTACTCCGAATAAAGCCTCTCAAGCAAGGGCTTTGCTAAGAACTGAATTTAGACAACGAGTTGCGGCTAGAAGTCTTAATTTAAGTCGAACTTCGGTTACAAGAGTATACCGAAGTATTCTAAAGACTCTAAACTTTACCTTGCGACCATGTTCAGGAAGACATTGGGCTACATTTGAATGTGATGACCGTTTTAAGGTGTCAACATCCTTGCGGAATCGACATCTCATTTCAGTTCAAGTGCAACGACGGCCAAGAGAAGTCCGATGAGTTACAGTGATTGAGTAGACTGTACGACGAAGACTTGCAGGCAGCTGTTTGACTTCACAAAAACTTGCTAACGGTCCAAAAATAGCCCCAGCACACCGTCAAGCTAAATCAGTCTTTATGGTAATGATGGTCGCAGAAAAGCATAACGTAGATAAGGAGAATGATTTGCGCAGGCGTGCATTGACGAAAGGCTTCCATTTGGTAGGTGTTCGGGGACTGTATGGGGCGAGAATTCTTTTGATGCAAAACCAATCTTGAGTTCGTAACCGGGCCGCACCTTGGCACTTTGAGTACCTATCGCTGCATTTAGGGCGTACTGGGACAACATGAGGTGCCATGCGCTGGTTTTGTTGATGAAGGTTTCATATTGATGTAGAACAATGCTCGACCGCACGTTGCTGCGAAAGTTCGTCAATATCTCTCCGACGTCGAAATTTCGGGTTTGGACTGGCCAGCAAGGAGTCCTAACATTAATCCTATTGAGCACCTATGGGGAGAACTCAAAAGGAGGGTCAGGGCCCGGACTCTTGCCGCAGATACCCTTCAGGACCTCCGGGTGGCTGTACAAGAAGATCGGCATGATATCGCTCAGGAGTTCATCATAACTTTGATAAGGTCAAGGAAAACTCGGATGGAAACCTGAATTAGGGTAATGGGTGGCACTACGAGCTATTGAAATCAATTTGTTAGTGTTTTTTACAAGAAAGATGTCATTAATCGCCTACTGAAATGTTATGCCAAACTGACCGGTTTTTGTTTTAAGGCTGTAGAATTAGCAAACAATTTACAGTCACAATAACTATGGCATTAATTAAATCCTTATTGTACTGCCTTTAAAACGATACCAGCATTTATTTAATACTTATTATATTTCTTGAGTTATTACCGTTTGAATCATAAGGAGAGAGGTGGGTCGATTTTTTTGCACGCAAGTTTAATAAGTCAGTACTTTATATTATATACAGTGACGCGTGACAGTGACGTAACCTTAAACCTATCATTGATAAATAGTTTATGGGTAAAGTTGTGTAATTGGGGGGCTAAATAAGCTTTAAAATTTGGCATAAAATATAAAGTTTAATTTAAAAAAATGAAATATTATGTGCACACTGCACAGCTGTTTTGATTTAAGGGGTACCAGGGTTTTTTTTATAAAAGCTTTTGACACCAATTTTGTTGACATCGCGCGCTATAAAGTGGAGTCCACGCGGACGAAGTCGCGGGCAACAGCTAGTAGTAATTAAAATAATCATTATAGTTTAAGATCAGTACAAAACTCGCACTAACCACTAGGCAGTCCATTCAAAATTATTTCATCTACTTCGAAATAGATATTAAACCTTAGCAGGGCCGGATTTATAATATATTTTATGATTATAGGTCATTTTAATTTTGCCGCCCCTATGTACGAACTAGGGAATGCAATCTCGTTCTCGCGAGATCTCGGCCTTTTTTAGCGAGATTGATCTCGGACGAAAAAAAGGCGAGATCTCGCGAGTTTGACGAGATTGCACTTGAACATAAAAACGTCTTATTTGAAGCGCGGACTGACACGGACGGAATTGCGATCACGGAGTCAAAACAAAGAGGAATTGGCCTAAGCAACTGTGCACTGTAATTCTCAACTAGGTCCTGAATTTTGATTTCTCTTTGATTTGTTAGTTATCGAAGAACTATTTTATTACTAAAAGATTTGTGTTTGAAAGTGCGCTTTTATAATTCTGGACGTCACGTTATCGTGGACGCCGGCTTCCACGAGGTACGTTGGGTGTACGTTAAATGCCCTTTTGATTTTACGCACCGCGGACACTTTGTGCGGTTCAGAAGTGTAAACGTTGTGATGTCCTCTAACGTGAACGTTAAAAAGTTATCGTCGCCGTCGACGATAACTTTAAAAGCGTCTTCATATATTTCCATACATTTTACTTCCCTAGGTTATCGTTTTACCGCGGACGTCCACGATATTATCGCCACGTCCAAAATTATAAAAGCGCATTAGAAGAGAAGACTGGCTATTTCTTTTATTTGTTATTTGATAGATAGTAGATACGTATGTCAAAGTTTACTAACCACTAAAAATTATAGACAGATACATCAAACAATGTTTGATGCATAACATTCTATTGAAAAAAATCGTGAGAATGAATGTTAATCTTATAAATTATAGTACTTATAATATTTATTACTTTTTTTTCGTAATTTATTAAAAAATCGTGATTATTTGCAAAAAAACCCACCAAACTGCGAATCTCGAGAGATCTCGAAATTGGCGAGATCTCGCGGTATTGTATTCATAAACTCGCGGGATCTCGCTTGAGCCCCAATCTCGCGAGATTTGCATTCCCTAGTACGAACTCTGCCGCCATCTTAAGACGCGGATGCCATAGGATGCTGCCGAGTGCGGAGTGCCGCCCATAGGCCATGGCCTATTATACTGCCTATACATAAATCCATTATCCAGAGCTGCTTATTACACGAATATTATGTAAAATGCTAAATGAAATAACAATGGCACTTTCGTGCCACTATCCCACGGTTCTGATCTCATAAAAAATAAATCATTGTTATTAACTAAACGATGTTAATAGAGATCTCACTGTTTCGAAATTCATCTCGAATATTTAGACCTAACCCCAGCCGCACATTTTTTTTTTTTATGATATAAGGGGGCAAACGAGCAAACGGGTCACCTGATGGAAAGCAACTTCCGTCGCCCATGGACACTCGCAGCATCAGAGAGCTGCAGGTGCGTTGCCAGCCTTTTAATAGGGAATAGGGTAATAGGGAAGGGTAGGGAAGGGAATAGGGGAGGGTATGGAAGGGAATAGGGTAGGGGATTGGGCCTCCGGTAAACTCACTCACTCGGCTAAACACAGCGCAAGCGCTGTTTCACGCCGGTTTTCTGTGAGGACGTGGTATTTCTCCGGTCGAGCCGGCCCATTCGTGCCGAAGCATGGCTCTCCCACGTACTAAATTTCTGATCAGAAAAATTCGGACGCCCGCCGAATGACGGAACGCACTCTGTTCATACATTTTGTTGTAGACCCCGCATACTATCAGAATTCTGACGTGTCAAAACTCAAAATGTATGAGCGGGGCGGGCGTCCAAATTTTTCTGATCAGAAATTCGGATAATGTGCGGACCTTCTAAGTTCTAATAGGTTCGATTCCCGCTGATAGTACCAAGGACACTTATGGAATAACTAGGTGAAGCCCGTAACTCCGTTTCGCCAAATATATCGCAGAACCGTTCATTATTCTGGGGTAAAAAGTATCCCATCTCTTTTCCCGGGACTCAAAGAAATTTGGTATCGTATCTCCATACCAAATTTCATAAAAATCGGTTCTGCGGTTCGGGCGTGATTCGTGAAGAGGTAACAGACAGACACACTTTCGCATTTATGGTATTAGCATCGATTAGAAATGACCTAAAACATAAGTACGCTTTCATATTAAAACAGTAGTTCATTCAGAGTAACTCACTTTTGCTCTTAATTAGACCACATTATCGTACTGTAAAACTGTACCAATTTTAGTCCTTATTAACATACACATACGATCGAAATGCGGCAAACGGTAACCGTACACGTTAATTACGCGTTCCGTATACCCCATTAGTTACGGTTACCGCGATTCCCACCTTATACTTAACCGATCAATTAACTTTAACGGTAAATGTTTACTGGGTTAACTGTTATTGTTATAACCTCAAATAACAAATTGTTATGACTGAATTTCATCACATTCCTTGCATACGTGATGTATACGTACCTACTAACAGGGATTTTGGTAATTTGCGTTACATAGTTTACAGCAAAGTTTCAAGTTAAATGTATATAAAATTCTCGAGTCACAATGTTAGGCCGCGTACTCCGAAACGGCTTTACTGATTTTAACCAAATTTTATATGCATATTCAGTGGGTCTGAGAATCGGCTACTGGGTACTTTTTATATTGATAAGTGCATTTGTTGCATAAATAATAGTAAATTATTACAACTCGAGACCGACGGCGACAATAATTGTTTGTGCGACGGGATAGCGATGGACGTTGCCACGGTGACATACTTATTTAGTCACTTCAATAAAATAATACGGGCGAAATACTTTAATTATGGCAAAGAAACGTTTGCCAGGACAGCTAGTATTTTATATTAATGACGACCTCTGTGGCTCAGACCAGACCTCAGTTGGTGGGCTGTTGGTAGCCCAAGCCGGGGGTCGCCGTTGGATCACTGGATTGGAGTAATGTAAACCCTCTAATTGAGAAATTTTTGAGGTTGAAAGAAACAGGGTTTTCCAGTGATTTCATCAGTTCAATATTTTTCCAATTATTCAAGGTACCTCTACGTATACGAGTTTCGAGTTACCCAAGTGGCAGGAAAGCGGTTTAAGGCGGGGATTAATCTCAATCAAAAACGATAACCTTGCACACAACCAAAGACCAAGCGTATACGCATCGCAATACGATTCATTTTAGCTTAGCATAAAACTATAGGTTCTCGGGCGGATCTTCTCTATTTTTCCTGTTTTTTTTAAATATCTTTGGAAATAAATATTAAGAAACAAAATTGTTCGGTTAAAGAATTTTTAATATAGATTTACTAACAATTTATTCAAATAAAATGTACAATTATCCCAGTTAATACTTATATTTCGATGAAATAGAGTTTTTTCGGAGGTAAGTTTGTAAATTAATTACAGCCAAAGTATTACGTTTTATTAAAATGTTTCTGGTTTAAGGTATTTTGAATATTGTGCTTTATATATCATATTTCTTAACACTTCGTTAATATATTGGAACTAGGTAAACCAGGAGTCACGGAATAACAAATTGGGGTTTATCCTCGCCTTAAGTAAACAAACACCGTCGTTATATAATATTGTAATCACTTTCAAAGTCGATCGCGACAACACGGTCCGCTGGTTATAGTCAGATTTTTATGTGAAAGGCGAAAAATGCGATAATGCAGGGCTCAGGCAGCAGGCTGGATGTTCATATGTGTCCACGCGAACGCGCGGCGCGCGGTATGGCCGCTACATCGCGTGAGCCGAGATCACAAGCAAATGTAATGTAACGATTTATTTGATTAGCGGCGCGGTCTCGCTGTCATTTACTTACATACAATCGCTTGTGACCTCGCGGTGAGGCGGCCAAAACGCGCGTTCGCGCCGCCACATATAAATCCAGCCTTAGGATTCGATAACGCCTCCGTGACCCAGTGGTTTAGAGCTGACTCGGTTGTGGGTTCGAGTCCTACGATGGAAACATGTTTGGCTAGGAGTAGTACTTGATTGTAGGAATGAAATAAAAGTACAAAATTTGTGTCTCTTAATGATCAATCTAATCAACTGGGTAGCAAGTTTACAAACCCTCGTAATTAATTTAAATAAAATAATTTCGTTTTCAGGGAGTCAAAAAATGACTATTTTAAAAATTGATTTTCTCAAAAACGAAGTAAAATGCGCACACGGGAGTTCTACTCCTGCATTTGAAATATAAGACGCCATCGACTCATTGCATTAACTTAGTCATGTCCGATTTTGGGGATTTCTAAAACACTGTGCACTGGACCTATATAATTTCACTTTCGGTGTCAATAATGCATTATGTATGTATTGTAGCCACAACATTACCGAATCGAAAACCGGGCCGCTTTCGAAAGAAATTTGATTTGGTTATCTCGCTTTAATCGATTTTCATCAAGCGGTTGAGATTATCAATTAACTACACTTTGCTCAGCTGCTATCTAAGTTTATAATTCATAACGATAATAGTGAAAAGTGGCCAGTAACGTATAGTGCTCCAAGGCTTTAAATGAATATGTCAATGGGCGCTGCTGGTAAAGGAGAACTGTCAAAAATTACGTATATTTATGAAATAATATGCAAACGAGCAAACGGGTCACCTGATGGAAAGCAACTTCCCTCGCCCATGGACACTCGCAGCATCGGAAGGGCTGCAGGTGCGTTGCCGGCCTTTTAAGAGGGAATAGGGTAATAGGGGAGGGTAGGGATGGGAAGAGACGGGAATAGGGGAGGGTAGGGAAGGAATAGGGTAGGGGATTGGGCCTCCGGTAAACTCACTCACTCACTCGGCGGAACACAGCGCAAGCGCTGTTTCACGCCGGTTTTCTGTGAGAACGTGGTATTTCTCCGGTCGAGCCGGCCCATTCGTGCCGAAGCATGGCTCTCCCACGTTTTTGTATGATAGAAGCGTTTAGTTCCTTTTCTGGCCACGTGCATTTAAAGCCTTGTCGAACTTTACGAAACTATGCAGGTTCTTTTAAATGATGACCGACACGACGACAACAGGACTGACTTTTTACATGCCCATTCTTTCTACATGATTTTTGTACAATGTACATTGTCCTAACCTTACTTGGACTGATATTTTATTGTTGGAAAATCGTCATTTTTAAAAGTTTTCTTTTGATTATTTAAATTACTTATTTGTAACACATTTTATTTTTGTGCTGTATTCTGCTGTATTCAATAATCGAAATATGATGTGATTGGTCTGCTTTAAATACAAACCAAATGTAATGCCTCAATAGGATAATCTGGGGGCACGGCAGTGCCCCAGCCAAGCTTTTTAGCAAAAGCAGGGCCGTACCACACTTTTCTCGATAATAATTATTGTCATTATGTAAAATTTGTCCTAAAAATATTATAATACTTAATGTAATAGAAATCAAGTTACTTAATATTATATCTTTTAAGTATTCAGGAATTGTGTTACAGGATATTGAACATTAATATTAAGTATTTATTAAGTAATCCAAGTTAGTAATATTATAAACGCAAAAGTGGGTCTGTCTTTTGCCTCTTTTCAAGTGGGGGGAGGGGGGGTATTGGGGGTCCGGACCCCCACCCCCCCTAAGTAATCCTATTTAAGAAAGGTTTTAGCTAAAGACTGTCACCGGCAGTATTTCCGGACCTATACAACCTGCAAACCTTCAAGAAAAGAGTGTATTCCCTCTTAAAAGGCCGGCAACGCACCTGCAGCTCTTCTGATGTTACGAGTGGTCATGGGCGATGGTAGTTGCTTTCCATCAGGCGACCCGTTTGCTCGTTTGCCACCTTATTTTATAAAAAAAAAACATTGCCTGAAATTCTTTGACCACGCCAGAACCATACATTTTTCTCCAAGTATGATCTAAAATTCCTTCAAATCAGTTATTGAAACTCAACTGATTTAAAGGAAAAAGTCAAAAGACAAACAGACAAAAAAAAAACATTTACAAAATAATATTAACCGTTACCAATGCACCTTGGTTCACACGCAACACGGAAATTCACGAATATCTTAATATTCTAAGTGTTAAAGAGGAAGCAAAACGACACAGCACCGAATACAAAAAGAGATTACAGGAACATGTAAACACACTAGCAAGAGCCCTCATTACTAGTAATACGCATAAATCACGACTAAAAAAGTGGAATATACTGGACATTGACAAAAGATAGGGCCATAGGATAATGGCCAATACAGCAAACTTGGACTTACTCAATGGAGTTTGGACAAATAAAACCCAATTTAATAATGGATAATCTGATTATGGTTATAACTAGCCGATTGCAGATGTTGAAAGGGGAAAAAAAAGATTGCTTTTGCTCACCAAAGCCACTAATGATGGCATTCAATTTTGTGGTGTAATCTTGTAAGCAATGTCATTACACAATTTCTCAAGATTCATTCATTTTCCCAGCAATTTGATTCTTTTGTTGCTAACTTGTTACTTTAGAAATAGACAATCTTCTTAATAGAAACTCTTATTACAAAATGTAATTAATATTTAAGACTAATGAGATATTAAATACATAATATTATAAGACTACATTGTCTATATTTTAATGTATGGTTCTTGTGGCACTTCCTTTTGCACACAGTGCCAACATCTAGATTAGTTCTAAAATAGAAATTGTGTAGGTGAATATCAAAACCCGGCAAGTCACACCCATACTCAAAACTGAACTCTTGTTGATTTTATTGAATTTTGTGAGAAAAATGGAACAACACAGTATATACAAATTATTGTGGTGAATCCTGAAAGAGCAAAGAAGATGTCAGTGTCAAAAGTTAAAAAGAAAAATACCGAGAATAAAGTTAAAAAAAACATATTTCTCTCATTTGCCAAGTTTCGCTTATGGTGGACACTGGACATACCGGGATTTGATATTTGCCTACACAATTATCCTATGTGCTTTCCCAGGAGTCAGAGTATCTACATTATTCTACATTATCTACATTTGAGGGCTTTAATAAAACATAATAATCGGCCAAGTGCGAGTCGGAATCGCGCACGAATGGTTCCGTAACGTTATAGAGCGAAAATAAGGAAAAAATTGTGTTTTTTGTATGGGAGCCCCCTAAATTATTTATTTTAATTTTATTATTTAGTATTAAAATACACATGTAATTGAGGATTTTGTGAAAATTTCAAGTGTCTATAATATGTTGCCATTATGGAATAAAGGTGAAAATTTCAGAAGTCTAGCTATAGCGGTTCTTGAGTTACAGCCTGGAGACAGACAGATGGGCAGACATCGAAGTGTCAGTAATAGGGTCCCGTTTTTACCCTTTGGGTATGGAACCCTAAAAAGTGTCTACAACTTCCATATACTACATACAACTCAATTATTCAGTATTTGCACAAAGAGGTAAAGAGATTTTCCAGACAGACATACAGACTCCCTCTTGAATGTATTTATTAGTATTCAAGTATCCAATCAATTTAGCTGTTTAATCCTTCAATTGTGAATTCTTGGAATTCTATTGTTATTCTATTGTGTCTCGCTCACCGGTGAGCTTATGGAGCTTGATGGGTTAAGCATAAAAAAGGCAACATTGACAAACACAGTTTTGCATTCATAATGTTACAAATATATATATGCATAAATATGTAAATTCACAGCTAATATGTAACTTGACATACAGAACTCGTATGACAATCCTGACGAGACCTGACCTTGACAATACAACATTTGCACATGATGTCAGAATTATTTAGCAATATTAAAAATAGATTGCCTGTGTAAACAATGAGACAAATCAGAAACTGAGACATTTAGTTGATGTTTTGCGACTTGTCTCATGGATCACACTATTAGATCATAAAAGTAAAAGATGTTGAAAGTGTATTTGACTCTTCTGCATGATAAGATCCCAAATAAAATAAAGGTGTAAAGTTAAACTAACCTTCATCTTTTGAATGTGTTTTTCCTCAGGTGTTTTTTAATACTATTGGTTGTAATGAATGAAATATACTAAGTATGTGAAATTTGGCTAATTCCTTCGTTAATTTGGTCCAAACAAAAAAATATCATTACTTAGTTTAACCTACTTGTAGATAACTCAACTAAGTTCAAACTATAAGTAAAAGGTCATAAAGATTTAAAATTACTGGCCAAAGAGATATGAGTAAGATGCATTATAAGAACTTACATCATTTTATAGAAACATTTAACACACCGAAATTAAGTAGGCTCCCTGTTCTAAGGAACTCTATGGAAGCAGGTGCGAATTTCATTTCTGCACGTTGTATGTATTCGAAATTCAAAAATTTTTTTTAAACCACCTTCTATTTGTATAAATTGCAAAAAGTAATGCATCCTCAACAAACAAGTACTTATTTCTTATGTTTTTAACCATAAATTAAGTGGTGTAAATTAAACTTATGGAGTGAAATGAATGCAAAGTAAGGAATTTACCTGCTACAGTGTAAAAAGCGGCCTTCTTTCCAGTAATTGAGATGATCCACGCAACAGGATGCGAAATGCCCTACAAACACTTTTCACTAATTTCACCCAATTATTATACTTGCAAGCAAACTAGCAGGACTATAAAACTTGTAGATATATTCTCTGATATATTATTAGTCTACAGCAATTAACTGATTTACTTTTTACGGAGAAAACAAGATTCGTGGCGCACGCGACCACGACGAAATACAAAACACAAATGTCGACTGTCAGCTGACAACTGACAAGTGACAACTGACAGGAGAACATGACGTACGTCAACTGTCAAGTTTTTTTTCTTATTATGGCACTTCGGCCTTATAACCATGGCCAGTGTCGAGTATATTATAGCGGGAAAACAATATTCTAGGCTAGAATACTTAAGACTTTGACTAGATTTTGGATCTGACGACATAGAAAAACGATGCTGTAAGTTGTATGCTAGAATTTCTAGCATACAACTTATACGTTAATATCCTACTAATATTACATAAAAAACCCACTTTAACACAATTTTAGGAAAATAGTACAAAAACACAACATCACTCTTTCACATTCCCGGCAAAACTCCCAAGTTTTTTTAATCTAATACTCGATTTACATTCGCGCGCGAGCCACGAGGCGAGCCGCGAGACGCGCCGCGAGCCCTAAGTGTAAACTCGAGCTCGCGGCTCGTCTCGCGGCGCGGCTCGCGTCGGGAGCGATTTCCAAAGGAGCTCGAGGGGGACGCGAGCTTTGTGTTTACACTCGCGCTTCGACGCGAGCTGAGAGACGCACCGCGAGCCGAGCCACGAGGCGCGAGTATAAATCTCGTATAAACCAAAGACTCCAAGGAGAAACCACAAATTATTAGTATTTTGTCGTATGAAATCAAAAATGCATATTAAACAGAATTTTGGTTTATTTTGGTGTTTAAGCGATAAACGAAAGCGAAACTTTCAGCTTTATTATTAACAATTATTTTAATATTATTATGTTCACATTATTATTCCACTAGTGACAAAATAAAACAATAGATTCTTAAAAAGTAATCATTATTTTTGTACCATCACAAAAACTGTAATAATCACATAACAGCAGATAATATTTATTAAGTATTTATCATAATATACCTACACATATCAACAATAAGCAACACTCAACTTACAAGTTATTGGAAGACTTGATCTTACTTTTTTAACATTTAAAATTACTGTTTCTTTGGTGGTCTTGCTCCAAATATAACAGATCCCACTCTCACTGTTGTAGCTCCTAGTTCAATCTGTAATCATAAAATCAAAATTCAAAGTCAAAATTGACGACCTGGCTCAGTTGGTGGGCTATTGGTAGCTCAAGCCGGGGGTCGCGGGTTCGAATCCCGCCGACGGAACAAAAGTTTTTCAACGTTTCTAGGTCATGGATGTGTATTAAATATGTATATTGCGTATCATATAATAAAAATCTTAAATATATGTATAAAAGTATTAAATATATTTTCGCCCGAATTGACCAATCGTGCTATTCCAGCGGAATGACAGCGAAGATTTCGAGCACGGTGATTGGTCAATTCGGCACCGCTAAGCTCCGATCCGCTTCAGTGGAAACGCAGCCTTATGCTTGATAAGATTGAAATTTTGTAGGAAATAGCTAAAGAAGTGTGCTTGTAATGTATAGTATTACAAGCATGCATTAAAACACCTAGCTAGATAGTTTATTTATCCCCAAACCTTGAAATGTAGGGACCATACAAAATTTTAAACTGTATTATCATACCTTGCAGCTATTGCAGCTCAGGAACCCATTTTTTTATATAAAAATACAAGACTTAAAAAAATTTGATTCTGTATATGTGGTGTCACAGGTGCTTGCATTGATTTTGTGTTGGATTACAAATACTTACCGCATGTTCATAATCAGTAGACATTCCCATAGATAATTCGACTTTGTTTATATCCAAGTTTAGCTTCTCACATACTTCCTGTCTACATTTGGCCAGGGTCAAAAAGTCTGGGTTAGGGCCCTTGGAGGTATCATAGTCGTACTGGCCAATCGTCATTAACCCTTTGAAGTCCAATTCTGGACAGTTCTTTAGGACATGTTCTACGAGTTTTGTTGTTTCTGGAGGCTCAACACCATTCTTAGCTGAAAGTTAATTTGTTATTTGTTAATTAATTTTTAATTGAAGTGAAATTTAGTAAGTACAAAATATGAGTTTGCGCATTTTCAAATATGTATATATATTTAACTTACTTAGGTTGGGTTGCACCAGAGGCGTGGTTAAAGTTAAAGTTATGGTTATAGTCAAATATGGCGTCCTTTAACTTTAACCTTAACTTTGACCGGAGAAATTGACAGATGACAGCTGGTCCAACAAGGTTATAAATGAATGTGGGCGAGGGCGCTGCTGGTAAAGAACTGTCAAAAATGGCGTTTTTGTATGATGACAGCGTTAGTTCCTTTTTTCGCCACATGCATTTAAAACCTTGTCGAGCTCTATGGTTATGGTTTAATATGGCATCTTGATGGCGTCCATTTTTAACTTTAACCAAAGATTTGACATTTCACATTGTAGTTACAGTTATAGTTAAAGTAAGTTGGTGCAACCCAACCTTACAATAGCTTTTATATTTAACTTACCTTCTTCCAAACTTGTGTTAACTTGTACAAACACCTTCAACTTTTCATTCTCCTTTCTATATTTCACCCACTGCTTATTCAAAGTGTCTGCAATTTTATCAGAATGAATCGTTTGTACCATGAACAGGTTAGGAACTCCTAATAACTTATTTACTTTATTTGTTTGTGCGTGGCCTATGAAATGCCATCTAATGTCCTTGCATTTCTCTAGTATTTCTGGATCATTTGACTTCTCGGCTAGTTCATTAACATAGTTTTCACCGAAATCTCTTTGTCCGGCTTCATAGGCTTCAATGATGAGTTTTGGTGGTTTGATTTTGGATACTGCTATGAGTCTTGGTGTGATTTGTGGCAGTTCCTGAAATAACAATAAAAAAGTTTACCTACTTGTGTTATTTAAATATCTACTTAAACTATAGTAACTTTATTAAAGGTAAAATAGTTTAAGATCCATGAGTAATCTTAAAAGAGTATCAAATATTGCCTACCTTGCTTCTTCTAGCCACAGCATTTTCGATATTCGTCAAAACTGTTTTTAGCCCATACATAATATCGATTTCTTGTTCGCTGGCCGTTGACATAATAGTTGCCCTCTCGCGGTATCTACAACTGTTCGGAGTTAGGAACTGATAATAACAAGATTCACGGTCAATACTATCAGCTATTTATTATCAAAGCTGTTTATAATTCTGTTTTTCAATTTTCACACGAAATTTGTGAACAGCTGACGTCTGACAGAAGGTCGCGCAAAGTTTTATGTCAGATTCATCTTTTTCTTTTGATATTGTCAAAATAACCACAATCATGTATTGCAGTAATGAGGATATTGATATTTATAAAACTAAAGATGTAGGCTATCATCAGTCAGAGTCACGGCCTCACGGCCCACGGATCACCACTCACCAGTCACCAGTTCACCACTGACGGCTGACCTCCATTGACCATTATTCAAGTAGCCAGTAGCCAGGTATGCCACATTTTGATCTTAGCAAAAAAGGTTGATAAGCGATAGATAGGTACGCGTACAGTTTGTATAGTGGAAGTCAGTGGCTGACACTCATAGTCATATTAATACATAATATGCAGGACTGGAGGGTAGCTACTAGCAAGATGAGATGAGAAAAATATTGTGCAATGATGAATCAATGAAGCTGTCCTTTATATTTCAAAGCCGGGTCCGCAGCATAAACATAAAATAAACTTTATGTCACTGTCAAAGAAAAACCATCCTCTGTCAATGTCAGTTACGATTGATTTTTGTTTGTGGTGTTTTGGGTTTTGTGGAAAATTTTATCTTTCTGTTTTTATCCTGATTTACCCAAATCAGAATGATAAATAATTAAAAATCGTGAAGCCCTTTAGCGGTTCAACATGAACGTGTTAGAGAAAGCAGAGAAATCCCTAGAATATTTGAAGAACAGCGTCGATAGTACCTCAAAGTAAATAAGTTACTATTTCTGCATACCTAATTTTTTTTGCGATATTAGTGCTAATGTTGTGTATTTTTTGCAGATATCATGAGCTGCAGGCGGCGGCGAGTGCGCTGGGTCGATGTTCTGGTATATTAGGCAGTCGACATGCTTACGCTAGACACTATGCGAATTTACTTCCTTCTTCCATACCGATATTGCTGAATTTAGCCAGCCATGACAGCGTAAGTACTGCATAAAGCTGTACCAAATCAAACATTTTAAAAATTTGAAAAACGAGCCCTACGAGATCTTCTGTAAACAAAGATACTGATGATACATGGATGTAATGGGCGTGTGCCATACATGCCTTCAAATACGAATTTCAAAATGACTAGTTCAATGTCAAAGCCAGAACATCAAATGTTAAAAAGACCAGACTTTTATGAAACTTGGTTTTCCTTCTGATATGTTATTGTTTTCATATTTACTTGATGATCATATTTTTCATTTCATTGTTGATGATCATATCAGATTCATATGATCTATGATACTTTTAATAATTATAAAATATTCTTCATGTAGGAATAAGATTTCATATAAAGAGTTTTAAAAATTTTTTAACTAATATGTTGTAGGAGCTGTGATGAGAAATAAAATAGGAGTTCTTAATTATAGCCGCTCTTTGGCTTATTGTTAACTATGTCATTTCAGGCGGAGGTACGTCTTCTAGGTGATGAAGCTTTGAACAACTGTGTTGCTGGAGGTCTGGCATTTCATTCCCACAAAATAAATATTATACTACAGAACCAAATTGATTCTACGAAAAATGCAAGGTAAATATTTGTTTTTTAATCTGACTGAAATTTAACTTTGTACTGTGGACAATGATGCAAAAAAAATACAGTCACTTCTTTAAGTTTGGTGCCTGCCTTTGCAGTATGGATCACACATATTTTATTTTGTTTAAGTGAATTAAAATGTATTTTTCTTTGTGTAATTGCAATATTCTAGCCTCTCGTTTTTGTTGTTTTGTACAATTACATTAAGAAATCTTCTTATAAAAACTTTGATTTTTATTTTATGTTCCATTTCTTTCTAGATGGATAAGAGCTGCTTTATCACGAGTATGTCTTGGCGACTGTTGGTTAAGACCAGGAGTTGGAAAGATCCGATCTCAAGCACAGACATTGATTCCAAAACTGAGTCAGATAGTCCGACAGACAAGCGAAACCCAACTCATTGTAGAGGCATTAGAGAACAATTTACCACGAATATTAAATGCACTAGCTGAATATACAACAGATGAGGAAGTATCTGGTAAAATTACTTATTTTTTTATGTAAACGTTGATCCATTGCCACATACTCTTCCACTATTTTACGCATTGTTAGTGCGCAAGTGAAAGAGTTGCAATGGGTCATGGGTCTATAAGTAAACTACATAGGTACTAAGTTTTTGTAACACACTTTAAATCTTTATTGACATAA
Source organism: Aricia agestis (assembly GCF_905147365.1). Lineage (NCBI taxonomy): Eukaryota > Metazoa > Arthropoda > Insecta > Lepidoptera > Lycaenidae > Aricia > Aricia agestis. The sequence goes on from NC_056426.1 coordinate 3,702,291, forward strand.
AAGTATGTAATTTTAAAATCTAAATGATATAATCGTACTAAGTCATGGATTCTAAGGCTAGAATATATAGAACAATCTTCTTTTCAGAACTGTCAAAAAGTCTACTACCCTTTGTTGAGTCTTCCGAGCCAGCGATAAGGAGAGGTGTAGCAAATTGTGTTGCTCATTTATGTTCACACCGAGAGCCACTGCTGACGAATTTACTTGCAAAAGTATATGGTATGTATTTCATTTTATGAAGAAAAGAATACTTCTTAGAGATTTCTACTGTCCCTTAGACAAAAAATTGCTTGATTGTAAGAGACAATACAAAAAAAAAGATGAAAATGTTTTACCAGAAAAACTTTGAACTTCCTTGTCTGAAAAGAAATACGTGGGAGAGCCATGCTTCGGCACGAATGGGCCGGCTCGACCGGATAAATACCACGTTCTCACAGAAAACCGGCGTGAAACAGCGCTTGCGCTGTGTTTCGCCGAGTGAGTGAGTTTACCGGAGGCCCAATCCCTATCCTATTCCCTTCCCTAACCTCAACTATTCCCTTCCCTTCCCTACCCTCCCCTATTACCCTATTCCCTCTTAAAAGGCCGGCAACGCACTTCTGATGCTGCGAGTGTCCATGGGCGACGGAAGTTGCTTTCCATCAGGTGACCCGTTTGCTCGTTTGCCCCCTTATTTCATTAAAAAAAAAATGAGCCTATTCAACAATGTTTTCTGGCAAGCCATGGTATTTATTTTATATCCATAGTAATATATTATGCGACCTCTATATTATGTGTCCCTCTGTCTATCTGTTACCCTTTCACGAAAGTTTTCTGAAAGTTATGGAAATACTTTGAGTCCCTGTTAAAGACATAGGATGCTTTTTATCCCGGAAAAAGGTATGGTTCCCCAAAAACGAATTTTGGCCCAACTTGGTTGCGGGCGTCATCTAGTAAAATATAATTGTAGTAAATACTCTGTATTATTTAAACACCCAATTTTTTTTGCAGATAAATTATGGCCCTTGACTCGCTCAGCTGAAGATGATAGTGCAAAACAAGATGCAGTTGTTTTGGGATGGTTTTCTATTATAAAAGCTATATTCCAAGTCACCGACATTGAGAAATTCCAAGAGAGTGATGTATTTAGCGTGCAAGATTATTTAAAGGTAATGATTAATTAATATTTAACAATGAAAAAAAACATGAAATTAATGTTTTTATTTTTTATTTTAACCACATTTAAAATAAAATTTTCGTTGAATCCTTAAGCAACTACTATTTGCTTTGCAAGTAAAGATACAGCACGGCTAATATAGCCACACTCAACATTTAAGAGTGTGGTAGGTTTATAACATAAGTCAAATGGGATTTTATACGTGGGAGAGCCATGCTTCGGCACGAATGGGCCGGCTCGACCGGATAAATACCACGTTCTCACAGAAAACCGGCGTGAAACAGCGCTTGCGCTGTGTTTCGCCGAGTGAGTGAGTTTACCGGAGGCCCAATCCCCTAACCCCTACCCTATTCCCTTCCCTACCCTCAACTATTCCCTTCCCTTTCTTTCCCTACCCTCCCCTATTACCCTATTCCCTCTTAAAAGGCCGGCAACGCACTTGCAGCTCTTCTGATACTGCGAGTGTCCATGGGCGACGGAAGTTGCTTTCCATCAGGTGACCCGTTTGCTCGTTTGCCCTCTTATTTCATAAAAAAAATAATAATTGTAAAATATACCTTATTACACTTAGAATTTTTTTCGTGCCAATGAAATAGAACGCAAAATTCTGGCAACGCCAATGGCTGTTGTTTCTCCGTTGTGTTCGTCAGAAAGTGCAGTGCGTAAATACACTTTCGCGTGCGTCGTGAGGAGTGGCGAAAAGAATCATGCTACCTTTCCGAAACGTTCAAGTGGTACAGAATCTGATGAAGTCAAGGGTTTCGTACAAAACGAACCTTTATTTAATGCACCTGCAGAGCGGAAGAAATCTGTTAAAATTTAGAAAAATTTAGTATTTTAGTAGCTATAAAAATTTTTAAGTTTAGATTTTCATGTTCGCTTAAATTTATTCTTTTTAGCTATACAAACTCTGCATTGACCACCTTGAAGTGACAACAACGGAACATAACATACAGAACACCATATTGGAATGTCTGTCTGTGTTGCTCGGTCAGGCAAGGGGCGAATATAGAAGAGCACTTCTCGAGAAGAACCCAAGAGTTGTTAGTCTCGACGACAGGAGCGATAAGGGACATAGGAGGAATATGAGTAAGTCTTTAGCTTTTTAACCTTTCAAATACTAGTATGTCACAATCTACACACACACACACGCACGCACGTACGCAAGCACTCACACACACACACACACACACACACACACACACACACACACACACACACACACACACACACACACACACACACACACACACACAAAAATAGGCTAACATCTACTATAGGCATCCGTCTCCTACAGAAAATTATGATTACGATCTCTGCCTCTTTATTAAGTAACTAGCTTTTGTCCGCGGCTTCGCTCACGTTAAAAAGTATAATTATTAATTAGGTATCAAAGTCTCTGACATCTACCTGCATGCCAAATTTCAGCCACATCCGTCCAGTGTTTTGGGCTGTGCATTGATAGATCATTATGTCAGTCAGTCAATTTTGACTTAGTATTTAGATATTATTGTTTATAAAAATGTGTTCACAGTCAAACGTATCAAACGATCCTCTTTTTTGGAAGTCGGTTAAAAATAATCAACTTTTTATTTTCTATAAAATATTTATTATTTTTATAGGTTACTCCAGCGCCATATCGTCCCGCACGGTGGCTAGCGCTCCCCTGGAGTCGCGGGAGCCCGAGATTACGTTCAGCGGAGCCCTGCAGCTGGGAAGCTTGTTGCAGCTCGCCACGCCCAGTTTGAGCGTCGAGGATCTTAATATAGAGGTATTATTATTTGTTACGGCCTGTCCACATCTCCACGTCACGACGTCGTCAACGTGGAACGGTGCGGTAACGTGGCTCGGTACGTCGACGTGACGTGAAAGTTTACGTCAACTTTTAGTTTCTCTCTCTCTCTCTGTCTTTTTTGTTTTTATAACTTCGTTCCATCCGGGTGTCCCTTGACACCTCTCAAGTTTTTAATATTATTATTTCTATAGATTGTAATTTTTGTATATCATTATCATTGCAGACGCCCAGCTCGCCGGCAGAAAGCGACGCCGACATCCGGCCAGACCCCGAGCAGCTGAGTCACGACGTCGCCGAAAAACTGCAAGGCTACGAGAGTGATGTAGTCGATGACGTGGTCGTTAAAGATGGCGGCGTTAAGGTAATAATAATAAAATTGCACATAAAACAAAATACCATCGAAGAAATTGAAGGCAGTTGACGGACTTACGTCAATGAGGGATATTTGGCGCTGTTCGCTACGTACGGTCCGATTCCGATCCGGTGGACGCTGCACCTTTAGTGCGTTTGTGCACTACACGGAATTTTACCGTCCGGCGTTCATAACTTTCACGTTTGCCATATCAAAATGTAAGAAATCGGAACGCTGGACGGTAAAATTCCTTAATTAATTAAGGAATTATTGCTTCGACTCTTGTTACACACTTTATAAATAAAACAAAAACCTGCTCAGGATCTTTCATCCAACCCATTCTTAACTTATTTTCTGCTATACTAATATTGTAAATGCGAAAGTATCTCTGTCTGTCAACAGACAGACAGAGATACTTGAGACATGACTGTCAGTCTGTCTGGCTGTCTGTCTCGCTTTCACGCCAAAACTACCGAACCGATTGTAATGAAATTTTGTATACAGATAGTCTAAAGCCTGAGAAAGGACATATAGGATACTTTTTTTACTGGAAAAAAGGGTTGTAAGGGGGTGAAGATGCGTAAATTTGTTCAAATTAAGTTAGTTCCAAAAGTTCATAATAGATGGCGCCGTGCGTCTCCCACATCGTGCTGACGCTTGCTCAAACGTCTTTCTATAAATGCGCTAAAAGCCTAGTCGCACCTCTGAGTATACTCTTCCAACGGTCATTGAACGAAGGTCACTTACCAAACATCTGGAAATCAGCATTCATTACCCCAGTATATAAAAGTGGTGATAAAACTAATATTAAAAATTATAGACCAATTTCTAAGTTATGCATTTTTTCCAAAATTTTTGAACGCATCGTCTATAACCAGGTTTATTCAGCACTATGCAATTGGTTCATCCCTGAGCAGCATGGTTTCCTGAGAGGACGCTCGACTACTTCGAATCTCCTTCTTACGTACGACTTTGTCAGCTCTTCTATGGATTCAGGCTGCCAGGTTGATATCATCTACACTGACTTCAGTAAGGCCTTCGACCGAATCGATCATCGCATACTCCTTGAAAAGCTCCATCAGGCAGGTATACACGGCAACCTGTTCCGGTGGTTCTCCTCGTATATTAATAACCGCTCTCAGGCTGTGGCACTGAATGGATTCATCTCATCCTGGATGTCCGTCCCATCTGGTGTTCCCCAAGGATCGCTACTCGGGCCACTTCTATTTGCGATATTCCTGAATGATTTGTCGTCCTGCTTTCTCCATTCACATTTTTATCTTTATGCCGACGATACTAAAATAATAAAACGGATCACCTCAAGTATTGATGTTCAATTGTTGCAGGAAGACCTTAATAGATTTTGCGAATATTGCTCTTTTAACAAACTTGACCTCAACGTTTCTAAGTGCTTCGTTGTAAACTTCACTCGCAAACTACTTATTATTAAGCATAATTACATTTTAAACAATCAGGCACTATCACATAGGAATTCGATAAAGGACTTAGGTATAATCGTTGACTCCAAATTGCTTTTCGACGAGCACATTGACTACGCTGTAAAGAAGGCCTCGAAAGCACTTGGCTTTATTATTAGATCCTGCAAAGACTTTAGAGCACTCAAGCCGATCAAAGTTCTTTACTGCTCCTACGTACGCAGTATACTTGAATACTGTTCTGAAGTATGGAACCCTAGCTATCTCACTTACATTTACAGAATCGAATCTATTCAAAAAAAGTTCTTAAGATACTTACAGTATAAATGTGGTGATACCCTTCTCGACTATGAAGTTAGATGTATTAAATATCATTTCCTTCCCTTGCAGTACCGTCGCAAAGTCTCGGATCTTGTATACCTTAGCAAAATTATTAATAATCACGTTGACTCCTCAGAACTACACAACAAAATAACCTACAATGTACCCACCAGATATTTCCGCAATTTTCTTCCTTTCCACATTCCACCCTTTAACACTAATTATCGTCGCAATTCGTTTATTTGTAGGTCTTCTGCCCAGTTTAATGATCTCATTCGTGCTCACCCAAATATAGATGCCTTTACGTTCAAACCATCACACATTAAATTACTGGCAAATAAGGATTTCTTTTCTCCTGAATAACCGATTGATGGCGTATGCATTTGGTATGAAACCAGTTCAGTGACTCATAGGTTATTAATATTAAGTATATTAATTAATTTTTCCTAGCAATTATTAACTTTTATTTTTAACATACTTACTCACTACTGTCATTAAATGTAAAAACTTGTAAATGGCTATTTGTTTCAAACTTAGTCGTTATTGAGATTTGTTTAGCTGTAAGTTTTTCTGTACAAATAAAATAAAATAAAAATAAAAATAAGAGGTGGTATCATCTTACATTCGAGTTTCGTTTTTCTATCGCTATTTCTTTTGCGTTTTTAAATAACTCAGTACTTTATCTATTCAGTGACGTAACCTTAAACCTATCAATGATAAATAGTTTATGGGTAAAGTTGTGTAATTGGGGGGCTAAATAAGCTTTAAAATTTGGCATAAAATATAAAGTTTACTTAATTAAAAAAAAAAAATATTGTGTGCACACTGCACAGCTGTTTTGATTTAAGGGATACCAGGTTTTTTTTATAAAAGCTTTTGACATCAATTATGTTGACATCGCGCGCTATAAACTGAAGTCCACGCGGATGAAGTCGCGGGCAACAAATGGTTTGTTAAAGAATATTATGTTTCAATATTTATTAGCTCCGTGAAGGACGTCCTAAGTTTGGATCTTTTACTATTGCTGCGTTTTTTTTCAGATAAACATAGGCTCATCAGCCGACGAAGACGTACGATTAAAGTACTGCATACGATTGCTCGCGTCAAAGTTTCTTCTCACTGGTAATAAAGGCGGTGTTATATCAAATAGGTAAGTTAATTTATTTCTACCTCCATACTAATAAAATATAATCAGTGAATAACTCACACAAAGTTTCTGTTGTTTTTTGTTAAATGATTTTTCAAAGTGTCAGCATATCTAGAGTCTGGCTAACGAAAGCGTGTCCTGGAGTTTCCTTATAAGTTTTAATATGGCAATATTATTCTTTTGTCAAACACACGTCAAAGTCTATGTTTGTTGTTGTCTTTATTTTGTACTGCTAATTGATTTTCTAAAATAATTTCTCTAATAAGGGTAAAACAATAAGAAGTAACGCGTGAAAGCTGCTACATACTATGATTAGTAAGTTCAAAGAAAAACAAAAGGAGAAAGAAATTGTTTTCCAAGAAAAACAACAATGTTTAGATACGATATCGGGTTTTTTTAGGTTTGACTTTATAATTTTGATCCTCGAGCTGATTTTTAAAAATATTTACGATAATATGGAATTTTTGGACTCTGATTTTGAATATGATTCAAATTAAACATAATTAAATATCAGTATAAATACTTAATTTATGTACACAAATTAATAAATCTGCATACTTTTAACATTGGGTTTAATTTAATATTCAATTATATAACATTTATTCCGAAAGTAAACCGTTTCGAAGTTTCGAGTGAACTAACGTTATTTTTATATAGCTTATAACGTTAGCTCATTCGAAACTTCAAAACGGTTTTCTTTTGGAACAGACTCTACAAATTAATTGTAAACACAAAAATACATAAGTATCAAAACATTTTTCTCCTACTATAGTGATACCATATAAAGATTTTTTGAATTTCCCGCTTTTTCTCAGGTCACGCTTTCGTTAGCCAGACTCTAAATACGCCATAACAATGTTAAGTAGTTGTAGTGCAAAGAGAACAAATTGGGTATTGAAACTCGTCTAAGTAGCGAAAAGCTTCATAATTTTACTGACAATCTTTGGTTATTTGAGAGACACTCAAATAAAGAAATCTGTTCAAATAAACAGCATCTATCTAAATAAAACAAAATAATATCATGTTGATCCTTAAACAATCTGTGTAGTGTGTAATGTAAAGATTTTCGCTTTACGTTTGTTATTGTATTTCAGATGTGTAAAGGTGTCAGTGAAATCTTCAGCCTTAACTTGCATAGCCGCTATAATGCAGCTTTACCCGCAAGCTGCGACATTGTATTTAGACAAGGACGCAGATATGAAGTTCCAGAACTATTCTGGTAAGTCTTTTAACGTATACACACGCGCGTTTGCGTTCACGCACGCATTTTTGCGTTCACGCACGCATTTTTGCGTATATGTTCGCACAGTTGCGTATACGTACGCAAGTCAACGTGTGCGTGCGCTAGACACCAAGAAAAAATATTGTATTGAACAAATAATTAAATAAAAGACAACATTTCATATTGCCTAAGAGTAACTGAACAAATTACGATTATTTGTTTTATACTCAGGGTCATCAGAAGGCACAGATTCAAATCAAGACCACATAAACGAGTTCATCCTGGAAAGGAACATTTGCTACCAAGACTCCATAACGGAATCCCTCAGTCAGGACCTTCTTATCCGAAGTTCAGACAGCCAAGCGCAAATATCTAAAAAAGACAGCAAGTCACTAGAAAAATCTACGGACAGCGAGCTCAAAAGTTCCAAAGATGTACCAAGTAACATATTAGACAGTAAAGCGAATTTAGTAGCCAGTGGTTTCACAGATGGAACAAATGTCAATATGAGTAATAGCAATTTCACTACCAACTCTAACATGACAGCTAGCAATGATCATATGTCAACCGGTTATCCCATGTCAAGTAGCGGAGATGTCCTATCATCGAGCATAGATTTGGACATGAAGTTCGATCATTTTGGAGATTCAACAACAAATTTAGAGTCAGTGAAGTATGAGACGCAGAAAGAGGTGACTCAAGTCGAACAAGAGAAAATGGAAGTTGATGACAGAGAGTTTGAGTTTCAGCACATCTCGGATATATTTGTGTTGCTAGAGTGTTACAGTGATCCCCAAGTAAGGGGTTTGGTGCGTGTATGTATTGGTAACTATTTAGTGTCAGCGTTGGATCTCTCTCATGGTGATTATCATAGATGGAGGAATTATAGTGCGTTGCCCAAAGACGTGAGTGACAATATCAGTACGGAGAGGTTATTGGAGATACTTTTGAAGGTAAGATTTATTTTGTTCCGTTAAGAGCGATTAAATGACGACAGCAACTGTTGCTTTCAGCCACATAATCTGTATGACAATGGCAGGAGCGACTGAATGTGTTATGAGGAACAGTTATCTATCAAGTTATATTTAACAATATGGCGGCGTTAGTTCCAATTTTAGCCGCTCGCTAATATCTTTCTAAATTATTGTCTTGATTATTTTTTTAGGGTCTAACCGACGAAATCCATTCGACTGTGAACCACACACTGTCATCGCTCACACAAGTGGCCGTATCGTTATGTAACAGCGTACATTGCCCACTGTTAGCCAATATACTGAACGCACTAGTAGCGGTACAGAACAACACATATTGGTTGTGCAGGGTGAACCTAGCTAAGTTGTATGAGAAACTGCCGTATCAGAGGTAAGTTGATTATGATGTTAAACCTTTGCATCCGCATTCGTAACTACGTTCGTAACCATCTCCATGACCGTATTTGCATCGGTATCCGTAACCCTGTCTGCATCTGCGTCCGTACTCAACCGTATTTGCAACTGCATCCGCATCCGCATCTGTGTCCGTAACGTTTCTGCATCTACATCCGTATCCATAACCGTGTCATGCATCAGCTTTCAGATCTGTATTCATATGTTTGGTTATTCTTTTAAATATTAATTCGTTATACATAATATTTTTAGGTTGTTCATGCTACATCCCGGCTATAAGGCTCGGAGTAAGCTCATCATGGACACGCTGTATGGCCTTTTGAAAGATAAAGACCAGAGAGTGAGGACTGCCGCAGCTCAGGCTATTGCTAGGTAAGATTTTGTATACTCAGTTTTACACAACACCATCCAAACACTCTAATATTAATCTAAATGCACAGTAAGCGCGACGGCTAAAACGTAAAATGCTCCAAAACATGCGGTACCGCATATTGCAGAAGATAACAAGAAAGCTATAAAATATCTTATTGCCTATATGTCTGCGCAACACACAACAGCATACATTTATATTTTATACTAAAGCCTATAGGTATATCATTTGGTGATGTAGAACTCTTATCGTTATTCTAGTATAGTACCCAAAATCTACCCTTCACCAAGAGCAACAGCTACAACTATGATGGCTCAGCTTGCTGCAGCACACAGCAAGCTATTCCAGTTCAACACGAACAAAACAGCACTAAATCTAGTCCGAGAGATATACTTCTACAACGATCTACCCGAACAACTCAAAGTTGGGGACATGGCTAATGATGTCGAAAGCCTTAGTGTGGTCATTGGAGATTTGATGACAAGACTCATGGCTTCTAATAGCAAAAATTATTTGGTGAGTGCCTTTAGCATTATTCACATGTTATTTGACTTCTAAATTGATTTTAATTTCATGTTAAGTAAATTTTGAGCTTATACGAGCATTCAAAATAGGAAGTACCACAGGGTACCGTTTTAAGACCATTTTCTTTTATGTTAAACATTAATGTATGTTTTAAGACCATTTTCTTTTATGTTAAACATTAATAATGAATGTATTGTATTTTTTAATGAAAATTCTTTTAGCAAGGTCTACTCGAGACTCTGCAAGCTATATGTCGGCGATGGTCGCCATGGAAACACATAGAGGCGTATTCTGGCCACGGTATACTGAACTATTGCTTACATCATTTGGAGAATTGCAACGGAAATGTGATGGCACGGACTATGTTATTGGATATCGCGCGGCTCGTTTATCCAGGTAATATAATAATATATACTTCCTTATTTACGCGGCTGAAGCTGCACGGAATGCCTTATTTGAAGGTAAAGGGTATTTGGGGATAAAAGAATCTTTAAGCTCAAAAAGCTTTATAAGGATGAAGCTTTTTGAGTTTAAAGATTCTTATAGTCTATTCATACTGTGAAAATTTGCCGACGCAATGGCGCGTTCTTACCAATGTTTTAACAAATTGAATGTGGACAAGACCTAACAGGATAACGGTTATGGTCATTGTGATAATAATATTCATAAAGCAAATAAAATAGCTATTCATACCTTACACCAATTTTATGAACTTTGCGTTTTAATGTGTTGGTAATTCTAGCAAGCGTTTGCCTCTTACGATATTTATTGTTTTACTATTTCAGTATCAATACACAATATAATGCATAACAAGACAAATCGTGATATCTTCGAACGTGACAACCCTGAAAGTGAGAAATGGCATTATCTAGATAACGCCGAGGTGGCAGCCCTGTCTGAGAAGTTCTTTCAAGTTACCCTGAAGATGATGAACTTGCTTGTGCATTTGATAGAGGAAATCAATCCTAATGTCCATATAAATAAGAGCAGTATTGCGTTGCCTGGTAGTCCAGTCAGGAAAAAGACTCAAGGTATGTGTTATAACTTATAATATGCCTTGTGCAACATGTTGAATTTTTGTCCGAATGTTTACTGTATAATGTATATCAGACGTGGGAGAGCCATGCTTCGACACGAATGGGCCGGCTCGACCGGAGAAATACCACGTTCTCACAGAAAACCGGCGTGAAACAGCGCTTGCGCTGTGTTTTGCCGAGTGAGTTTACCGGAGGCCCAATCCCCTACCCTATTCCCTTCCCTATCCTCGCCTATTCCCTACCCTTCCCATCCCTACCCTCCCCTATTACCCTATTCCCTCATAAGTTGATAGAAAAATGCTATGCAATAGCTTTGCCGCGGCAGTCCACACGTATTTTTTATTCGATGTTATGATTTTCACCAACAGATACATCACAAAGGAAGAGTAACACAACCGAAGATGAGAAAACTCTAAAGAAACGCGCCTCAGCCCCCGCTAATACGTTACGAGCTAACTTTGCTGGACATTTCTACCGGGAACCCTTCTATATGAAGCTGTATGACAGCTTGAGAGCTACTTATTCTAATCATAAGGTAATTTGGACTTGAGACTACATTATAGGGTGTAAGAAAACAAAGTAATAATACTTTAGGCCCTTTATACGAGACGCCCTTTAGACGACCTCTGTGGCTCAGTGGTGAGCGCGTTGGTAGCTCAAGCCGGGGGTCGCCGGTTCGAATCCCGCCGACGGAACAAAAAGTTTTTCATAGTTCCTGGGTCATGGATGTGTATTAAATATGTGTATCATATAATAAAAATCTTAAATATATGTATAGTATAAAAAGTATTAAATATATATCCGTTGTCTGGTACCTGTAACACAAGTCCTTCAGGTACTTACCACGGGGCCAGACTGACGTGGTGTGAAGCGTCGATAGATATTATATTATTATATTATTATTATTATACACACCCTAAAGTTTAGGGTGTGTATAATGGTCACAGCACACATATCAACTCGGAAAGGGATCGGCACCGTATCGCCTCGAGCCGTTCAATATTGTTTGTATGAAACTCCCTACTGCAACGCACACTAAGCGGAACCGTAACGTAATCGCCTCGCCTCGGAACAGGCTCCGAACCGGGATGCGAAGCGTGGTCAACTAGCTTACGGCTCGTCGTCCCCGCGCTTACGGCTCGTCGTCCCCGTGTTTACGTCTCTCCGTACTCCAGCTTACGTTTCTTCGTCCACCCTTGCCCCCTTCCCCGAGCCGTAAGCGAGGCGTCGCCTGGCCGCAGCCGAGTTGACGTGCAGGCGCTACTGATACGCTTTGGTTACGTGCATACGTTAGGTTGACGCCTGGTTGACGACTAGGCGAAAGGCGATACGGTGATGATGTGACCCTAAGTCTCCTGTATTGAGTTCACTGTGAAAGTAGCAGCGCTGAACAAGCGATTTTATTGGTGATTTGTATGGGTAAGCGTAATGAATTTTTCCATACAAAAGGAAAAAAAGTTACTCTTTCAGCGCTGCTATTTCACAGCGAACTCAGGGGTCGTACCACGAAACCGTTTTGAGACTCAAACAATCGTACGAGAATGCCGCGCCCTACTTTAACAAACGTAAAATGACGTTGTTAGAATAGGACGCGGCATTCTCATTCGATTGTTACGCCTGTTTTCACCAACCGCCTCCTAACGCTAAGTGGTCCCCTAGCGGCCATTAAAAGTACATATCTTTCAAGATTTCACGAATTTTTGTGTGTCACGTTCGTCCTTAGCTCGTAAGAACTTTTGCAAAACATTACTTTTTTTTTAAATGTGTTTGTTTTAAGAGATATTTGACCCGCAAAGATCGCTAGGGAACACTTAGCGTTAGGAGACCGTTGGTGAAAACAGGCATTACTCATTAGAGTCTCAAAACGGTTTCGTAGTCGGCCTACTATATAGGAGATCCATACACAGTATTATCGCTTAGATTTGTGTGTAACAAATTGTATAGTTGACGATATTTTTTTATGTTTTATTCGCTGCATTTATTTTACAGATTAATTTAGATCCAAAAAGCAGTATATTCTACAAGTTTCTGTCAACTACACTCAACTGTTTGGCTATCCAACTCGAAATGGCCACAGTCGAAGAATATGGCCATGTCACTGAAGAAATACTGTATTATCTAAAAGCCATAATGTCATTCTGTCCAGAGTTAACAGTAAATTGCATTACCCAACTGCTGAAATGTCTATTCGGAACGAGCATGATAAACCAATATTCAGACTATATGAGCATAGCGGACCCTACCCCGAAGAAATCCAAATCTAACTTATTTGAAGATGTGATGCTGATAAACCAGTTTAAGAGTGATGATGATGATGATAAGAATTTACTCATGATGATGGAGAATTTTGCAAGAAACAGAACAGATAGAAAGTGGGGTACGAACAAAGAGGAGTTGGGACGGTATATAAGATTGTTTGAGCCTGTAGTTATACAGTCTTTGAAGGTAAGTCATTCCTTTTCTTTCTATTTTAATTTGCAATCAGTCTCTTGACTATAAGCAAATGTGTTGTGTCATGGTTTGTTCCATTCCTTTAAAAAAAATGACACCAGATCTGAAAATTACAGTAATAAAACAGAACTTCCACTTATTAAAAGTTGGACATACTCATACGTGGGAGAGCCATGCTTCGGCACGAATGGGCCGGCTCGACCGGAGAAATACCACGTTCTCACAGAAAACCGGCGTGAAACAGCGCTTGCGCTGTGTTTCGCCGAGTGAGTGAGTTTACCGGAGGCCCAATCCCCTACCCCATTTCCTTCCCTGTTACCCTATTCCCTCTTAAAAGGCCAGCAACGCACTTGCATCTCTTCTGATGCTGCGAGTGTCCATGGGCGACGGAAGTTGCTTTCCATCAGGTGACCCGTTTGCTCGTTTGCCCCCTTATTTCATAAAAAAAAAACTGAATATTACGCAAAGATCGGCGCAGAGGGCGCTACTAGCGCATACAGTAAAAAGTCCGACCAAAATACGACATATTACACGCGTCATATCAGTATACAGGGTGCAATTAAACCTTCCTGCCAAATTTTGATATATTAATCCTTGTTAAAAATAAAAATACACGTATTTTTTCTTTTATAATCACTCAGTACTAAAATGTTGAGAAATAGCTTCCAAAAGTTATCCTAAAAAACACTACAATTAATGGACACTACGCGTCGTCCGCGCGCGCCTAACCTCGCGTCACCCCTGCTCATAACCAGCGCCGAGAGTGACCGTTCTGCAACAATTTTAAATGGGATAAAATATATTATTTAAAAAATAATAACATCCATTTTTTTGTTGAATGGGCTCTTAATGATACTTAATCCCTGGAAAAAAATTGGCAGGAAGGTTTAATTGCACCCTGTATTGACAAAAATGTTGTCAAACGTCAAATAAAACTTTTTGTTTATTGTCTGTGCTAGCTCTTTGTCCTATTTACTCGCAGACGAGAAAATTATACTTAGATTGTTCAAAATATTTCTATCTATCCCGTTACTGGACTTCATAAGTAATTACATTAAATTTTCTTTATCATTGTCCCTTCTGTTTCTTTCAGAGCTATACATTCCAAAACGACATACCACTCCAAGTGAGCGTCCTACGTCTGCTGTGTCAGCTACTGTCGCTGAGAGTGAACTACTGTATGCTGGACAGCGACCAGGTGTTCATAGGGTACCTGCTGCGGCAGCTGGAGCTGGTGGAGCAGCATGAGATACCGTGAGTGGACTGGTAGACCCTGAGTAGACCGATAGACAGTGAGTAGACTAGTAGACCACTCCAAGTGAGCGTCCTACGTCTGCTGTGTCTGTCACTGAGAGTGAACTACTGTATGCTGGACAGCGACCATGAGTTAATCGGTTGATGACCGAGTTAGAATGTGGAGCTAAGCTTATAATATCATAAATGCGAAATTGGTTCTGTCTGTCTGTTACCTCTTCATGCCTAAACCACAGAACCGATTTTGATGGACGTAGGATACATTTTGTCCCGGAAAGATGTACGTTTCCTACGCCATAAAGGAATTTTGGCACAATAAAGTTGGCTAGCAAAGTCTAATCAACAAACAATTTTGTGTTGGTCGTGTCCATGGCAGTCATTAAGTCATGTAATATTTTTAGTCAACTCATATTACGTTACATTATCATATTACATGCTGACCGTTGGGCAAAGGTCACCATAGAGTGGGCACCAGAACTACCAGAGGACGGACGACGCAACCGTGGACGGCCTCGAAAAAGATGGCGAGATAAACTGGATGCCTACAAACCAGGCTGGCCTGCGGTGACGTTAGAACGAGACAGGTGGAAGACCTTGGGGGAGGCCTTTGCCCAGCAGTGGGATAGTATAGGCTCGTAAAAAAAATACGATGTTTGTTGTTTCAGTAACTGCTGTGATCTAGTGAACGGAATTCTGCTATTTCTTGTCCAGTTGTCTTCCTCCAAACATCACACGAAACAAATTATTGAGTTGCCTAAAGTAAGTAAAAAGTTGACCTTAGATGTTGTAAGATAGGTCTTAAATAAAAAAGATTGAATCTTGACTTAAGGAATACTTTTTAGAAAAGTTTGACGCTATTTACTTTACTCAGAGTTCAGTGTAATGCAATATTTCTTATGGAAATATAGAATTTGAAAGTATAAAAAGTGTTACATACACACCCTAAACTGGCCTAAAGTATTAATTATTATTATTATCAATAAACAAATCTGTTGCAGCCTGCACATAAGTGTACGAATATGATTGCTAAAGTTTGTCTATCTGTTTTACGATGACAATTTGTCTGTCTTTTACAGTTGCTACAACTTTGCGACGGCTTGCTAGCGGCCGGCGCGTTAGATGAGTGCATAGCGGGGTTGCAACCGGTCGCTGTCAAAGTATTCAGTAATATGGGTGGTGAGTTCCCCAATATTGCCCGACTAGAATGTCACACGTGTGACTTTAGGGGAGGGGGCCAGGCCCCCCTCATTGTTTATTTCCAAACCAACTAGCAACAGACTAGTTATAGCCACGATTAAACTACCATGGTCTTAACCAGACCAGTAGCTTAGACCCTTTCAAAAAAAAAAAAAAAAAAGGGTGGTGAGTGTTTGTTTATGGTCCGTCTACACTCAGAGTAATGAATGAATGAAATATTATTCTTTATCGTGCACACATAAAAAGTTACAAATAATGGAATACAGAAATAGACATTACGAAGTTATAAATTTAACTTTTATTTTACCGTGAATAAGTCTCCTTTTAAATTGGTAGCATTAGTAATTTTGGACTCCAAAGCTGGGACAATCTTATAAAACAACCAAGCCCATAGGATTTTATGGGCTTGGTTGTTTTTTTGTTAAATATGCTGTAAAAAGACACGGCAAAAAATGTTGAAATTTTAGTAGCTACCTGAAGGCTGAGCATGAATTGTGTTTGTTTTCACACAGGTACCAGTGTCCTCGGCAAAGCACAACAGACCGAGGCGCAGGCGACACGAGAAGTCCTATTCTATATGCTGCAGAAGACTATGCACCAACCTAAGGTAAAATTACAACCTCATTCTGATTCCAAAATGCTGCTAATTTAATTTTGTGTTTTTTTTAATCTTTATTTTATAAAGGCCATACATCATTAAGATTAAGCCGGCCTTAACAAAAATTTAACAAATTAATTTAGGCGACATACATAACATTATTATCTAATTCTCTTAAATATAGGGAATGTATAACAAAACTTATTAACCTATCACTATGTTCAGCTTTGAAATCCGAACTTACAATATTATGTATAAAAAAATAAAAATCTAATTTGCTACATTTGGAGTCCACAATAAATTCGTTTCTGAGGGATTCGTTCCTATCACACTCCAAAAGAACATGATATAAATCCTCATAACGATCACATACTACACAATTTGGGCTGGAATTTTTGCCAATTAAGAAAAGAAAATTATTAAGAGGAATGTGATTGGATCGAATTCTAAAACAAACTGAGATATCTCTCTTATTAAGCTTGACATCAGAAAACCAGGGTTTTTTGGGAGGTTTACTAACTATGGTTCTATACCAAATGCCAGAAGTTAATGACTTTTGTGGAAAGTGCTGATTCCATTCATTATAACAATTCTCCTTAATTGACTTAACATAATCCTTGAAATATGAGATCACATTGCACAAAGAACCCTCGGTACGTGCTGCATTTGCTAAAGAGTCAACTGTCTCATTGCCACTAATTCCAACATGGGATGGTACCCACTGTAATTGGACATTAACCCCATTACGTATTAAACGATAAATACATTCAATAATGAGGAAAGCCTCGCTTCTGGCTAAGTTACCCCTACCGCAAGAGATCAGATGGTGAAGACCACTTTGAGAGTCTGTTACGATGACAACGTTTTGGTAGTCGGTTCCCTCTATATAAGTTAGTGCTTTTAATATTGCTATTAACTCAATGCTCACGATAGGAATATCCGGGTTATCAATCAAAAATTGGGATTTAAATTTACGCCGTGAATCATAAAATGCACACCCTCCAGAATTTGTAGATTTTGATCCATCTGTAGCTCTACCATGAGTTTAAAGCTATAGTATTTTTCGATACTCGATACCGACTACCGTAAATTTTTAGTATGGCAAATTTTACAGCGCCTCCGGCGGTTACTTGCGGCCTAAAATCGCCATACTAAATATTTACGTAGTCGGTATCGAGTATCGATAAATACTACAGCTTTAAACTCATGGTAGAGCCACTGTGTAGATGTGGACATAATCAAAATAACCAGTAGCAAGTAATTCTTCACTAAGTACTTTCAGTTCATGAGAGGATGCACTTTCCTTACATATATTATGACGTTCCATAGTTGCAGGTATAGCAGTGTGACATATATCTTCAATCGGTTTCTCAAATGAATGTAAAGGTATAATAAATGTAGGCCAGAGATTGAACTGAGAAATATTAATATCTTTAAGGTATTTGTAGCTGTTAAACATATAAAAATAATCGTGCTTATTCCAATAACGTTTACCTAGTTGAAGAATGCTTTAAAATTTTAAAATATTATTAAGTAAGCGATCACTGTTACGAGAGAAAATTTTGAGAAAGAACTTATCTGATAAAAATTTACGCCTTATATTTAAAGGGGGGGGGGGGGCGCAAAGTTCACTCTCCATTATTTGAATCGGAGTAGTTTTAATGAAACTGCCACAGAGTCTAAGCGATTGATTTTGGATATAATCCAACTTTTTAAGGACATTTGGACTAGCATTAGCAAAAACAGCACATCCGTAATCCAGTCTACTCCTTATTAAACTAATATACACTCTTCTTAATTGTAAGGGATGGACACCCCATTTATAACCGCTGATACAACTTAGTATATTTATAAATTTTGAACATTTTTGGTAGGTTTCGTTCACATGTTTGTTCCAGTTTAACCTGTAATCAAACCATACGCCTAAAAATTTAACAAATTTTACTAATTCTAAAGAGGTATCATTTAATTTAATTTCAACATTAGGAATAGTACATCGCAAACAAATCGTCATAATCACGTTTCCTTGTTGGAACATTGCTCGCCGAATAAACGCCGATAACATATTGAAGTTTAGATTGGTTAAGAATTTCTATACACAGAATATCTAAATTGTTACCTGACAGTGATAAGTCGATCGCCCTAGCTGATAAGCAGTTATGTACGAGAATGAGTAAGCCCCCAAAACCATCTTCTCGGTCCTTTATAAAGCAATAATATCCAGAAATGTTTATTGACTCTTCCTGTGAAAGCCAAGTTTCAGAACAAACACAAATATGTACACTTTCTTTTGCCAAAAATGATTCTAAATCAAGTCTTTTTGGAATAATACTTCGACAGTTCCATTGAATGAGTTTTAGATACATAAAAGTTATTAAATAATACTAAGTTTTTTAATTATTCTCGATATCCGATTTTTAACTTTACGCGATGAAATAATAGGTGTTATATCTTTAAGCATTTTAGTCAATTCAAGTCTTCAGTGTAACTCTGGCTGATCTCTATAATATTTTCTTTTCCATAAGTCTCATCTAAAAAGTTGGTAAATTCGATAATAGACATAGGGTAATCACTTTCTTCTATAATATTTTTAATCTCGTCCAGTTCCGATGCTTGTAAATCTGTTGTAGGTGTCCTTTTTTGTTTTTTGACGCCTTTTTTATTCTTTTTAGCTGAAAAAGTAGTTACAGAGCAATCTGTTAAGGCTTCACTCGATTCCGCATCACTTTTCGAATTGTCTTCTGAATCAGAGGATTCTGCAGGCAAAATAATACTTTGTGATGATTCAGTTGTAGGAGGATGCGGTCTTTTGAAGGTGGCGAGGGGTACAAAATCCGTATTGACGGTATTTAAAATAGAATCGCGACTGGCGGTTATTATATTCGCTGGTGTTATGTTTTCAGGGCATTTATTTGCAATATGACCCTCTTTTTGCAGATAAAACAGGTCATAGTATCATTGGAGGTGTAAACCCAGTACGTACTGCCATCAAAATCCACTTGTACACGATCGGGAACCTTTTTCAAATCTTCCGGCGATATGTAGGCTTGACGCCGAAAGCTTAAAATGTGGTTAAAACCGGGATCATTAATACCAGCCTTAACAAAACTGACAGGAGTGGCCAGATTTATTCCTAATTCCGATAGCTTATTCTCTAGTACTATATGCGGGATGATCGGGCAAACGTTGGAAAAAATGATTCGTTTGTTTCTTGTTATAAGCGGCCGAATGGGTATTTTGTTGTTAATAACTATACACTGGTATTTATCGACCAGTTCGTCGGCAAGAGCTTTTGTTGATACGAAAACACAAATTCTGTTGTTAGACATTCTGCTTAAAAATCTTATCTGTGTGGACTCGATTACTTTACTAAGGGCGTAGGCGTAGGCCGTCCTTAAGTGGGGTGTCATCAATAGCATCGATAACAACAGCTTGCTCCTTAGTGGGAAAAACAATGGCTTGGGTAACGGAGGAGTAACTTAGTTGAGGTTCCATCGTTCCCGTAGTCAGAAACGACGGAGGTATTAAAGATTATAGACAACCCGATGCCTCGCGCAAGCGCGGGCGCCTTTCACTCGGATAGGTACTCGCTAATTACACGTAGTCGATATAATGCGCGTACGTGCACACCTTACGGCACACAGATAACGACTGTTAATTTTGTGTTAAGATAGATTAATGTGTCTGAAGCTAATGTATATGTCGCAGCCAACTGGTTTAAATAGACGTTCAATCAAACAGCTAGCCCTTTGACTGAATAACGTCATTCAATCACACGTCTAGGTTTTTAATTGAATATTTGAGTTGCTCAAAACGTTCAACACTACAGCTGATTCAAAAGCCGCCGTTTTATTGAATTAGTTCAGCGCTCACCACCGCGGCGCTAGGTGCATTTTGTTTACAATATGGCGTCAACCGACCGGTGTTTTGTGAAGATATTTTTCGTAAATATACGTTATATGTAATATTTTATACTTAGCTACTCCCTGCTACCCGGTATGCGTGACAGACGAGGGGATATCCTATGAAATAAAAAAAATGTATTCTAAACTCAAATTCTTGATTTAAGAGTTTCGTTGAGCAATCAAAACTCGTATAACGTTGGTCTGACATACATACTAAAATTAAAAAAATCGAAAATGTGTCCGTCTGTCTGTCTGTTGCATCTTCATGCCCAAACAGCTGTACCGGTTTTGCTAAAATTTGTACTGTCCCCACCCTGTCACAATTTCTTTCCACTGCCTCCTTAGCGTCAAATGCCAATAGACTATCATTCCAATTTTGATTTCAGGTTGTATTGTCCCCACACTGTCAGTTCTTCCCTATGCCTTCTTAACGCTAATAGACTATGGTTGGGTTGCACCAACTAACTTTAACTATAACTTTAAGTACAATGCAAAATGTCAAATCTTTGGTTAAAATTAAAAATGGACGCCATCAAGACGCCATATTTAACCATAACCATAGAGCTCGACAAGGTTTTAAATGCACGTGGCGAAAAAGGAACTAACGCTGTCATCATACAAGAACGCCATTTTTGACAGTTCTCCTTTGCCAGCAGCGCCCCCGCCTACGTTCATATATAACCTTGTTGGACCAGCTGTCATCTGTCAATTTCTCCGGTCAAAGTCAAGGTTAAAGTTAAAGCTAACTATAACCATAACTTTAACCTTAACTTTAACCACGCCTCTGGTGCAACCCACCCTATATCTTCCACTTCTATTCCAGGTTTTAGAGCTCATCTCATCCGTTCTCTCACTCACTCGCGACCAACCGGAAAGCCACTACCGCTGGTCGGAGTTGGCAGCGGATACTCTTCTCAATCTGCTCAGCGAGAGAAGTCTACTGCTTGAGAAGAGAGAGGCAGTAGAGGCGTTGGAGACGCTACTAGACGTGTTGTACCGAGATGTGCTTCTAGAACAATCTAGAGTGGAGATTCTACTGAAGATACTGTTTAAGGCACCTCCGGATCAGGTAAAATTTGTTGGGATGTTTGCAGGTTTGCTGCTTTAAAAACTGCTGGATGTAGTTTCAAAACCATAGTAATATTATAAATAAAAGTTTTTTGGGATGTTTGCTGCTTTAAAAGTGCTGGATGGATTTCAAATCCATCCATACTAATATTATGAATGCGAAATTGTGTCTGTCTGTTACCTCTTCACGCCCAAACCGCTGAACCGATTTTGCTGAAATTTTGTATGGAGATATTTTGAGTCCCGGGTAAAGACATAGGATACTGTTTATCCCGGAAAAGTGTATGGTTCCCGCGCGATAAACGAATTTTGATGCGATTCGTTGTATGTCCTTGTTTGATAAGTGATAAGTAAGAAAAAACGCTTTTATAATGTCTGTGTGGATCTTTTTTGTAATAATAAAGTAGGCTCTGTAATTAAATATCTCATTCCTGTTAAATTTTTACATATTTTTAACTTTGGTTCTTTGTTTCAGGCAACTACACCGAAAAAACTGAAAATTCGTTACCTCATCATAATAATGGTGCTTCTCAGAAAAGTTCTGATATACGTACCAGAAACCGAGATACTACTGTCGATTAACTACTTGAAATCGACGTGTATAGCGCCGGAATCGATTTTCTTCAACGTCAAACCGAATGTAGATCCTTTGAATGTCCAAAATGTCAACGAGAACTGCGCAAATCTCTCGCCAGATGTCATTTTGGTGCGATTTTTGTTCAAGACATTGACGTATGCGATTCTTGAGATGGACGACTTTCAGACGAATCTCGACCTTGTGGATAGCGAGTATAAGGAGCAGAATAGGTTGATTTATTCGGTGTGCGTGAATATTATAGTGCAAGTTAAGCATATGCTACATTTGACAGGTGAGCTTTTTACACAATATTTACATACAAATTATATGTATGCATAAATTCATCAGATTGTATGTATTTACCGTATTATGTCTCGGATGTCTCTACACAAGCATCGTATGTTTAAAAATATCTTTGCCCTAAAGTGTTTGTTTTTTCAAGATGGCTGCCTCTTCCCACTCACCGCCATGATGGCTCGCACCATTCTCCACAACGAGCAGGACGGCCTCAACACCGGCCTATACAGCCCCGACGAGAACTTCCCCCTGGACGCGCTCAACCTCGTCTGCCTGAAGTGTGCTCATCGGGCGCCGCTGCTGACGGTGCATTGGTCGCATCTACTGATACGGTAACTGTCAACGAGTATAAACACCAAACGCAAACACTTAAGGCGGTCACCAAGCTCAAATTTAAACATCAAGCACAAGTTACACCAAACGAGAACACCAATCACTAAACTGAACGAAAGAGAACTTCAAGCAATAACCATACGGTGCGTTTCTTGCATCAATGTGCATTGTCCTAACCAGACTTGGAAATAACATGTGTCCAAGGCGGGAATCGAACCCACGACCTCCGAGTCAAGAGCTCTAAACCACTACGGACGGTAGCGTTAATGTAATGAACAATGTGTGTTTGTTTGTCCACAGACTAAACCTCCTGTCCCACAAGTATTGGCACAAGTTGGTCGGCTTCGTCCGCGGTGTTCCGCTCAACGCGAGCGGGGACTCCGCGCTGCTAAGAGCTGACTTGCTACAGTCGGCGTGCGTGCTGGCGTATTGTGAATACTTTGTGAGTTATACTTTAAATGTTACTACTAAATGACGCCCGCAACGGAGTTGCGCCAAAATGCGTTTATCACGTGGGAACCGTACATTTTTCCGGAATGAAAAGTATCCAATGTACTTTCCTTGGATTCAAATAGAATATGGGTATACCATATCAAACAGCAAAATCGGTTCAGCGGTTTGGGCATAAAGAGGTAACAGACAGACAGACACATTTTCGCAGAATATAATATCAGTATGGATAGCCCAAACGGCGAATCGAGGCACAAAAACTCATAAGTGTCCAAATTTGTAAAATTTTAGGCAACTAATTAAATCTTTCGTCAAAATGGGTAACTGTCTTTCGAAAACTTCATGTAGTCTCTCAGCCAGACAACTTAAAATACTGAGGCAACTAATTAAAATTCTGTTTTAATTAGTTGCCTTTTTTAATTTTTTTTAATAAATTTACTTACCAGGCCGTTTATATCACCTAGTACAATCATAAGATTGACAAGCAACTCGTCAAATCTAAGAAAACTTCTTTCGTCAAAGTCTATAACAGCTTCTCTTGCAAACTACAAACTCTATGTTGTTTTCCAGTGCAATGAACATCTCGTTAAGCAACTTGAAAAATCTTAGGCAACTTGTAAAATTTTAGGCACCTTGTAAAAATCTTGGCAATTTGTAAATTTTAGGCAATATCAAAATTTTGGCGACTAACAAACTCATCTTTCAGGTGGACAATGGTCTCTCCCAAGCTGTTCATCTCACCTGGCTGCTCGTCAACCGTATCCACGTGATAGTCTCCCAGTACAACGAGGAGATTGTCAGGCAGCTCGTCAAGTCGGTGCAAGCGGCGCCGGCGGCGTCAGCTTTGCTGCTGCAAGCTGTTGCTGCTAGATGTCAGGCTTGTCTCAAGGTATGTGCATCTTACGTCGAGCTGTTACATCTTTAGGGGTCCGTAGCCAAAGGGTAAAAACGGGACCCTTCGATGCCTGTCCGTCCGTCTATCCGCCTGTCTGTCCGTCCGGCCGATTTTTATCGAGCACCAAAATTTACACTGGTATACAAAATGTAGCAAAACTAAGTGATAATACCTTTGGGTATGTATGTGTCCCTTGTATAGTTTACTGTAAAAGTAGCAGCACTGAAAGAGCAATTTTTTATTTGTATGTTGCCCATACAAATATTTTTTTCCATACAAATGTAAAAAAAAGTTACTCTTTCATGGCTGCTACTTTAAAAGTGAACTCTATGGAGGGTCACATACACACCCTAAAGTATTATCACTTAGTTTTGTTACACCCTGTATAGTTTTCACAGGAAGAATAGAATTGCGATGATAATATTATAGTGTGACAATTTATTTTGACCAGGACGAGTTCGCTCTCAACACTCACAAGATACTAAGCGCGTGTCACGAGAGCCAATCCGGAGCGCTGATGTTCCTCATATGCCGAATAGTCGGCAAGATGGAGCCGGCCATAGCTATCAGGTAAGTGCTTACAACTATCCCTCTTACTAAATAATTATATGGGTATGTCGCAGTCATCTGGTTGAATCTGCTATTTGATTGAATGACTAGCGCGCTCACTGAATGACGACATTTAATTGAATGGGTAGGCCCAAAATTTATTAAATATGTGTCACTAAACGTCTAACTATTTAGCAGTTTGTAACATAGCCCATTGAACAAAATGAACATGAAATCAGTCTGGTGATTCAAATGTAGTTAATTTTTTTCCGACTGCAGCGTC
The DNA here is from genome assembly GCF_905147365.1 of Aricia agestis. Lineage (NCBI taxonomy): Eukaryota > Metazoa > Arthropoda > Insecta > Lepidoptera > Lycaenidae > Aricia > Aricia agestis. The sequence continues at coordinate 3,726,894 of NC_056426.1, forward strand.
AAACATCTCGCACATATAGCACTGTATAGATCTTTTTTTTCCGATTTATTTTATTTTAAAGTGCGTTATTGTAACTAAGCCACCAGCACCTACTTAAAAAAAAACAAGGCGAAACTGTCTGAATAACAGCGAACGAACAAGGTTCCATCACTAAAAACGTTCAGTTAAGACGTTGAAAGTTACAGTCAACGACTTGACGAGTTGTCCTTTAGTCATTCATTTAATCAAATAGCAGATTTAACCAGATGACTGCGACATATTATTATGTAACATAAAAATGCTACGTTAATTTCTAGCAAGTAAACAAAACTGATTTAAATAGGCTTAGGCCTTAAGGCGTGTTTCACCAGTTCCTGATAAGTGGCGGATAGGCTATCTAACACTTATTGACAGATAGAGTATGGAGTATCTGCCAGATAAGTTGCGGATAGCCTATCCGACACTTATGAGTAAGAGGTAAAACAGCCCCTTAGTAGTAGGTATTTTTAAGCAGAGAGTTATTCTAAGTACTCACATGCGGTTTTGCTCGACAGTTTTACTCCAAATCGAGTAATAATTACTGTGTGGACCGCAAAACTCACAGCTCGAAGGCTCGCATTGAGCCGGCTTGATGGAATTAAATATATCGATTTAGAATAAAACTATCGAGCAATGCTGAATGTGTGGACGAAATCCCGAGCCGCGGGTTTTGCTCGACGTTATTGCTCGATCGAGCAAAACCGTACGTGAGTACTTAGCATTAAGCAAAATTGACAATAGCTATTCAATCTCTGAAAGACCCTAAACTCTAAAGCCATTGACATAAGAACTACTCACAAATACTCAGATGTAATATAACTTTGAATGGGCCATAATATGTTGTGATGTAAGATATAATCAATCACACACTACCAATTATATTACCTAATATGGCAACAGCATCATTTTTTCCGTCGGTTAATGTACGGTACATAATAGTGTTTCCTTTTACTACATACAGGAAGGTGGAGACTTTCTAATAGATTAATTGTAATTATTTAATGATGGTTTGTATGGATTTTGTAGTAAAATCGTTGTGACCTCTTAGTATTATGCTAGAAACTTTTAGCTTTTTTTTCTTTATTTAAAAGTCAAACATCGTAAGATTAAGAGGGCGAGTAACGCAAAAAATCAAACATCGTCTTTCTCTCTTCACACTCACGCCAGTCTTTCATATGCCAGGTGAAAATGGACGACGCGGATTCATCGCCAAATTAGTTTTTTTTTGCAATAACTCGATAAATATACAACATTTTAAAAATCCACTAGGTCAGAATCTCAATTATAGAAATTTATACAACGTGTTAAAATATTATCTTCGTTTAATGCACGGTTATGGCAATATAAGAAAAATTCGTGTTTAGATGCATCTTTGTGATTTTTTTCTATCGAGAAAATTTTAAGATATCGTGTTTTCGCTTGGTCGGATCCTCGGAAATTTAATGTAGTATATCTATGTTTAGAAAATGAAACAATTCGGGGCTTTTTTTCAAGTATAAAAATGATTTATAACATCGACAATTTAGGGTTAGTCGCCCCCGTAAGTTGGCCAACTTTTATGGTGTCCATACTAACTAATAATATTATGTCTGTCTAAAAATAAGACAGCCTGACGAATATTAATATGTATAAGCGAAAATGTGTCTGTCTGTTTTTGTTTCTCTATCTATATATTAATACGCAAGCGAAAAACTTTGTATCCCTTTTGACGAAAAATGGGGAAACGTTGGTGAATGAAATTTTGCACAGTTATAGCTTATATGGTGAAGGAGTGCATCGAGCTAATGTTATTTTGAAATTATGCTTTTATCATATATTTTTTTAACAAATAAAACATAACACACACTACATAACGCACACTCAAGAAGATGACAGATTTTTGAGTGACAAACCTATACATACGAATTATTCTCTTTTATTTATGGTTGAAGTCTGTTGACAACAAGGTGACAAATTGAAAATGGAATAAAGTTTTTTTTATTGAATCTTAGATACTATTAGACAATGCTTACACGGCCAGTCTGAGATCAGCTGAGTCCTAGAGACAAGAGTTGAAAAAAAGTATGATAAAGTTAATATTTTTTACAAAATATAGGTAGTAGTCCTAATGTCGTTTAAACTAAGGTCGAATTTCGAACATTGGGCGATCTCTAGTATCTTTAAACTGGTAAGTTTGATGAAACTTGGTATAAAAAACATGCATCCCGGGAAAAGATAATTTTTATCATGTCAAGTCAATGTTAGTCGTGATCTGGCTAAGCTGGATATAACCCGACTGAATTACAAAGTTTTACCATTTCTATCGTGGTAAATCCATATACTAATAATTATTATTTTACATCCTCATTATATAAACAAACAAAATATTTACCCTTAGACCTTTAAAGGACATTTCTTTCCAATGTCAAACTCATTAGTAAAAATAGATGATTTTTATTTCTTTATTAATAACAGGTAAAATTCCTTTGATTTGTTTACCTTATGTTATTGCGTCTAAAGTTGTATAATATTATGTTCTGATGACCATACGCGCAATAGGCCTTACATTTTATTAGAATTATATGCGTCGTTTGCGGTTTGAGAACATACCCGTACTACATGACCTATTTAGGGGGTGAGGGGGGTCTTAAAAATACTACGCTAGGTCACAAGACGGTGGAGGGGGTTTAGATTTTTGCCACGTAGTCGATTTCGCCGAGAGATACGTCACGCATTTTGACTATCTTCGAATCTGGCGCGCAATGTTGGGCGCTTCTTCACCTTGACAACTTCACCAAACTATAAACTACCGGACAAACAGTGCCTGTTTGCCTGGTAGTTTTCAGTTTGGTGAAATACCACGTGAAAATTTGAAGGTTGGCATAATACTACGCGTGGTTACCAAGGGGGGAGGGGGTCAAAAAATCTTAAAAAATAGGTCACGTAGTATCGGTACGTTCCCCTACACTGCGAGATCACAAGCAAAATTTTATAGCTTGTAATTTCGCAGTCAAGCGGCCAAACCGCTCGTTCGCGCGGACGCGATTAAATCGAACCTTAGGCTATTAAAGTTTGGAGAGAGTCATCAGTGCGAAAGTCAAATACTTATTTGGCCTCGTCCTAAGCTGTGTTCACATTACTTATATTCTTACTATTTATATTCATCCATACTTATATTATAAATGCAGAAGTATGTCTGAATATAGTATGTTGATATATTGAGTCCCGGGAAAGGACATAGGGGACTTTTTATCCCGGAAAAATGTATCGTTCCCGCGTGATGATCGATTTTTAGCGCAGAGGAGTTGCGGGCGTCATCTTGTATTATAAATGCGAAAGTGTGTCTGTCTGTCTCGTCCTCATACCTCGTCACGCCCTAACCGCTGAACTGATTTTGCTGAAATATAGTATGGGGATACATTGAGTCCCGGGAAAGGACACAGGGGACTTTTTATCCCGGAAAAATGTACCGTTCCCGCGTGATGATCGATTTTTAGCGCAGAGGAGTTGCAGGCGTCATCTTGTCTACTAATAACTAAAAATACTATTACAACGACAGTCTATTAGCGTTAAGCTGATAACGATAATATTATCTTTACGCCGCTAGACTATGGCAGACACCTATGTTGATGATGATTTTTTAAAATAAGGAAGATAGTCTTTCTTATTAACGTAAAAGCTCGAGAAAAAAATAGAAAAAATGTACTTAACGTAAAAAACTTTATTGAATATCTAACTTAAAATACTGAAGTTATTTTTCCTTATAATTTAATTGAGTATTTTTTACAGATTGCTTTGTTACATCTTTATGACGATCGATTTAATCTTTGCTTACGAACTAAAGTATTTTAATTATTTTAAATAATAAAGCTTAAATAGAAAATGTAATCTAAATAATATTATAAGATAGCCGCCACTACTCTAAAAAAGTTTTTAAATATCTTATGCGGCTCATTCTTAATGGCTACTTAAAATTTCATACAACACGCTCGACAGGTATCTTAAAAACCTAGCCCTATTCAAATATACTTTCAGCATAACAAACAGTATAGTAACTCAAGAACATTGAAAGTTATATGCAGTGACGGATTAAGACTAAGCAATCTATGCCTGTGTACCCCCCCCCCCCCATCCTTATATCAACTTAGAATCGGTCTTTAAACTTTTACCACCTAAAAATATTAGTTTTTCCTAGAAACTTTTTTGATGTGGTTTTTGGTGACGTGAGAGTGAGACGTGATGCCCTAAGGATAGATGTTTTTCTGTCCTCCTGGTGCCCCCTCAGACGTGATGCCCTAGGCAATTGCTTAATTTGATTAAGGGTTAATCCGTCACTGGTTATATGCAAGTTACACTCACATGCTACGTGAGATTCCTTTTTATTGCTTTTAGTTACCTGAGATTACGCTTATGTATGCGTATTTTATATGTTACAACCGTTTTAGTTTGAAGATGTTCTACACCAGCGGCTCTCAAAGATTTTTGGTGGCGGAACCCTTGTAAGAAGTGACATTTTTGACAGATTCATTAGTCATTACGCATGAGAATTTTGTAATTTTGATTTTTATGAGGCTGGCATTGTCGGTTTCGACACAAGCCTTTAAATAAAGATAAAAAAATTTTTTTTTGACAGGCTCCAAAAATAATGCTTTGTCTTTGAATAAGTTGTCTCCAATATTGGTGTCTAATGACATTTTTTAATAACAATTTTGTGTAGCGCTCGTTCTTAGTCATACAAGTCCTTCGTTCAGCACAGTTTGAGAATGGTGTACTATATATGTTATATTATGTCCCCACTATAAACTAATATTTAAAAAGCTTAGCTTCCAATAAATCAAAATACTTTTCATTCGGATCGTATTTTCTTCTGAAGGTCACATAATCTTCTGGGAATAGTTCTTTGATGCGAGCCAAGAAGACTTTGAGGTGGTGCTTGTAGCGGGGACTGCACTTCTTGCAAGCCTGGGACACGTCCTGCGGGATACGTCCTGGAAAAATTGAAATTTGTGTCACCCTACAATTGTGAATGACGATTGCAACATATTAGAAGCAGGGTTGTTAATATATTCAGATTAAAACAAATAAATAAATTGATTTCAAAATGTGAAAACTTTAAAATATCTATCCTCATTAGGCGACCGGACTTCAGAACTATAAAAATACACAGAAATAAATACTGTCGCTCCAATAATGTGAGATTATGGCTATTTGTTATTCCTGCGACTTATAAAAATATCCTAGATGTCCTTATATCACTGTTATGACTATTTTCATCAAAATCGATGCAGCATGTACTTACAATTCAAGCGAACGTTGAACAACTCAATGTGTTACATAGTTACATACCCTAAAGTGAAACTCGTATGTACGGAGCCTAAAAGTGAGATTATCAATTGGCCATGCTACAAAATATTGCAATTTGATTACACTTGTTAACTCATGAAACAATGAAATGATGAAACTGTGTCAGTATGTTGAATAGTTTTCTCATATACGGACATACTATTCATGTATAATACCATAATAGGAAGTGTAGTTAGGAAAATATCGATCGCTTGAATATTTAAAAGACAAGTTTCTGTATACACAATAATATTGAACGTTTTGTTTCAATTATTAGACTTACAAATAGGTAAAACCCAAATTGAAATATTTTTGTCAGCCTAAAATCCAGTATAATACCTTTAAATTTTCAAGGCTTTCTTGGCAAAAAAGAGTGCGTTTTAAATGAGGGCGCTTTTCTTTTATTGTAGGCAACCCTACGCTACGCTTGAACTTTTGACACTTAATTCCTTTAATTTAAATTTCGACCTCCACGGCTATTCGCACTCCTGACAGCTATATTAGCGCACGATCGTGCTGCGGCTCAATTTGGAACTAATTCGATCTCAACGGCTTTTCCCACTCCTGACAGCTATACTAGCGCACGATCGTGCTGCGGCTCAATTTGGAACTAATTCGATCTCAACGGCTTTTCCCACTCCTGACAGCTATACTAGCGCACGATCGTGCTGCGGCTCAATTTGGAACTAATCAGACTCGTAAATCCAAATCGTATCTGTTTCGGGGGTAAAGCTGCTGGTGAGTATAATTTTAAAGACTTACTTTTACAAGCCGCGCTGATTTTAGCACACGTTCCTTTGCTGATGAAGCAGTCCAGGTCGTTCTTCAGATGCTTCACGTTGTACACGTTCGGCTCCATCATCGCCAGGTTCTTCTGGCAGTCGATTGCCAGGCACGTGCATGCCAGCATCGCCAGGATGAGCAGTGGCAACATGGCCTGCAACGAAGACACAATGTTACAAGGATACTCGAGTTTCTTATGAGGGAAAGATCTTCAGACCGAGGTGTTATGCCCACGTGATTGATTTCAGCTGTCGCATTTATACCGAAGCAATTAGAAAACTTCGCTAACGCGATGCAGTAGTTACTGCCACACCTAAGTCAGTTTTTTTGCCGATTTAGTTCGAACCGGTGGTAGACATAATTGTAGCTAGACGTTGAAAATATTTGTTTGATTGATACCGAATTTTACAGTGCCGACCAGATGGATGGATGGTTTCAAAACTGCTTGTCGCATTCAAACTTGAGATCGTGTTCAAGATCGTTATTATAAAGTAACGTAAGAGACGTAGAGTACTTTTGTTATAGCTTGCATTATTCCATCATAGGCCAACCTGGAAAGGCGGCATTAGCTTGAGCAGATTATAGTCATTAGGATAACGACTAGTTTTTGCACACAGACGCAATTTAAGTTTCATATAACACGGTAACCTTTGACATTGTTTAGCGTGTTGCAAATTGTTAATTAAGTCAAAAAACCCGTTCCATTTTTAACTAAAGACAATAAATTAAAAAATCGAATCGATATCTACACAGAAATTCATTAAAATTATTAAAAAAAATACGTGTGGCACTAAGGATTGCCGCGGTAAGGCTATTGCATAGCAATTTTTATCAACTTCTGCAATTAAAATTCGCATACGTCTAGTCGCACGCACACAAACACCGAAGCCGGCACAGTCGGATTGGTGTGTTAGGTTTTTTCGTTACGGAATTTCTTGATTTGTCAAAAATCGTTTCTGCTATAATGGATTTTTTTTTATAAAATAAGGGGGCAAACGAGTCCCAAGTGTAGTAAGTATACAGGGTGTAACAAAAATAAGTAATAATACTTTAGGGTGTGTACGTGTTCCTTGTAGAGAGTTCACTGTGAAAGTAGCAGCGCTGAAAGACCAAAATTTTTTTTCACTTTTGTATGGGGAAACTCGTGACGCTCGGGCCCTTGCCCATACAAAAGTTAAAAAAATTTTCGTCTTTTAGCGCTGCTATTTTCACAGTGAACTCTCTACAAGGAACACGTACACACCCTAAAGTATTATCACTAATTTTTGTTACACACTGTATAATTAGATCTATAACAAACTTTTTAAGTTCGTGATTATAACTGTTTGACACGATAGTCCTCCTAAAAGGCCGGCAACGCACCTGTAGCTCTTCTAATGTTAGAAGTGTCCATGAGCGACGGTAGTTGCTTTCCATCATGTGACCCGTTTACTCGTTTGCTGCTTTGTCCCCTTATTTTATATTTAAAAAAAAAAACTAGCTCTGCTTAGTTATTTAGCATCGGCATTTTGCACCAGTATCTAAGCATTATAATTTCGTGACAAGTTTATGGAAAGCTAGGAAGCTAGCGCCAAGGTTTTGTAGGGAATGCAGCTCTCTGCATACTTTATCTTCGAACCTTGTACTTGTAGGTATGACACTAACATAGATATACATTATACATGGTGTAACAAAACTAACTCCAGGATATCCCTTATACGGCTGAAGGCAAACCGCAGGTGGTTTTAGTGCGTAAGAGTCCCACATACCTCCGGGGCACATCCCCAACCCGGGGTACTCATGATAGGTTTACTCTTTTGTTTATGGTTGAAGTCTGTTGGCAACAAGTTGACAAATTGAAAATGGATTATAGTTTTTTTTTTATTGAATCTTAGATACTATTAGACAATGCTTACATGGCCAGTCTGAGATCAGCTGAGTCTCAGAGACAAGAGTTGAAAAAATATATTCATAAAGTCAATATTTTTTTTACAAAAAAGTAGTTCCTCCTAATGTCGTTGAAACTAAGGTCGAATTTCGACTATTGGGCGATCTCTAGTATACGTAATTATGAGAGTAAAGGAAGCGAGAGTGCTCTATTGTACTGCGGACACACTTCGGCACTATAAAAATTATTCCTGCTTAACTGGCCTGGTTCAAAGTACCCGGCCACCGTCACCGAAACCGGTGTGGGAGTTATTAAAAAAGCAGATTTTGAAACAGGAAGTACTCGTGATGATGATGATTATGCAAAATTATATTTATGTTAATCAAATCTATAATTTAGGATCTATATGGAAATTGTGTAAGTTACGTGTCTATTATTTTTTATGAATAATCCTAGAACATTTTAAAATTTTAAATCGTATTTCTTTAAAAATTTCATATTAGAACCATTTATATATTTTTTCATTATTTTTAGTCGGTTTTTACTTTGCTGAAATATTTGTATTCTAATATTTGTATGGGCATTCCTCGTAGCTAGAGTCCGCTGTAAAAGTAGCGCTGCTACTTTCACAGTGAACTCTATATTATTATACAGGGTGTAACAAAAATAAGTGATAATACTTTAGGGTGTGTACGTGTTCCTTGTAGAGAGTTCACTGTGAAAGTAGCAGCGCTGAAAGACCAAAAATTTTTTTCACTTTTGTATGGGGAAACTCGTGACGCTCGGGCCCTTGCCCATACAAAAGTGGAAAAAATTTTTCGTCTTTCAGCGCTGCTGCTTTCACAGTGAACTCTCTACAAGGAACACGTACACACCCTAAAGTATTATCACTTATTTTTGTTACACACTGTATAATAATATAGAGTTCACTGTGAAAGTAGCAGTATGTATGTAACATATTACACACCCTAAACTCTAAGGTATGTATTATTATTAGTAGACAGGGTGTAATAACACCCTCTGTACCCGCCGCATTAAAAAAACTTCTATAGCGCGATGGAGGATTTGGTCCGCAGGGTTATATCTGACAAGCGGAGATAAGACATAGTTGTAATAATTTGTTATTATGTCAATTCTTCACTCCAAACATAATAACAGTAAAGGTCACAGGAGGTTAAATACCAGGTGCTTATAACGTGACCCCAGAACACGCAGACAATATGAAAGGGACGACCCTGATCCCAATAGTATGCATGAGCTCATCATCATCAGGACCGTCTATAGCCTATTGGAGGCCCGGGGCATATTGAGGCCCTTATGACTTTGACAGAACACTATTTAATAAACATCTGCAGGCTTAGCATAACAACATTAGAAACGGGAAAGAATCGACATACTGACAGATTTTAGGTACAAAATGGCGGATTACCTGTCAATCTGTCACATTGTCTATTCTTCCGTAAAAAGAAACCGCTTCTATGGTGACTATGCTAAGCCTACTGGGGCCTATATCGATTTCGTGGTCCTGGGCACTTGCCCAATACAATGTACCCACTGGCAACGAGGCGTCTGATCATCATGGTCTACCGAGGGAGTTACTATCCTCCAGCCTTTTGCTGCCGCACTTACGGCCGTTCCCAATATTCAATCTATCTCTGATTTGACATACAACCGATCGCAGCTAATATTGAATTGACATAAAATATATTATGTCTCTAATGTCTAATGTGAGCTATTTCTATCTCTAGTAGGTAAGGGCAAAACCAGAGATAGATCAAATATTGGGAACGGCCGTAATGTGAGCTATTCCTATCTCTAATAGGGCAAAACCAGAGATAGATCAGATTTTGTGGTTTGCGTGTGATAATGCCTAAATTTTTAACCCTCCTCTACAACAGGGTTGAAAATCTAGAGGTTAAAAAAATGTATACTATATTTTGGATTGCTAATTTCGATGGACATGCATCTCTTGTCTAAGTATGGTTTTTTTTACAGAAAATGTTTCTCTTTTTTTCAAATATAATATTCAAAATCACCCATAAATAACTATTAAAATAAAAAAAATATTTGATGACTCAAACATCGTTTGAGGAATTCGGATAAGTAGTGTATACTAGTTCTACAAGTGTCATGCCAAATTTTGAGGTCATTTGTGTTCCTAAATAGGAATATGCATAAAATGTATAAATAAAAATGAATATTTAAAATATAAAAAGTCAATGACATGCATTTACAATGTAAAGTTAGATAGATATTGTGTAAGCGTTATTAAAATATTTTGAACTTTGATTCCTTTTTAATTTTCATGTTTTTTTTAACCTGAACTTCTAGGCGGTACCTCACCTCAACTCCTAACCTGATAATTTTTACCATCACTCCGAGCCAGTGTTGCCAGACGGCCAACTCGGTTTCTCCCCAAGTGTTCCCCGAAATCCCCCCAAAATTCGGGATTTCAAGAAAAATCCCCCCACAAATTATAAAAGAAAAATTTTGTACATTATGATTCATAATGTACAAATGGGATTTTCACAAATGGATACGATGAATGTACACTGTTTCTGCAATAGCGTCCAATCTTAATAGAATCAGCATCTTCGCGAGCTTATCATCATCATCATCATCATCAGGACCGTCTATTTTTATGGTTCCGTAAGTCGTAACCAAAGGGTAAAAACGGGCCTTCGTAGATTTCGCCGTCTGTTCCCAGATTTTTTCCTCCAACAATTCCCCCAAAAAATTGTTCCCCCCAATTTTCCCCCCATCACCAAAAAAATCTATCCTCTATAATAATTATTCTGTTTTCAATAATAATAAAAAATAATAATTAAATTTTGTTAGTCTCGCTTTAGCGAGGCGTTCTGAAGTTTTAACTCGAGAAAAGCTGAACCGATTTGGCTAATTCTAGTCTTGAAATATTTGTGGCAGTCCAGGAAAAGTTTATATTAAAAGGGAAGTGATACGAAGTTCACCGAGCCATTTACAATATAACTGGTCTCCGCTATACAATAAATTAAAGGTGTTCAATTATTTTAAAAGGTATTAAAAGTTTATGGCCCTGAGCCAAAATAATAATATAAATGTTGTAAAATTCTTACCCTATATATTTTAATCACCAATAATATTACACAGATTCTCCACCAATAATTAAAAGAAAAAGCTTTGTCACTTAATTTTTTTTTAATTCGTTCTATTTTAATTATTAACGTTATTAAAATATTGTAAGTATATCTTATGATAAAGAATATATCGCGAAAACACGGCTGCACTGTAAGAAGTTTAGGTTTAGAATAGCTGCCTGCATAGAATGTATGCCATAGATTGAAAGTGCGTCCATCAAGCTAATGTGAATTCACTTGCTATATCCAATATCGATACTAATATTATACTAATATTATAAATTCGAAATTGTGTGTGTCTGTCTGTCTGTTACCTCTTCACGCCTAAATCGCTGAACCGATTTTGCTGGGATATACTTTGAGTACCGGGAAAGGTCAGTACACTAACGGCCGTTCCCAATATTTGATCTATCTCTGGTTTTGCCCTACTAGGGATAGGAATAACTCACATTAGACATTAGAGACATATATTTTATGTCAATTATGAGCTATTCCTATGTCTAGTAGGGCAAAACCAGAGATATATTGGGAACGGCCGGCCTTATTCATTTGACAAGTACGACTTCGACATCTAAGGGCGATATCGTATTTTGAATACACGATGTGAAGAGAGTATGGATTATATCACTTCAAACTCATAAATAGTTGGAGATTATCATACGAAGAGTTACCAATATGAAACTATAATAGACTGTTTTTTTTTTAATGAAATAAGGGGGCAAACGAGCAAACGGGTCACCTGATGGAAAGCAACTTCCGTCGCCCATGGACACTCGCAGCATCAGAAGAGCTGCAAGTGCGTTGCCGGCCTTTTAAGAGGGAATAGGGTAATAGGGGAGGGTAGGGAAGGGAAGGGAAGGGAATAGTTGAGGGTAGGGAAGGGAATAGGGTAGGGGTTAGGGGATTGGGCATCCGGTAAACTCACTCACTCGGCGAAACACAGCGCAAGCGCTGTTTCACGCCGGTTTTCTGTGAGAACGTGGTATTTATCCGGTCGAGCCGGCCCATTCGTGCCGAAGCATGGCTCTCCCACGCTTCTTTCCAAGAATTCAATTTTATTCTTAAGTTTACAGAATGCAATGCGAGTGTTTTTCACAATATAGCTCCTAGATTAGGAAGGTCAATGACCGCTGGTGCCACCTTAAATTGTCCTGACTATAGGAAAAAATGACGCTGCCCTATAAGTGTCAGTTGAGCCTTTAGTCCCCTATGTTTGGTGTGTCCAAGATTATCTAACTGCACTTTTCTACCATAATAATGTCAGATTGTTTATTACACAATACAATTTAACACTTTTGTTTTCACATCTGACCGTGTTTCTATGCCCTTCTTCTATTGTTTTTATTTATTACGTAGCTTTATAGTTTACTAGTTGACCCGGCAAACGTTGTTTTGCCATTTACGTTGTTGGCAAATTCTTGACGCTGAAGCATTGGAGGTCAAAGTAACTTTTTCAGCGCTGCTACTTTCACAGTGAACTCTGTAAAGGCGGCTGTACATATTGGTCCAACCGTCCAACGCATTGAGCTAGCGCAGTGGGCCAACGTGTAGAGGCCTTGGCTTGCCTAAATCTCTACTAACATCTTTACTAATACACATTTTGCAAATAAATAAATTGAATTGAATTGAATTGAATAAAAATTGAACTGAATTAGCCAATCCGTACTCTACATAATTGGTCCAATGTTGGGCCAATGTTTACAACGGGCTTAACAAATAACACACACACCCTTAAGTATTATCACTTAGTTTTGTTACACCCTATATAACTGTTTCAGTATTAATTAACATCTTAAATTTATTACACTCTGAAATCTGAACCTGACACCTAGGTAGCGTATCGAATAACTAGCGGTTATTTTGTTACATAATGCCTATTTGAACCAGTTTTGTTGCTGATCAATTGTCAAAATGTATGTCTTCTCTTTATGAAAACAAAGGATGAAAGAGAAATAAAGGAATAGAAAGATGAAATGGTGATCCACGAATATCATATTGTTATTAACTGACTAGACGAGTCCGTTATTTTATTTTTTATTTATTTAGGAAAACTTACAGCTAGAGTAACAAGTAGTTATAAAATAACACAGGAAGGCCAATTACAAGTTTTCACACACATAAAATACGCTAGAGAAGTTAAACAAAGAAACAAACAGCAAACAAAGAACATAATACTTACATAATAATATTGTATATGATATTAATTTATTTAAAAAAGGGGTCGCTAAGGTTCTTCTTTACTCTACCAGTTTATGCCAGAACTCGTCTATCGCGCGGGAACCTTCCGATTTCAGGTTAAAAAGTATCCTACGCCCTTTTCCGGGACTCAAAGTATATCTATACCAAAGGGGTATGAAGATTTTGGCCGACCTACTGTCCACTAAATGTGGTTTTTTCGCGTTCACGAATATTTTTTTCAAAAATGGATAGATAACAAACTTTAGCAGCTCGTATCTTCGAAATGTGACACTTTACGTGGTTTTGTCCAAGATTATTTCTTGTTTGTATTGATGTTATCTATCCATTTTTGAAAAACACAACACAATTGCAGACAGTAGGTAGGTCATGCTCCATATAAAAATCTTCATACCCCAACATAATCGGTTTAGTTGTTTGGTCGTGAAGAGGTAACTGACACACTTGTATTTATAATATTAGTACGGATTTAATATCAAAGTCACTCAACTATAATATACACATGTGCGAGCGGGCCTTAGCCCCAATTTTACCAACGTCTGATGTTAGCAGCTTGTTAAAATTATATGTTTTCTCTTTTATTCATAAGAAAAACAAAAGAGATAACTTGATACTAATTCGAGCGTTAATTTTAACAGTCCTTGGTGAAATTAGGGCAAATTAGTATAATCTATAATTTATAATTATATTATCTATTGTTATAACTTATTATATAATTATTATTATATACATATTGTATGCTAGACTACAGTAAATTAGTTCAGTCATGTCCAAGTGATTCATAAGTACGGATGTCATAATTCAATTTAATTATTATGAATTATTTAGTCAAGTTAATTGACTTACTTATTGTTGTTTAAAGTCTTTAATGAAAGAAAATCGTTTTGACTTTCTCATTGATGACTCACTGTAAATCTGACAAGAAAAAGTATGATGATGATGATGATGATAACGATCTATTTCGATCTATTCTGTTACCCCTCACCGGCCTTGCTAACCGAGATCTCTGACAAACAATACGCAGTAACCCTTGACATTATGGTGTAGGAAGAACATCTGAATTCATACATAATATAATTATTATGTTAATAATATTAAGTTCTATAGCCTACTCGTGTTAATAGTATCCAGACCATAAATATTATTAATAGTGAAACTTATACATATGTTATAAATTTGTGGAGATGTGCGTGGAGGCCGCAAAGGAGGATCTTCCAACCGAGCGAGGTGTTATGCTCGGTCAGGCCGAAGCCCTCGTGATACATCTCAGCTGTCGTATATACCGACGCGCTTAGAAAACTTCGATAGCGCGATGCAGGAATGTTAGACGAATTGTGGGTACCGCCACAAATTGATAGTCTTAAGAGTCTATTTGTAAGGGTTTTTTTGTGCTCTGTATTTTTAGGGTTCCGTACCTCAAAAGGAAAAAACGGAACCCTTATAGGATCACTTTGTTGTCCGTCTGTCCGTCTGTCAAGACCCTTTTTCTCAGGAACGCGTGGAGGTATGAAGCTGAAATTTATATCAATTACTCAGGTCTACTGTCCCTTGAAGCTGTGAAAAAATCAAACTTCTAAGCCAACGCAATCAAAAGATACAGCCGTTTATGCCGCAAATTTTCGACACTTGCAAGGGAATCAAAACCTACAGGGTGCTTCCCGTGAACTCAGAATCTTGAAATTTGGTACGAAGCAACGTCTTATAGCATAGATAAAGGAAAAATTACGAAAACCATAAATTTTTAGTTACATCACATAATATATTTTTTTTTAATAATTTTAAACTTACTACCCATTTCCTCATAAACGCGTAGAGGTATTAAATTGAAATTCATACTAAATACTCAGGTCTATAATACCTTTAAGCTGTCGGAACCCTCGGTGCGCGAGTCCGACTCGCACTTGGCCGGTTTTTTTTTTTTTTGAAATTGCGAACGAGCAAACGGGTCACCTGATGGAAAGCAACAACCGCCGCCCATGGACACCCGAAACATCAGAAGATCTGCAGGTGCGTTGCCGGCCTTTTGAGAGGGAATACGCTGTATGGGCAAGCGTCCCAGCGCGGCGTCATTAATTGGCCTATTAAATTTAAAAAAAGTTACTCTTTCAGCGCTGCTATTTCCACAGTCAACTCTGTACTGGAGACTCATTGTCAATACAGACCACAACGCGACACGTAGATGCATTTCTAAATTTTTATGTAGACGTCTTGGAAATTTGTCAAATCCATATAAATTTAGAAATGCATCTTCGCGTCGCATTGAGTTCTGCATTAACCCTAAAGTAGTATCACTTAGTTACACGCTGTATGTTTATTTCATTCATCCCTTTTTTTTCTTATTTTTTATACGGGCTTTGGCCCACTATACATTCCCACCACTGTATCTCCTGTGTCGCCAAGATCATTCATCCCTTGAATACCTTTGCTGTAACTGTAGTGTTACTGCTCCAGGTTCACAAAGTTGGCGATAGACCGGTGTGCGCTTCTCCGCGGTCTCCCCCCGGAGGTGATCACCAGCCAGCTGTCGAAGGAGGACGTTCAGGTCGCCCTGGAGATGCTGCAGAGGGACCGGGTGCATGTGAGGTGAGCTAGGGGAAGAGACAGCAATGCGACAGGTGATAGACTGGTGTGCGCTGCTCCGCGGTCTACCATTATACGAAGTATTTGCTCTTTGCTTGATATTAACCTGATCTTTTTAAACGAGAAAATCCTTGTATGTGACATACAGTAAATTTTATATGCAAATTAGACTAATATAATATCAATTAATTTACAAAGAACTAAAATTAGTCATTATCATTAATGTTATGTTGGTCGCATACTGGTTTTGCATATTGTTTGCTATTTTGATGTGTGTAGACACAGACAAAATAATAATAATAAAAATCATGTCTTTACATATTCATATCATAGCACATTCCGAAAGTCTTTTGTCATCGTTATGTTTATAGACGACGGTACTTTCCATGGGGCGATTCGTTTGCTCGTTACCTTATTACTTAAAATTTTATATGTACTTATAGAGGCCTATGTCCAGCAGTGGACGACTATAGGCTGATATGACTTATAGTATTAAAATTGAGTTTTGTAATTTCGTAAATACAATAAAAAGTTATTGCCAACAGTACGTAGCGAAATATTTTTTTCTCGTTCAAGAATTGATTGCATTCGATAGGCTCGCTCATATATTAAAAAAAAAAAAACTTGTCAGATACAATTAGATCAGAGGGATACAGGCATCATTATCTCCTGTGCAGCGCTATTCCCTTTATAAAATCAAACAATTATATTTTACGTTGCCGACGAATTTACCTGGCTAGAAAGACCGGCGTGGCGTCAAAAATTGCTTTGCTACATATTATACAAATTGAAGGTGAAAAGTTAAAAAAATGCGCATAACTGTCCTCAGATACCCCACTCTGGTGGTGGAAATCAACGCGTTGGCGTCTACCGTCTTCGACCTGTCACCCCTGGACCTCAACCAGGACAGAGCTATCAATCCACACTATATACACACCACCAACGTGGATGGGCAATGGCTGGTCAACCAGATCAAGAGCAGGTAGGTGATGATGATGGTTGTGATGATGATGATGATATTGAAGCAAAATAAGCTGAAAGACTTGATATAATGCTTTATTGTGTCCGAAAAAACCACCAAGTGGGCTGCTAATTACGACATTATTATACAAAGCTTTATATTATTCAACGCCATAATGTTTTCTCTAAAAATGCAATGCTTATAGTTACATCATGTCTTAGAATGAAGGCTAAAGTACGGTATGTAAAATATCAGTTGTGAGTTTTAAGACTAATTTACAACTTTAGTAGCAGTGTAAAGTAAAATTACCTATTATTTTGCAGATGCTGTCAAAAGGATGACACATCTAAACATTACTACCTAGCGTGCTCGTTAGCTAAGCTCTCTTCAGAAGATATAACCACAATAATGTCTTGTCCAGAGTTCGATAGACAAATATTAAAATCTTGCTTCCAAATCTCGTGCGATACTTTCATTAAAGATTTCTTGAATTTGATCACCGATAATGAACTGAGAGAAGCAGAAATAGAAGCTGTAAGAGAGAGAAGAGAGATGGAGAAAATGAAAGAAGAGATGACATCATCTATAGACAGTAACAAATTGAATGTAGCTAACACTTTACATGTATTTAAAAAGAGTGATAATAAAGAATCAAAATCACAATTCTTCATATCGTACGTATCTGACGCAGAAGTTACTGATAAGATGGGAAGTCTAGAAATTGCTGACGAAGAAATAGACATAGTCATACCAGATTTGCCTAAACTGTATCAAGTTGGAGTTACAGTGCTAGATAAATCTTTGGCGGATCTTCTCAAAGTGTTTCCAAAGCAAAGCAGACCTTTAAGTCAGTCAGAGAACTTTAACCTAAATAACGAACACACAATAGATAGGTATACAAGAAGATGCCACCAAGTATTCCAAGATAAACAATTCTACCAGGAGTTTCTAACAATACACACAATTTTGGATGGTTTTCTGGAATGTATTAACAAAATAATGAGCGTCCTTGATGAAACCGATTGCGATCTGCTTGAAAAATGCTTCGAGAATATACTTCCTAATACCCTAGCGAGAAATGTTGCAGTATTCTCTGTTGTATCTCTACAGTATCTTTCCTTTTTGGTCAAAAACAAGAAGACGGTAGAAACTCCTGTGCATGCAGATGTGTCATTTAGAGTAAATAATACAGCTACTGATCATGTATCAGTAGATTATATAATATTAAAAACACTAGAGAATGTTGCTAAAGCGTTGAGAGTGAATGAAATATTCGCAGAATTGAATGTTGAAATCAATTTGAACAGGAACCAATCTGCTATCAATTGTTTGTATGCTGTGGTCAAGTTTTTGGTTAAGGTAAGTTAGTGCTAGATGATATGCAACTTCTTGCACTCCAAACATAGATATAAGATACAAATTATACTTCTATTTGTATTTGCCTGTAGTTTATATTTGTGCCTTTCATCAAAATTGACTTACGTTTTCATATTTTGTATCAATTCCATTAATTGCTTTTTATTTTGCGAATCATACAACATAGAATTATAGAGTCAGTAATTTTCAAATAAAGATCAATTAAACTTATTTAAGGCCAAACAATTTTTTCACATTTCCATTCTCTACTCTTTAGTTTGCGACGCCCTTAAGAACAGACAATTATTATATACAATCAATTCTATTTCTTTAAATTCCAGGATAAGAAGCCCTTAATATTGAAACCTCATATGAACTACCAAGGTGAAGGTCCAAAGCCAGATATCATCATCACCTGTGAGAAGATCATCACGCTTATTGACTATTGGGAGGAGAATTTCTATGAGCAACAAGATAGGCATCTGTTAGGAGCAAGATGTAGGAAGCCTATTGAAGATCTCTTGGTATCTTTGGCAAGGTGAGGGAATGCGTAGACAGAATAGAGAAATATTTTGCCACCTTGGTAAAAACTATTCTTGTAATTATTACTAAAAAAAATTGGCTACTTCAAGTAACTGCTAAGTGATTAAGTTAAGGCGACGCCTTTATAATTTGGCTGTAACGATGTCGATTTTTCTCAGCAATGACTAAAGCTAAGAAATTAAAGTTCTATATTATCTATATCTTTTGCTTTGATGATGAATGATTACTGGTGCAGTCTCACAACTGTGAAGGAAAACATGGTGATGGTTGGTCCCAAACTAATTGAGCTATTCAATCCTCTGGACTAGACCGACTTATCTAGCGAAAATGCCGTATGTGCTTGGGCAATCAAAAAATCATGTTCCAGGCTAGGGATAATTGTGTATAAACCATCCACAACGGATGCAAAGACCTGAATTTTGAGTCCCACAATAACTGCCCTTAAAGCCTAAGTTTGTTTATTTTTCAGGTTAGAGTTGCTAAGCAACGCAGCGCTCATACCGCCGATCGCTTGGTCGTCCGTCGACGCAGCCGTCTCGAAGGACCATCTACAGAGAATAGACTTACCGCTCCAAGCGCTGCAAGATATGGATGTGCTTGAGAAATTCTTGTTCAGGTAATTAGAATAATGATACGTTCGTTGGTAAAATTGGAGAATAGACCTTCTGGGCAAAAGTATTGCCCATTTGACAATATGGCGTAGTTAGTTCCGAAGATGGCCACGCGCTAAAGTGGCCTTGTGACTTTAGAATTGTGAGTCTGTAGATTATAATCTCACTATAAAATACGCCTATAATTCTTTGAATTAAATTTCAATTCACAGGATACTTATATTTGCCAAGTATCAATAGTATAGACCTTATTGTTTCGGAGTAAACTGTTTGTGTCATACCAACGTACAACAAGATAGACATGTAGAATATTTAAAAGTTCCGTTTTATAGGCATTAGTTACGGAACCCTTAGTTACAATTTGACTAATAAACATTATTGACAATGATAATAATATTAACTTTTAACTTTATTACACTTCCAGAGTTAACCTAATAGGCTGGTCATCAAAAAAGCAGTTCGAGGAGATATGGGTGGGGTTACTTGGTGCCCTTCAGGGTAACGGGGCGCATTGGGCGGTGCAGGGCGTCACTCAGCTGCTGCTAGCGGCCGGCCCCGTGGTGAGGGGAAAGGGGCCGCTACATATACCGCGAGCGTACGTGCCGCTTACTGACGGGTGAGTGAGCGGGATAGTAGATATATGAGAGCAGGATAGCATTAGTAATGGCGGTGCAGGGCGTAACACAGCTGTTGTTAGCGGCCGGCCCTACGGTGAGGGGCAGAGGGCCGTTACATATACCGCGAGCGTATGTGCCGCTTACTGACGGGTAAATAAGCGAGATAGTAGATCTGTGGGAGCGAGATAGCATCTTAAAGAGATATGGGTGTGGTCTCTCGCACTGGGCAGTGCAGGGTGTCACTCAGCTGCTGCTAGCGGCCGGCTACGCTGCGTGCGTACGTGCCGCTTACTCACGACGTTGTGTGCGAGCGGGTCAGTATAATTTGGGAGCGAGATACCAGTATTAGGACCTTTTATAGTCACCCAGACGCATCGACAAGCTTTTTTACGCTTTGAACATGTGTCATTGCGAGGTGCCGCATAGCTATCAATATTTTTACTCCAGTTTTTGGAATTTTATCACTGTATTTCAATTGATGATGTATCACAAAAGAATAATATTATATTATGAGATAGTTTTAAAAAATGTTAGATAATGTGATAACATTTTTTTTTCAGCATGGCCCGTCTAAGAAATATTTTAGTGGGTACCTCAGCGTATTCGATATTCGAAAATTTGAATCTGGAACGAGTGGCGATGAAAAGAAACGGCAACATCGGTTTTCACTACGGACAGTTTAGTACGGAGTATTTGAAGTGCGTTTCAGGTAGGCAGTTTTTTATTATTATTTATTAGGCTTATTGTTAACAGAAACTTAATATATTGATTAAAATGATTGTGTAGTTATCCTGCTATCTTACGGATAATATAAAAGGTGTAACAAAACTAATAAATGATAATAAAACTTAGGGTGTGTTCTGTGTATGAGTATAGAATTGTCTGTGTAAGTAACAGCACTGATAATGTAACTTTTTAAACTTTTGTATGGGCAATGTCATGATGCTGGGGCTTCTAATTTCACAGCGTAATCTTTCAGCGCTGCTACTTTCACAGTGAACTGTGTATAAGGGACACATACACACCCTAAGGCCAGAAGTATTATCACTATTTTTCACTTTGTAGATTGTTGGATTTTTTGTGAATCGACAAGCATTGATGTATTTAATAGTGTTGTAATTTAAAATATTATAGCAGCATTTCTTTTTTAACTTTTTAGGCTTGAACGATGGACCTTCATCTCTCAAAGTGAGAAGAGAAGTGAAAAGGACGAGAAAGAATGAAGTTATCGACATCAACAGCTGTATACAGATATTGATGGATGTCACTATTGATATGCTGGACCCTAAGGTATATACTAGAATCTAGATTAGGATATGCTGTTGACACACAGACATAGATCATGATAGATACCGCATGTGTATGTACTTCGGGTGCCATATCGCGTTACCAAACGATGAGCAATGCTCAGTGACGGTTTAGCCCTTAATCAAATTAAGACCTTGCCTAGGGCATCACGTGTGAGGGGCACCAAAAGAGTAAAGATTCAAAGACTGATACTAGTTGAGATACGGATAGGGACGCAGGCATGGATTGCTTAAGGCATCAAGTAGTCATAATCCGTCACTGGCAATGCTCGTCTTTCGAAAGTCTGTTCTTTAGTCTGCTATCGGAATCGGACGTCAATCGGAATTTTAAAAATGCCTAAATGCCTAAAAGTGCCGTATTGAACTGTAGAAATTCAAATAGAAACGTTGGCCTAGATAATGGGGCACTTTTCTTATCATCGGTACGTCACAGTAGCTATAAAAAAAGTGTCACGCTCGTTTTCATACAAATGGAGCGACATGCGGTATCTATCTTGATCTATGTCTATGTGTTGACAGTTGACACCTATAAATGGCTTACACATATTAAGTGCATGTTCAAGTTATAGACTACAAGCCCATGAAGAAAATTAACAGGTAAAATGAATATCGTTAATTATATTGATTAGAAGGCTGTTAATACGTCCGAAAATAACTCTGAGCACTATATCCTCACTTCTGAGCAGTATGGGTGAATATGCAGAGAAGTTAAGAGTTGCAACTGCCCCCTGCGTTGGAAAAATGTACGGCGCTCATGGTACAAAGTGTCTATAAATATATACAAAAGGAATTACACAAGTGCCGTTAAAAATGCGTTTTTCTCAATTTCCAGGCGAACACCGGTGCAGCGGCTCGCGTCGCCTTAGTCCGAGTGGTGTCTCTCGCCAGTGGCGTATTCAGACGCGAGGCGCATTGGGCGCGCGCCGCCGCCGCGTTGGCACACCCGCCGCCGCCTCCCGCGCCTGCTGCGCCCGCGCTACAGGCGCTAGCTACGTGCCTGCCCGTTATACATGGACATGAACAGGTAAAGGAGACTGTCCATTCTTCATACAAGTTGGGTTGGATGTCAACAGTGGAAAGGAGATTAGCCAAGCTAACTTTAAAGTTCTTTAGAGCGAAGTCGTATCGTTTCGTCGTCTAAACGAATTATAATAATTATCACGTATGCTATAAAGCTGTTTTGCGACAACGCTTGACAGTAGAAGACAGTCACCCTTCCACATTATCTCTTGTTATCTCTTGTCCGTTGCTACGTAAAAATGTCGCGTCAAAATGTGATATATATTATAAATATCATTGAAAAATTACACTCGGAGACGTTCACAGAAATAACCCAGTGTACTCGCCGAATTCTCACTTATTATTGCTCTTATGAGACAAGTATGACGTATTCCCAACAAGTGATATACGGTCAACGCACTGGCGAGTATACTGTTTTTATTTCGGAACATACCCCTCGTGTCATGACTCTTGGTTATGATGATAACGATGCTAATAATGATAACATTATAGGAGCTATCAACAGTCCACGAGAAGCTACTCAAGTCTCTATCATCGAGCTTCGCGCCGAACCGTCAGGCGTCTCTACGCGGCTGGCTGCTGCTACTGAACAGGCATACACCGGCTGACATAATCGCCCTGTTGAGAGATAAGGCGGCGCAGAACGTGCATAGTGATAAGTGAGTACTTTTTAGAGTATCCAATGTCCTTTCCCGTGATTCAATGTCCAATGTATCTCAATACCAAATTTCAGCCAAGTTCTGTGGTTTGGGGTGAAGAGTTAACGGACAGATAGACTGACAGACACACTTTCGCATTTATAGTAATAGT